>NC_064409.1:75117393-75786393 GCF_023375975.1 Astyanax mexicanus
TCCGCTCGGTCCGCCCACGGGTCCGCTCGGTCAGCCTCTGGTCCGCTCGGTCCACCCACGGGTCCGCTCGGTCAGCGGTCAGTCGCGGGTCCTCTCGGTCAGCCTTTTTTGAGCCTTTTTTTTTGCATTTTTGATGCAAAATGAATGCCCCTGCCGCTTCCACAAGTGATCAATTGAAGGAGGGAGGTCTAATTCAGTGGTGAGGATTTGGTTCAACTCTCAAAGGTCTGCTAAACTTCAGTTTGCTGCAAATTGTGCCGGAGAGTGGAGCCGACCAGCAGCGGTAACGTTAAAACATCTAATCTGTTCCACCACCTCAATCAGTTCCACTACATACAATATTTTCCTTATACTGGCTGAAGCACTTTTATAGCTTATGTTGTAAGTTATTTAAGTTATTTAAAGTTTATGAATCCTTTAGGTTTGTTTATTTGACGGGGATATCATGTTCCTTTTATGTTTATAAAGAGTTGTATTTTGGCTGAAGCACTTTTGTAGCTTATATTGTAACTAAGTTATTTATAGTCGATAAAGCCTATAGGTTTGTTTATTTGACGGGAAAATCTTGTTGCTTTTATGTATATAAAGGCTTCTTTTATTCTTTATCCTAGTTGAAACACTTTTGTTTTGATCTGTTAAATTTGTTTACAAAAGAATAAGAAGCTCTGCTTCTGTCCTAATTTAAAGTTATTTTTATTGGTAATAGTTATATAGGCTTATGTTTGACAGGGATGTCGTGTTTTTATTTTGCTATATGCAAATAAAATTGAGCATTGATTTATCTTGACTATTTTTTATTTCTTAAGTATTATAATGTTTTAGAGAAAGGAGGTTTCAAAGACTTAAATTAAATTTTCAGACAGTAGTAGGTACATATTTCCATTGCAGGGATTCTTCGCAGTTTTCTGTGGCCTTCTAAGTATTTATATCGATATCGAAATTATATCGTATCGACCGAAATTAAGGAATATATCGTGATATGAATTTTGGCCATATCGTCCAGCACTAGGTACAGTTATGACTAAAATTGCACTGATGAGGTAAAAATGCACTGATGAGGTACAGTTATGACTAAAATTGCACTGATGAGGTAAAAAATGCACTGATGAGGTACAGTTATGACTAAAATTGCACTGATGAGGTAAAAATGCACTGATGAGGTACAGTTATGACTAAAATTGCACTGATGAGGTAAAAATGCACTGATGAGGTACAGTTATGACTAAAATTGCACTGATGAGGTAAAAATGCACTGATGAGGTACAGTTATGACTAAAATTGCACTGATGAGGTAAAAATGCACTGATGAGGTACAGTTATGACTAAAATTGCACTGATGAGGTAAAAATGCACTGATGAGGTACAGTTATGACTAAAATTGCACTGATGAGGTAAAAATGCACTGATGAGGTACAGTTATGACTAAAATTGCACTGATGAGGTAAAAATGCACTGATGAGGTACAGTTATGACTAAAATTGCACTGATGAGGTAAAAATGCACTGATGAGGTACAGTTATGACTAAAATTGCACTGATGAGGTAAAAATGCACTGATGAGGTACAGTTATGACTAAAATTGCACTGATGAGGTAAAAATGCACTGATGAGGTACAGTTATGACTAAAATTGCACTGATGAGGTAAAAATGCACTGATGAGGTACAGTTATGACTAAAATTGCACTGATGAGGTAAAAATGCACTGATGAGGTACAGTCATGACTAAAATTGCACTGATGAGGTAAAAATGCACTGATGAGGTACAGTCATGACTAAAATTGCACTGATGAGGTAAAAATGCACTGATGAGGTACAGTTATGACTAAAATTGCACTGATGAGGTAAAAATGCACTGATGAGGTACAGTTATGACTAAAATTGCACTGATGAGGTAAAAATGCACTGATGAGGTACAGTTATGACTAAAATTGCACTGATGAGGTAAAAATGCACTGATGAGGTACAGTTATGACTAAAATTGCACTGATGAGGTAAAAATGCACTGATGAGGTACAGTTATGACTAAAATTGCACTGATGAGGTAAAAATGCACTGATGAGGTACAGTTATGACTAAAATTGCACTGATGAGGTAAAAATGCACTGATGAGGTACAGTTATGACTAAAATTGCACTGATGAGGTAAAAATACACTGATGAGGTACAGTTATGACTAAAATTGCACTGATGAGGTAAAAATGCACTGATGAGGTACAGTTATGACTAAAATTGCACTGATGAGGTAAAAATGCACTGATGAGGTTCAGTTATGACTAAAATTGCACTGATGAGGTAAAAATGCACTAATGAGGTTCAGTTATGACTAAAATTGCACTGATGAGGTAAAAATGCACTGATGAGGTACAGTTGTGACTAAAATTGCACTGATGAGGTACAGTAATGGCTAAAATTGCACGGATGGGGTAAAAGTATGTTAAGAATAGCGGTTCTGTCGAAGATGTGCACTGCTGAGGTAAATGTTGGTATGTCTTCTGGAATAATAAAAATGTTCAGTGTCGATTTTGTAATATTGCAATAGACAAAAATAAACGTGCCTATTTTAGTTTATTAAATGATGAAAAAGTAGTTAATTAATAATAAAGTAAATAACAAAATACATGAATATTATAGAGATATTTTATCAACAGCTATGGAATTCATGTATTTCCACTAAGTTCATTTTGCAATCTGTTACCCTATTCTGGGGTAACTGAATTTCAAGTCTCGTATCCTAATATACTGTATGTTTAAACAGTGTTTTAAAAAAAAAAAACATACATTTGAAGTTCTCAGTGCCCTCGCAACTGTACTAATGAAGTGTTAATGGTAAAAATAGAGATTTATTTGATTGGGCAAGGGTATGCTTCTCTCACTAGCATTGTAAGACTGTTGAGAACATCGGCTAAAAGTGTGAAATGCTTGGGGAGAACGGAGCGATGAGCTTTTTGACAAAAGTTTGTACTCGTTGTCATGTTTCACTTTTGTTTTGTTAATTTATTAGTGCAGTGTGTTTGTTTTTTGCTTCTTTTGTAAAGTTCTGCTGTCATGGTTTACATTCGTTCAGTCTTCAGGCCTGCAGTTATATTGTGTGTGTGTGTGTGTGTGTGTGTGTGTGTTTGTGTGTGTTTTTGTGTGTGTGTGTGAAGGAGGGCCCCTCCTACAGAGTGTATGAGCGTGGAGAATAAACCGCTGCCCCGTTCCTCTTACGGAGCTCAATTCAGCTATTGTGCTGCAGCATTATTGTCCCAAACAGAGTCCCCATGGGATAAAGCCCTGGAGCTGTGTGTGTGTGTGTGTGTGTTTGTGTGTGTGTGTGTTGGTTTGTATCAAGAAAGAGAATGTGTTGTCAGATAATGTGAGGTTGTGCGTGTGCACAGTCAGGGAAAGTAAATGACTATGCATGTGTATGTGTGTGTATCAGTGTGTATATATGCGTGTGTGTGTGTATTTCTCTAGTCATATCCGCCAGGTTCAGATGGCAGATGGAAGCCACATGTCTGTTTCCCCTCTTTCTCTGTTTCTTAGGGAGGGACGCTGCGTTCATGCCATTTCCCAGCATGCTCCTCATACACTCACAAACCCCAGTCTGACTCACTCTCTCTCTAAAACACACGTGTAGTGAAAGCCTTGACTCATCCCCGAACAGCCTGATCGATTAATAAAGCACCCAGATGAGGGGCTTTGTTCTGGACCTCATGTTCATGGTTTGAATGCAACTATACAAAGATAAATACAGTCTCTAAACACTCGTTTTCACACCTGTAGTTTGTTTCTCTTGTCAGAATTAGTTTATTAGTTTGTTTATCATATTTTCTGCGCTATATGGTGCACTTAAAATCCTTTAATTTTCTCAGAAACCATCAATGCACCTTATAATCCGGTGTGTCTTCTGTAAAGCCACTCCACTGAAATACAGCATTATACAGAATTGTTTAATTCTCCAGCACTGAGACTCGAGACTGGAGCTTCATTAGCATTAGCCGCTAACCGCTAGCTCTTTCGCCATTCAGAGGTGAGTATTATCAGCCTGTAGCCTACTGCTATAACCCCGACTAGCACTGTTGGAGCAGCATTAGCCGCTAACCACTAAGCGCTAGCTCTTTCACTATCCAGAGATGAGTATTATTGACCTGTAGCCTGTTTGTTTTGTGTGTTAAAACAACCTACGTTGGACAAACCCCTAGCTAATATCGCCCTAGCTTAAGGGAACACTCATGGTTCCTCAGTGTAGCACTGTCGGGCGACATTAGCCGACAAGGGGTAAGCGACTAATGCTAATACTCTAGCCTTAGTGCTGGAGAAATTTGGGGATCTAAACTTAGTGTAAATAAATAGAACCACTTTACTTACAAAAAAGGGTTTTTCAGAAGAGACATTTGTGTAGATTAACATCCATTGCTTGTTTAACTTTAAAAGAATTACAATTTTGTTTTTCTTTAGCTTACCTTAACGTAACTAAGTTATCCCCCCCCCCCCACCACCCAGCAGTAAAACCTGCTGAATTAGAAGGAAAACATCGCGACACCCCTGTTCCTTACTAGTGTTGCTTAATGCGCCTTATAATCTGGTGCGCCTTATGTATAAAATAGACCAGAAGGTGGCGTTCATTGATAATACACCTTATAATCCAATGCACCTTATAGTGTAAAAACAATTCGGTACTTAGAACGTTTTCCCCCCTTCTCTGTTTGCTTTGTTTTCACACAAGCACAAACCTAAACGCACCAAAATGCTCCCCAACAAATCATGCAAGAGTGTTTGTCTCCTCTGATTGGTCAGAGCCTGGGAGAGCAAGAAAGTAAATACAGCAAGAAGGTCCTGTGTTTGAGACCAGTGCATATATTTGTAATATTTTTATAGTTGTGCAGTATAAAGATACATTAACAATGAGCACAGAAAATTTGCTGCAGCGTTGTCATACACTCCGTTTATGCTCCATCACAAGGAGGGTAGAAAAGAATAGCACATGCCTCCTTCAACACATAGTGTCACCGCCTCTTTTTGAACTGCCGCTAATGTAGCATTAATGTGTTGCCATTGCTCTCGGAGAAAAGCACAGCGACTTGATTTCGATACATCAGCTCACAGATGCCTTGTGCTGATCAACATCACCATTGGAGCGACGTGGGGAGAGAGCGCCATCTACCCACCCAGAGAGAGCATAATCAGTTGTGTTCTCTCAGATTCTGGCTGCTGATGGCACGCAGCATGATTAGTATTCGAACCGACGATCTTTGAATTACAGTGGCAGCATCTTAGTCCACTAGACCACTCAAACACAGGGTGCTGGACCACCCAAACACGGTGTTTTCAGTGCGTAGCATGGTGTCCACACAGTTGCGTCAGTAGGCATGACGTGAACAGCGTTCAGTATGAAACACCTTAGCATGGAACATCAGCTAAAAAAGACAGCATTTGTTCATAGCTGTAGTTATTATCTGGGTAAATAATCAGGTCAAACTGCACCTGAACAGCAGTTTAGCTAAATAATGAGGATATTGATAGTTGGGTCAAGACCAAGACCAAAACACATTCTAACCACCAACAATCTGCTCCAGGGTTTGTTTGGAACCAAACTGAGAGAGATTAATGTTTTCACACCTCCTAAAACAATCTGTATGAAGACTGCAAATGAACCAGAGTCTGTTTTAGCCAGACCAAATAGAGCTGCTGGAGTGATGATTAACTTCATTCAGAAATAGTTCACCTAGGTAACATTGGAACTTATTACTTCACATTGTTTTTCAACAATATCTTCCAGCCCTATATGGTTAGCAGAGTATTAATGGAAGCAGCTGCTGTTGTTGAATCGTGAGCAGTATCACAGGAATTCTTCTCATCAGGGATGGTGTGAATTTGCACGTATATTTCTGTAAGTAGTGACGCACAGTGTGGATCATAGAGGAAAGCCTGTCAGGATTTTACACAGCTAGAGCACATTTGCATAGGCGTTGACAGCTTCATTAAGGTTGAAGGCGTTGCTGCAGGGTTAAAGCTCTTCCCGTGAAGTCGTTAAATGAACAGGAAGTACAACAACCTGCATGTTGTCATTATTGTTATTATGAGAGTTGAACTGATCAGTGTTGTTGGAGGAGATACCAATCATGGGCGAGGTCAGATGCCACGATTAAAACTTTCTATGCATTACTTTGTGATAAGTCAGCATGCAGTTTTGTAATGCAGATTTTCTAAATTAGAGACGGACCAATCAGTGTTTTAGAAGCCGGCTAAATTATTGGAAAAATGCTAAGCATGTATTTTGAAAGAAAAGGGATTGATACCGATGCATAGCTATCTAGGCCTGTCATGATAATTACATTAGTGACATATCGTGCAATAAATGGACATGTTCTCGATGATGTTTTGATCATCGTGATACTGTTTGTGTTTATTTGTATGTTTTCCTAATCTATGATTAGTTAAAATGTTGTTGTCTTTAAAAGGCTTGTAATTGCTTTTCTATTATGCTATTTAGGGGTGGGCGATATGGCTCTAAAATAATATCACGATATTTCAGGGTATTTTTGCGATAACAATATACTTGGTGATATAGGAAAACAGAAAAATAATTAATTAATTTCAGGAGTATAGTATAAGAGCATAACAGCATAATCATAATGTGGCAAAATAAATAATATAGCATAAAATAATATAATGCAGCAAATAATATTGCAGAATATTTAGTGCATGCATATAAACTGCAAACTAAAACAATTATACAATAAATACACTTAAAGCTTCACAGTAAATAATAGACTACTTTTAAGACAGAACAGCCCTATTATCACGATATGGATTTTTAATATCATGATATTTCTGTGTCACGATATATTGTATACGATATAATATTTTCATTATATCAGTGGCATTCAATGGTCTTAAAGTGACAAAACAATATTGTTTATCGTATAATTTCTGGGTCTATCGCATAATTTCTGGGTCAATATATCATACAGAAAAAAAAAATCTTATGGATCTCTCTATCTTCAAAGTGGCAGTCCATATTATTTTGTTTCTAAACTGAAAGCACAAGAATTTCTGAGTGGAGAAACGGATAAAATATTGTGTTTAATGGTACCAGTGCTAAGCCTAATATATTCATTCTAAAAACTGGGGTGTTGGGTCGCTTTTCGTGGGAGTTCGTCTTCTGGCCACGTCACACTTTATATATTTACCTACTTACGTCACACGTACAGCCTCTAAAAGAGGATCCGGCTCAGTTTTATTGAACGTGAGCGGCTGGTGGAGCAATGGAGACTCCAGAAGAGGAAACTCAGAGCTCAGTAGCTCAATCACTCATAGTAAAACCAAAGAAACCAAGGAGTGAATACCAGTGTACCAGATACATATAGACTACCACAACAACAAATTCTAGCTCATTAGATATACCAGCTCACCTGAAAATTGTCCACCACATTAGTAATATTTGGTCAGAATTTGGTAATGAAGCCAGTGATGAATGTAAAGAGTAAAGAGGAGGGGGTTGATGGACTGTTTAATGACCGATGGCTCTGTAATTGTAGTGAACCTGTTGAGGTAAATTGACCTCCTGAGTTTGAGTGAGTTGTTCTGGTGTGGTTAGGGTTTTGAAAGCTGCTTACCTCCTGCTGTAAAGCGATTGGTGGAGAACAACAATGCTTGGAAACCTGAGGGTAGGTCAAAAGCCACTGTTACGTAAGTCACAGCTGGTGGTGAGGGGATTGTTATCTAATACGGAATGCCGTCCCGTAGACATCAGTTCAGTTCTGAGTCGAGGTAAATTTCAGCGGCGATTCGTCTCCCTGCTGTTGAGCTCACCGAGTCTAATCTCGATGATCTCGTGACGATCAGATTAGCAACATCAGATCATGTACGCCGAGCTCTGTGTGCGTCTCTCTTAATTCCACAACAAGCCGTCTCTCACAACAAACCGCACGTTACAACTTCCCCATACTTTCACTGGTTGGAGAATGGAGGGGGTGGAGTGGTGTGGGAGAAAGTGAAGAATGAAGGAGGAAAGTGAGAGTAATCAGAACTATATTGGCCGAGTATGTTTGCACATAGAATGATTCGGTCTTTGGTTACACAGTGGCCTATATAGTCGAAATTCCACACTTGTACAGTAACCTTGACATCCATATGTGATTTCCAACAACAGCTGGTTACTGTGGATATTCACATATACAGTATTCTTTGCACTATAAGGCGCACACGATTATAAGGTGCATTTTGCGACACTAGTAAAAGAAACAGGTATGTCACCACGTTTTCCTTTTAATCCAGCAGGTCTCGAAGCTAAGTTAAGTAAACAAAACTGTAATTCTTAAAAATAACATTTTCTTTTAAAGTAAAATAAGTGTTGGATGTTAACCTACACAGATTTCTTTCCTGAAAACAGTTTATTTGGGTGAGTAAAGTGCTTCTATTTCTTTTACAGTAAGTTTAGATTTCCAGATTTCCACTAAGACTAGCTGCGGCTAACGGCTAATGCAGCCCAACAGCTCTACACTGAGGAACTCTTGAGTATTCCTGTAAACCAGGTCGATATTAACTAGTGGTTTGTCCCTCGTAGCTTGTTTTAACACAGTAAACCTGCAGGCTACAGTTCGATATACTCGCCTATATATACTGAACGACGAAAGAGCTAATGCTGTGGTTAGCGGCTAATGCTCATGCTGCTCCAGTAGTGCTATTCAGGGTTGGCAGCAGGCTACAAGCCAGTAATACTCACCTTTGAACTGCGAAAGAGCTAGCGCTGTGGTTAGCAGCTATTGCTAATCCTGCTTCAGCAGTGCTAGCCGGAGTTAGCAGCAGGCTACAGGCCTTAGAGTGGTTAGCAGCTAATGCTAGCCGGGGTTAGCAACAGGCTATAGGTCGATGATACTCACCTCAAGATTTTTGGGAAAATTAAAGGATTTTGAATGCGACGTCTAGAGTGAAAAATACAGTACTCAGCCATAACATTAAAACCACTCTAACAGCTCTGACCTGTTGAAGGCATGGACTTCACAAGACCTCTGAATCATTTTTTTTTTTTGTGGTATCTAAAACCAAGACTAATGTTAGCAGCAAATACTTTACCCACTAAACATTAGACGTCTTATGGACGTGAAGATCATGTCTATATTGCGTCGGTCGGTCCAAGACCAATTCTGTACGTCTACACGACGTGCAAACTAGGTCCACTATTTGGACGTCTAACTATGACCCCACTTGGACGTCAATATGCAGTTAAACATTTGAACGTCGGACTAGGTCACTTTTTTGGACGTCATGGGGACGTCTAATACAGGTGCAGGAAATTAACATTATTTAAGAATATATTTATTTTTAAATGTATGTCAAAATTGTTGTTATCAATATTGTTAATCACTATGAATATATATTATTTATGATTAAGCATCATTTATTTCTAATTATTTATTTGAGTATTATATTTTTTATCTATTTAATTAATTAACGAATGTAGGTATTTATTTACGTATGTTTTTATTTTTATTTGGAAATGCAATGTATGTGGAAAATTGTTAAGTTGATTTCAACCAGTCAACGCCACTCTGATTTGCTGAGACCGCACGTCATCATAAACTCCACTCTGATATGCCGAGGCAAAACACGCTCAACATTTTTTGGCTGCTGCAGTAGCTCAGCTCAGCTCAGCTCAGCTCATTCAGTTCAGTTCAGCTCACTCAGCTCAGCTCCGCTCCGGACCGGACTCAGCTGCCAAGCTATAAGGTAAGACGATATGTATAAGTTAATGTATTTGTAGTGTTAGTTGTTTTAGCTCTGTGGTCTTAAATCATCTGAACCTGCTGGTGTTGCCTCTCTTCCCAGGCAGTTAGCTAACTAGCTAGCTAGCTAACGATAGCTAAACAGTGGCCATAGTGAAAATGGAATTGGAATTACTTTTGAGAACGACCGTAATGCAAATAATATTTACTGTAACCGAAGCTTTAACGTAGAAGCATTGTCCGGTCATTAAGTCAATGCACTAACCAGAGCTAGGCTGATAAACCAATCTAAGCTATATCAAAGAACCGTCTTTGGCTAAATTCGCTAAGCTAGCGTTAAGTTATATAAGTTTGTGGCACCCACAATTAACCTAGGCAACTGGGGGCAATATCAAGTGCATTTTGAATAGCCTGAAGAAGTAAGTTTGTGTTAATATTACAAAAATAAGGCAATTTAAAATAGTTTGTTGTGGGAAAACATTTATTAAAATAGCTTAATATGATGTGTGAGAATTAAAACGGCGATAATTCTGGTCAGGTGTTAAATGTGTATTCCCGCCTTTAGCTTAGCGTTAGCTTAGCGTTAGCTAAGCCATAGCATGAAGAAGTAAGTTTATGTGAATATTACATAAATAAGGCAATTTAAAATAGTTTGTTGTGGGAAAAAAATAATTAAAATAGCTTAATATGATGTGTGAGAATTAAAACAGCACGATAATTCTGGTCAGGTGTTAAATGTGTATTCCTGCCTTTAGCTTAGCGTTAGCTAAGCCATAGCATGAAGAAGTAAGTTTATGTTAATATAACATAAATAAGGCAATTTAAAATAGTTTGTTGTGGGAAAACATTTATTAAAATAGCTTAATATGATGTGTGAGAATTAAAACAGCACGATAATTCTGGTCAGGTGTTAAATGTGTATTCCTGCCTTTAGCTTAGCGTTAGCTAAGCCATAGCATGAAGAAGTAAGTTTATGTTAATATAACATAAATAAGGCAATTTAAAATAGTTTGTTGTGGGAAAAAAATTATTAAAATAGCTTAATATGATGTGTGAGAATTAAAACAGCACGATAATTCTGGTCAGGTGTTAAATGTGTATTCCCGCCGTTAGCTTAGCGTTAGCTAAGCCATAGCATGACGAAGTAAGTTTATGTGAATATTACATAAATAAGGCAATTTTAAATAGTTTGTTGTGGGAAAAAATTAATTAAAATAGCTTAATATGATGTGTGAGAATTAAAACGGCACGATAATTCTCGTCAGGTGTTAAATGTGTATTCCCGCCGTTAGCTTAGCGTTAGCTAAGCCATAGTGTGAAGAAGTAAGTTTATGTGAATATTACATAAATAAGGCAATTTAAAATAGTTTGTTGTGGGACAAAAATAAATGGCCATCTTCAACATTTTCTGAGATTTCTAATTTGTCTTTTTCTACTTGTGCAGATGGAGTCATGAAATGTGACGGGACAGCCACCGAGGACTTCATACTTCGGAGCATCTCAAACATGCACCACAAAGACGTGGAGGACACACCGCTGTCTCTCAGGACCTAGAATCTTAATGAAAGTATAATGATGTTAAGGGAAGGTGTAATGGAAAGGTGTGATAGTGTTGAGGGAAGGTGTAATAGTGTTGAGGGAAGGTGTAATAGTGTTGAGGGAAGGGGTAATGTTAAAGGTGTAATAGTGTTAAGGGAAGGTGTAATGTTAAAGGTGTAATAGTGTTAAGGGAAGGTATAATATTGTTAAGGGAAGGTGTAATGCAGGGGTCTCAAACTCATTTTTGCCGAGGGCCACATTGACATATTGGCTGTCCTCTGAGGGCCAGATGTAACTTATAAATATAAGAAAATGTAACCAGATGTAATATAAAATGAATGTAATTACTCCTTAATGTTAAATAACTCTCAATATACTATTTATTCAATCAAATATTACAGTTGCATGGAAAAATGTTTGCTTGTTGCTCTATTAACATAAATCCTTTTAATTTGTCATGTTATGAAATCCAAAAACTCCATCAATCAAGAACCAAACTATTCAAGTGAATAGAAATTACATCAAGTACAAGTTATATTAACTTTGATCAAAACGTTTGATACTGAAATAAGGCTTAATAAATATAAAAGCAAAAATTGTGAGCTGTGACAGATTTAGCATTTCCTCAGATTTAGCAGTTCCTCATCCAACCACTAGTCGGAGCTGCAGCTGCAGCACCACAAGCCCGCAGTCTTTGCTTAGTCAGAGCTACAGCCCAGCCACGGGCTACAGGACTCAGCTGAGCCAGTCTGGAGCGTTTTGAAATTTTTTAAGTTCTTCTGTGTATGAAATAAAATAACCCCACTAACCGGATAATACAGCTCTCTACAGTTCATCTTTCAGCCCAAGCAGCTAACAGCAGCAGTTTAGAGCAGCGTCACGGAGTCACTGCTGGGATTACATTATAAACAGGTCAGTTAGCGCGCTGCTAACCTCAGGATGTTTATAACTACGGAGTTTAGTGGACACACCACGGCTGCAAGGTTAGACTGTTAAAGGCTACTGAAGACTACTAAAGCAGGCAACGCAGCGTAAGCAAACAAAAAACACACACAAGGTGTAATGTAAAGCTGTAATAGTTTTAAGGGAAGGTAAATGTTTAGTGAAATTGTTATGGTGTGAATCTAAGGTGTATGTTATGTTGATGTAAAATAAAGGCATTAAACCCAAATGAGATTTACTCATTATGTTTATTATTATATTAATGTTTCCCCAAACAGAAAGGTTCAATTTAAAATCAACAGTGGTAAGATGGGGGTAATTAATTTATCCCTTGCTTTTACTGGTTCTTTGCAGGTTGACATGTTTTGGAAAAAGTGAGAGGGTTGAAATGCAATTTATTTGTAAAGCATATTGTGTATAACTAACGTGCATAACTAGTTCCAGAAGGTTGTGAACCTGTTCCAGTAATTGTTTGGCTTAGCTTTGTATGCGTTTCCAGTTAACTGCTGAAGCTGGAACAATGGAACAGTTGCCACCGTCTGAAATGGCACTACAGTTATGCAGGGAGCCTCAAAGTAGTTGGTCTATAAAAAACGTATACATGTAAATTTCACGTAGAAAAGACGTCCACAACGACTTAATTTAAACTAGAATTAGCCCTTATCCGGAGGTCTGGGGGACGTCAATACTGGACGTGCAGAAGACGTCAGAAAAAAGACGTCGTCTGGCGTCACAGTCTGCACCTTCAGGAGACCAAAATTGGACGTGCAAAAATGACCTAGAAAAGACGTCGTTTCAACGTCTCTTTGTTTAGTGGGTATCTTTACCTTTTTAATTCCTTAATTGTGAGGTTGGATATAAGTGGATCTCCTCAATATAGGACTAGGCAGCTCATTGAGAATGAATCAAAACTGATTTTTTGCCTGTATTGATTGTTTTATTTATTTTATCTGAATTCTGTTCATACTTTCACCATTGTGTGTACATACTGTATGTATTGTTCTAAAACACTTTGCCTTATGTGTAGTCACATGACTCTGCATTGTCCAGTCTGTAACTCGAGCCACTTGTACAGAAGAAAAAAAAAAATCATGTGCATTGTTCATTAAAACAAATAGTAATTCAGCAGTGTCACACTTTCTGGCCTTTTCTTTGTCTTTCTGTCATATTTCAACAACTACAGTACTCATAATCCATGGATCACAGATTATTCTGTCACATGCATGTCTTCAGCCAATCACAAGCTTTTCTCGTGGTCTACATCTAGACCAGAGTACTAAAACCTTTTGTCGCTCTATTTTATATATATTGTTATATATTGTATAGTTTTCATTTGCGATACATTATCAGTATGTACTGTCAAATATGGGTAATTTATAAAAAAATAGGAGCTCTAAACTCTGTAAGACTCAGCCCCGCCCCCCAATTAGACTTACTAATGTTGCTGCTTCTTTACTTCACATAGTTGTGCTATAATTGAATGAATAGGGTAAAACCTGTGGTGAAGAATATTGGTTGTGAAATTCTGTGAAACTGAAACCAATAAATCCGTAATTGCTGGTATTAGATTTTTTAGGAGTATTTTATCCTCTTCAGTAACACAGATGCTGTGAAGTGTCTTTATGTTGTGATAAACTGAGTATCGCAGAATAACAGTATTGTGATGTGATCTCATTATCGTTGGCAACTTACTGTGATCCTAGTATAAGTTACCCCTTAGCTTGTCTCAGTTGTTGCGAAGTATTGCCAACTGCCTGTTTTTTGATTGCTCCTGTCGTTTGTTGCAAAAAAATATATATAAAAGTTAAAATAATAATAAAAGTGGCAAAATTTATGAAAACCTGCTAAAAATCGTCGTTGGTTTTAGGTATTCAGCTTTTAATAAAAAAAAAATACAAGAATTTTATCTACAATCAGAGACATTACAGTTATTAAAACAGTTATCATGATAAGGTTACTCTGGTTGTTTTAGGCTGTACTCCAGCACAATTCAGCTAAACCATGCCTATTGTGAGTACTCTCTTAGGCTTAAATTGTAGCATGTGTGTGGTTTAATTTGGCCAGTGTGACTTTTGCATATATGCACAATATGATGATGATGCAGAAACAGTATATTGTGAAGCCCTAGTGCAGTAATTATTATACACAGAATGGGATGGGAGAGAGTGTGTGTGTGGGCTGTTGAGAGCAGGTAGCAGGGTGTGTGTGTGTGTGTGTGTGTGACCAGCGTGTCCCGCTGTAATCTGCTGAGATTAGTCATAGCTGGAGGGGAATGGGATTATGGGATTAAAGCTGCTGATACCTGACCTCTGCCCTTCACCTCACTGTGCTCACATTCTGCTCACGCTGCTCTGTCACACACACACACACACACACACACACACACACACTTACACTAGGGCTGGAGCAACTCGTCATTTTAAATGAAGTCATTGATTACGAAATACCTCAGTTTGCATAATGTGCATTAATGTGCATTGATGTGTCACAAAGATGGCCACACCCACTGAAAATATGGATTTCTTTGAAAAGCAAACTGCGGCTAAAAACATCATTTCGCTCATTTAATTTTAAATATAGACATTTAAAATGATGTGATGTGCCTTATATTGCTGGTGTTCTGACCTTTATATCGAAAGAGCAGAGTAGTGTACAGACCTCACACACACACATCAGAATTTATCAGATCTAACCAGCACAATAACATTATTCTGATATCAAACATCAGCCATTCATTTATCTCAGACATCAGTAACATTGCCTGTTATCTGTTAGCCATTATGTTTTATCTGCCATTTTGGCATTCATAATATAAGCCCCAGGGCATATGATATAAATGAAAAGATGAACAGTAAAATCGACTGTGTTAGAACTGTACTATAGTAAAGATTCAATCCAAATATGGCCACATACCTAAATTCTGTTCATATTTGCATCTCGTTTTTGAGCATTTTATACAAGGCCGATAAACAGCTCTGGAAAAAAAGAGACCACTTAAAAATGATGAGTTTCTTTGATTTTACCAAATTGAAAACCTCTGGAATATAATCAAGAGGAAGATGGATGATCGCAAGCCATCACACCAAACTGAACTGCTTGAAATTTTTCATCAGAAATAAAGGCATAAAGTTATCCAAAAGCAGTGTTTAAGACTGGTGGAGGAGCCATGAAAACTGTGATTTAAAAAACAGGGTTATTCCACCAAATATTGATTTCTGAATTCTTAATTTTTTATGAATATGAACTTGTTTTTTTTGTGCATTATCTGAGGTTTGAAAGCTCTGCATCTTTTTTGTTATTTTAGCCATTTACCGTTTTCTGCAAATAAATGCTCTAAATGACAATATTTTTATTTGGAATTTGGGAGAAATGTTGTCTGTAGTTTAAAGAATAAAACAAAAATGTTAATTTTACTCAAACATAAACCTATAGATAGCAAAATCAGAGAAACTGATTCAAAGAAGCTGAAGTTCTCTCAATTTTATTCCAGCAGCCACCTATCAACACCTTAGCAGTCACCCCAGATCCCATAGCAACACCTTAGCAACCACCTAGAAACACCTTTGCTACCTAGAAACCACTTAACAGCACCATACCAACCAACACAGATACCATAGCAACATCTTAGCAACCACCTTGCAACACTATAGCAACCATCACAGATACCAGCCAGCACTGCTATCACACTCGCAGTTTCTGCAGGAACTGCAATCTAGTTTGAATTGCAATGCTGGGGAATGTTAATTAATTTGGTAAATTCACCATTAGAATTGCATTGGTAAAGTAAATTTGCTTTGTTGGTATGTCTGCTGGGATGTTAAAAGTAAAAAAAAATGTTTTAAGTAGTTCTGTGATTGGTTTTCGTCTTTTTTATTTATTAAATAGTGAAAAAAGTTGCAAAATTAATAAAAAATAAGGAAAAACTGTTAGGTATTCGGCCCTTAGCCAAATGTTTTATTTTGTATGGTTTAGGTTTTGACCAACAATCTTTATTTTGTTGCATTTCTACTGTTTAAAACACCTTCTAGGTATTTTGTTGGTATGCTGTTTTCCCAGTGTAAATAGATTTTAGTAACTATAAATAAAGACGCTTGGTTGCTGTTGTGTTTCTCAGGAATGGGTTATCAGTGCATCACTGTCTCCAGTGATCTCCAGGCTGAAGTGAATGAAGTTCTTTAACCTGACGCTGTGTGTGTGTGTGTGTGTTTGTTTCAGTTGCTGGGAGCGGCGTTCCTGGGTATTGGACTCTGGGCATGGGCTGAAAAGGCAAGTAGACAACTGCTACACAAAGAGTGCGAGCGACAGAATGATTCATGACGTTCTTCACATTCCTCATCTTTTTATTTAGATACGTTTCCTAAACAACCAGCAGCAGCAGCAGATACCTCCTTCACCCTGCTGACTGCACTGCTAATCATCCAGTTAAGAGAACGAACTAAAGTGTAGCATAAAGACCTGTGCTGGCTTTTTCTGAAAGAGTTGGTATATAAGTGCTGCATTTACTTAGCTTCCTAAAAATCCTTCTAGTTTTACTGTATTTTGGTAGGATACACTCTTAAAAACAAATAGCATTTGTTATTAGTAGGGATGTGTTTATTTACTTATTTTTTTGTGTATGATTTAATTATAAATGTGTGTTTTATATATCATTTTTTAGTAAAATTTGATTTAAACTATTGAAACATATTACCTTACTTGCAGTATCCCATAAGGGGTGTCACAATTTCGATATTTCATTGAAATAGATTGAAATTATGTCATGTCTCGAGCCTCGGAGTCAAAAAGAGGACTCTTTCTCCAGAGAATGTGGACATTCTCATCTCCTTAAAGAAAAACTTGAAAATATAAAAATAACAGTTGTTTTGTCTCGCCTCGAATATGTTAATAGTTTTGGTACCTTAAGTAGCATCTTTCTCTCAGATAAAGGTAATAATATATCTTTATTAAAGAAAAAAAACGTCTCATTCTCAGGGACCGAGTCTTATTTTTCATGTTTAACTGTTATAGTAGGATAGAGTTCAGTTTGTTAAGGCTCTGATTGTTCTATTATTTTTTTACATGACTGTTCCTGTATTTTTTTATTATTTATTTTGCTTGTTTAATAGTGCACACAGCTGCTACCAAAAAAGCCACTAGATGGCATTACATATATATCTTAATTAAATTATTTAAATTTGACCATTAGTGCCTAATGTGGTGTATTACAGATCACTTGTATCACTTTGCATCACTTATATCAAGCCCACCTTTTGAAATAAGATATTGTTAATTTGATAAATCAAACCAATGACTGACCATAGACTAATCTAAAACTGGCATAGGCCTCTCTGCTGTAAAAAAAAGAAAAAAGAGAATCGAGAATCGAATTGAATCGAATCGCGACCCTAAAATCGGAAATAAAATCGAATCGAGAGAATCGTGATGACCATAGTATCCCAAAATAATGCGATTATATGGAATTGTAACCCCTGTATTGTTAAATGTATTGTATCGCCCGACAGCGCTACACTGCTAGCGGTTCGTCCCAGACTACAGTCCAGTATACTCACCTCTGAGCGGTGAAAGACCTAGTGCTTAGCGCTGTTAGCAGCTAATGCTAATACTGCTCCAGCAGTGCTAGCCAGGGTTAGCAGCAGGCTATAGGCTGATTATACTCACCTCTGAATGGCAAAAGAGCTAGCGTGGGGTAGAGGATAATGCTAATGCTGCTATAGCCTTGGTGCTCGGTTGCATTAACTTCACTAAAACTCCTGTATAACGGTGTACTTCAGTGGAGTATCTTTACTGTTTCTTACTACCTGACTGGTAAAATTCATAGATAAAGCACACTGACGATTTTTAATAAAATAAAAATTCACAGCACCGAACAGTGAATTACAATGCAGTTGAGTTGATTGCATTTTAAGTGCAATTCTGACACAAATTCAGCATTTGGTTTTAAAAATGTAAATTCTTGTGTATTGTATTTTTTTTTTATTAAAGAGATCAAGGGCAGTGAAATGTAATGTAATAGTGGTTTTGCATTTTATTTTGGCACGTATTCTGCATGTTAGTGAGGAAAAGCAATGCTTTTTGCAGATCGCATTTCCATTTTTCCATGGTAGTGTTTGCTTTTCAATTTGGCACTAATTCCTCTCCATTCTGAAGAGGACCTTTTTATGTGTTTAGACTTTTTAAAGGCTTTTCTTTATTGTAATAAAATGAATACACATTTTGAGCTCTCAAACCTCCTTGGAATACCACATAAATAGCAAGTCCTCTCTTCAAATCCCTCATTGTGACTTTATGATTCTGATAGCAGGAAATGGGCATATGGGTTTCATTATTCATTTATAGCGGTAGCAGCTTTGGCTCCGTGTCCTGAGCGCAGGGTTGGGCTCGGGGAGATGGACGGCTGAAGCGCTGAGGTTTCTTTATGTCGGGGGGGTTTTCTAAGGGAAAGGTCAGCCGTGCTGAAGCGTACTCATGCGTGAAAGCTGGACATAATTGGCTCATGTTTAAAGTGACTTCATGAATCTGGAGCGGCTAATTGACTTATTAATAAGCTGGGAGTGGGTCCAGCTCCGCTGGTATGGGCCGTGTAGACAGCATGTCGATGCCTGGTATTGATGATAACTCCTCCAGGCCGCTCTGATAGCATGTAAATAAGTAATGAACTGGTGGGAATTTTCAGTTTGCTAATTGTTAATCATTACTAGTTCATTATTTATTAATGAATTGCTTGTAATTTTCAGATTCCCTAATTGTTAATCATTGCTTCATTAATAGTTAATGAGATGGTAGGTGAAATAACATGGTTTGATCCGTCATAATTCTGTTTTATTTCAGATCAGGGTAATTATAACCACTGTACTGACCTGAATTTAAATGAGTGCTATTAGCCTACATATGCTCAGTATCTAAAGTTTTTTCATTGATACTATGAAGTAGGGGTGGGCGATATGGCTCTAAAATAATATCACAATATTTCAGGGTATTTTTGAGATAACGATATACTTGGCGATAAAGGAAAACTAAAATAATTCATTCATTTCAGGAATAAAGTATAATAGTAAAACAGAATAATCATAATGTGGCAAAATAGATAATATAGCATAAAATAATATAATGCAGCAAAAACTATTGCAGAATATTTAGTGCATGCATATAAACTGCAAACTAAAACAATTACACAATAAATACACTTAAAGCTTCACAGTAAATAATAGACTACTTTTAAGACAGAACATCTCTATTATCACGATATGGATTTTTAATATCACGATATTTCTGTGTCACGATATATTTTATACGATATAATATTGCCCACCCCTACTATGAGGGCTCTATATTTTGACATGATAATTATCAATAATTACAATACAAGGATTATCATTTGATGTATTGCAATATACAGTGGAGTGAAAAAGTATTTGTCCCCTACAGATTTCTTTTGTTTTTGCATTTTTGTCGTACTTACATTTTTCCGATTTTCAAATACACTTTAATATCAGACAAGAAAACCTGAGTAAACATAAAAAGCACTTTTTAAATAATCAGACTTTAACTAGACCCTCCAAAACCTTCATTTTGTTTTTTTAAGCCATTTAGAGGTGGACTTGTTTGTGTGTTTGTGCGATTTGGATCATTGTCCTGCTGCAGAACCCAAGTACACCTGAGCTTGAGGTCCTTTAGGAATGTCTGATAAACAGCAGAATTCCTGCTCTATTACAGCAAGTTATCCAGCAGCTCCAGACCATCTTTTGGGACCTCCTGTATGAGTTGTTCATGCTCTTTTGGAGTAATTTTGGTCGGCCGGTCACTCCTAGGAAGGTTCACCAGTGTTCCATGTTTTCTCTATTAGTGAATAATAGTGAATCACTGTGGTTCACTGGAGTCTTTAAAAGCTTTAAAAAAGACTTTGTAAACTTTTCCAGACTGATAGATGATCAAGGACTTAGTTTTCTCATCTGTTTTTGAATTTCTTTATAATGTGCTGCTTTTTGAGATCGTTTATCTGCTTCATGTTGTCAGACAGGTTCTATTTGAGTGATTTCTTACAGGTCTGTAGTCAATAATCAGGCCTGGTTGTGGTTAATAGGGAAACTGAACTCAGCTTTCCAAAAAGAGTATTTATTGTATTTGTGTATTTGGTAGTCATGTGAAAATCACAATACTTAATACGAGTGCAGCACTTCTAAAGCACATTACAGCTCCTTATAATAATTACCCTGTGTTTACTCTAGTGAGAGGCGTTCTGCTTGGTAAACAGGTGCTTAGCGTGTGATTATTATTATGGGATTTTTGGAGCTGCTTGTTTTTGGATGCTGGTCATGTCTGAGACTTGGCTGTGTGTGAGGTGAGAGTGGAATGTCTTCTCCCTGGGTAAATAAAGCATGATTTATGTGGCTGAAGTTTGCTGAGATTTCTACCTGGATTAGGAATTAATGTGGAGTTCCAGAAGAATGTGGGTGGTGCTGCAGTGTAGTGTTGGAGATCAGTAGATGAATGGTGGTTGTATATTGTATTTTGTATAGCTATAAACACAGCTATACATTTCCAACACAGGGTGTTGGAAATGTTGGAGATCTCATGCAGCTCCCAGTCAGTGCACTCCAGTGAGAGCCAGTTTGTACAGGATGCTCCTGAATAACTATACACGATGTTCTGTTGTTTTTGGCTGTTTTAGTGAGAAAGTTTTTGTATTTTCACTCACAGCCAGGGGTCTAACTCTCTGCATCTGTGTACTGTGGTGCATTGATCTGAAGGCGGTGATTCAAATGCATTGTCTTTTTGATGTTGCTGTTTTGTAATATTTCCTGAAATACAGCTCTGATTTTGCTATTTATATGTTTATGTTTGAGAAAAATTAACGTTTTTGTTTTATTCTATAAACTACAGACATTTCTCCTAAATTCCAAATAAAAATGTCATTTAGAGAATTTGTTTTTTTAGAGCTCAAGTTTTAAGAGTTCAGAAATCACTATTTGGTGGAATAACCCTGGTTTTTAATCACAGTTTTCATGCATCTTGGCATCATGTTCTCCTCCACCAGTCTTACACACTGCTTTTGGATAACTGTATGCCTTTACTCCTGGTGCAAAAATTCAAACAGTCCATCTTGGTTTAATGGCTTGTGATCATCCATCTTTCTCATGGTTATGTTCCAGAGGTTTTCAGTTTGGTAAAATTATAAAAAAAAAAAAAAAAAAAAAAAAACATAATTTTTAAGTGGCTTTTTATTTCCAGAGCTGTATTTTCTATCAACACAAAGTTTATGGAAATACAGAGATTCCATAAAATGTGTATTTTCATAAAGTATATTAAATAAAAAAAATGTACTTTTTTAATTCTAAGTACATTTACTAATTTGAACTTACTTTTAAAGCTCCTAAATATCATTTCTTTTTACAGGGGTAGTAGTGCACCCTGTGCAAGGTGTGCCACGATGCTCATTGCCATCAGTCTATTTTCATGACTTGCGCTTGCGCCGTTAAAATAGCATCAGAGTTTAGGAATAAATCTACACTGACGGGTGTGGTGGTCTGGAAGTGACGTGTGTTCAGGTAAATTTCTGGCATGTTTTTATATTGGTGGCAGGAAATACAGGTACTAATTAAAACCCTGACAACAGTCAACAGTCCATAACTATCTAGTCCATGCGTGTACACCCTGTCTTCTTACACACACATGGATAATAATAATAATAATAAACAGAATAAAGAATAAAATAACATTGCTGTTCCATTAAATGAGCTGCTGGTCAGTATCCTCTGGTGAGATGCGCAAAAGTGCAGCATTAAATTCACCACTCTCTGACACCAGTCTTTTCATGTAAACTAATCAATAAAAAACAATATTGGGTTTTAGAAAAAAAATACAGTATTGCAAGACAACATATCATGATATGACACAATATCGCTATTTTGCTACACCCCTAATGTTGAATGTTTGTGTGTTTTGCAGGGAGTGCTGTCCAACATCTCGTCCATCACAGACCTGGGCGGATTCGACCCCGTGTGGCTCTTCATTGTGGTGGGAGGGGTCATGTTCATCCTGGGCTTCGCCGGCTGCATCGGGGCGCTCCGCGAAAACACAGTCCTGCTCAAATTCGTGAGTTTCCATCCTGCTCTGCCCATCTGTGTGTGTTTCCTCCAGATGTTTGGCTGATTTTCCGCTGCTCATTGCTTTTCAGGGTTCACTCGTTTCCACATGTGGAAATGATGAATTTAATCAGTCGTTTGAAGCAAACACGTCCTCACTGAAGTCTGAGTGCTGTGGGAGTACGGAGTGATTAACTACAGCTTTTCAACATGTATTTACATACTGACAGATGCTATATATCATGAAACTGAATATAGTAAATAGAGTAGTAATAGTGTGAAATCATTTTAAACGAATCGCCCACCTCAGTCCACATACTTCTCTCAGTTCCAGGGACGGTTCTCTATCTCTCAGCTTGTCCAGGAAAATGTGTCTTTTAATTATAGTTTGGCTGATTTTTCCACAGCTTTCTTGTTTTCTGAGTTCACTCGTTTCCACATGTGAAAATAATTAATTTAATCAGCCATCCCCTTTAAAAGTATTGGAACAGTGAAGCTGATCCCTTTATTTTTTGCTTCAGACTGAAAACATTCGGGTTTGACATTAAAGAACAACATTTTAGCTTTTATTTCCAGCTATTTACATCTGGATCTGGTACACAGTTCAGAAGATTCAGCACCTTCTGTCTGAACCCACCCATTTTTCTTATGAGTAAAAGGATTGGAACAGATAAACTTAAAGTATAGGTAAATTAAAACGTAATATTTAGTTGTAAAATCTTTGATTGCAGAAACTGCATCATGTCTGTGACCCACTGACATCACAAATTTTCTGCATTTTTGATGCTTTTTCAGGCTGCTGTGGGTTTTGGGTCATTATCTTACTGCATGATGAAGGATCCCTTGATCAGTATAGTTTCATCTTTCTTTAAATTCACAGATAAAATGTTTCTCATCAGTCCACAGACTTGTCTTTGTACATCTTAAAACACCTCATTATTAGTGTTTTTTATCTTCTGGTGAAGCCTCTGTACTTTTGTTTATGAAGTATTTTTTCTGTGAACTGTGGATTGTGATTTCTTCACTCCTGCTCTCTAAATGTTGTTGCTGACGTCACTAACAGTTGTTTTAGGGTTTTTTCATAAACTGCTACTGAAACTGAAACTGAAACTGAAACTACCTGTTCATTACCTGTAATGTAGTACACCAGTGACGACTTTCTTCTTGAGGACATTCCAAACTGTTGTTCTGGTTATGAAAGATATTTGTGCTCTAATGGTTCTGATTGATTTTTTATCTTCTCTCAGCTTCACAGTTGCTTGTTTTTTATCCATAGACTCTCATAGCTCTATGGTTTTCATGTTGGTTACTCCTCTAACTATAAATGCACAGTCTACACAGATAAAACACAAATCTTATGAACTGTGTATCAGATCTAGATGTAAATACCTGAAAATAAAAGCTGAAATGTTGATATTTTGTCTCGTATTTATATTTTAATGTCAAACCCAAATGTTTCAGTCTACAGTAGAAGTAAACAGATCGTTTTCTAATAGATTTTGGAGCATTGTGGATTGTTGAGGGACTAGACAAGCTGTGTGTACTTTTGCTCATCTGTGTCATAAATGGGTGCAACTTAAAGTAGATTTAATGCAGTGTTCTTTAGAATAGGTGTCCGCAATAGGGCTGCAATGATTGGTTGTTATAATCGACAAAGTCCATTAATTTAATACAAATGTTATTGCCAACTAATTGTTTATTTGTAACAGTACTTCATTACACAAAGTGCTGGGGAAAGAAACACAATGGGATATGGGTAACTGCATCACTCACACAGTTTACTCTCAACTTAATCTGTGTCTCCAAAAGTGCCTAAACACATCAGATTACATATTTACCCACTAAATATCAGTACTTTCCACATTTAAACAACATCCAGACGTTTAAGTGCCTTTTAAATCCAATTTTATTCTGTTTTTATCGTTTTTAGAGATAAAGGACATGACAGAATTACTCATTGACTAACCGTAAATATAATTATCAGGTTATTCGATAATAATCCATAATAATCATTAGTCCACAAACATTTGGACATATAGTGTATCTGGTCTCAGCTGCCGTTTACTGTATTTATTATTAGTTGCTGCCATTGGCTTGTCCCTCAGGAAGTTCTCAAGGTCCAGCTGTTTTTACATGTGTTTTTTCCGAT
Organism: Astyanax mexicanus; assembly: GCF_023375975.1. Taxonomy (NCBI): domain Eukaryota; kingdom Metazoa; phylum Chordata; class Actinopteri; order Characiformes; family Acestrorhamphidae; genus Astyanax; species Astyanax mexicanus. The sequence goes on from NC_064409.1 coordinate 75,141,815, forward strand.
ATGAAACTTGTTGGACAGAGTCTTATTTATAATACCATGCTCTTTCTCCAGTTTTCAGTTTTCTTAGGGCTCATCTTTTTCTTGGAGCTGACCGCTGGAATCCTGGCCTTCGTTTTTAAGGACTGGATCAAAGACCAGCTCAACTTCTTCATCAACAACAACGTCAAAGCGTACCGGGACGACATTGACCTGCAGAACCTCATCGATTTCGCCCAGGAATATGTGAGTCCTTGCACGTGCCCTTCACCTCCAAACACAGAGCATATTCTGTTATGTTTTTGTGCCTTTCAGGGATGAAGGGTACACTGGTATGAAAGGAATACTCAGGGGAGGGGCTGAGCTTGCCTCTCTTGATTTGTTGAAACAAGCTGCAGAATTCTTTTTTTTATATATAATTTTATTTCTGATTTTTCCCATTTTCTCCCCAATTAACATTTACCCAACACACTCATTAGGACTCCCCCTATCACTAGAAATACCCCAACACACCAGGAGGGTGAAGACTAACACATGCCTCCTCCGATACATGTGAAGTCAGCCACCGCTTCTTTTTGAACTGCTGCTGATGCTGTAGCATTACTGAGTAGCATCACAGCGCTAACGCTCGGAGGAAAGCACAGTGACTCGGTTCTGATACATCAGCTCACAGATGCCCTGTGCTGCAGACATCACCCTTTAGTGATGTGGGGAGAGAGCGCCATCGATCCACCCTGAGGTAGCCGGGCCAATTTTGCTCCCTCTGAGCGCCGGCAGCTTGATGGCAAAGCTGCATGAGCAGGGGTTCGAACCTGCGACCTCCCGCTCTTAGTGGCAGCGTTTTAGATATTTTGATATTTAGCCTATAGAGAAGCAGGTAGAGAGAGGCTTTAAATGCTTTATTTTCCTGCTTTTAGAATGAAAAAAAAAGAAGAAAAAAAATCTACAATGGAATAATATAGTACAGTGATTTATGTAAAATTGTCTGCATAGTTAGGGCTGGGTATCGTTTAAAAATTTGAATTTGATAGCGATACCGAGCATTATTATCTGTGCTCTTTGTGTTTCAGTGGTTATGCTGTGGTGCCCACGGGCCAAACGACTGGAACCTGAACATCTACTTCAACTGCACGGAGCTGAACCCCAGCCGAGAGCGCTGCGGAGTGCCTTTCTCCTGCTGCGTCAAAGACCCTGCTGTAAGAATCTCACACCCACACCACAATCCAGTAAGAGTAAAGTAATAAAGCACAAATATTTTGTTACTTTACTTAAGAAGAAATGTTGGTTATCTATACTTTATTTTATGCTCTTTATACTTTATCTATACTTGACAACTTTTTACTTCTACTTCTTACTTTTTCACACAATTATCTGAACTTTCTACTTCTTACATTTTAAAAACAGCCTCCGTACTTCTATTACATTTCAGCGTGTGTTTTGGGGAGGGGGGTAGTACCCTAGATAGGACCCTGTGGCGCCTAAGCTTTTGTACTTAATGGCATTTTTACCCCTTACATTACTTTTACTTTTATACTTTTAAGTAGTTTTGAAACTGGTACTTTTTTTTTAACTTGTATTTAAAGAGTAAAAAGCTTGAGTTGATAACACAAAGCTTCTACAAAAGTATTTTAAAACCCTGCCGATATTACTTACACTATATATATATATATATATATATATATATATATATATATATATATATATATATATATATATATATATATATAAATAAATATATATAAATAAATAAGTACAGTATATAAATAGTATAAGAAATATAAAAATAAGCTTAATATTAGTATTATATATAAAAATGATCTTAAATCAATTACTTTTCTTGGCCACATCGTCCGATGCTGAAGATTCTACAGTACAGATACAATTCCAATATAATTGTGCATCCCTACTTTTTATAGTTGTATTAATATTCTTTATTCTTTATCTCCATGCATACTGCCCTCCAAATAACTATAACTCTGTTTTACTTTCATCAGCCCACAGCACCTTATTCCAAGATGAAGCTGGCTTGTCCAGATGTGCTTAAGCATACTTCGAGTGACTCTGATTTATTAAGGAAAATCATGAAAATGATCAGAGATGTCCAAACTTGTTAAACCACTATGCAGTATCAGTCAAACTTTTGTACACACACCTTTTCTTTCTTTTTTACCACCTGAAATAGTTTTCTCCATGTCTTGAATGAGTTCCTGGAGGTGCTGAACAATAGTTGCTGCTTTTCCCAAATCCCCCATCAACACTCAAGTCAAACTACAAAAATGGAGATGCTAGGTTTTTCCTCCAGGCTGTGACTCACGTCTTCCTATGTTCCCTCTCAGCTTTCACTTTGTTTTTCTCACGCTCAGTCTGGCTTCTCCACCATAATGAGCAGTGTTCTCTGTGTGCCTCTGATTTAGACGAGACAATGGCAGGAGTTTATACAGCACCTAACAGACTGATCTGACCTGTTAGAAAGAATGTGCTCCTATCCTTAACCCTTTCAGCTCCTCCCAGCTTCATTATAGAAGCAATGAGACTCTAAAATTTCAGTTTCTTTCTTTATTCAGGTTTATTAGCAGGAGATGTTTTATTAATCATCTTAATTTAATTAAAGGATCCTAGTTTTTAAGAAAATGTATTGAGTTGTTTTTGTGTAACAGTTTAACCCTTGTGTGGTTAAAAAAACTCATTTTGTGTGAAAAACATATATCAAAACACATTTTCGATAAACACACACTGTACACCCCCCCCTTTCTTTAAAAGCTGTCACACTGATATATTGTGTTTGCTTCTGTTCTTCTACAGGGAGATGTCCTAAACACACAGTGTGGATATGATGTACGGCTTCAAGGAGTAAGTACTGCCCTGATCCTCCTGCTTGAGTTTACTAAATATATCCTAAAATACCCTAAAACAATACACAGCTTTTTCTCACAGTCACAAAGACAGTCATTTTCACACAAACTAAATAAATAAAACTAAAACACTTTATTTTAAAAGTTCTAGGATCACAAAACTCACTGTTTTTTAATGAATTGTGTGGTTTGGGTCAAAAAAACATCAATTGTGAGTGTTTTGGCCGTATTTCTTTGCTGTTTGTTTTGTGAAGGAGCCTTTTGTCGACTGGAAAGTTCATTAATAGGCCCTTTAAAGGGTGTAGAATTAAAGCTGTCAGCTTTTTGTAGAGGAAAATAGATGAAACCTGCTTAAAAAGTTGCTTAATGTCGCTGGATGATGCAATGTGCAAGTTTTCATATTTGTAAGGCCATTATGTCATATTTACATACTGCCAAGTGTCACATGCTATAAGTCTGATCCTGTCTTTTAATCTCTGCATAAGATAAATCAATTGAAACATGATAATGCACTCATTTCTAAAGAAAAGCAATATGTTCCCAAAATATCCCAAAAATCGTCAGTGCTCCTTATAAAACCACTGCTAAAGTACAGAGTTATAAAGGAGTTTCAATTTAGTTCTCCAGCGCTGAGACTGGAGCAGTATTAGCATTAGCCCTGGCTAGCTGGCTAACCCCGGCTAGCACTGCTGGAGCAGTATTAGCATTACCTGCTAATCGCGCTAAGTGCAAGCCCTTTTGCCATACAGAGGTGAGTATATCAAACTGTAGTCTGCCTGTTTACTGTGTTAAAACAAGCTACATCACACAACTGCTAGCTAATATCGCCCTTGATTACCCAAACACTCGGGCTTCCTCAGTGTAGGACTGTTGGGCGGCATTAGCCGGCTAGTGGTTAGCTGCTAACGCAAATGCTGCTGCACCCAGCCTTAGTTTAAATCTGGAAATCTAAGCTTATTGTAAATAAAGAGAACCACTTTACTCATCCAAATAAACAGTTTTCAGGGAAGAAATATGTGTAGATTAACATCCAGCACACATTGTTTTAAAAGAAAATATTTTTTCAGTTTCGTTTGTTTAACTTATCTTTACCCTAGCTTTATTGGTCTTGACGCCCAGCTTTGAGACCTGCTGAATTAGAAGGAAAACATGGCGACACCCCTGTTCCTTACTAGGGATTAAAATAGACCAGAAAATAGACGTTCCTCAATAGTGCACATCATAATAATGTTTATTCTTTGTGTATTATCTGTTTATTTATTAGTATTTACTTCTTTTAGCATTAATATTTCCCTTTGTATTGGACTGTATTGAACTGTTTTGGACTGTTTTCCTCCAAACTAGGCTTGATTTGGTGAAAATTCAGGGGCGTGTTTTTTTTTTTTTTTTTTTTTTTTTGGGATACTTTAATAGTAATTGCCTACTTCAAAAAGTCTTAATTGCAAACCTTTTAAAATGAAAATGTAGTATTTAGTGTGTTGTTGTGAGAATCTGTGGCAACCTTCGATATTGGGCTTGTTTAAGCTTCTGAAGGACTGCAGTTAGACAGACTTTGAGCTGGATTTATATATATATATGTGGGATTTAAACGCTAAGAATATGTTTAAATGTATAATGGGCTGAGATTTACAGAGAGTATTGGTGTTGTCTTGTCCCTTATCTGGTGTGTTTACATTTGTGCTGACGTGTGCATTATTATGCAGTTATATGATCTTTATTAGTGGTATCAGTGTTATAAAATAGGCCTGTCACGATAAGAATTTTTTGTAAACGATATATTGTCCAAGAAATTATTGCAATAAATGATATTGTTGTAATTTTAAGACTATTAAATGCCACTGACATGATAACAGAATAGCGTAAAAAAGGAAGTATACACTTTTTAAAGAAAAATGTATCATTTATTATTATTATTATAATTATATATTTTATTTCTTCACCTACTTTAGTCCATACTGTGTGTATGGAGTCACAGTTATTGAAGCATGATTGGCTAAAATACTGTTCACTATCATATATATATGTAAACAAACATACAAATAGACGACACACAATAGACGAAATCACGATTAAAAATATTGAGGTCATGTTCATTTTTTGTATGATAATAAAACGATATTGCATTTATTGTGACGGGCCTATTATAAAATGGTTGTTAAAATTAGAGTACCATAATATAGTTTATCATGATTATTTTTAGGATGATGTATTATCCAAATAGAATCCATTATGACAGGCGTAAGTAGAGGGAGTAACATCCCTGACGCCTCACAGTATTAATAGGGAAATGTAGATTATACAGCAGAAATCACATGCACTTTTGAGTCTGTTCCTAAATGGAAGAACCTCACCCTCTCTCAGTGTGAAGAAGTGCGCTGACCCCACCCTCCGCAGAGGGTCTGAAAGGGTTAAGTGCAATAATTGAGCGTTTCAGCTGGTAGCGCTCAGGCCTCTAATAACAGTTTGAGCTCTTAACAGTGCTAATTAGCGTCCCGTTTTAGCCGGGGGAAAGCGCGGAGCTGTAATTGGGGAGTCAGCGGGTTACGCCAGGCCCCGTTCCGCGCTCCCTGCGTGGGTGTGGTAACACGCGGCTGCGCCAGAGAGATGGCGAGGGCACCGCACCAGTTCAGTTTCCATGGACACTGTGTGCTTTACTTACAGACCGTAGCGTGGGTCATCAAACTCCACATCTGTGTTTTTTTTTCTGGAAGAATTTGAACTACAGTCAAAAATGTTAATTTTACCATATATTTAAATAAAAAAATATATATTTTTTTTAAATCTAAGAGATGATGTCTCAGTCTAGACCATAGACTGTGTATAGCTGGACAAAGCATCGCCTCTCAAAAGTGAAGCCACCACAGGTCGGGCGCCCCCTGCTGCTCGGTTGCAGGAACCTCTGTAACCCCACCCATCTCCATAGGTTTAAATGGCAAAACAGACAACTTTCAATCACGTTTTTTTTCTCGGATATACTGTAATTCTACCTCCATTATTTAAATGCAGCAGCTAGTGTAACCTCTGCTTATTTTGTCAAATTTTTGTATCCCCACAGAATTCGTTTTTTAAAACGTTATTCAGCTCTATTCAAAAAAGGTGTGGTTATTGTAAAAGGGCTGGTTATGGGCGGGACCAATAATAGACCGTCAGCTCCGCTCTGCAGCCTGTGACCTCGAGGCAGCACTCAGGGGCGGGGTTATTTAAATGAGTAGGCTGTCTCTCCACAGTCTTTCTGCCTCCTCTGGTCTCTACTGCGCTCTACAGACTCAGGTTTTAGGATCGCCAACATGGAGGAAGATTTTGGCTTCGTTTTCATTGAATGAATGGGACTGGCAGTCTCTGATCTAGACTGCTTTCTGATAAAGGCATAAAACAGGGCAGCTATCCAGGACAGCTGTTGTTTTACAGTTTATAATACAGATGCAGTGGTCTGCACAAGTTTTAGGCACCTTAATTTCTTTTTTTTCTTAATTTTGTACATTTTTATCCTGTTTTCTCCCCAATTTACAAGGGCAATTAAACAACCCACTCATTAGGACTCTTCCTTTCACTAGAAATGCCCCAACACCAGGAAGGTGCAGCATTGCCGAGTAGCATCATAGTGCTACAGCGGTTCTGATACATCAGCTCACAGACGCAGCCTTGTGCTGATCGACATCATCCTAGGAGTGATGAGGGAAGAGAGCGCCATCTACCTTACCCACACAGAGAGAGAGCAAGGCCAATTGTGCTCTCTCAGGGCTCCGGCAGCTGTTGGCAAGCTGCATAACCGGGATTCGAACCAGCGATCTCCCATAGATCATAGTGGCAGCACTTAGCCTGCTGCACCACTCAAAGCCCTTACTTTTTTTTTCTAATTTCAAACAAAATTTTATTGGAATCTTTTTTTTTTTTTTTTTTTTTTTTTTTTTTTTTTTTTTTTTTACATTTTTTGGACTTATAATGCAGTGAAGAGTTGCTGTAAATCTTTTTTGAATTCAGTGGTTGTGGTGTTTTCTGCAGAGATCTGCTCTCCACAGCTCTGCACTGAGCCTCTGTATCAGACTGACTGAAGCAGGGAAAAGGGCGTATAAAGGAAGTTGGAGACAGACGGAGTAAAAAAAGAAAAACAGCAACAAAGAGAGACCTGAGTGGAATTGAGCCCGAGGGGACGTACACCATCAAACCAGTGACTTCCCTCTCTTTTCATTGGCTCTCCCCACATCCTTACTGGCTTCCTATTGGCCCAGACATCTGAAATCCAGGTCTTTTGTGTCATCTGTCGACAAAGGCACAAAAGGTTGATCTGGGCGGCGGCTCTGTTGGGGAATGGAGGCCAAAATATGTGCAGTTTTCTTTCCTTTCCTTTCAACTTCAGTGTCCTCCACAGTGAATCGTTTTTTTATTTTATCTGAACTGTGGACTGTGTTGAACTGATTGAAAGTAACCTGCACTCCATGCTTTTCATTTTTGTCATGGTCACAACAAAGCTTTGCATTCTGGGGTAAACCGAGGAAAATCAAGATTTTATTTCAGGTTATTTTGGGTTATTTATGTTCATCCATCATTAAATATTTACACAGTATAGAATGGAGATGCTCTATGCAGACCTCCATCCCTAGAATAGAATAGGCCACGTTCTTTATGTTTTATGAGAAGCTTTAATAAAGAAAGATCTTCAAAGACAGCTGCACAGATCAGACCCTGTCTGCATTCAAATCCAGTCATTCCAATTAACGTTAGAAACCATTGTAATTCACTACGAATTATTAAGTCAGGTTTTTCTATGTCCAAACACAGTCATGACCAATGTATGGTCATTTCTTTACTTAAATTACTTAAATACTTGTTAACTAAAAAGTATAAACAATTTTACTACTACTACAAGTTGTGGATGTAGCAAAAAAGGTATAAAAATTATACCTATAGAATTATACCTATAAACAATAGATCAATATTTTATCTTATCATATGATAAAAAATAAAACCGACCTAACTGTACATTTCCTTCCAGAGAGTGTAAAAAAATCATGTTAAATGTAATTATTTATTATTTAAAAAATGGAACATAGTCTTTAAATACAATGTCACTTCACCACATCATAGTTTATATGCATAAAGTTCATTACTTTGTAGGTAGAAGTATAGATGCAAGGTTTAAAAATACTTCTGTAGAAGATACTTAAAGTATCAACTCAAGCTTTTTAATCTTAAAGTAAAATTGTAAAAGTACTGCTTTCAAAACTACTTCAAGTATAAAAGGAAAAGTCATTTAAAATAGGCGAAAAAATAAAGCCATTAAGGACAAAAGCTTAGGCCATGCCCCCGTCCCCAAAACACATTTTTCTAAAAGCTATAATGACTATAATGTTCTATTATTAAAATGTTAATGTTGATAATATAATTTGGGATTTTGCACTAGGCTGTTCTCTAGTGTTTCAGCTGCATATATGCTGATTGTAAATGAATGTATTTTATTAGTAGAATAAAGTAAACATATTAAAGTTAAAGTTTAGTTGGGCTGCAGTTTATCTGGAGTTCTCTTGAGTCTCTGCACGGATCATCTTCATACTAGACTACATACGTCTGCTATGCTCTTGATGGAGTGTGGGTTGGGGGGGGGGTCGTGTGCAGATGTGATAGATCACAGTATAAACCAATAGGGAGTCAGAATGGTTTATACTTCTCTACATCCAATCACAATCAGATTTACTCTATCTGGATGGAGAGATTTATCTGGATAGGGGTTTTATTGAACAATGAGAAGCCGGAATGAAAACGAGCTGAAATGAAATAGGAGTAACGAGGCTGTTTATAAAATGTAAGGAGTAGAAGATTCAGCTAATTGTGTGAAAATGTAAGAAGTAGAAGTAAAATGTTGACTGAAAAATAAATAATTATTCCAGTTAAGTATAGATAATCAGCATTTCTACTTTGTTACTTGGCATCTCTGCTATTGAGTTTTCTTTTTTTGTAGAGAAAGTGGACGGCTCTTCAGCTCAGCTGCTCAGTATTACACTTCATGAGCACATGCTGCTTGTTTATCTGTACCCTTGTTAGTGTGTGTGTGCGTGCGTGTGCGTGCGTGTGCGTGCGTGTGTGCGCGTGTGTGCGCGCTTGTGCGCGCGAGTGCGTGCGTGTGTGTGCGTGTGTGTGCGTAAAATGAAGATTTCTGATCCTCCGTGGAGCTTAGTGTAGAGGTAGAGGTAGCATACAAACCATTGCTCTGCCATTGTAGGTGTTTGTGTGTGTGTGTGTGTGTGTGTGTGTGCGCGTGTGTGCGCGTGTGTGCGCGTGTGTGCGCGTGTGTGCGCGTGTGTGCGCGTGTGTGTGTGTGTGTGTGTAAAATGAAGATTTCTGATCCTCCGTGGAGCTTAGTGTAGAGGTAGCGGTAGCATAGAAACCATTGCTCTGCCATTGTAGGTGTGTGTGTGTGTGTGTGTGTGTGTATGCACGTGTGTGTGTGAGGCCTTGGCGGCAGTGTTAAACCTGTAATCATCTTGTCTTGCTGGCGTGGTGTCAGTTCTCTCACTGAGCCAGAGAAGCAGTTTGTTCTCACACAGATTTACCAGCAGGACCGAGCCAGGTGGAGACCCACGTACTGCTTCTGCTCAGAGTCCAGACAAACAGCACAAACACACACGCAGAAACACTTACACACTCTCGCACGCTCTTACAAACTCCAACACACTCTCGCACATTCTTACAAACCCTCACACTTACACTGACACACTTTTTATACACTCTTGCACACTCTTACAAACTCCAACACGTTCTCACTCACACTGACCCACTCTTACAGACTCCAACAGATTCTCACTCACTCTTACACTGACACACTCTCATACACTCTCGCACATTCTTACAAACCCTCACACTTACACTGACACACTTTTTATACACTCTTGCACACTCTTACAAACTCCAACACGTTCTCACTCACACTGATCCACTCTTACAGACTCCAACAGATTCTCACACACACACACTCACACACACTCTCACACACTCTTACAGACTCCAACAGATACTCACACACTCTCTCACTTACACTGACACACTCTCATACGCTCTCACACACTCTTTCATGATCTAACAGATTCTCACATACACTCTTACAAACTCCAACAGATTTTCACACTCACACACTCACTTACGCTGACACTCTTACACACTCTTACATGCTCCAACAGATGCACTCTCTCTCACTTACGCTGACACACTCTAACAAACTTTTACATAATCCAACAGATACGCTCTCTCTCACTTACGCTGACACACTCACACACACTCTTACAAACTTCAACAGATTTTCACACTCACACACTCTCTTACACTGACACACTCACACATTCTTACAAACTCCAACACACTCTCACACACTCTTACAAACTCCAACACATTTTCACACACTCTCACACACTCATTCACTCTTACAAATTCCAACACATTCTCACACACCCTCACACACTCTTACACACACTCACTCTGTGGTGTTCTCACTCAGCTCTGCTCTGATCGGTTAAAGCTAATCCGTGTGTTGTGTGTGCTGTGTGTATAACGTGTGTGTGTGTGTGTGTGTGTGTGTGTGTGTGCTGTGTGTTTTTCAGGAGCTGGCTCAGCAGGAGTTTATCTACACTAAGGGCTGCGTGGGTCAGTTTGAGAAGTGGCTGCAGGAGAATCTGATCGTGGTGGCTGGAATCTTCGTGGGTATTGCACTATTACAGGTAATGTGTTGTGCAGGATTACAGATCAGAGCTGATGCTGTGGGAAAGGTCGTTATATCAGTTAAAGAAGCTTTTTGGCTACAGATGGTTCAGTCTGATGCCATCTGCTGGCTATATAACTGTAATTACACCAATGCAAAAAAGCAGTTTGAACAGCAGAAGATGAACACAACAACAAACAAATCAAAAGCAGGAGAAATCAAACAGCACCCATATAAAATCCAATATATTTTGTCAGATAGATAAAACACAAAAGCACTTGAGCCTTCCTTACCGTTCTAAATACATCTTTTTTCAAAAAGCATGTATGAATATACAAAGATTAAAAACAAGTACTTATCATGGCAAAATATCAAATTTACGCTTTACAAATGACCAGTTAAAATATTATACACACCCTCATTCAATGTTTCTCTATATTTAATTTACTTTCTACTTTGTATATTAATATTAAAGACATGAAAACAGTTAATGGACACACATTTAATTATGTAGTAAAAAAAAGCGTTTAACCTTCACCTGACCCAATCTCCTGATCTAAACCTGATGAACTAAAATGGTAATTTGGGATGAGCTGGAGATTCTTCTCTGGTAAAGCTTACATTTATTTTAAGTATATGCTTAAATTTTAAAAGGGACACTTATTTTAATGCGTATCTAAGTAAATTGCTTGGTCTTGACGTGAAAAAAAAACAAATGCCGTTTTTTTTGCACTAAAAGGTGCACTTAAAATCCTCTAATTTTCCCAAAAATCATCAGTGCACTTTATAATCCGGTGCTCCTTATGTATAAATTCTACCAGTCAGGTATTAAGGAGCAGTAAAGCCAATCTGCTGAAGTACAGAGTTATACAGGAGTTTCAGTTTAGTTCTCCAGCACTGAGACTGAAGCAGGATTAGCATTAGCCGCTAACCCTGCTAAGCACTAGCTTTTTCCACGTTCAGAGGTGAGTATGTCGGACTGTAGCCTTTGTGTTTACCGTGTTTGAACAAGCTTTGCGGGACAAACGGCTAGCTAACATTGCCCTGACTCAACAGAACACTCAGGGTTCGTCAGTTTAGCGTTGTTTGTCAGCATTACTGCATTACTTTCATAACTGCGAGTAGTGCCAGCGTTAGCTGCTATTGCTAATGCTGCTGCACCCAGCCTTAGTGCATATCTGTAAATCTAAGCTTACTGTTAATAAGCTCACCCAAATAAACATTTTTTAGGAGAGAAATCTGTGTAGATTAACATCCAGTTTAGCTTAGCTAAGCTTTACAGATCTCACAACCCAGCGGTGAGACCTGCTGAATTAAAAGAAAAACGCGGCGACACCCCTGTTCCTTACTAGTGTTGCATGATACGCCTTATAATCCGATGCTTTTTATGTCTGAAAATAGACCAGAAAATAGACTTTTATTCAAAGTGTGCCTTTATCCATACGGTATTAGTTTCTCAGGGGGTTCTGGGGTACTTTTCTCTTTTATGGAGGGTCCTATCTACTGTTTTTCACTGAACTCCGTGGTCCTCTGGTAATTTTAGTCCTGTCCGGGCTGACATCTCTGATTTTCATCTCCTCACGTTTAATAAAATAGCTACTTGTCCACTGCCGCGCACCATAATTACACTTTGGGCACACGTTTCCACAGAGATTCTTTACACTTTACCCAGTCAAACAGGGCACTGATGGAGGGACACAGCTCACAGACGCGTTTCCATACAGACTCCCACACTTTGTGAACTGTGGTTGTGAACTGTATAACTGTTTTAGAGCACTTCGCCATCGTGCTCTGTGTGCAAAAACTTATATCAGTGACAACACGGTGTCATGTGACCAAGAAAGCCAAAAAACTCAATGATCCTCATGTTTTTTCAATTGCAGTCCGAATGCAGAAGTTTTATCACTGAGTAGAAGTGCGACATATTTTTCACAGATGTCCCCCTGAGAAACGAATCCTGTCCGGATAGGGCTTTATAATCTGGTGCGCTTTATCTTTATAGTATGAAAAATACAGTTATTGGTAATTTGGCCATTTAGCCGTCTTTAACGTTCACTTATAGTTTACTCAGCCTTATTATACATTTTACTAACCGCATTATTACTGTTTTTCTCTCGTATCTGTGTGCAGATCTTTGGCATCTGTCTGGCCCAGAACCTCGTGAGTGATATCAAAGCGGTGAAAGCGAACTGGTGACCCGCGGCTGGCCTGGAGAGGAGAAGCCGGGCTCTGCGGGCGACGTTCGGGACCTGTGTGTCGCGTGGGTGGCGAAAGAGCACTGTTTACACGCCCACAGAGTGGAACCCCCTCTCACAGCTGTTCTCTGGAGCTTTATGTAAGCTGATGTTACAGAAATAGTGACATTCTGTCTCTCTCTCTCTCTCTCTCTTTCTGTCTCTCTCTCTGTTCGTCTGTCTGTTTGTTTCTTTCTGTCTCTGTCTTTCCATATATCTTTTTATTTTATTCTCCCACCACTATATTTGTTTTTGGTGGGTTTTTTTTTTTTTTTTTTTTTTTTTTTAAATATGCAAGCTCCTACAGAGAGAGCTCCTGTATGGAAACGAAATGAAACGAAACGAAAGGCGACGGACGTGGAGCCATGTTACAGTCCACGTTAACCACTCTGCACATTCTTAAAAAAAAACTCTTCAATAGCCACTAATCCTCCTTCCATCAATCAACCTGTGGAGAACCGTCCTGGTCCTATGCACCTGCAGAAGACAATTTAAAGCTCCATTGGACTTTTAAGGCTTAAACAATGGAGCTGTACCAGGCCTTACTGCAATGCACGTCATTGGGAGGAGGTGAAGTTATATAATAATCCAGCATTTACCTGTTCTTCTGGCTGTCAGTCACGTTGATTGACAGGTGGACGGATGGATCTTTGACCTTTGACCTTCGACGCTGACTGGACTTCTGTTACACAGAGCCGTCCAGCCTGGAGTCTTTGTACTTGAAAACTGACACAATGCATTTATTATGTTTGCAACTTCTACCACTACACTTGGAGAGACGGAGCAGGTGGACGATGCTGTTGTTGTCGTTGTGTTGTTGTTATTTGTACAGCTATGCGTTTTTGCTCGATTTTTACGTCTATTAATTGTCGTTTGTTTGATTGTTTCATTTTCAGCCAGCGAGGAGAGATTTCTTAGCTAATATCCAACGAGTCTTGCTTCAGATATATATATAAAAATATATATTTTTCTTTGTATTTTATTTTATTTTTATTTTTTGTTTTGGCTAGAAAATATAATAATAATAATACTTATATTAATAATAATAGTGATATGCTCTAACTTCGTCTGACACATTAAACGAGTCCTGTTGCGACATAAACGATGCTGCTTTGACTCTTAAAGATTAGTAGACTGCTAATGCTAACCCAGAGTAATCTACACTAAACCCGAACAGAGAGTCCACTGAAATAACTACAGCCCCAGAGCCACCTTTTACACCATGTTCATCACTTTAATTACTGCTGCCTGCCCTGCTTATCATCACACATGGATGTTCATGCATGCACACACAAACACACACACACAAATTAACCATACATTCATGAATGCATCTGCACACACACACACCTGAGCCCATGTTTGGGAGGCATCTGAGCATAATATTGCATAATGAAACCCTGAGTTACCTCACTTTATAAAAAAAGTCTGTAATAACTGTGTAGTTACACATTAACAATCCATGTAATAACAGTGTAACTACTGGTAAAGTGCATATTGATACAGATTAATTAATTAATAAGTTGCACAGGTTAAGTAATTATACATGTTCTATATATCAGTCTTAGTTAGACATAGCAGAATATTGTGTCCATCTTCCCATGATAAAATACCTCACAAGCTGTTGGAGAAAAGGACATTTACACACATACGCATGTAAAAAAAAATACATTCACTCTATTTACATACCGTATTTTTTGGCACTTTAAGGCAAACGTTTATTTTATGGTATATTTTCATGCATAAGGTGCACCGAATAATAAGATGCATTATGCGACACTAGTAAGGAACAAGGGTGTCGCCATGTTTTCCTTCTAATTCATCAGGTCTCAATCTTTACTCACTGAAAACTGTTTATTTGGGTAAGTAAAGAGCATTCGTTTATTTATAGTAAGCTTAGATTTCCAGATATCCACTAAGGCTGGGTGCAGCAGCATTAGCGGCTAAATCTTAGCGGCTAATTGCTAGCGCTAGCTGCGGTTAGCGACTTATGCTGCTCTACACTGATGAACCCTGTGTGTTCCGGTAAGCCAGGGTGATATTAGCTAGCGGTTTGTCCCACGTAGCTTGTTTTAACATGGTGAACACACAGACTACAGTCCGAAATACTCGCCTCTGAATGGCGAAAGGGCTAGCGCTTTGCACGGTTAGTGGCTAATGCTAATGCTGCTCCAGCAGGGCTAGCTGGGATTAGCAGCAGGCTACATTCCGATTACACTCACCTCTGAATGGCAAAAGAGCTAGAACTTAACATGCTTAATGGCTAATGCTAATAATGCTGGAGAACTAAACTGAAACTCCTGTATAACTCTGTACTTCAGCTACATGAGAGTGGTTTTACTGCTCCTTAATACCTGACTGGTAGAATTCATACGGAAGGCGCACCGGATTATAAAATGCACTGATGATTTTTGAGAAAATTAAAGGATTTTAAGTGCACCTTATAGTGTGAAAAATATGAGAATTGAGAGACACAAACGATTATTTAACCTATACATCTGTAGTAAAGCTGTATCAGTAGGTACTTCACCAGTAATTACAGTGTACATGGATTGTTAATGTATAACTGCAGAGTTAAGTTTGGCAGAGTTTACTACATTACTGTTTTAAAAAAACTTAAAAATTGTAGATCCTCTTGAAGCTATTTTAAAACCCAGTTCATACTCAAATCAAATCAGATTTATTGTCACATCACAGACTACAGGTGTACAGGCGAGTAAACTACAATTAACATAACAATATGCATAATAACTTACACTATATACATGTTATTGCACTGTGGATGTGAGTTAACTATAACTGAATATGTTAATATTACAGTGCTATATATATATATATATATATATATATATATATATATATGTGTGTGTGTGTGCAAGCAATTACTCCATTTGTAATCTGTACTAAATGTGTAATACAATAAGGCCTAAAAATAGTGAAGCTTATTAGTAGAATGGATATTAATAATATGCATCATTAACATTAAAACTAATCACTGCCAAATCATTGTGAAGTTCAATTTTAACTATTTGTTTTTAAAACAAATTGTGTTGTGTTGATTTTCGTATGTATAACAAAAAAGTTGACACAGAATAACTAAACAAGATCAGCTCATCTAAAGCTAGAGCACACTAAGAACATCAACTGTCCAAACATCTCCTCCAATGTGACAAATAATCCCTCCATTCACAGCCTTTTTAAATCAATTAATAAACAATCTGTAGTCCCTTTACACCCTGTACTCATCATACAGCAAATATACACATAAATATACACATATAGGAACTTTTTAGGTAAAACAGACTCTCAGCTACAAAACATAGACCAGCTTTAATCTCTCTAAGGCAGCTATAATGTACAGGTATTTGTGTGATCAACTGTGAATGATGATACAGCTGATGATGAGGAAGGGTCCAAATTCATTTAACAATTCATGTGTTCACTACTGGTTAGTTAAACAGTTCACACCAAGAATTACTAAATACAGCGCTTTTAGCCGATGCCCCCAACAGGCTTACAGTGCTAGTGATAGGGGCATAGCCCTGCCCATGCAAAAAAAATCTCTATTTTTACACCATTAACAAGCTCAAAGTAGCTCCACACTTCATTGGTAGATTGCACAGATTTTTCTGCTTATACACACAGTACCTTCAGGTAGTTTTCCAGGAACCGCACTCAAAATTAAATCACGATAATTCGACTTATGAGCACAAAACAATGGATTTTCAATGGATTTAGAATATTTTTTGCGCTATAAGGCGCATTTTGTAAAAATGTAAAATGTGACTTTGGTAAGGAACAGAGGTGTAGCCATGTTTTCCTTCTAATTTAGCAGGTCTGTAAACCTGTAAAGCTAAGCTAAGTTAAGTAAGCAAAACTATAATTCTTAAAAAAAATAAAAAATAAAAAAATCAGACAAGTCATACAAGTGCTGGATGTTAATATACACCGATTTTTCTCTTTATTTTGGTAAGCTTTACAGTAAGCTTACAATCCCAGCTAGCGCTTAGCGCTGTTAGCAGGTAAAGCTAATGCTGTTCCAGCAGTGCTAGCCGGAGTTAGCAGCAGGCTGATATGCTGATAATACTTACCTCTAAACGGCCAAAGAACTAGCGTATAGCGCGGTTAGCAGATAATGCTAATACTGCTGGAGAACTAAACTGAAACTCCTGTATAACTCTGTACTTCAGCAGAGTGGGCTTACTGCTCCTTAATACCTGACTGGTAGATTTCATATTAATTTTTTGAAGAAAATTAAAGGATTTAAGGTGTGCCTTATAGTGTAGAAAATATGGTAGTTTTGCATTCTGTTCTCATAACATATATATATTCGATCAGTCTTAAATATCAAAAATGTGGAGCTACTTTGAGTTTGTCAATGGTCTAAAAGTAGTCAATTCTTTGAATAGGAAACTCTAAGCCCCCATCACTAGCACTGTAAGCCTGTTGGGAGCATCGACTAAAAGTGCTGTATTTACAACCCAAGTCGAGTCACACCAGATTTCTCCTTTAAGGCTTAAATCTAAGCTCTTTAAACTTAACACTGATTTTACTGCTTTAGAAACAATCCACAAAAAAAACACACACACACATTTTACTATTGAATGATTGAGTTTGAACTGGAATCTTCTGTGAAGATGGGCTTCAGTGTGGTCTCCATATTGCTGTCCAGATCTCAAACAACACCCAAGAACACAATTCCTAACGTGTGTGTGTAATATGTGTGTGTGTGTGCATGAACTTTGCCCATCGACAGTTTTGTAACATCTAGTTTTCTCACTTATTTGAAGCCTAATCCATAAAAAAACAGCAGCAAAACCGAAGAAAGCACTTTCAGGTGTTTACTCACCTTCAGGCCAAACGAGTGTACTACAGCTTTTGGAAAATAAAATCTCTGCAGGTAAAAAATCTAAAAGAAGCTAAAGAGAAGGCTGGGTGAAGCCACACTTGTGACGTATCTGTGCTGTTGTGATTCCTGCCAGCGACGCTAAAGGACCTGTGTATATATATTCTCAGGCATTTCTGCAGGGTTTCTCTCTCTAGAGCCATGGATGATGATGTGATGCTGATGAAGGGTGGAATAGACTCCAGTAGAGTGTTGGAGTCGTGGACGTAAGTGCCGTGTATGTGTAGAGTTTTATTAACATGGCTGCATGTCGCCAGTCTCTCTGTGAGGGAGTTCAATATCATGCATGTAAAACCTCTTCTGTTACCAGTCTGTTACAACTAGGGGTGTACCAGTCAGAGTTTATGGCCTATTGAAATATTTCTTCCCATCCGCTCACTAGAAATCTTCGTATTACTCCATATAGTTTATTTAACCAGGAGGATATAGAACAGAGGTCATCAATGTGGCCAACAAGCATGAAACATCTGGCCTGTGAGGTTGTCTGAACTAAAATGAAATGCCTCTCTGGAGAGCTTTTGTTTACATGCCTCCCCTGTCTCTCTCTCTGTCGCGCTCGGCGTGACTTTAGTTTCCACCCTCCCTCTTTTTTATTCTTGTTCTTGGGCTCCCTATCTCTTTTTATGGGCATTTTTTTCCTGGCCGTGTCCCAATTGACTAGCCAAGGCAACTGTAGTGTATTAGACCACAACCCTGACGACACGGGTTCGATCCCGCATAAAGAGTGGCGTAATTATTTCTTTTTTTATTCCTTTTTTCTTGGGTTTACCTGCTTTGAGATCAACTGTTCTGCAATTGGGTTCAACAACCATCTGGGCTGGAGAGCTACTAGTCTGTAGCACTCCATCCCATTACACTTCATTTTACAAAACAGATTTTTTTGTGGCCTCAAAGAAGATGCCTCCTAATGTGAATTTCTGTAATTTCTGAATTTCCGTTCCGCACGTCTGTCCTTTTGTGTGGGATATCAGACATTCTGTGTGACTGAGTTTACTTTTGTTGTTGTTTTTATTGAAGTGCATTGCTCTTTTGGATCAGAGGCTCTTTGGCTGCCAGATCAGAACCGCGTTCCGATGATTGATGTTTAAACCATCAAACCTCTGGATTTTCCAGAAGCCTTTTTGGGACATCTGGGATTTTGAAAGCACATCTACACCTGTGGGGATTCAGTTACACTGCTAAATAAAGGTGCCAAAGGGGTTCTTTGGAACGATGCTAAAGAAGAACCACTTTTGTTTTTTATTTTCTGTTGAGTATTTCAAAGAACCCGTAAACAGATTTTTTACTTAACATATTGAGAAAGAGCAAAACTTGTTAAAAGACCACTACGTTAAAAAAGAAAACCTTTAGATTTTGTTTTATAAAGATCACTTCAGTAGAGTTCTCTTCCCATTCAAAGGTTGGTTGGTGTTCCCTAAAGAGCCTTCCAGTAGAGTTTTCTTTGAGTTCTAGTTGAATTGTGTTTCCCTAAAGAGCCTTCCAGTAGAGTTTTCTTTGAGTTCTAGTTGGATGGTGTTCCATAAAGAGACTTCCAGTTGAGTTGTCCTTAGGTTCTAGTTGGTTGATGTTCTCCAAAGGGACGTTCAGTTGAGTTTAATAAACCACTATTCTAAGTTTTTTATTCTTACAGCACTTTGGGAGAAAACAAAAAATTTAATTATCTAGTGATGAAGAACCATAAGATGGTGTCCCTAAAAAGTTATATTTTAAAATGTTGTATTGTGTTCCCTTGAAGAACCTGGGTTCTTTAAATTACTAAACTTTTAAAGGTTGAAATATTTCTTCCCATCCGCTCACTAGAAATCTTCGTATTACTCCATATAGTTTATTTAACCAGGAGGATATAGAACAGAGGTCATCAATGTGGCCAACAAGCATGAAACATCTGGCCTGTGAGGTTGTCTGAACTAAAATGAAATGCCTCTCTGGAGAGCTTTTGTTTACATGCCTCCCCTGTCTCTCTCTCTGTCGCGCTCGGCGTGACTTTAGTTTCCACCCTCCCTCTTTTTTATTCTTGTTCTTGGGCTCCCTATCTCTTTTTATGGGCATTTTTTTCCTGGCCGTGTCCCAATTGACTAGCCAAGGCAACTGTAGTGTATTAGACCACAACCCTGACGACACGGGTTCGATCCCGCATAAAGAGTGGCGTAATTATTTCTTTTTTTATTCCTTTTTTCTTGGGTTTACCTGCTTTGAGATCAACTGTTCTGCAATTGGGTTCAACAACCATCTGGGCTGGAGAGCTACTAGTCTGTAGCACTCCATCCCATTACACTTCATTTTACAAAACAGATTTTTTTGTGGCCTCAAAGAAGATGCCTCCTCATGTGAATTTCTGTAAATTAAACTCCATCTCCACACTTTTTTTTTTTTTCAACCTGCTACCAATGCATATTCACTAGACAGCATCACAACACACTCTGAGGAAAGTGCCAGATTTTATTTACCTTTTTATTTGCCTGATTAAAGGGCCAATTACTGTTATTTTGCTGTTTTTCTTGGGTTTTGAGCTTGGCTCTGACTCAGCTCTTGATTGGTCCAAACACGAGACAGCGCACAGGTGGGGGCGGGGCTGGTGACGTCTTGGACCCTGCATTGTTTAATATCATGATATATATTGGCGAAAAAAGAACATTTTCAATGTAAATTAATTTAATATCGTGCAGCCCTGTTGTGTACTATTAGAAACTGAAAATGCCACCATATTTGCTGTTAAAGTAAAGAGCAAAAAAAAAAGCAAAAAGACACAGCAGGATGTTTTTAAGTTAACTCCGCCTCCTCCTCCTTCTTCTGTATGATTATTGGCTGGCAGACCCATTTAAACCCCAAGCAATCAGACTAAATCAGATTTTCTTCAGTTATCAAGTTAAGTGCATATAAACAGTCATTGACCTTCATTGGCACTTTTAGAGGGTTTTAATTTTTTCATCTGTAAAGTTTCCGTTTAAAAAAAAATACCTCTTTTTGTTCCTTTTATTTTGTGAAAACTGCAGTATCTACTTCCAAACAGCATAGCATTCAAAAGCGTGGCACTTGTACCGAGCCGGTTCACATTATTTATGTTGTAAAATCACAGCACCTGTCGGCCAGAATAAAAATAAACTGTGATGGTGCACCCCTGGTTAAAGCGCTCTGCTCCGTTCAGAGACTGTAGATAGAGATTTAGAGCTTTTGTGTGTGCTGAAGTCTTTTGTGTTGGGAAGTCTCGCACCGTAGCGTCAGTAGTGGTTCTAGCGCTCCGCCGTTCTGTAGAGGCAGAGGCTTTTTATGCAGACAAAAAGACAGATTACATGCTATTCAGAGACGATGTTATTCCTCTTTTGTATTATTTTGGGGGGGGTTTGCGCCGTCGACGTATTTCCTTTTCTTCTTTCTCTGATAATGCAGTGGCCTTGTTTTCTCACTCTCTCTCTCTTTTTTCTATCATTCTTTTGAGCGTCTTATCATTCCCTCGTGGAAAACCTGCATATCATGAATGTACGCAGAGGTGACCCTCCATCCAAAGCATGCACAATTCATCTGAAAGACAAGTCAGTGAGAGTGAAATCATCAGTTTTGTTGTCTTTCTTTTGTTTGTTTGTTTTGTTGAGAAAAAAAAACGCAGATGTGACGTTGGACGTTCTGCACGTCTGTCCTTTTGTGTGGGATATCAGACATTCTGTGTGACTGAGTTTACTTTTGTTGTTGTTTTTATTGAAGTGCATTGCTCTTTTGGATCAGAGGCTCTTTGGCTGCCAGATCAGAACCGCGTTCCGATGATTGATGTTTAAACCATCAAACCTCTGGATTTTCCAGAAGCCTTTTTAGGACATCTGGGATTTTGAAAGCACATCTACACCTGTGGGGATTCAGTTACACTGCTAAATAAAGGTGCCAAAGGGGTTCTTTGGAACGATGCTAAAGAAGAACCACTTTTGTTTTTTTATTTTCTGTTGAGTATTTCAAAGAACCCGTAAACAGATTTTTTACTTAACATATTGAGAAAGAGCAAAACATGTTAAAAGACCACTACGTTAAAAAAGAAAACCTTTAGATTTTGTTTTATAAAGATCACTTCAGTAGAGTTCTCTTCCCATTCAAAGGTTGGTTGGTGTTCCCTAAAGAGCCTTCCAGTAGAGTTTTCTTTGAGTTCTAGTTGGATGGTGTTCCATAAAGAGACTTCCAGTTGAGTTGTCCTTAGGCTCTAGTTGGTTGATGTTCTCCAAAGGGACGTTCAGTTGAGTTTAATAAACCACTATTCTAAGTTTTTTATTCTTACAGCACTTTGGGAGAAAACAAAAAATTTAATTATCTAGTGATGAAGAACCATAAGATGGTGTCCCTAAAAAGTTATATTTTAAAATGTTGTATTGTGTTCCCTTGAAGAACCTGGGTTCTTTAAATTACTAAACTTTTAAAGGTTGAATGGAGTTTCCTAATGCCAGGTCCACACTACATTACCTTTTGAGTCTGTTCACACTACACGACTGGTCCTTCAGTTGTTAAAACTTTTACACTACATGACTGATTGATTGGCGACACAGGGTTTACACAAATGACACAATTTCTTGCTCTGAGAAATCGCAGACTCATCCGGCTAGCTAAACCCATAGTTCTCTCTTTCTTTGTAATTCCATTGGCAGTATGTAGCCCCTGCTCCTCACTCCCAGTCACCGACTGAGTCAGATATCTAGCATGCCAAGTATTTGCAAGGTGGCTCAGACTGGTCAGCAATCAGTTGGCGGCGGCTCGGAGAGCTTCTCAAGCTTCCAAGCAGAGTTTTTGTCGCCGATCGAAAAAACTGGACTAGTCATGTAGTGTGAACCTGGCATAAATCAGTGGGTACCTCCAGAAAGTTAAGATTTTTAATCCAGCCCAATTCTCAACAGATAAAGCAAACGAAAATGACCAAGTCCATATCTTATTGAGTTATTTGAAGAAACTAATTTTTAGAGGTTGAGGGGTGTTCTCTAAAAAGAAACACCTGTTTCAGGCAGAAAAGAAAGGCGAGTTCTTGAAGACTGGTACCAGATGGCCAGTATCTTTACTTAAAACTTGTGGAGAAAGTGCAACAAAATGTGGGTCTTCTAGATGTCCCTGGGGGCCAATTTGAGAACCACCAGGCAAAAGAAAAATTTTAATATGGGTCCCTATTGATTTGAAGAACTTTACTCTCAAGGGGCTTTTCAGGTAACCACAAGAACATCTGAGAACACCATGGAGCATTTGAATGGAAGGTGGTTCTTTTAAAGGATCATGTAGTGGATTTATTTAGTAAATCATCCATTCAGTGGATCTTCTGGTTGTGTCAGTCTAACGAACCCATTTTGGCACTGATATCGTTTATCTACAGGGGTTGGACAACGAAACTGAAACACCCGTCATTTTAGTGTGGGAGGTTTCATGGCTAAATTGGAGATTGAAGGTTCAATTAGCAGGGTAAGAGCACAGTTTTACTCTAAATATTGCAATGCACACAACATTATGGGTGACATACCAGAGTTCAAAAGAGGACAAATTGTTGGTGCACGTCTTGCTGACGCATCTGTGACCAAGACAGCAAGTCTTTGTGATGCATCAAGAGCCACGGTATCCAGGGTAATGTCAGCACACCACCAAGAAGGAGCAACCACATTCAACAGGATTAACTGTGGACGCTGTAAGAGGAAGCTGTCTGAAAGGGATGTTCGGGTGCTAACCCGGATTGTATCCAAAAAACATAAAACCACGGCTGATCAAATCACGCAGAATTCAATGTGCACCTCAACTCTCCTGTTTCCACCAGAACTGTCCGTCACCACAATAAATTATTGTGGTCTAAAACCAGGTGTTTCAGTTTCATTCTCCAACCCCTGTACATGTAAACTCTGTCATTTACACTACATATATCTACATACATGAACACAGCTCTCCTGTTTAAGGTCAGTACGATGTTGGAATGACTAAAAAACTGATAAATGCACATCAGGAGTGTTCTGGAGCAGATAGTGTTTGTTTAAAGGTGATTTAAAGGTTCTGCTGAATGTTCTTCTCCTGCCGTAACTCTCGTCACTTTGCAGCGGTTTGAATGAGAAAGTTGAAAGCCTTTAAAATGTTTGTTTACATCTCCCCCTGTTAGTTTTCACACGGACAGTTCAGACAGCCCCGTTTATCACGCTGATAAGCAATTAAACTAATTGCAACCTATTAGCATTATGCAAATTGTGCTAAAATTGCCATAATGCTAATTGGTCCCAATTAGCTTTCATTGGCTGTTAGCTGTGTTAGCGGTTGTGATCTGACTGCTCTTTCTACATTCCCCCCCCCCCCCCCTTTTTTTTATTTGATGAATTCAGAAGTGTCCTGATTGAAAGTTGAGAGTCTACCTCATCGTGTAGCAAATCCCAGTCTCATATCCGAGTGTTACATTCCCCCGTTTACACACACATTCAGTGTTTAATCAGTTTAGCTTGAAAGCAATCAGAAAATAGATTCATCAGCAGACTCAGTAGATGTTTATAGACTTGGATCGTTTATATCAATGACTGTAGAAAACATGGACACTGTGGTTGTGTTTCCTTTCTTCAGTAGAAATTAAGCCCAAATTATGTTCCATATTGTCAAATTTAAAATTTGAGTCTTAAGTGCTTTAGAGAGCAGAGTAAGGGAGGGCGATATGGCCATAAAATAATATCACGATATTTCATGGTATTTCCGCAGTAATGAAACTCTTGCCGATATCACAAAACACTGAATTAAAAAAATATATATTTTTCAAGAATACACTACTGCAACAAAATTAAAATTACATTTTATTATTGCATACAATATGATTAATTCAGGAGACATTGCACTGTCCATGCTTTTCTACAGTCAATGGTTCATACAGCTCTGGAAAAAACTAAGAGACCAATTAAAAATGAGGAGTTTCTTTGATTTTATCAAATTGAAATCCTCCTGAATATAATCAAGAGGAAGATGGATGATCACAAGCCATCAAACCAAACTGAACTGCTTGAATTGTTGCACCAGGAGTAAAGGCATAAAGTTATCCAAAAGCAGTGTGTAAGACTGGTGGAGGAGAACATGCCAAGATGCATATTGAGAACTGTGATTAAAAACCAGGGTTATTCCACCAAATGAATATGAATATGAACTTGTTTTCTTTGCATAATTTGAGGTCTTTCGGATATTTCTCATTTTCTGCAAATAAATGCTCTAAATGACAATATTTTTATTTGGAATTTGGGAGAAATGTTGTCTGTAGTTTATAGAATAAAACAACAATGTTCATTTTACTCAAACATAAACCTATAAATAGCAGAATCAGAGAAACCGAAGTGGACTGATTTTTTTCCAGAGCTGTAGATACAGTATGTTAAATGCAGATGATGCCATTTTGAGTTAGCAGTGTTAGCCGTGTTAGAAATGTAAGCAGTTAACAGTTTTATACAGATTTTGCCAGGTTTTGATAGTGTATAGTCCTTATTTGGGTAGATTTCCGGTCACAAGAACCAGATTTTAGTAATATTTAGTGATATTCATTGATATTTAGGTCACATGGCCACTCAAACTGAGGAAGCTAGCTTGCTTCTTGCTACCATATTTTTAAATCAAGCCATACTGCATAGATGTTAGCATTGTTAGCATAGCCCAAAGTGATTAGCCAGGGTCGTTGGGGCACTCCAGCGACAGTTTAGGCTTAGGAAGTTAGTTACGTGAGCTAAACTTGGGTTTAACTGAAGGTCACATAATCAAAGGTTCTTCAGACTGAGCTCTGGATGAGCTTGATTTGGAGTTTAGCCGTTGAAGCTGAAGCGTGTGCTTCAGAGTAGAGCCCTTACACTTACTATTAGCGTTCCTCTCCCTCTCTGTGATTGTACTAATCCAATGTAGTCATCATGCCTTTTGGAAATTATGAGGGAATCAATCTCTCTCTCTCTCTCTCTCTCTCTCTCTCTCTCTCTCTCTCTTTCTTTTTCTCTCTCTCTCTCTCTCTCTCTCTCTCTCTCTGAATAAATAAGAGTATAATTTAAAACAGTAGAAATGATCTTATCGATATATGCCTCTGCTTTAATCAGAGGTCTTCTCATCTTATTTGTAACTTGTCTTTTTTATTTTTAAAAGCATCTCTTTATTACATTCTCAACATGACTTGATTGTGGGACATGGTCTGTTACACTGTATAATATGTTATGAAATATGCTTCTTTTTCATATTAAATAAAAATGATTTATGACCTTTGAAAAATGATTTTTCACCGTTGTTGCAGTGTTGTTTTTTTAATGACCAAATGCTCGTTTATGCTCAACATTAAGTGTGGACTAAATGTGCTCATAGTCTGAAACAGAGACTGTAAAAAAGATGGACGTCGTGTCGCCGTTCCCATTCAGTCAATGAAAATAATCTTCCTCCATGTTGGCGATTCTGAAACCCGAGTCTGTAGAGCGCAGTAGAGACCAGAGGAGGGAGAAAGACTGCGGAGAGACCGCCTACTCATTTAAATAACCCCGCCCCTGAGGGCTGCCTCGAGGTCACAGGCTGCAGAGCCGAGCGGAGCTGACGGTCTGTTATTGGTCCCGCCCATAACCAGCCTTTTTACAATAACCACACCTTTTTTTAATAGAGCTGAATTACGTTTTAAAAAACGAATTCTGTGGGGATATAAAAATGTGACGATATAAGCAGAGGTTACACTAGCTGCTGCATTTAAATAATGGAGGTAGAATTACAGTATATTAGAAAAAAACGTGATTGAAAGTTGTCTGTTTTGCCATTGAAACCTATGGGGATGGGTGGGGTTACACAGCTTTCTGCAACCGAACAGCAGGGGGGGCCTGACCTGTGGTGGCTTCACTTTTGAGAGACGATGCTCTGTCCAGCTATACACAGTCTATGGTCTGAAAGCTTCTGAATGAAGCAGTACTTCTGTAAATCATGGGAGCAGTGTAGCCAACAGTTCTGTCTGAAAGATGTGGAAACAAGATGTTTGGACCATTTAGAAGAGTTCTGGACCATTGAAAGAATATTTAACCCTAACCCTAGAGCCATTCATCCGTCTAGGAAATTAAGTTACGTTTTTGAGTTTTTACCATTAATCGGCTAATGCCAGGTTAACACTACACAACTTTCAACGTGGTTAGAAACAAGAGTTTTCCACTTTCAAATTCTACGTTGCAGAGTGTAATTTATTAATAGAAGTTCAGGGGAACTGTGGAAGTCAAGATGACAGCTACAGAAAAGTTTGTCTGAGTCAATAGTTCAATGGAGGTCATGAGAAGTCAACCTAAAACAAGTCAGAGAAGCCAGATGGTATTTTAAAACTAAACGTTAGCAGTATTAGTCGTGTTAGAAATGTTAGCAACCGTTTTATACCGTTTTTGCCAGGTTTTCATAGTGTATTATCATTATTTGGGCAAATTTCCTGTCGCAAGAACCAGATTTTAGTGATATTCAGAGATGTTTCGGTCAGACGGCTGCTCAAACTGAGGAAGCTAGCTTGCTTCTTGCTACCATATTTTTTAAATCCAGCCATACTGCATAGATGTTAGCATTGTTAGCATAGACAAAGTCATAGCCAGGGTCAGTGGTGCACTCCAGCGACAATTTAGGCTCTGTTAGATTGATGTGGTTTGTGCACTAAATGACTTTTCAGTGAAACAAATTCAGTGCCAGTCTTTTACCAAAAGGAACACTCGATAAGTATGGCTGCTCTCCAAAAAATACATGAAAACAGATGCCATACACTCTAAAGATCTGAAAAAAAAAGTCTAAGTCCTGGTAATCAATGTCCACAAGTTGGTTATGCTCTTAAGAACATAGCCAAGAATTGTCCACTTTCAAATTCTGTGTTTCAGAGTGTAATTAATTAATAGAAGTTCAGGGGAACTGTGGAAGTCAAGATGAGATCTGAAAGACCAGGAAAACTCTCAAAAAGAAAAGGTTGACTTCTACAGAAAGGTTTAGCAGAGTCAAAAGTTCAATGGAGGTCATAAGAAGTCAACCTACAAACAAGTGAGAGAAGCCAGATGATGTTTTAAAACTTCTGTAGATGGATCTTTGACCACAGTTTGCAAAGATATGCTTGGTAAAGCAAAGGGACTGCATTTCTTAAAAAAGTACACCTTTCCAGCTGTGAAGCATGGGGGTGGATGCACCATGCTTTGAGGCTGATTGCTGACCAGTGCACTAGCATTGTTGCACCGATTAATGAAATTATATAATTCACAAAGTACCAGCAAATCCTGGATGCAGTTTTCAAACCGTGTTACAAATCTGAAGCTGAAACAGGAAATTCGTCTGTTTGAATTTGAATGTGCCATTTGTAGAATATGGTACTGTATGTACTGGCTCGGCTAAATTCCAAAGTAGAAAATTAAGTGTAAAGTAAACTTCAATATTTCATTGTTTGCATTTTGTAGAGTGAATGAGAAATGTGATTATAATGATTTTTGCAATTTTCATTTTTTTTTATTGCTCCTCACAATCAGAATAAATTAATCTTGATTTTCTGATTATTTTCTATTGTTGCATCTTGTAACAAAAGTAGTTTGCATTCTATTACCGAATTCTTAAAAAGGTAAAAACAAAATTGATTAAAAAATGAAAATACTTTTTCCCAAAGTTCTGATCGTAAAGGGGCTGAAATGAAAAAGTAGAAAACCAGATTATTGTACACTGTGCTAAATTAAAAATTGAAATGTGAGATAACACGTTTCTCTGCCGTAAAATATGTCATTTTCATTCTAAAGACGTTTGAGAACCTAATTTCAGATCAGTAAGAAATTAAATAAAAGGGTTGGAGAATTTGAAGTGTTAATTTGTTTTCACTCAAATATTGAAATGAAGTTTAGAAAAGCGCCAGTTTTAAGATATTTATTTATTATTTAATATATTATTTTAACATTTGCAGATTTACTTGATTTACTAATTAGCATAAACATTGAAAAAGTTTGGACACCCCTATTAATCTTAATCATTTTAGTTGTAAATATTTGGGTGTTTGCAACAGCCATTTCAGTTTGATATATCTAATAACTGATGGACACAGTAATATTTCAGGATTGAAATGAGGTTTATTGTACTAACAGAAAATGTGCAATATGCATTAAACCAAAATTTGACCGGTGCAAAAGTATGGGCACCCTTATCATTTTATTGATTTGAATACTGCTAACTACTTTTTACTGACTTACTGAAGCTAAAAAAAAAATTGGTTTGGTAACCTCATTGAGCTTTGAACTTCATAGCCAGGTGTATCCAATCATGAGAAAAGGTATTTAAGGTGGCCAATTGCAAGTTGATCTCCTATTTGAATCTCCTCTGAAGAGTGGCACCATGGGCTCATCAAAACAACTCTCAAATGATCTAAAAACAAAGATTGTTCAACATAGTTGTTCAGGGGAAGGATACAAAAAGTTGTCTCAGAGATTTAACTTGTCAGTTTCCACTGTGAGGAACATAGTAAGGAAATGGAAGAGCACAGGGACAGTTCTTGTTAAGCCCAGAAGTGGCAGGCCAAGAAAAATATCAGAAAGGCAGAGAAGAAGAATGGTGAGAACAGTCAAGGACAATCCACAGACCAGATGGTGACACTGTGCATCGGTTAACAATACAGCGCACTTTGCACAAGGAGAAGCTGTATGGGAGAGTGATGCGAAAGAGGCCATTTCTGCAAGCACACCACAAAAGTCGCATGAGGTGTGCAAAAGCGCAATAAACCTCATTTCAATCCTGAAATATTACTGTGTCCATCAGTTATTAGATATATCAAACTGAAATGACTGTTGTAAACACCCAAATATTTAGAACTAAAAATGATTAGGATTAATAGGGGTGCCCAAATTACCACAAAGGACTCACATACATAGTAAACTAGCTCTATGAACAATTTTAAAGTCACAATCACAGAATATCTCTTTCTGTAAAATGTTTCATTTCAGCCACCAAAAAAGGTCACACACTCTAATATATTTGGTTGCACCGCCTTTAGCTTTTATTGCTTTAAAGCATTCACTGTGTCATTGTTTCATTAAACTTCAGCAATGTTACAAGATTTATTTTAATCCAGTGTTGCATTAATAAATTTTTCTCCAAGATCTTGCAGCAGCATTGATGATGGTAGAGTCTGACCAACCACTGCACAAAGCAGCTCTTCTCCACCCAGCTCATCCCAAAGACTCTCAATGAGGTTAAGGTAACCCCAGATCATTTGCTTAGTTAAATTCAAGTGCAGACTGTTTTTATTTTGGTCAGGCAGTGTATAGTAGTATAGCAGTTTGTTTAATTGAGTGTAGTTGCTCATATTCTCCACTAGATAGCAACACAATCACACACAAATATTCTGCAGCTCTATCTGTTATATACACACACACAGCTAAATCACTCGCAGATACAGTGATGTGAGCAGAGGACACACCCAGCCTATATATATATATATATAGCTTTGGAAAAACCTCTGGAATATAATCAAGAGGAAGATGGATGATCACAAGCCATCAAACCAAACTGAACTGCTTGAATTTTTGCACCAGGAGTGAGAAGCATAAAGTTATCCAAAAGCAGTGTTTAAGACTGGTGGAGGAGAACATGATGCCAAGATGCATGAAAACTGTGATTAAAAACCAGGGTTATTCCACCAAATATTGATTTCTGAACTCTTAAAACTTTATGAATACGAACTCATTTTCTTTGCATTATTTGAGGCCTGAAAACTTTGCATTTTTATTTTTTGTTATTTCAGCCATTTCTCATTTTCTACAAATAAATGCTCTAAATGACAATATTTTTATTTGGAATTTGGGAGAAATATTGTCTGTAGTTTATAGAATAAAACAACAATGTTCATTTTACTCAAACACAAACCTATAAATATCAAAATATCAAAATATCTGCTCTTACTATACCTGTGTTTTATTACACTGATTTAATCATTTAGCTTTATTTGATGTATTGAAATAGATCTGGATCTCTGTAAAGCTGTTGTAATATTTCTAATGAAAAGTGCTATTTGAATAAATCTGAATTTTAGAGCGAGCAAGAGTACAGAGTGTTTGAAGCAGCTACATCCCTAAAATGAGTTCGGTTTTTGGGTGCAATGTCTGAGTTTCCTCTCCATCACTTTAGCAGGGCGTTCCTGGTCTCTCCTCAGCTCGTACCCTGCTGTGCTTCAGCATGCCACCCACGATGACCGCCCCGCTGTGCCCATCACTCCAGTTTACCCCAGAGATAACCACAACTTCAGCATCTCCACACCATAAACCAGCCGGGGTCTGACTGATGACACACTTAGCATCTTCATTTCAACATTATTGGAGAGAGGAGTAGTTTTATGTAACGATATTCAGATTTCATTGCAGCAGATCTGTTCTTTTCACAGGGATTGAAAGAAATTAAAAAAATAAAAACAGTGTTTAATCATCTTAGATAAAAACAAAGAAAAATAAGCAGCTAACAAATTAAGTAAAATTAGTGCTATAAAATCGTCAAATTAAGCTTTCATTAAAAAGATAAATAATGAAAGATAAACATTAAATAAGAAGGTACGATAAAAAATGTCTTAAGGAAACAAAAGACAAAAACTAAAACTATAAAAGGTAAAAATCAATCCAAATACACTGTGAAACCTAACCTAACTCTTACAATTTAAATCAGGATATGCCAGCAACAATTAAATATAGTCACTAGAATCATTTCTTTTGCTCTTGCTCCTCTCTCTCTCTTTAGATCATTCTCCTTTCTCTCTACTTTCTCCATCCTTTCTTTCCCTCTGGCTCTTCTCTCTCTCTTTTATTACTCTCCTTTCTCTCTTGCTCCTCTCTCTGTCTGTCTCTCTTAATACCACGCTCCTTTCTCTTGCTTTCTCCATCCTTTTTTCTATCCTCTCTCGCTCCTTTCTCTCTTTATATCACTCTCCTTTCTCTTCTCTCTCTCTTTCTCTATCCTATCTCTCTCTTTCTTTATATTCTATCCTTTTTCTTTCTCTCTCTATTTATCACTCTCCTTTCTCTCTCTTTCTCAATCCTTTCTTTCTCTCTGCCCCTTCACTCTCTCTCTCTTTATATCACTCTCCTTTCTCTCTCTTTCTCAATCCTTTCTTTCTCTCTGCCCCTTCACTCTCTCTCTTTATATCACTGTCCTTTCTCTCTCTCTTTTTATTTATTTTACTCTCCTTTGTTTCTCTTTCTCTCTCCCCCTCTCTCTCTTCTGTTTCTCTCTCCTTTATATTACTCTTCCTTCTCGTTCTCCTTCTTTATATCTCTCAGTTCCCTCATTCTCTCTCTCTCTCTCTCTCTGTATTCTCTCCGTTATTAAGCAGGCTGTGTGGATTAGTACAGATTTCAGGGCTAAAGCCTCTCGTTGGCTGAGTGATACATGTTTCTTTTCACTAAAGTAATTAATAATATAATAAATCCAAACAGAAGAGATGAGCTGCACACAGAACGGAGGAAACACTGAACACAGGATTAATAAACTCCTCTCTCACTTTCTCAACTCCTTTCTCACTCATCTGTCTCTCATCTCTTGCTCCTTCTCTCTCCTCTCTCACTTCACTCTCGCTCATCTCTCACTCCTCTTTCTCTTTTTCGTTCCTCTTTCGCTCCTCTCTCTCTCTCCTCTCTCACACCTCTCTCGCTCCTCTCTCTCTCCTCTTTCGCTCCTCTCTCTCTCTCTATGTTTCTCTCTATCTCGCTCTGCTCTCTCTCTCGTTCCTCTCTCCTCTCTCTCTATGTCTCTCTGTATCTTGCGCCTCTCTCGCTCCTCTTTCGCTCCTCCCTCTCTCTCTGTGTCTCTCTCATCTCTCACTGCTCTCTCTCTCCTCTCTCTCTATGTCTCTCTCTATCTCGCTCCTCTCTCACTTCTCTCTTGCTCCTCTCTCTCCTCTCTCTGTCTTTCAGTTCAGTTCAGAGGTGCTTTATTAGCATGAATGTAATTACATACACTATTGCCAACGCAATTAATAATACAAGTAACAGATATTATAAAAAAATACTACTAATAATAACAAAAATAAAATGTATAAATAAATCTACAGATTAGAGAGAGAAAAAACAGTAATATTAAAAAGGTTGAGTTATTAATAAAGAAAATAAAAAAGTAGTAATAAAGCATGTTAAAGTTAGATTAATAGAAGTGAAACAGGTAACGTTAATATATTGTGGCGTCTGTGTGTGTGTGTGCCAGCTTTTAGTGTGCCTGTGGGAGCGGGGTATGGTAATCCGGGGCCAGCGGGGCATTATGGGGGTATGTTTTGGGTGGGTTAAGTGGACCTACCATCTTTGTGTTGGATAGCTGGGTTGGTGGCCTCAGGGCTGTTTATGCTGTGTGAGCAGTTGGGTTTCGCTCTCCTAGCCTTGTTAAAGGCTATAAGTGAGTGGCAAGCCTGTTAATAAAGAGCTGTTGAGTACTTGCAATGAGTCTCCCGAGTCCTCCTTCCTCTTCCACGCCACATTTGGTGTCAGAAGTGGCCCTGCTGGATGATATGGAGCTGCTGGCAGGGGAAATCGAACGGCTGGAGAGGATAGCGGCGGACCAGCGGACGAGGGGCAAGACTCACCAGCGGAGTGGACCCAGACCGGACGGCGCCAGCAGGCTGTCCGAAGGTCGAGCCCGCGGAGCGGATGGCGTGGAGTCGGTGGCGCCGGCTCCCAGAGTGGACGGCACGCTGACGGTGAGCTTGACAGCTCATCCCCGCCTGTCATTCTATGACGGCAGCGCTGACTGGACGGCCTTCGAAGCCCAGCTGGAGATCGTGGCGGGCCGTGCGGGCTGGACGGATGCTGAGACGGCGGCCAACCTCTGTCTGGCGCTGCAGGGAGACGCACTGAGGGTGCTGATCGAGCTCCCCGCGGAGTGCCGCTGCGAGCTGTCTGACTTAACGCGGGCGCTGAGAACCCGTTTCAGCCGTCAACCTTCCGAGGCGGCCGCCAAAATGCTAGTGGCGGACCGGCGCCGGCAGCGGGGAGAGACTTTGGGCGTGCTGGCATCTGAGATGGCTCTGCTAACCCGCCAAGCTTATCCGGCATTTCCGCGAGTGGCTCAGGGAAGCTTCGCGCTGGATAATTTCCTGCGCGCCCTAGAGCCAGACGAGCTGCGCAAACATGTGAGACTGGCCGACCCACAGACCCTGGAGGCCGCGGTGGAGGTGGCTGAGCGGTCCGAACTCATCCTGTCCAGCCATCCGGAACCGTGGGGGGCGTCACCCGGAGCCCATGATCCACCGAGATGGAGGCGGAGCTGGCCTGATGCGCAACTGGAGTGCTGGCATTGCGGGGGGCGTGGCCACAAGCGATCGCAGTGCGGCCGGCCGGGAAACGGAGCCGGGACCACCAAGTGAGGGTTACGGTGGCCCCAGGGATTCTAGGCTTACCCTCGGAACCTGATCACGGAGCTGTCGGGCCTGGCGGCTATTTTCTGAAGTGCACGCTGAATGGAGTGACGGTGGACGCGCTGGTGGACACGGGCTCGTCAGTCTCGCTGATAAAGCCTGAGCTCGCGAGGGATGTGGCAGGCGAGTTTGTGATGGACTACAGCCGGCGCATCTCTCTCTCTTCGGTCACCGGAGATCCGATCGCTCTCCTGGGATTAACGGAGCTGACAATTGATGTTGGCAAGGGCCCCTTTCAGCAGGAGTTCTGGGTTGGGCACATCAACGATCCGTGCATTCTGGGCAAGGACCTGCTCGCACGCGTTGGAGCCGTCATTGATTGTGCACGGGGCTCGGTTCTGGTGACTGGATTCCCCGTAGAGGAACATGACGAGTGCGGGGTAAGTGAGCCGTTGGGGGGGGGGGGGGGGTGTGTGATTCGGTGCACGTTATGTTCGAGGGTCCGTTAGATGCGGGGTTAATTACCGATCCGATAGAAGAGATGCTGGAGCGCAGTTGTGTGGGCTTATCAGAGCCCCAACAACTGTGCTTACGCGACCTGATTGAGCGTTTTCGCGCTAGCTTCGCTGTGTCTGAGCGTGAGTGTACTAGGACTAGCCTGGCGTTTCATTCTATAAACACCGGTGACGCCCAGCCCATCAGGCTGAGACCGCACCGTCTGGCATTAGCGAAACGCGTAGCGGCTGAGCAGTTAGTCCGTGATATGGCGAGTGCGGGCGTTATTGAGCCTTCGAGCAGCCCGTGGTCGGCCCCGGTGGTCCTTGCAAAAAAGAAGGACGGGAACTGGCGTTTTTGCGTTGGTTATCGCCGACTTAACGCCGTCACGAAGCTCGACTCTTATCCGCTTCCCAGGATCGATGATACGCTAGATCAGCTATCGGGCTCAGCCTGGTTCAGCTCGATTTGAGGAGCGGGTATTGGCAGGTGCCCCTAGCTGAAGGGGATAGGGAGAAAAACGCTTTCTCGCTCGGCTCGGCTCTATGGCATTTCACGGTGCTCCCGTTTGGGTTGTGTAACTCGCCGGTGGTCTGCCGCATCTTGGGCATACATAAGACCAGGACGACGCCCCTTCATCCGCAGAGTGACGGGCTGGTGGAGCGGTTGGCCATGGTGTCGAGCAAAGGCCAGCGTGACTGGGACAAACATCTACCGGTCGTGCTGCTGGCCTGCCGCTCGGCCGTGCAGGAGACTACAGGATTCACGCCGGCCCTGCTTATGTTTGGTCGCGAGCTGAGGACGCCGGTGGCTCTGGCTTTCGGGGCGCCTCCTGATGGGGGCGAGCACGCTACGGACGCAAAAAAGAAATGAATGTATTGGGGTACAATTGAAAAGAGAAAGATTTAACTCTGTTATTACACTGAATTGGAGTAAATGCAATTTTACATACAGACATTTTATCTTTTTAATCTAAAATTAATCTGAAAATGCGTCAGATTGTGTTTATCCGTCTTACCTTGGTTATAGTGCTTCCTGCAGACTAACCCGCGCATATATTCTAAACATTCTCCTCAGTTCGAGGGCTGAACTCGAACAAAAAAAAGTTCCCGCACTGTTTCTGCACTTTCGACACAAACATCCGGTGGGATAAAGCATATATTTAGATAGAAATAAATTCTACAGTTTCTACAGTTTGAGGATTCGTGATTAATTGTAGAAAATAATAATACTCGCTCCTTTAAACTTTCTTTTGTGACTCATTTAGTGCATTATTTCTCTATTTTCATTCACAGACTAGCATTCTAAGGTATAATCCAGTGTCCAGTGTCAGTGTGAGTAACTCCATGGCTGTGTAGACACGAGGTCAGCATGTGCTATGAATGCTACTGACCTAGTCTTTAGAGTTTCTGTAAAACGCCAAATCCATTGGAGATCCTATGTAAACCGAGGTACTTCGCTGGTGGTGTTCCAAAAATAAATTCTAACCGTTTGTTCCTCAGCTCTGAATTACTGAGCAAAGCATAAAACACTGATGTGTAATTCGCACAAATAACACAGGAACAAACTGCCATGCTGTTCCTTGCGCTGTTAGCTCCTATCTGAAGACACTGTGTTGCTGCCTGGCTTCAGCTCTGCCTGTGGGTGGTCCTGAGCCAAGGTGGGCGGGGCCATGAATACTAAATCACGGGTTGATGTAGACACGGTGCTTTTCCTGGTCGACTCGTTTTCTGAATATTTTCTTTTACTAGCTACACAAGTTTCATGTGCAGCATCATATACAACTCAGAGAGAGATCTATAGTATTTCAAAAAGAACAAGAAAAAGTGGATTTTAGCTGAAGGAGATTAAGCCCTAGCAAGAAGGAGCTACAGGGTAGGGGTTTCTAATAAAGTGGCAAGTGAGCAGCTCTATCTCCAAGGATTGGACAGGGTAATTGGGAAGTCATTAGGTGAATACACAGCCGCTGATGCCCCCCTTTTTAACTGGCGTCTTCTATATTCACTCTGACACCCATTTCCACTCGAGGGAACAAATCATCCACCCAGGCGACTCCGGTGGAGATGATTTTCCACAAGACTTTCATCCTCTTCTTCTGAAGTCTCTTCTTTAGAACATTTTTATCTTCTTGAAAGATTGTTGTTGCTTTGGTGTAACCAGCAGACAGACCACCAGCTTGTTTTGGAAGCAGGGAACAAGGAATGGAAATTGAACAACATCATTTACAGAGTATAATTAAAAACTCGACAGTGAATTATGACTCCCCCATAAACACTCTGCTCTTAGATACAATGCGTGATGCCTTCCATGAAGAGATTAGCTGCCCTGAGAGCAGCAGGAGCATCACTATGCAAGTTTTAGACAGGGCTCTGATACCCCCTACAACCCTTAGAAGTGAAGTATATATATATATTTTTTTGCGGAGACTTTTATCTATTGTTTAATGGGCAACAATAGCCTGCCTAAACTGAATAAAGATACATTGAGTTAAAATCTATTTTATTTATATTTTTCTCACGATCTTGCTCATAACTCAGATTTGATTCTAAACTCAGACTTGACTCAGACTTGACTACTAAACATCTGGGTCTTGATTTGGACTCAACTACTAACATTTTTGATCTTGACTCAGACTTAACTTCTTAAAGTCTTCAAAATGTTGTGGTCTTGACTCACTCTCAACTACTAAAATTTTGGTCTCGACATAATTTAACTTCTAAAAGTCTTGGTCTGGTTCCAGCTTTCAGGAATCAGCCCTGTCCTTCTACTCATCAGAATTATTACACAGCCCTTCTAACTCCTGCTTTTTTTTTCTCTTCCTTTCCTTTCTGTTTTCTCTATCTATCTCTTTTACATGTATGGAGATGCCCTGTTCCTGATGTTCCCAGCCTGGCTCTCCACTGCCCGCTGTGTTGTTCTCCGGCTCTGCAACCCTGCACTGATTACCATTAACACACTCAGTATCTGTTTCTGTATTAGCCATAGCTCTATAATTTGTGCCCATCACATTCTTATATTCATAAATTAGTACCTGTTATATTAGCCATAGTTCACATTAATTCTCTGTACTGTTTTGTTCTGTTATTTGTTTGTTGTTTGTTATTTGTTTGTACTGAGCGGGTCAACCCGAGTAGGATGGGTTCCTCGAACTGAGTCTTGGTTCCTTCCAAGGTTTCTTCCTCTTAAAGGGAGTTTTTCCTTGCCACTGTGTCACCATAAAATTGGCATCTCTGTGGTGCTGCTCATAAGAGGCGTGGACCTGTTTTTCCTGTAAAGCGGCTTTGTGACAACATTTGTTGTAAAAAGCGCTATATAAATAAAATTGAATTGAATTGAATTGAATTGGTCTTGAATAAGACTCAACTACTAAAATCATGGTCTTATATCCAACTCCACTACTAAAAGTCTTGGTGTTGACTCGGACTTGACTTCTAAAAGTCTTGATCCTGACTCCGATTTGATTCTAAAATGATTGGTCTTGACTTTGTTTCAACTTCAAAAAGTCTGGGTCTTGACTTGGACTCAACTTTTAAAGGTTTTTGTCTTGACTCAGACTGAACTACTAATAGTTTTGGTCTTGATTGGCCTCGACTACTAAAATTCTTGGTTGTGACTCAGACTTCTAAAAGTTTTGATCTTAAATTGGACTTAATTTCTAAAAGTCTTGGTCTTGACTTGGACTTAACTATTAAACATATTGGTCTTGACTCGGACTCAACTACTAAAAAGTCTTGGTCTTGCCTCATACTTGACTACTAAAAGTTTTGGTCTTGATTCAGACTTGACTTCTAAAAGTCTTAGTCTTGACTCTCACTCGGCTACAAAATTCATGGTCTTGACTCAGACTCGATAACTAAAAGTCTTTGTCTTGATTGGGACTCAAGTTCTAAAGGTTTTGGACTTGACTTAGGCTCAACAACTAAACATATTGGTCTTATCTCTTAACTAACTGATCTATTAAAAGTCTTGGTCTTGACTTTGACTCGACTATTAAAAGTTTTGGTCTTGACTCAGACTTCTAAAAGTTTTGATCTTGACTCAGACTTAACTTCTAAAAGTTTGCATATTAACTCAGACTTAAGTTCTAAAAGTTTTGGTCTTGACTCAGACTTGACTTCTAAAAGTCTCAGTCTTAACTCAGACTCTACTACTAACATTTTTGATCTTAACTCAGACTTAACTTCTAAAAGTTTTGGTCATGCCTAAGATTTGACTACTAGACATCTTGGTCTTGACTCTGACTCTGACTTCTAAAAGTTTTGATCTTGAATTAAACTCAACTTCTAAAAGTTTTGATCATGACTCAGACTTGACTCAGAAAGTTGTGGTGTTGACTCCGGCTCAACTACTTAATGTATTGGTCTTAACTCGGACTCAGTAACAAAAAGTCTTGACTTTGTTTTGCTCTAGTGGTCTTGAGTACTACACTAGAGGTTTTGTGTTTTGGTTTTACCACAAAGTGTCATCTCAAATATTTGTTGTTTGAGAAAACTGTGGAAAACATAAGAATATTCATTGTTTTTTTATTAGTGAAGTCATTAAAGGAGGGTTAAAGGAGATCCAGGTCTATTTCAGCTTCCTCACTGCCCGCACTGTCTGCTCAGGACACTGTGAAGCGAGGCAGAAATGGGGCAGGAACCGTGGTGTTGGTTTTGAAGGAAGGATTGATTGATTTATGAGCTGCATGAACCCGTCCTGGCTCAGCCTCTCTGAAAGGCCTCTATTCAGCCGGCCGTGTCGTCAGATCTGCGTCAGAGGGGCTGGAAGGAGCGAGGCATCACATGATGGACCCAGCACCCCTCTGCCACATGCGGGCGCGATCTGTGGAGCTTCTTTCAGCCCGAGCGATCGGCCCGGGAGCGGAGAGCGGCCCGCGGCGTCTCGGGCTCACAGCAGCAGACCTCAACAATAAAAAGCACTTATTCTTTTCTTCCCGGCCGCATTCCCAAAAACCAATCTGCGGTTGGGATCTTGGGCCCCTGAGTGATTACAGGAGCAGGGTCAACGAGGCGAGACAAACAGAGTAAACAGAGCAATTAGAGCTGGGCGATATGGATAAAAACCTTATCATAATCATATTCCACATTATTCAGTATTGCTCAGTGTTACATGCGGTCCCTCAGGCTCACAGTTAAGCCTGATCCAAAGACACGGTCGATGGTTGCGCTTTGTTACATCTGATTTATTGCTGTTGAGGAGTCCTAAAACTGCTTTCCATGGATGTTTTTCACATCAAAAAGTCCAGATCAGAGTCTAAAACAAGGCTCATGTGTTTGTTACATTATATGCTATATATTTAGTCCGGTTATATATTTAGTTTGGGTTTTACACTGCATTTTTTGTGCATTAAAATTTTTAACACAAAGTGTCACCTCAAACCACTACAAATTGGATTGGTCTTGACTCGGACTCGACTACTAAACGTCTTAGTCTTGACCAGGACTCGACTTCTTAAAGTTTTGGTTTTGGCTCAGACTCAGTTACTAACATTTTTGATCCTGACTCAGACTTAACTTTTAAAAGTCTTGGTCTTGACTCTGACTCGACTACTAAAAGTCTTGGTCTTGACTCACACTAAACTTCTAAAAGTCTTGGTCTTGACTTTGACTCGACTACTAAAAGTCTTGGTCTTGACTCAGACTCGACTACTAAATGGCTTTATCTTGACTCAGACTTAACTTTTAAAAGTCTTGGTCTTAACTTTGATTTGACTTCTAAAAGTCTTGGTCTTGACTCAGACTTAATTTTTAAAAGTCTTGGTCTTGACTTTGACTCGACTACTAAAAGTCTTGGTCTTGACTCAGACTTAACTTTTAAAAGTCTTGTTCTTGACTCTGACTTGACTACTAAAAGTCTTGGTCTTGACTCACACT
This sequence comes from Astyanax mexicanus, assembly GCF_023375975.1. Classification (NCBI taxonomy): domain Eukaryota; kingdom Metazoa; phylum Chordata; class Actinopteri; order Characiformes; family Acestrorhamphidae; genus Astyanax; species Astyanax mexicanus. The sequence continues at coordinate 75,182,123 of NC_064409.1, forward strand.
TAACTTCTAAAAGTCTTGGTCTTGACTTTGACTCGACTACTAAAAGTCTTGGTCTTGACTCAGACTCGACTACTAAATGGCTTTATCTTGACTCAGACTTAACTTCTAAAAGTCTTGGTCTTGACTCACACTTAACTTCTAAAAGTCTTGGTCTTGACTTTAACTTGACTACTAAAAGTCTTGGTCTTGAATCAGACTTAACTTTTAAAAGTCTTGGTCTTGACTCAGACATTACTGCTAAATGTCTTGATCTTGACTCAGACTTAACTTCTTAAAGTCTTGGTCTTGACTCAGACTGCACTACTAAACGTCTTGGTCTTGACTCGGACTCGACTGCAAATTGGATTGGTCTTGACTGGTTTTGACTGCTTAAAGTCTTGGTTTTGGCTCGAACTCAGTTAATATATACATTTTGTTTGGCTAGGCCATTCTAGGAATTTAAAATGCTTTTTACAGAGCCACCACTTAGTTGCCCAGGCTGTGTGTTTTGGGTCATTGTCATGCTGGAAGACCCAGTCATGACCTATCTTTAATGCTCTTAAAAGGAACCCCAAAGTATGATGTTTCCACCCCCTTGCTTCACAGTTGTATGGTTGTAATCTAAATTTTTGCTATAAAAGTTGTATTCCTTCATAAAACTTTTCCATTCTAAAAATTTCTCAAGGGTTTTTTTTTTGTAAGCAAGGTCTTTAGGGACTGTGTAGGATCCAGATGAGCCTCTATTCAACACAACAAAACAGATCAAAGCTGTTCCCAAACAGCAAGTACAAGTGACTTTATGCTGGGAAATCAATTAACCAATGACATACTCTTACTTTCTGCCTCTTTTTTTCTTTCTCTCTCTGTCTCTCTCTCAGTTTCTTTCTCTTTGTCTCTCTGTGTTTCTCTCTTTGTCTCTCTATCTATCTCTCTGTCTCTCTCTGTTTTTTTACTGTCTCTGTCTCTCTGTTACTTTCTGTTTCTCTCTCTGTGTCTCTCTTTCTCTGTCTCTCTATCTATCTATCTTTCTCAGTTTTTTTCTGTCTCTCTTTCTTTCTGTTTTTCTCTCTCTTTGTTTCTATCTCTATCTGTGTGTCTCTCTTTCTCTGTCTCTCTATCTATCTCTCCTTTTCTCTGTATCTCTCCTTTTCTCTGTATCTCTCTCTCACTGTTTCCTCTCACTTTGTTTCTCTCTCTTTCTCCTTCTGTTCTCTCTATCTCTCAAATCCTTCTCTTTCTCTCTCTTTGTTTCTCTCTCTCACTCGCTGTTTCTCTCTTTGTTTCTCTCTCTCTCTCTCTCTCTCTGTTTCTCTCTCTCTCTCTCTCTCTCTTTCTCTCTCTCTCTGTTTCTCTCTCTCTCTCTCTCTCTTTCTGTAAGTTCTTATTTTAACACTTCTCCCTGGTTTTCCCGCTGCTGTTGTTCCAGACGTAAGGAGGTCGTGTCTTTTATTGCTCTTAATCGACTGATTGGATGATGCTGTAATTTCATTGGCTCTGCAGTGGCTGTGAGGAAGCTATGACCAATTGAATCAGAGTGTTATTTAATTAATGAGCAGATGAGTTAATATGATTGGGTCTGCTCCGGCCTCACTCGTCGCTCGGTGACGTTAACGCTCCTGATATGTTGAAGAGCTTATTAACGGAGCAGGTTTGGACACTGCTGTCAGAATCTTCTCCAGCACAGGATGTGTCCAATGTGCTGCGGATAATTCGGTACGCTGGACGCTGGGATGCTGTAGGGGCTGATTTGCAGAAATAACACAGTTAACATGATGGGTGTAACGTGACTGTAGTACCAGAAATATCCTCACTTACAATCAGCTGCAGTCTGAACTTCTGTCTTTTCTAACCTAAAGCCCTGCAGAGAAACCTTTTCATATGTTTCTTATATATACTTTCTTTCTTATATATACTGTATATAGTATAGTTACTAGACTTTGAGAATAAAGTCATGTTTGAACTATTAGGGCCTTATTCCTGAACTGACATATTGTCCAACTTTATTCCAAAATTTTATGACTTTAACTGGACAGTCTAATTACATAATACACTATAATACTAAAAGTATTAGAATTTGGTGATGGACGGCTTTTAATTTCAGATAAATATGAGGAAATGGAAGAACTACAGGGACAGTTCTAGTTAAGACCTGAAGTGACAGAAAAAGAAAAATCTCAGATAATCAGAGGAGAAGGATGGTGAGAACAGTCATAGTGAACCCACAGACCTCCAGAGCTCCAAACACCTACATCATTATCTTTCTACAGATGGAGTCCCTGTGCATTGTTCACTATTCACTATTCACTATTCAGCGCACTTTACACAAGAAGAGGCTGTATGGGAGAGAAATGCAGAAGAAGCCTTTTTTTTGAGCACACGCCACAAACAGAGTCGCTTGAGGTATGTTAAAGATAAAGTGTGTTTAAACAAGCCAGCTTCATGTTGGAATAAGGTTCTGTGGACTGATGAAACTAAAATTACTAGAATTATTGGGAGGGCAGTTATTTATGCATGGGAGAAAAAGAACACAGCTTTCCAAGATAAACTCTTTACTGCTCCCCACAGTAAAATCTGGTGGTGGTTCATCATGCTGTGGGGCTGTGTGATCAGTGCAGGTACTGGGAATCTTGTCAATATCAGCAGATTCTTGAGAACAATGTTGAAGAATCAGTGAGAAAGTTGAAGTTAAAGCGCCGGGGCTGGATACTTCAACAAGACAACGACCCTAAACACTAAACATAAACACTGCTCAAAATCTACTAAAGCATTCATGCAGAGGAACAAGTACAACGTCCTGGAATGATCATCTCAGTCCTCAATCCCAGACCTGGATACTATTAAAAATCTGTGGTGTGATTTAAAGCAGGCTGTTCATGATCAGAAACCTGAATCAAACCTGACTGAACTGGAGATGATTTGAATGTTTTGTAAAGAAGAATGATCCAAAATACCTTCAACCAGAATCCAGACTCTGATTGGAAGCTATAGGAAGAGTTTAGAGGCTGTTTTTTCTGCAAAAGGTGGATCTACTAAATAATTATGCTTTTTTTTTTCTGTTGGGGCCCAAATTTATGCACCTGCCTAATTTAGTTTAAAGAATTATTGCACACTTTCTGTAAATCCTATAAACTTCATTTCACTTCTTAAATATCACTGTGTTCATCTGATATATGATATACAATATTTAACTAAAATTGCTGATCCAAACAACCAATGATTTATAAAGGAAAATCACGAACATTGCCAGGGGTGTTCCAACTTTTTCCTACCACTGTAGGTTATGTACAGTTGTTATCTGTTCATTTCCTTTCAGTTTCTTTGATTCACTTTTTGACCTCTAGCTTAGAAAACTCCTGTTTTCCACTTGTCTACCTATCTGACCTTCTCCTTCCTCATGCAAGTGGATTATCATCTGCCTGATCTCCTCATACGCTTCCCCTCAAACATCAAGAACGTAATGAATGGTGGAATTATCGGCTGTTTTGAATGAAATGAAGTAAATTAAATGGTTTTCTACAGTTTTACGGCTCCTTTGTCATCATTACTCTTGTTGAGGCCCTTTCCGCTCACTGATACCCTCGACCTCAGACACTCTCTGAACTGGGAGATGAGCCCTGAGCTCCAACCATCCAGGAGTTCATCTGAGGAAAGTTCATAAACACACTCCAGTGCACAGATTACACAGCATCTCCACGCTCTCGCGCTTATCTAAGCATAGCAGATACAGACAGAGCGAGAGAGAGGCCAGACTCGCCCCAGGTAAAGCGATAGTGTGTGTGAGAGAGAGAGAGAGTGATCTGAACTAAAGTCGAGACATCCTCTGTTAGCGCTACGATCATTCTGCGCTACGTTTTCCACTGCGCTGTTCTCTCTCAGATCACATCCAACTCAAAGCCTGAGCGTTATTAATCTTGGCCAGCTGAATGCAGGATCTGGCAACCTTTCATAACTCAAAAGCAGGCAGGTCTGAAATATTTGAATTCATGTGTGACTGCAGTGCAAAAGACTTTGAAACACAGTTAGCATTCACTCAACACTCTGACCTCACTTCACCTCTTCCTTTTATCACTGTGTAACCCTTTCTTCTGTACCCTGATCTTGGTGCCATTTCTGTCCCCAGGAAATTACATGTATAAATGTGCACACAAAATAATTTTATTATAAAAAAACATAAAATCAACAATAAAAACTACTTAAAACACTGAAAAAGTAGCATTTGTTACGTGCCCCCACTCTCTAACTATACAAAACTAACTTTACCATGAAATATTATTATTAAAATCCTTCAGAGCTGTAATTTTTTTGCATTGTTTTGTGACTCCAAATCCCGTTTATGCTTTAAAAATATTTTCTTTCATAATAAATAATTCAATAAAATAACATTTAAGTTAAAACACACATTTTAGTTGTGTTCCTGGGTTTCACTCAGTCCTGTTCCTGTTATGCATTACCCTGAACTTCTAAGTATAAGGGGTATAAAGTCATTTCTAAAGCTTTGAGACTCCAGAGAACCACATTGATTCACTATTATTCACTAATGGAGAAAAAACATGGAACACTGGTGAACCTTCCCAAGAGTGACCGGCTGACCAAAATTACTCCACAAGGGCATGAAGAGCTCATCCAGGAGGTCCCAAAAGAACCCAGAACAACATTTAATCTAAAGAACTGCAGGATCTCACTCGCCTCAGTTAAGATCAGTGTTAATGATTCAATAATAAGAAAGAGACTGGGTGAAAATGGTCTCTATGGGAGAATTCCAAGATAAAAAACACTGAAGATTTGGAGGTGTGTAGTGATGAACTCTGAAGCTACATGAAGTTTGGAGGTGTGTAGTGATGAACTCTGGAGCTACATGAAGTTTGGAGGTGTGTAGTGATGAACTCTAAAGCTACATGAAGTTTGGAGCTGTGTAGTGATGAACTCTGAAGCTACATGAAGTTTAGAGGTGTGTAGTGATGAACTCTGAAGCTACATGAAGTTTGGAGGTGTGTAGTGATGAACTAATCTGAAGCTACATGAAGTTTGGAGGTGTGTAGTGATGAACTCTGAAGCTACATGAAGTTTGGAGGTGTGTAGTGATGAACTAATCTGAAGATACATGAGGTTTGGAGGTGTGTAGTGATGAACTCTGAAGCTACATGAAGTTTGGAGGTGTGTAGTGATTATCTAATCTGAAGCTACATGAAGTTTGGAGGTGTGTAGTGATGAACTAATCTGAAGCTACATGAAGTTTGGAGGTGTGTAGTGATGAACTCTGAAGCTACATGAAGTTTGGAGGTGTGTAGTGATGAACTAATCTGAAGATACATGAGGTTTGGAGGTGTGTAGTAGTGATGAACTCTGAAGCTACATGAAGTTTGGAGGTGTGTAGTGATGATATACTCTGAAGCTACATGAAGTTTGGAGGTGTGTAGTGATGAACTAATCTGAAGCTACATGAAGTTTGGAGGTGTGTAGTGATGAACTCTGAAGCTACATGAACTTTGGAGGTGTGTAGTGATTGGTGTAGTGACTCTGCAGAAAATTGGTGAACTTTGTGCACTATGCTCCTCAGCATCCGCTGACCCCGATCTGTTATTTTACACTGACAGAGCACAGAGTCGCTGTTGTTCACAGTCTCTTCCACTGTGTTATAATTTCACTGACAGTTGGCTGTGGAATGTTTAGTAGTGAGTAGTGAAATTTCACGACTGGACTTGTTGCACAGGTGCTGCATCCTATCCTATTCTTTCACTAATGTTTGTAGAAGCTTTCCTAACATGACTAGCTGCTGCTTTTATTATACACCTGTGAATATGGAAGTGGTTTGGATGGGTGAGTGAATACTTCTGGTATATAGTGGTGTAATCAGTCAGTCTTGAGTGGGCAGATGGCTGGCCTGATTAAAATGCAGTGGTGGTTCTCTGAAAGGGTCGTGGTATTGGCCGGAGTCTATTATGTGGCAGGTCGGGCATTTGTATCCGTGGTATATTAATGCACAGCCAGGCCCGGCTCTGTCATTGTTCCAGGCTGCTGCACAGAGACACCGGTCCCACCCTCTACTGTGCTACGGAGAATTTTAATGCCTCTCAGTGACCTGGCGGAAAACGACCCTGACAGACTCCATTGATCCGACTCTTTGTTCGTAGCCCTGTGTGACGCACTGTACTTACGAAGGGTGCAGTGGATCATGTGACACATTGTGAAGTATCAGCAGAGTCGTGTTCGAGAAAGCGTTGGGTCTGTAAATCGAGAAGCCAAATTACTACTATTATATCCAGGTGTTTACAGTTCAGTTCAGTGAATTCAATATACATTCTGGCATTCTGAAAGCCAATGAACAGGAAAAAGATTGTGTCCCATGACTTTTGGCATATGCCATATGGGTAGGCCTGCTATGATAAAGATATTGTTTTTTTTAATTAGACAATATGTTGTCCTAGAAGTAACTAAAATAAAATAAATAAATCATTATTATAATAAAATGATATACTGCACATACAGCTCTGAAAAAAATTGAGACCATTTAAAAATGATGAGTTTCTTTGATTTTACCAAATTGAAAATATCTGGAATATAATCAAGAGGAAGATGGATGATCACGAGCCATCAAACCAAACTGAACTGCTTGATTTTTTGCACCAGGAGTAAAGCAGCATAAAGTTATCCAAAAGCAGTGTGTAAGACTGGTGGAGGAGAACGTGCCAAGAAGCATGTAAACTGTGATTAAAAACCATTTTATCATATCATCGTTATTTCATGAAATATTGATTTCTGAAGTTGTAAAACTTCTTTGCATTATTTGAGGTCTGAAAGCTCTGCATCTTTTTTGTTATTTCAGCCATTTCTCATTTTCTGCAAATAAATTCTCTACATTTATGTTGCTTTGCCATGATTGCTCTGTGCAGTGTTCAACCTCATTCAGAAGATTAGACCTCACAACTTCTACAGTCCATATATAAGTTTATACAACAGTTAGTTCCGACCTCACAATCTGATTGGTTGAGAAGTGTTCTAGCCGTGATGATATTTGTGATAACATCACGGCCTTCTCACACTAAACCTGTATCACTCCGCCGACGCGTTGCCGAGTAACGGCGTATATACACAGGACAGTTTTGAATCATCACCTCCACCGGCAGCAGCGTTAGCTTAGCACAGGCTAGCGCTCAGCCACAGCATGCTCGCCCGCAGCGCTGGCTCGTCTTTTGTGGAAAAAAGGGGGAAAAAAATCGCTCGGCTACTGCTGTCTGACAGCCAGAACGCTAACTTAACCAGCCAGGCTAGGCTAGGCTAAGCTAATGCTGAGCTAAAGCAAGCTACGCTAACCTAACCACAGTCCAGCTGGCTAGCTAACCAACACTTATTACCCAGCAAAACAAGCAGAAATGCTCAAAAAATGTGCAGCGTTCACCTGAAGATGACTCCACGAGCAGGAGAGGAGAGTATTAGCGTTATTTCACGTTCCTAACGTTACCATCTTCGCTTATTTTGATTTCAAGCTAACTTTCGTGGTGTTAGTCTGTATGAACCATACACCGTTTTGTAGTTTAGTTTCAGTTCTGTTACAGTTGTTATGGAACTACTTTTTGGCGGAAGGCACAGTCCATATTAAAGCATATTTATTCTTAATTTCTTAAAGTTATTTGATTTATTTTCTTAATTCATTTTGTAAAAAAAAACTGTTGTATAAAAGCAATTGAACACTTGAGTTCGTGTGTTATCACGAATAACATAATCTACAGTTTGGGCTTGTGTAATAAATGTGTTGAAAAAAAAACAGCACATCCAACAAGATCAAGGGCACTATTGTACACCCTGGTCAAGGAACATAATCTTTGCAACCTTACACCCTGTCACCAGTCTGTATTTTCATGCCTTAAGCCCGCTGCATTAGTGAGAAGTGTTCAGGTAAATTTCTACCGTGTTTTTATCTTGGCAGCCGAAAACAAAGGTGCACAAAGGTGCGCCATTGACTGATTTAAACCCTGACAACAGTCAATAGCCACCTATGTATACCTGTTTTAGCTATGCAGGTCTGCCGTGTGCTTATCACATGTACAACCCCACAAATCCAGCTTTTACATTATCAATAAACAGAATAAAGAATAAAATAACAATGCTGTTATGCTTAAATGAGCTGCTGGAGTACCTTTACAGCACACAGATGATATAAACTATTTCAAACTACTCAACCAGTTGTATCCATTCTGATGGAATAGATTAAAATAACCACTAGTGGCCCAATAGAAAAACCACTTAACACTTAATAATCTGGGTCGTTTGAAGCTTGAACAACAACTTCTCTGACTGTAATCAGGTTTGGACCAAAATATCTAGCCCAAACATTCCCCGCTATGCAGCTCCATCCAGATATAGCTGTATTATACTCAGCACAGCTTCCCCACGCCCGGTACTGACAGCATGAAGCTCAGTGTGATCGAAAAACTCTGCGTGAATAAAGTGTCTATTATTATCTCTGACACACATAGTTCTACTCTACTCTTATATCTTAGATCTAATCCAATGTTTAAGTGTCAAAATTGTCAGAAAATACTGTATGTGAACATATGGGAAAAACTATAGATCCCCAGCCCATCTGTAAATCTGATATACCATATTTTTTGCACTATAAGGTGCACTTAAAATCCTTTCATTTTCACAAAAAAAATCATCAGTGCCCCTTTAGTCCTGTACACATTATGTATAAATTTTAGCAGTAAAACCACTCTGCTGAAGTACAGAGTTATACAGGAGTTTTTAGTTTAGTTCTCCAGCACCAAGGCTGGAGCAGTATTAGCATTAGCTGCTAACCGTGCTAAACGCTAGCTCTTTCGCTGTTCAGAGGTGAGTATTATCAGCTTGTAGCCTGCTGCCAACCTCAGCTAGCACTGTTGGAGCAGCATTAGCATTAGCATCTTATTGTGTTAAGCACTAGCTCTGTTGCTGTTCACAGGTGAGGTGAGTATTATTAGCCTGTAGCCTGCTGCATTACTGGCTAGCAGTGCTGGAGCCCTATTAGCATTAGCCTCTAACTGTGCTGAGCACTAGCTCTTTTGCTGTTCGGAGGTGAGTATTTTCGACCTGTAGCCTGCTGCTTACCCCTGGCTATCACTACTGGAGCACTGTTAGCATTAGTCGCTAACCGTGCAAAGTGCTAACTCTTTTGCTGTTTAAAGGTGAATATTATCAGCCTGTAGCCTGCTGCTAAGCCCGGCTAGCACTACTGGAGCAATATTACCATTACCCACTTACCACACTAAGCGCTAGCTTTATCACTACATGGGATGAGACCTGCAGAATTAGAAGGAAATCCTGGCGACACCCCTGTTCCTTACTAGTGTCGCATAATGCAAGTCATAATCCAGTGCGTTTTATAGTGACAAAAATATGGTATGTAAATATATAGATTTAAAATGTGACACTAAGGTCCAATCCCATTTTACCCCTTTGGCAGGAATTTGCACACTGCCCACACTACCAAAAGTAACAATTGGTCTTATATAAAATTCACATTTTCTGAGAAACTGATTTTTGGGTTTTCGTTGGCTGTAAATCATAATCATCAACAATAAAAGAAATAAAAGCTTAAAATAGATCACTCTATGTGTAATACACCTATATAATATATAGATTAGGTATATACATAAGGCAGCCTGATCTCAAGAGAAATTTGTATATATAGAATGCAGTCATGTGAGTGGGGTGTTGTGGGTTTAAGCTTCAGTTAATGGTGGGCTGTAACTTGGTCATACAGCACAGCTGAGCTGTTCTGAAGGTTCTGGCTGATTGTGCCTCAAGCAAGACCTTCAGCCATAAGCTGCTCTGAGGTCACTGAGGTCTGTACGGTCTTGTGTTTAACCTCAAACAGCGTCACCTTCGAATTAATTGCATTCACCAGCTTTAATCGGCACACAGTTCTGACACAGCTGTGCAAACCTACAGCTTGTCTACGCCCTGTAGAAAAGTCCTGCCAACCTACAGGAACCTATTGGTACCATACCTAAGGCCAAGACCCAATTTTAATCATGTAGCATACAGAATAATCAAAAATAAATCATTAACATACACTGCCTGGCCACCAAAAAAAAAGCTCACGCACCATAATATTTGATTGGCCCGCCTTTAGCTTTTATTGCTTTGAAGCATTCACTGTTGCATTGTTTCAATAAGCTTTTGTAATGTCACAAGATTTATTTCAATCCAGTGTTGCTGGATTAATTTTCTCCAAGGTCTTGCAGCAGCATTGATGATGGTAGAGTCTGACCAACCGCTGCACAAAGCAGCTCTTCTCCATCCAGCACATCCCAAAGATTCTCAATGAGGTTAAGATCTGAACTCTGTGGTGAACTCTCTCTCAATCCATGTGTGAAAATGATGATCTCATTCTCCCTGAACCCTGAACTCCACACAATTCCAGCCCCATGAATCCTGATACTGTCATCTTGGAATATGCTCGTGTTCATCAGGGAATAATAAATCCATTGATGGAATAACCTGGTCTATATTCAGTATATTCAGGTAGTCAGCTGACCTCATTCTTTAAGCACATACTGTTGCTGAACCTAAACCTGCAGACCAACTGCAGCATCAATCCCACATCATTTACTTACTTAAATCCAGGTGGAGATTTTTTTTAGGCCTGACAGTGTCTTAGGCTACGTTCACATTACAAGCCACATTATTTAAACCAGATTTTTTGCTCAGATCAGATTTGAATATCCTGACAGTTTACATTTACAAGTGTAAGTGATCTGTATCTGTGTGTAATGTGAACGAATCTGTCCCTGAAACGCCTCACATGCGCACATTAATACCTGTATAAACGTATCCTTCTTCACCAACAATAAAGAAACTCATATTAGAGAGACGACTCATAGCTTTATAAAGGGAAATGGATGCGTTTGTTAGCAGCTCATATGTGGAGCATCTTTTGCTGCAGTGGAGAGTAAACAGCTGGTCTGAAGTTCATGCTCAGGTCGAGGAAGTGATAAAAGGTCAGGTGGTTTGCTTTTGCTGTTTTTGCAGCTATAGCTGCACAGCTGCACCAAGAGATAGAGTGTGTGTACAAGAGAGAAGCACGTAGCGCTAATGCTAATGCGTAAAAGCCTTAAAAAAGAGGCATGAATTCCGATTTGACCGTTCACATTCATACTGCATGTCCATGGAGCGAATACATATCCAATTTAGGAGCACATATGAAAGTGACTCAAATCTGATTTGAAAAAAAAAAATATATATTTGGCACATTCACACAGCCATGAAAAAATCAGATCTGAGCCACATTGAGCAACAAAAAATCTAATTTGAGTCACTTCAGCCTGGTAATGTGATTTTTTATTAATCAATATAGATTTTAGATTAGATTTTGAGTTCTTTACAACAGCTAAGAACATACCTCAGCCAATCGGATTTTAGAATCTGTATATTGTCATGCATTTTTAACATATTAAAAAAAAAATCTAAGTGTAAAAGAAAATAAATACTGTATATTAAACACTACATTTATGAATTGAGCTTTGAGGTTCAAGTAGTTGCACTGTTTTATGGGCAGAGTCAACAAAGACAGATTATTAAAACTCATTCTTTAAGCTAAATTATCACTTTCTTTTTCACATCCTTCATTAATTGGTTCGATACTCTAACAAAATTGATCACTTTTGTGAATAACAATCCTTGATCTTTTAAATCTCACGTGAATACACATCTTCATCAGTTCCCAAGCAGATTCCACGCTACACTGGAGTAAAGTAACTTTGAGACGGCTGTTACTTGCTGGATTTAGACTTCTAGCACACGTATCCATATTAAACACTCTCTAATTGTGTATTAATGAATTGAAATAGTCTCGATTTACTTTAACTGGGTCTGTGTTTAAGAACTTTAGAGATGTTTCCATCCTCTTCACATTGTAGAATGATCAGTAGAGGAGAAAGACAATAAAGTTAACTGATATAAAAGGGCTTAAAAGCATTACTTTACCTTTATCTTCTCAATTTGTATTGTCCCCATAATAAAGATCATATGATTGTACATGATTGCACATAAAACGCAGCCCATGAGAAACTCGTCCTGCAGTTCAATAGAGTTTAAATACTGAGGAAAAGATTTAATAATCGACATCTAATCTGAAAATCTACTACTGCTCCTCTTACTGTGAAGAGATAAGGGGGCTGAGGATGAACTGATCTCCAGAAGATCTTCATGAAGTGACCATGAAGGGAAACATGATTTTTAATGAAGTGGGCGGAGCTTCTGGACACGGTAAACATAATAAGGCTTGTGTTGTGTACAGTAGTAAAGTTGTAAGTGGTATTAGTGAATATAGTAACTCTGTATTGTAGTAGAGAAGTGGGCGGAGCTTCTGGTCATGGTGAACATAATAAGGCTTGTGTTGTGTACAGTAGTAAAGTTGTAAGTGGTATTAGTGAATATAGTAACTCTGTATTGTAGTAGAGAAGTGGGCGGAGCTTCTGGTCATGGTGAACAGACATAAGGCTTCTATTAGCTAGTGGTTCGTCCCACATAGCTTGTTTTAACACAGTAAACATGCAGACTACAGTCTGAAAAACTCACCTCTGAACGGCGAAAGAGCTAACGCTACAGTTAGCGGCTAATGCTAATGCTGCTGCACCCAGCCTTAGTCCGTAGGCTTCAGTACAATAACCACTAATAATAACAGCAGAAATGTTCTGCTGTTGGACAAAAAAATGGCTTATTTCCTCGCCCTGACCCTATCAGATATAAAAATCCCATACGGTCCTCTACACCAGCAGGCCTGCGAGGCTTCCCGTTGTATCAGACCTTGTGTAGACCAAATCTGACGATAAGCCACAGACGCTTGGACCTACAGTAGTGGGTGGATCTAAAGGGGAGTAGTGAGGGATCTCATAAGTTCTCAGGTCAAAGGGCCGTGTTTTCTCCCCTCACTAACATCTTTACAGCCCAGGCTCTCCCACTACAACACAGCCAGCGAGGAGGAGGAGGAGGAGGAGGAGGAGGAGGTGAGGTCTCGGGACACCATGCTGGAAATCGTTCCCCGAGGCTGGAATTGAATTGTGTAGAAGCAGCATGGATCTGTGGTTTCCCTCACACTCTCTCTCAGATGTCAGATCACATTAAGATGGGCTCCTGGTGAGAAGCTCTGAGTGGAGGTCTGCAGAGAGGTGGAGAACACCAGCGCACCATGAGGCCTGATCAATAAGATCACAAGAGTCTCTCTCTCTCTCTCTCTCTCTCTCTCTCTCTCTATCTCTATATATATATTACTATGTATACACACAGGAGTTGGACAATGAAACTGAAACACCTGGTTTTACGTCACAATAATTTATTGTGGTGATGGACAGTTCTGGTGGAAACAGGAGAGTTTTATGTTTTTTGGATACAATCCGGGTTAGCACCCGAACATCCCTTTCAGACAGCTTCCTCTTATAGCGTCCACAGTTAATCCTGTTGGATGTGGTTGGTTCTTCTTGGTGGTATGCTGACATTACCCTGGATACCGTGGCTCTTGTTGCATCACAAAGACTTGCTGTCTTGGTCACAGATGCACCAGCAAGATGTGCACCAACAATTTGTCCTCTTTTGAACTCAGGTATGTCACCCATAATGTTGTATGCATTGCAATATTTAGAGCAGAACTGTGCTCTTACCCTGATAATTGAACCTTCACACTCTGCTCTTACTGGTGCAATAATGTGCAATTAATGAAGATTGAACACCAGGCTGCTCCAATTTAGCCATGAAACCTCCCACACTAAAATGACAGGTGTTTCAGTTTCACTCTCCAAACCCTGTATTTACATACAGCTCTGGAAAAAATTAAGAGACCACTTCAGTTTCTGAATCAGTTTCTCTGATTTTGCTATTTATAGATTTATGTTTGAGTAAAAGAAACATTGTTGTTTTATTCTATAAACTACAGACAACATTTCTCCCAAATTCCAAATAAAAATATTGTCATTTAGAGCATGTATTGGCTGAAAATGAGAAATGTCTGAAATAACAAAAAAGATGCAGAGCTTTCAGACCTCAAATAATGCAAAGAAAACAAGTTCATATTCATAAAGTTTTAGGTGGAATAATCCTGTTTATAATCACAGTTTTATGTAGATTTATGTAGAAATATGGAAAATTCTAAAATTCTCATGAATGTCATTCCAAAAGTCATGGGATGGCAATGTGAAAATTCTAGTGATGCGTTTCCTCAGGGGTTGGCTTGGGAGAACCAACCACACCTGTGAGAGAGGTCTGATAGTGGTTGCAGATGGATGGGACACTCCGTTCTGCAATTGTGCGGCATTTAACATTCCTCCAAACACAGAAAGAAGGACCCTAAAGCACATATGAGGTTTTTACAGTAAGAACAAAACCTCAGACATGTTTGCTATGGACAGAGTTTACTCTGATGTAAACAAAGCACTGAATTGAAGCTAATCTCTGCTCACATCAGCTGAACTTCACATTACACCTCATTTATTATAAATGCATTAATTCACAGAAATACATTACACTGTAAGTTCAAATGTTTGTAGAGGTATCTTCTAATGCATCTATTCAGTTTCAGTTCTGCTTTAAGTTGCAATCCAATCCTCACTGCAATGCTCCAACATCTAGCAGAAAGTCTTCTCTGGAAAGTACAGACAGTTCATAAATGAATTAACATTGTTTAATCTTCTAAATTTCAGAAGGAACCATCAATGTGCAGGTGCCCAACACTTTTGTCCATCTAAAAAAACAGTGGAGATGAGAGTGGACTTCAGGAAAAGCCCCCCAACCCTTCCAGCACTGCAAGAGCACAGCGCAAAATGATCAATGAGGTGAGGAAGAATCCTGGAGTGTCAGCTAAAAACATTTTATAGGAAAACTTAAGACCATCTATCTGCCAACTGAAGCTCAACAGAGGATAAACGATGCAACACACTCTAAAAAACAGAGGTACGATATAAGTACTTTTTGTACTCAAAGGTACATTCTCCATAATTGTACCCTCAAAGGTACAATATTGGTCTTTACAGGGTCAGATTTGTTCCCTCTGAAGTACAAAGTAACTGGTATTCAGTACCACTGTACTAATAACCAATATATATTTAAATTGCACACAATTTTCGTTCATCAAGTTTTTGAGCCATATTCAGTTGATGATAATGTTTATAATGTTTATAATCTATGCTGGCACAAAAACCATGGGTACAAAAAATGACTTTCACAATATAAGGTACAGCCCCAGTGACAAGCTCTGTACTCTTTTAAGTATAAATCTGTACTTCCTTTTCTTAGTGTGCAGGACAACGACCCAAAACATAGAATTAAATCACCAACCGAATGGTTGAAGAAAATACACCTTCTGGGGAGTCCTGAAGAGGAATGATCCACAATTCCTCCTGACTGTTCTGCAGGTTTGATCTGCAGCTACAGCTACCTCCGAGAGTTTTGTCACGTGACCCTGAGTGACAGTGATCTGTTAGAGAAGCCTAACAGCGTTTGTTCCTCCTGCAGTAACATGACCTCACTGAGCTCCAGCTAATAACTGATGGTCCAAACAGAGCTGTTCCCCCTCAGGTCAGCTCCTCGGGTGGATGGTGCTGATGCTGCCCTCAGGGCATGTGATCTGCAGCGTGAGGTGTTAAATGAAGACTGTCTGCAGGCTGCCTCACAGGTGTGGTCGATACCTGGCCTTTCACATGTATTTTTCGTCCACTGTGTCAAACACGATTAAGATCAGATCAGAAAGCAGGTCTGCTCTGAGGAGAGGTAATCTACAGTGTTCTGTACATGGTTAAAACACGCTTCCTCAGGGGTTTTATGGTAAAATCGGTGGATCTACATATAAACATGTTAATTTAAAGAACTATTTGGATGCTTTAGAGAAGTGATGTGTGGTCTGGAGTAAAGAATCAAGTTTTCTAGAGAAGCGGTACTTATCTGACTGCATTTTGCCAAGTGTAAAGTGTGGTAGAGGGGGGATTATGAGATTTATTTAGGAGTTGTACTTGGCCCCTTGTTTCCAGTGAAAGGAACTTTTATTGCTTTTGCAATAAGACAATTTAATGCTCCCAACTTTGTAGGAACAGTTTGAGGATGATCTCTTTCTGTTCCAACATGAACGCACACTAGTGCACAAAGCAAGGTCCAAAAAAACATCTATCTATGTAGTTTAGATAGATAGATAGATAGATTGATAGAGAGAGAGAGGGAGACAGACAGACAGACATATAGATAGATAGATACTTTATTTATCCCGAAGGAAATTTAGGCATCCAGCAGCAACAGCACAATACAATACGGAACATATTTAAACATAAATTAAAACACAGAAGAATAGAGATGGGCAAATAAAGACAGACAATATAGTTTATCATTAGATATACCATGTTCACCAGTCATTTTATTAGAAACCCCTTGTAGCTTACTGTTTTCATTTACAGATCATTTTTTAAAACATACAGTAGTTTGTGTTAGTCATCCATTAGAACAGAGCTCTTTAATCTGGACCTTGAATTCACTTTCTTTTCTTGGATTTTGTGATCCTTGGTAGGTGACATTACATAGCCAGTCCATTAGATGAACTGTTTCCTTTATTTCCAGTGATTACAACATCTAGGTCTGGAAACTCATCCTAGCAATGACACTGCTAGAAATTAAAAAAATGTTTTATCTCCTAATTTGCTAATAGTACTTCTACTTACAGGGGTTGGACAATGAAACTGAAACACCTGGTTTTAGACCACAATAATTAACTCTCCCGACAGACAGTTCTGGTGGAAACAGGAGAGTTGAGGTTTTATGTTTTTAGGATACAATATTAGCACCCAAACATCCCTTTCAGACAGCTTCCTTTTACAGTGTCCACAGTTAATCCTGTTGGATGTGGTTGGTTCTTCTTGATGGTATGCTGACATTACCCTGGATACCGTGGCTCTTGATACATCACAAAGACTTGCTGTCTTGGTCACAGATGCTCCAGCAAGACGTGCACCAACAATTTGTCCTCTTTTGTACTCTGGTATGTCACCCATAATGTTGTGTGCATTGCAATATTTTGAGCAGAACTGTGCTCTTACTCTGCTAATTGAACCTTCACACTCTGCTCTTACTGGTGCAATGTGTAATTAATGAAGATTGGACACCAGGCTGCTCCAATTAAGCCATGAAACCTCCCACACTAAAATGACAGGTGTTTCAGTTTCATTGTCCAACCCCTGTAAATATAAAGCTTAAAGAACACCTCAACTTCTAATCCAGTCACTTCTTTGACAGAATACCTGTACTTTTACTCAAGTCTGGGTCTCAAGTACTTTATACATGTCTGGTAAAACCCCTGTTAACACCACTGTACCATCAGCACCATGCAAAAAGCTAAAATCTCCAGCTAATCATCTCATCTTCAGGACAGTGGAGAGAATAATCGGTTATAGTCTGCTGACACTGGGCATGATTATAGCGGACCCCTCTGCTCAGAGACTCAGGAGAGGCACAGCCAGACAAGCTAACAGCTTTATAGCCTGAAATCTGAGGTCCTCATTAACCACAGTGACCTCCTGCCCTTTACTGAACTGAACATTACACTTCTCTACAGTTCGAGCGGTTTATTAAAGGAGAAATCTGGTGTGAAATGGACTTGGGCTGTAGTGAAACAATAAAGAGTACAAACTTTTGTCAATTAGGCCATCTCATTCTCCCGCATCATTCAGAAATACAGTGCTTTTAGACGATACTTTAAGGTTTTTATTTTTAAATCTTAATCTGGTCTCGGTCTTGGTTTTCCCTGTCTTGGTCTTGACTCGGACTCGACTACTAAAAAGTCTTGGTCTTGACTCGGACTTGACATGTCCCGGTCTCGGTCTTGACTCGGACTCGGCTGTAGCGGACTTGACAACAACACTACCTGTTACTTTAATTCCTGTTACTCAAAATATAAAAAATAACAGGAGTGAGTTCCAGTAACAGGAGTGAGTTCCAGTAACAGGAGTGAGTTCCAGTAACAGGAGTGAGTGCCAGTAACAGGAGTGAGTTCCAGTAACAGGAGTGAGTTCCAGTAACAGAAGTGAGTGCCAGTAACAGGAGTGAGTTCCAGTAACAGAAGTGAGTGCCAGTAACAGAAGTGAGTGCCAGTAACAGGAGTGAGTGCCAGTAACAGGAGTGAGTGCCAGTAACAGGAGTGAGTTCCAGTAACAGGAGTGAGTTCCAGTAACAGAAGTGAGTGCCAGTAACAGGAGTGAGTTCCAGTAACAGAAGTGAGTGCCAGTAACAGAAGTGAGTGCCAGTAACAGGAGTGAGTGCCAGTAACAGGAGTGAGTTCCAGTAACAGAAGTGAGTGCCAGTAACAGGACTGAGTTCCAGTAACAGAAGTGAGTGCCAGTAACAGGAGTGAGTGCCAGTAACAGGACTGAGTTCCAGTAACAGAAGTGAGTGCCAGTAACAGGAGTGATTTTCTGTGTCATAAATATCAATTATTTGAACATGCAGTCTCAGTTTAAATCTAATATAAATAAAATCCAATAGAATAAATATAGCATTTTGAAACAAAGTTAACATACAGATACTCGATAAGTTAAATTATTGAGGGTGTTTTTTTTTATTTATTGTATGATAAGTCGATAATGTAATTATTGTTGAAATATACTGTATAGTATGTGTAATTTGTTCTGTCTTTCAGTTGTTGATGACATTAATAAAACACTGACAGAACTACTATAGGCTTCTTCAGTAAACAGTATATAATACTGAATCATAACACAAGTTAAAAACATTAATGTTGCTATCAGAGTTATAGTAGCCTGGTTCAGTTCTGGCAGGGCAGAAACACCTCAGAATACCAGCTTTTGGCCGATGCACAGAGGTGAGGTGGGGGTCTGGTCAGTGACATTTGGTGGAATTACTGTCTGTTTCTCTGGGGACGCTGCGATAGAGCAGCTCTGTCTGGTGTTTATTTATTTCTTATCACATGGCTTAATTGAGTGATATTTTAAAGTGAACAATGGAGGCCTTGTCCCGGCAGTTTAGAGCTCGTTTCAGACTTTTATCTGGAGAGACGTCCACAGACAAGCTTTGTTCTTTTTGTTTACTCTGTTTCTTTGTTTAGCAGCACAGTAAAACAGCGGAGCGTGTTTGCCTGTTTGGAGCGTGTCGACCTCATCTCTGTAAAAATACATTACTGATCCCGGCTTAAACTAATGAGGGGAAATTGGTTGTGCAACAATGACATAGTCACATATTTCCTGGTACAGCATGAGGCAGAGTTTTAGCTGATTGGTAAATTGAGTTATTGACTTTTGAGGGGAGGGAGAGGTTGGGTGGGGGGGGAGAGTGGTAGAGGGGGGGTGGCCTGAAGCATGTTTAGCAAAAGCAACGCTATCTGTTTTGATCTGTCTCATGATTTTGGAAATCATTTTTACGGTTCCTTTATCGGCCCCTAATTGAATCAAGTCATTGTGGGGATAGGCGGCCTGGTTCAGAGGGCGGCGTCAGCATTTTCAAAGTCACGTTAGCAAACTGACCTCTAATAAAGCCAGCGGGCGTCACGTCTGATAGTCGTACTGATAGCGTTTCACAGAAACTTCAGTCAAAACTGATAAAAAAAACAGTACAGGAAATCTATATCCAATTCTGCAGCAATATTGGATTTTGCTCTCCATTAAGCAGTCTGTTTTTACTTCTGTTTTTACTGTTACAAGTGGCCCGAGACAAGAACTTAGTTATAATATATAAATATAAAACATATAAAAAAAACAGACCACTTAAAAATGATTTTCTTTGATTTTACCAAATTGAAAACCTCTGGAATATAATCAAGAGGAAGATGGATGATCACAAGCCATCAAACCAAACTGAACTGCTTGATTTTTTGCACCAGGAGTAAAGCAGCATAAAGTTATCCAAAAGCAGTGTGTAAAACTGGTGGAGAAGAACATTCCAAAATGCATGAAAACTGTGATTAAAAACCAGGGTTATTCCACCAAATATTGATTTCTGAACTCTTAAAACTTTATGAATATGAACTTGTTTTTTTTTGCATTATTTAAGGTCTGAAAGTTCTGCATCATTTTTTTTTATTTCTCATTTTCTGCAAATAAATGCACTAAATTACAATATTTTATTAGGAATTTTGGAGAAATGTTGTCTGTAGTTTATGAATAAAACAACAATGTTCATTTTACTCAAACATAAACCGATAAATAGCAAAATCAGAGAAACTGATTTAGAAAACCGAAGTGGCCTCTTCATTTTTTCCCAGAGCTGTATATACACACATATATACACCGATAAATGCTGTCCACGTTTGGAGTGATTTCAATAACACAACTAACATATCCTTCACAGCCATTGGTTACCCGTAGTTATCTGTGCATACACAAAGTAAACAAGGAAATAAAAAAGCACCATAACACTGAGCAAAAATGGCAGAAATCAAAGTCTCCACAAAGCTTTGATTCCCATATTATACTCAGCAGCTGGGGTGTTGGCACTGGTGTGAAGGAGACAGTTTCTCTCATTTAGGCAAGCCACCCAAGTGCTTGTGCAGTGTCCCTTATGGCTGCTTTTCCTTTACCAGCCATCTGCAACTGATACAGAAATCAGAAGCATGACTCATCTTCAATCTTCAAACTTCAGTTATGTAACTCCTATGCTTTGTTTCCTATGCTGGCTTCCTGTAGGATCAGCCCACATCAGATTTGGAACCCTGATGTTGCTAAAAAGCCAAAAACAGACCAGCTCCATCATACTTAATGGCAAAGTTCAGTAACAATTTACTTGGATGGTGCATTGTTGATGACTTATGGACAGTCAACTGACATCCAACTAAATTTTGAGACCAATTGGTACTTTTGGCAGTGTGGGCAGTGTGCCAAGTCCTGCTGGAAAATGAAATCTGCATTTCCATAAAAGTTGTCAGTAGCAGAGGGAAGCATGAAGTGCTGTAAGATTTTGTGGGAAAACAAAACTGTACTGACTTTAGACTAGATAATAAAACACAGTGGATCAACACCAGCAGATGATCAGCATGTCTCTCCAAACCATCACTGATCATCAGTACATTTTACATTTCATTTGTAAATCAAGAGATCAGAGTCTGGAGGAAGAGTGGAGAGACACACAGTCCAAACTGCTCGAGGTCTAGTGTGAAGTTTCCACCAATCAGTGATGGTCTGGAGAGACATGTCATCTGCTGGTGTTGATCCACTGTGTTTTATTATCAAGTCTAAAGTCAGTGCAGTGTTTTCTCTCGGCTTATAACTATTATGGAGATGCGGGAGATTTCATTGTCCAGCAGGATTTGGCACTCTGCCCACACTGCCAAAAGTACAGATTGCTCTTGTATAATATTCAAATTTTCTGAAACACTGATTTTTTGGGTTTTCATTGGCTGTAAACCATAATAATCAACAATAAAAGAAATAAACGATTAGAATAGATCACTCTGCGTGTTATACATCTATATTATATATGAGTTTCACAGTTTGACATTTTGATACTGAAATAAAGTAACTTTTCAATGATATGATGCACCTGCATCACCTCACAACTTATAAACGTGTGGGCGTTCCCAATTTACACACTGCTATCCCATGACTTTTGGCACAGCAGTGTGTATGTAGCTCTTCTCCACTGCAGTGCAGTGATTTGTCTGTAAACAGGATCGACTCCGTCTACAGTGGTACAGTGTTTATCCGCCGCACAATGTGTTGATTCAGGGTGGTGAAATGTGACCAGTCACGCATGGCTGAAGTGTCACACATTAACACTAAAATAACTGTTCTACAGCGGCTCAGGGTTAGAAAACAGGGAAAGTCACAGCTCACAACACACCCCACCCTGCGGCTACACACACACACATACACACACATTCACATTTTACTCATTTAGTCTCAGAAAACAGCTGACGACAGCCAACACGCTAACAATACAGAGCTGACAGGAGATAAAACGCAGTGAATTAAACTCATCACAAGAACATCTGCAGCAGTCACAGCCCAGGATGCTCTGCAATCTTGCGTAAGGCAAATTAAACCATTAAAGCTGTGATTCAACTTTCTTTATATAAAAGGAAAAATTCACACTGCTCTCATTTTCCAAGACATACAGTACCAGTCTAAAACAAAGAAAAACATATGGAATTATTTAGTTTAAAAAAAAATGTTCGTGCTAAGTGGTCCAGCGGTCTAAAGCTCTGCCACTATGAGCGGGAGGTCACAGGTTCAAAGCCCAGTTCATACAGTTTTGCCATCAAGCTGCCGGCGCTCAGAGGGAACAAAATTGGCCCTGCTACCTCCGGGTTGGTAGATGGCGCTCTCTCCCCACATCACTCCTAGGGTAATGTCTACAGCACAGGGCGTCTGTGAGCTGATGTACCGGATCTGAGCTCACTGTGATGCTACTCGGTAATGCTGCATCAGCAGCAGCTCGAAAAGAAGCGATGGCTGGCTTCACATGTATCGGAGGAAGCGTGTGTTGGTCTTTACCCTCCTGGTGTGTTGGGGCATCACTAGTGAAATGGGGAGTCCTAGTGAGTGGGTTGGGTAATTGGCTGTGTAAATTGGGGAGAAAATGGGAAAAAAAAAGTTAAACAAACCAGAATATGTTTTATATTTTACATTCTTGGCTGCATTTTCTCAGTCAGTTTTATGAGGTAGAGTCAACTGGAATTCAGGCTTTCAGTTAACAGCTGTGCTGAACACGTCAATAGTTAATTACTTGAATTTCTTGTCTCTTAATGTAAATGTTTGAGAGCATCAGTTGTAAAGTAGTAAAGAGGTAAAGTTAAAGGTATACAGTGAATAGATCTATTTGAGTAATGTTTTCATTCTAATCCAGATTATGAGAAGCTACTCAACTACTCAAACTTTATGATGAAACTGGCACTAGGAAAGGAAGAGCAAGAGTTAGCTCTGTTGTACAGAATAAGTTCATCAGAGTTACCAGCCTCAGAAACCACAAGTTAACTGCTTAACCCCAGATAAGAGCATCTAAAAGCTTCTTCATAGAGTATTTTAGTTTGTTTAACACAATTAAGTTACTACATGATTCACTATGTGTTCCTTCATAGTCTGAATCACTTCAGTATACATTTACAATGTAGGAAAAAATATACATATAAAAACTATGAATGATAAGGTGTGTCCAAACTTTTGACTGGTACTGAAGCTATCTACTGAAGGCAGACTCTATCTGCCCAATAACACCTGGATTTAAGTAAGTAAATGATGTGGGGTTGGTTGATGCTGCAGTTGGTCTGCAGGTTTAGGTTCAGCAACAGTATGTGCTGAAAGAATGAGGTCAGCTGACTACCTGAATATACTGAATATAGACCAGGTTATTCCATCAATGGATTTATTTTTTCTTCCCTGATGAACACGAGCATATTCCAAGATAACAGTATCAGGATTTATGGTGCTGGAATTGTGAAAGAGTGATTCAGGGAGCATGAGATCATCATTTTCACACATGGATTGAGAGAGTTCACCACAGAGTCCAGATCTTAACCTCATTGAGAATCTTTGGGATGTGCTGGATGGAGAAGAGCTGCTTTGTGCAGTGGTTGGTCAGATTCTACCATCATCAATGCTGCTGCAAGATCTTGGTGAAAAATTCATCCAGCAACACTGGATTGAAATAAATCTTGTGACAGTGCAGAAGCTTGTTGAAACAATGCCACAGTGAATGCATCAAAACAATCAGAGATAAAGATGGTCCAACCAAATATTAGAGTGTGACCAGTATTAGCACCAATATTAGGTCCTACACCAGAGTATTTCAGGTTTGTTTCACACCAGCACTATTTAGAAGAGGTTAAAATTAACTATGGTGCTGAGGTGGTCTTGGTCTGGTTCCAAATAAAGTGTTTTTTTTTTTTGAGGATTTTCCAGCATAAACATCCTGTTTAAGATCATCCACAGCATCTCAATCTCAAGACTTTAACTAGGCCTTTAACTCCAAAACCAGTTTATTATAAACCATTCAGAGGTGGTCATGTTTGTGTGATTTGGGTCATTGTCCTGCTGCAGAACCCAAGTACACCTGAGCTTGAGATCACAAACTAATGGACAGACATTATCCTTTATGATTTTCTGGTAGAGGGCAGAATTAAAAATGTTAAATATTTATGTAAACAACATTGAGTCAATCACACTAATAGATTCAGAGTTCATACACTTACACTACAATACATTTCCATGTTTTTTTTTCATGACTTTTACATGCCTTAATGGCAAGTTTTCATGACTATATGATTTTTAAAACATCAGTTCAAGCCATGGACAACAAAATAAAAAAATCAACCAGCTAAGTAGGCCTAAAATAAATCTGAATCTAATCAAAATAATGACACATAATGTTTTATTTTAAAATATTATAAAAAGTGTCAGATTCTGAGAGCTCCATTGTCTAGATAACTGAATTTATCCATCGATAAACTGATGCATAAAGATTTGTAGACCAAATTTCCATGACTTTTACAAAACTTTCTGGGTATTTTTATTTTTCTAAAACTTATCCAGGCCTGGAAATTGCTATTTTTTTTAATTCCATGACTTTTCCAGTTTTTCCATGACTGTACGAAACCTGAAGGTTAGACCTGGTTAACAGTTTGACCATCTAACAAAAAATCAGACAATAAAAATGACAAAAGCAGTAATAAATTATACCAACAGCAGTGTTTAATTGTATAGAACGTTTTACAGTGAGTGCAGTTCTAAAACTCAGGGTCCTGTTTCACAACACAGAACGGTGACAGTTCTCCTCCACATATTACTGAAACAGTTAGTGAGATAACAGCATTACATAAACAAACCCGAGTCAAATGACCTCCTCTCTGGCCAAAACACACATCTTGTGCACAAGAGCCATAAAACAAGCTCTCCGGTCGTTTCAGCGGGCAGACCTGTGGTCAGTGCATGGCTCACCACTCGTGCACCACTGCCACGAGCACTTCTTCTAAATCACCATGTCCCCGTAGGGTGTTATGGGTAAATCAGAGCTGCTAGGATTTATTAATAAAGTTTGGGATTGAGCTTTTAAAGCTAATTGTAAAAACATTTACCTCCATCATGAATGTAAATGTCATGGTAGAATATTTAGGTTTCAGTGATTTTTTAGGCCCAATCCCATTTCACTACTTACCCCTACCCCTTGATTTCAAGTTTAACCCTTCACTTTGGAACAGAGTTATAAGGGGAAGGGGTGAAATCTTTCTGCAACCGGGCAGCACATCATCAGATTCACCATGAACCACAGTTACATCATATACAAACACAAAACACACAAATCCAGTACTTTAGATTAGGCCACAAACCTGGTCAACACAAGAGATGGCATATCACTACAGATGGGTGTTGTAATTGGGCTTATCAATTAATACCAGTCAAATATTTGGATAGACTTTTAATTTAGTGCTTTTTCTTTATTTTAAAAAGGTTTTGCTTTGTAGATGAATGCTAAAGTCACCCAAACTATGAAGAATAAACCAATGTAGACACCTCTTGCTTAGAAAAAAGTGTTTGAGAGCATCAGTTAAAGTAAAGTAGTGAAGAGGTAGAGTTACAGGTATACAGTGAATAGTGAATATTTGAATAATGTTCTAATCCAGATTATGAGAAGCAACTACTTAACTTATGTATGAATTCTACCAGTCAGGTTGTAAGGAGCAGAAAAGCCACTCCACTGAAGTGCTGCATTATCAGGATGAGTTTTAGTAAAGTTTCTCCAGCACTAAGGCTGGGTGCAGCAGCATTAGCATTAGCCGCTAACAACAGCACTAGCTCTTTCGCTGTTTAGGCAAGCCAACGCTAATTGGTTGAGCAGGGATATGGATGCGGCAACAGTGAGATTGGGACGAGATCAAACATGGAACAGAACAAAATATAAGGATATAATTGAGAATTTACTTTATTCCAGTAATTCAATAAAACATGTGAAACTCATATATTGTTTAGATGTATTACACATGAACACACATTTATTTCTTTTATTGCTGAGGATTAAAACGGTTTACAGCTAATGAAAACCCAAAAATCAGTGTCTCAGAAAATTAGATTATTATATAAGACCAGTTGGTACTATTGGCAGTGTGGACAGTGTGCCAAGTCCTGCTGGAAAATGAAATCCACATCTCAGCATTAAGTGCTGTAAGATTTTTAATCATTAGTAAATTTTGCATTTCATTTGTAAATGAAGGGAGCAGAGTCTGGAGGAAGAGTGGAGCGACACACAGTCCAAACTGCTCGAGGTCTAGTGTGAAGTTTCCACCAATCAGTGATGGTTTGGAGAGACATGCTGATCATCTGCTGGTGTTGATCCACTGTGTTTTATTATCAAGTCTAAAGTCAGTGCAGTTTTGTTTTCCCACAAAATCTCACAGCGCTTCATGCTGAACCTCTGCTACTGACAACTTTTATGGAGATGCGGATTTCATTTTCCAGCAGGATTTGGCACACTGCCACAAGTACCAATTGGTCTGAGACACTGAGTTTTGGATTTTCATTGGCTGTAAGCCATAATAATCATCAACAATAAAATAAATAAACACTTAAAATAGATCACTCTGTGTGTCATACATCTAGATATATAATATATGAGTTTAAACTGAACTACTGAAATAAAGTAACTTTTCAATGATATTCTATTTTTTTTAGATGCTCTAGTAGATGTGTTCTTTTCAGGGATGCAGTAAAAATATCCAAGATCCAAATGTATTCATTTATACTGAACAATAGAACCATGGAATAATTTATCTGAGCCTAGACTATAGATATTTTCCTGTCAATGGGAAATTTACATTTTAAAATGCTGTGTAGTCCAAGACTAGGCTGATTTTTTATATTTTTGTTATATCTGCTGGGATGTGAAAATGCTTAATAAATATGGACAGTAATACTGTAGTTTTGAAATTACTTTACATTACTGCAGGACTTGCAGTATTCACTTAAGACTGTAGGTAATTGGAGTAACTGCAAAGTAAGAATTTAATTATATAGCGTCACTGCTTGTTTCTGCTGTGCAATTTAATATGATGATACATCTCTTGACTTTTGACTCCTTTTCTTACTTTAAATGATTAAATATTAAATACATTATAATATTTAATGTATTAAAATATCCACTGCATATTTTCTTCTTGTTCCTTTTGTACATTTACTATTTAATGTATTCAGTGGTGAAAAAACTTGAATTCAGTAAAACCTATTAAAAACATGTTTGATATTCAAATGTTTCATATTGGGTTTTTTTTTTGCCAAAAAAAAAAAAAAATCTTTCCAAAGCATACCTACACTGCAAAAAAGTAAATCTTGGATTTTCTGATAAGAGTAGTTGTCTTACTTAGCATGGTGTAAGTGTATGGTTGTTTTACTTATTTTAGGAATAATGATCTTAATCAGTCTTATTTAGAATTTTCACCTTATTTTAAGTCATTTAAACTCAAAATAAGCACAAAAAGTCACCAATCAAGTTATTCAGATTCTTGTGTACAAATTTAAACAAGAAAATTAGGGATACTTCCTCGATTTAGGTCTTACTTTGCTCATTTTGTGATTATGTCATCATAGCTTAATTTTAAGAAATCTTACTAAACAAAAACCTGCTCATCCAATTGGCAGATTTTTTTGCTTAATTTAAGCATTTACGTCTCAATTTACTTTGTAATTTTCTTTTATATCTTTTTGGCTTCTTCTATCCATTCTCTTTGTACTACAATGCGACTTTCTGTACATTTTGGTTTTCAACACCATCACAGTATAAATAAACAGATGTGGAGTTTAGCTGTAATCAGAGCTTTGAGAGGAGCCAACATTCAACAACAAATCAACATATCCAATACCTTGATTACATGATGTACGAATAACAGGTGCAGCAACATAGCGACTAAGACGAGATTAAACATGGAACAACCAAAAAACAGAATAGAGTGTGATCGATTTGTTCTTTTCATGTCCTTCTTTCGCGTCTTCTAGCGGTTCTCTTGCTACGACAATGCTGCATCATGAAGCTGACGTTTATATTGGCTGAAAACAGTCTATTTTTGCTCTGCTGTTTGTGTGTTCTTCACTTTTTCTTTTAAACATTTTTTTAAAAGAAGCTGTAACTGTACATTCTTCAGTGTATCCTTTGCTGGAAGAGTAAAAAAACAAGTTTAAAGCCTTGAACTTCAAGAAGTTGAAGCACTTGAGCACTTTAGCACTTATGATTTTGATAAAAATGCAAGAAGGCATCACAGTTTCAGGATAAATCAGGTGAAATCCGTCCTGCAGTAAGAGCTAGATGACGGTGCAGCGGTGGCTGGTGTCGGGGCTGACGCTGGAG
Source organism: Astyanax mexicanus (assembly GCF_023375975.1). Classification (NCBI taxonomy): domain Eukaryota; kingdom Metazoa; phylum Chordata; class Actinopteri; order Characiformes; family Acestrorhamphidae; genus Astyanax; species Astyanax mexicanus. The sequence goes on from NC_064409.1 coordinate 75,210,383, forward strand.
CACCCCTCCGTCTTCATGGTGGTCTTGGAAGTGTTGGTCTGCGAGCTGCGGAAGTCGCGGCGGCGGCACAGGCGCTCGCGGTAGTTCTGGGCGAAGAGCAGCAGCATGAGCGGGTTGATGCAGCTGTGCGAGTAGCTCAGGCAGATGCTGATGTTGTAGGCGTAGATGAAGACGTTGGTGGGCTCCTGGATGCTCAGGTTGATGACCTGGATGACGTGGTACGGCGACCAGCACACCAGGAACAGGCCGATCACCATCAGCACCATCTTGGTGGCGCGCTTGGCCCACACCGACTGCTTGCGCTTGACCCGCCGAATGGAGCTGAAGACGTGGTACAGAGTCAGAGAGTAGAAGGTGCTGATGATGATGAGCGGCACGATGAAGCCCAGCGTGGACTGGTACAGCGTGTACCAGTACATGTCCTGAGGGCCATCCAGGTACATCATGCACACGTTCATATGCTTCTTGGAGATCACCTTGGCGTAGATCATCACGGGGATGGTGAGGAGGAAGCTGCCCACCCACACCAGCAGGTTGATGATGATGGTCCACTGGATGGTCCGGTTCTCGGAGGTGGGGTGGACGATGGCCACGTATCTAAAAAAAATAATAACAGGAGAAATATACATTTATTGAAAACAACAAAGAGAATTTTCTGCAAATAAATGCTCTAAATGACAATATTTTTAGTTTTCTTATTTAGGAGAAATGTTGTCTGTAGTTTATAGAATAAAACAACCATGTTCATTTTACTCAAACTTAAACCTATAAACAGCAAAATCAGAGAAACTGATTCAGAAACTGAAGTGGTCTCTTTTTTTTCTAGAACTGTATATACAAGTTGTATTCAGATACAGATAATATTTCTCCCAATATTGCTCTTTTTTTAGAAAATGAGAAATGTCTGAAATAACAAAAAAGGTGCAGAGCTTCCAGACCTCAAACAATGCAAATAAATCAAAGTTTTAAGAGTTCAAAAGTCAATATTTGGTGGAATAACCCTGGTTTTAATGACCGTTTTCATGCATCTTGGCATCATGTTCTCCTCCACCAGTCTTACACACTGCTTTTGGATAACTTTATGCTGCTTTACTCCTGGTGCAAAAATTCAAGCAGTTCAGCTTGGTTTGATGGCTAATGGTCATCCATCCACCCATGTCCCAACACTTAAGTATTGGTACCAATATTTTCTAGTTTCATCTCCCACAGAAAGCTCTATACTATTGGCAATACTTCTCTACAAGTTGCAACTTAAAGTATTCAACTTCAATATCAGTAGGGGTGTCTACATATATTTGGACACACACTGTATGTAAACTACTGGCTTCCCAGTAGTGTATTGTGTCTTATTTAAAGGCAGTCTGGGCTTAAACACTATTCATAAATTCAGAGTGAACAGAAAGGAACTAAACCGCTGTATAAAGATATAAACATGAGTAAATGTGCTGCTTTTCAGGATATTACAAACACAGAGAATACAAAATGAGCTGTTCTGCAGCTTGATTTCCATACTGAACGCTATTTTCATGCTAAATTAAACTCTTTTAAGAAAATTCACGCATTCAATTCAGTGTGCCCAAATTCTTTGACTGGCACCTCACGCTCAAAATCAAGTCAACAACTTCATGGCTTTGCGGAAAACGGTGTGAACGCTAAGCCAACACTGCCGCGTCTTTTTCACCACTAAACTGAAATAAGCAGTGCTGCCCTCTCAAACCCACCGGGGTCAGGCCCCAGCAGGCAGTAACCTCAAGGAAAATGTTTTGAATATCTGATTGTTGGGTTTACAGTATCGTTGTTCGCATCTTTAACAGTAAATGTAAAAATCCCAGTCACACACAGTGTGACTTCAACCCGCCAGCGGCCAGATCTGCCCTGACTTAAACCCAAATGTATTCAGCAGAACCCAAGAATGTGGCTTCAAAGCCAACCCCAGGGCTGTACTATGACTTGTTTGGAGAAGGCTTCGTCTCTTTGGACTCTGTTGTAGTCTCGATTTGTTTTTCTCTGTTAAGAATGCTTCCACTCTAGGCACTGCGGATCACATGTGGAAATTGAAGTAAGAAATAAAGCTGAGAAAGAGTCACAGTATTTCTAGGAACAGAATGAATTAGAACAGAAATGTATTGTGTGGTCCATGAAGGAACAATACCTTTAACTTTTAACTGCCGATAAAACAAATTGAATCGCCTCGTACAATAAACCATGCATCCGCAATATATAGTATTTTATAGCATCACAATACGCAGATAACATATAGTTTGTTAACCCTCCTATTATGTTGATTTTCAGGAACAGCAATAGTGTTCCGGGGTTAGTTTAACCTGGTGCATGTTTAATTATACAAAAGATATCTGAAACAAACAAAAAAATCCAAACAAGAAGTGTTTCATTAACTCCATTACTAATTATTCTATTAATATTTAGTGCAATAAGGATAATGTTTCACTACTTTATTACTTTTGAAAGACCAACATATTAAACACAATAGTTTTAAATAACATTGAAACATAGCATTGCAATTTTGTTTTTGTTTTAGCAGGGGGTGGTAATATGTTGCAAATATGAGAGATGAACCATTTTAATATTATATGTTGATTACACTAATTAAGGCAAGCATAAGGAGTCGATTTGACCTGTAACATAACAGGAGGGTTAATGAATTAATCTAAATTAATCTTCTCAGCAGGGGCTATTTAACTGATTTCAGCTGCTTATTAAAAAACACTTTTCCCAAACATAAACCACTTAGACACCTAGGAGTACCATAGAAACAAACTTAGATCCCGTAAAAGACACCTATACAACACTTAGAAGCCTTATAACAGCTATCTAGAATTGCATAGCAACCTACTAGTAATTAGCAAGGCCTTAGCAACCACTTGGCAACAAATTAGCTACAACTTTTGCAACCACCTGGGATACCATATCAACAACCACTCAGCAATACTTTAGCCACCACATACTAACAATTTAATAACCGCCTTTGCAACCTCCTCAGATAAAATATAACAACCACTAAGCAACACTGTAGCAACCACTTTTACAACCACCTAGGATCCAATATCAACAACCACTTAGCGACACATTAGCAACCACTTTTACAACCACCTAGGATACCATATCAACAACCACTTAGCGACACTGTAGCAACCACTTTTGCAACCACCTGGGATACCATATAAACAACCACTTAGCAACACTGTAGCAACCACTTTAGCAATCCCAGGTGGTTGCAAAAGTGTTGCTAAGTGGTTGTTGATATGGTATCCCAGGTGGTTGCTACATTGTTGCTAAGTGGTTGTTGGTATGGTGTTGCAGGTGGTTGCAAAAGTGGTGACTTAATTGTTGGTACAGAGTTGCTAAAGTGTTGCTAAGAGGTTGTTGATATGGTATCCCAGGTGGTTGCAAAAGTGGCTGCTAAGGCCTTGCTAATTAGTAACTAGAAGGTTGCAATGCTATTCAAGCTAGCTGCTATAAAACAGGATACCATATCAACAACCACTTAGATGTTTTATAGCAGCTAGCTTGAATAGCATAGCAACCTTCTAGTAACTAATAAGCAAGGCCTTAGCAACCACTTGGCAAAAAATAGCAATCACTTTTGCAACCATCTGGGATACCATATCAACAACCACTTAGATACACTTTAGCAACCACTTTTCTAAAAACCTGGGATACCAACCACTCAACAACCACTTAGCAACACTGTAGCAGATACTTTTGCAATCATTCAGGATACCATACCAACAACCACTTAGCAACACTTTAGCAACCACCTACCAACAAATAAGTCACCACTTTTGCAACCATCTGCAATACCATATCAACAACCACAGTAGCAACCACTTTAGCAATCCCAGGTGATTGCAAAAGTGGTTGCTACAGTGTTGCTAAGTGGTTGTTGATATGGTATCCTAGGTGGTTGCTACAGTGTTGCTAAGTGGTTGTTGATATGGTATTGCAGGTGGTTGCAAAAGTGGTGAATTAATTGTTGGTACAGGGTTGCTAAAGTGATGCTAAGTGGTTGTTGATATGGTATCCCAGGTGGTTGCAAAAGTGGTGACTTAATTGTTGGTACAGAGTTGCTAAAGTGTTGCTAAGAGGTTGTTGATATGGTATCCCAGGTGGTTGCAAAAGTGGTTGCTAAGGCCTTGCTAATTAGTTACTAGAAGGTTGCAATGCTATTCAAGCTAGCTGCTATAAAACAGGATACCATATCAACAACCACTTAGATGTTTTATAGCAGCTAGCTTGAATATCATAGCAACCTTCTAGTAACTAATAAGCAAGGCCTTAGCAACCACTTGGCAAAAAATAGCAATCACAATCTGGGATACCATACCAACAACCACTTAGATACACTTTAGCAACCACTTTTGCAACCACCTGGGATACCAACCACTCAACAACCACTTAGCAACACTACAGCAGACACTTTTGCAATCATTCAGGATACTACATCAGCAACCACTTAGCAACACTTTAGCAACTAAGTACCAACAATTTAGTAACCACTTTTGAACCCTCTGGGATACCATAACAACAACCACTTAGCAACACTTTCGCAACCACCTAGGACACCATATTTACAACCACTTAGCAACACTTTTGCAACCACCTAAGATACCATATCATCAACAACGTAGCAACACTGTAGCAACTGCTTTTACAACCATCAGAGATACGATATCAACAATCACTTGGCAACAAAATAGCAACCATTTTTTTAACCATCTGGGATACCATATCAACAACCACAGAAACTTAGGTGCCATAGCAATCCCATAGCCACCACTTAGCAGCTTTACAACAGCAACCTGGAGCAGCATAGCAATCTCCATTTTAACAACTTTAAATCACATAGCCATAATAACCACCTGGGGCACAACAGCAGCCACTTATTTAGCAACACAATAGCAACCACCTGGGGCACCATAGCTACAGCGTAGCAACCACTTGCAGCGCCACTGTAATCACTTGGAGTGACACAGGAACAAACTTGATTGTCTTGAGTGTATTGCTATCTAGCAAACACTTAGCAGCCACTAAGGATACCACAGCTACCAACCGACAACCCTATAGCAACCTCCCAGTAACACACCCTATAGAATCCAGCTGGTAAGTCCATTAAAACACCTTTGAATAACATAGCAACAGTCTAGCAAAACTGCCTAGACATGGCGTCAACTTCAGCTTCTCAACTATTCAGTTCATTTTTATATGTATAATATATCCGTTAGCGTCCACATTAATGTCCTGCTAATCCTGTTTCCCCGGGAGGCTCATCTCCGCAGCTTTTATCTGTGTTCAGCCTCCCCGCTGCTTCTGATATTCCTCTACAGAAAGCAGAAGCTGTGGGGAGTCAGTAATCCTGAGAGTCCTGCGTATAATTCAGACACGTCAGCGTTACCGGCGCCACCGCGAGCCGTCTGGATCAATAAGTACCGGTTCAACAAAAGCAGCGAGGAGATTCATGCTGGTGGAATAGAGCCATCACACCATGAAGTGATCGAAAAAACCATAAAGCCAGCTATAAAACATTCAAAACTAATATTAAAACACTGAAACACAAAGTAAAACAGTGAGTTAAATATTTTTTAGAATGGATTTGCTGTAAAATCACGGCTTTTTCTCATTAATTTCATCAGAAGTCAGTTAATATTGTCAGTGATAACCACAGTACAGGTCTGATTTTGTTACCTTACCCCACAAATGAATGATTATAAGTGATAGACCAACACAATAATTGAGCACATAATTGTGAAGTGGAATAAAAAAGCTATTTAGTTTTCAAAAGGTTGCAGTTTGTAGCCACAAGCCATATAGTAGGAGACATAGCAAACATGTGGTAGAAGGTTCTGTGGTCAGATAAGACCATAGTCAAACTTTCTGGTCTAAAAGCAATGCGGTATATATGGCGAAGAAAAGTAACACTGCTCATCACCCTGAACACACCATACCCACTGTGAAACATGGTGGTGGGAGCATCATGATGTAGAGATGCTTTTCTTCAGCAGGGACAGAGAACGTGGTCCGAGTTTATGTGAAGATAGATGGAGATAAACACAGGGCAATCCAGGAAGAAAAACCTTGTTGGAGACTGGAAAAGACTTAAACATACCCTAAACATACAGCCAAAGGTTTTACATCCAATAATATGTTGAGAATACCACTATAATTTTGTATAATATATGTAAATATTAACTGTTTAGTTAATTAAACTATTGTTGTGTGAACAAACGTAACTGATTCACGTAGTCATCTAGCTTTGACTCAGATAAAATTAAAAATACAATTAAAATTCTATATATTTACAACTTAACAGAGTCAAAAAATTATGACTTAAGTTAAGTTAAGCCAATAATTATTTTGTTTCAGTGTAGTAACATAATAAAAAAGAACTGATATTTATTTACTCTTCTTAATTTTTTTTTTCATCGTTACATTGTGATCATTCTCTCTCTCTCTCCTTTTCACGCTGTCCTCCCTTTTATCTTTATGTTTACCTGGTTCTTATTGTTTTAATCAATATCCAAGAAAGATTGATTTTAGTGTCGACATTAACCTGTTTGCCCGCTGAGTTAATGTAACAATCAAGGCAACACCCACTTTTTTTAGTTTTTTTATTTGGGTTAAAAGTAACCCAAAAAAAATGCACCCGCCACCCCTGAATTTTCACCTCTGACTAGATTTTCAAAGAAGCCCATTTTGGCAGGAAATCTGCAAACCTGGCAACTCTGTCTGAGCGTAACTTAAGAGAGCAAGGTTAGATTCACACATAGTTTAACTGGCACAACAGAGCCGTGGGAACAATGAAGCAATTAGAAGATATTTAATTTTAGATAGGAATGCCTGATGGATGGGTTTACATCTTTCAAGCAGATCTATCAGTTGGGATCATCTTACTCTGCTTGGTCTCATTTTTGACTTGGAATGAATCCACAAGCTCTCTGAACTCACAGTTGGGCGGGTTATTTAATCCCCTTTCGTCAATCAGTGAGCCTCCATAGCACCTTCCTCAAACATACAGGGATTATTTCTCCATTTACTGCACAGACCGCATCATCAGAACATTATAACCACCTACTGAACCTACTTTACTGTCCCTAGTGAGCATACTATTCTATAATAATTACTGACTGTAGTTCTGTATCTGTTTTTTTAGTCTGCCAGCAGTGCCATAAGGTCACCCAAAAGCAGTGTGTAAGACTGGTGGAGGAAAACAAAACAAACCAAGCATGATGCATGAAAGCTGTGCTTAGAAATCAGGGTTATTCCACCAATTATTGATTTCTGAACTCTTAAAACATTAATATTGTTGTTTCTCATTATTTGAGGTCTGAAAGCACTGCAACCTTTTCGATACTTTCATGCATTTCTCATCTTGTTTTTCTGAGCATTAAATGCTCTAAATTACATTTTTAAATGTGTTTTATCTGTTTATCTGTTTTTGTTACAGAACACTATCCACAGTAGTTCAGAGAAAAACGGTAGATAATTCAGCCTGTAATTTTCTCAGAGGCCGTCTGAGAAAAAACACATACATGTTCGTTCTGGACGGGAATAAAATAACACAATTACACCAGGACCCCCAGAGAAACTAATCCCATCCGGCTAGGGCTTGTTTAGAACACAAAGGAGATATTTCTTCTCTTCTAATGAAGGGTTAACTGGATAATATTTGGAGAATGTGTTTGAGTTGTTTTCAGGGTCTATACAGGAACCACCCCCAGCATGTTCTCTCTCAGGGTCATGGGATATTCACTGCAGCTTTCATGACTGTTATTAACCGTGTCACACAACCATGTTGGCACGTCCTATAGATCTCTAAATATAGCTGCGGTAATCTACAGCTGAATGTAAGTCCTGTCTCCCTGCTGACAGTGAGCTATTCCTTTCTCTCGGGTAAAACAAATGACTCCAGTTTTTGTTCTACTAAACCATTGAACCTTTACATTTATATAATTAGATTAACTTATTTGTAATATTAATCTCTTTTCGTAATGGCTATACCACCATAAAGGCTGATATACTGCTGGTATTCTATTCTTTGTATTGTGCATATGTGTCAGAAAGGTTATCCTGTAATGTTACAGACATAATGTTCTGAAAATGTATGATGAATACTAACATTATGTTAAAAGTAATGGTGTTAATTGATTTAAAAATATATTTATATTAGTGGTGTCAGTTAAAATACTAGTATATACAGGGGTTGGACAAGAAAACTGAAACACCTGTCATTTTAGTGTGGGAGGTTTCATGGCTAAATTGGAGCAGCCTGGTGTTCAATCTTCATTAATTAATCTTCACATTGCACCAGTAAGAGCAGAGTGTGAAGGTTCAATTAGCAGAGTAAGAGCACAGTTCTGGGATGCTCTATCAGATAAGCATAAAAGCAATGATTTATTAATAATAACTTTTTATTAAATAAATATTTTTGAAACTTTTTACTAATGTTTTTGTAGCCATCTTATACTCAGCTTTTTGGTCTGTTTTATTGTTTAATGCACAGCTAAATTAAAAATCCAAAGTACATTAGAAACACTCTAACAGATAAAGTGACCATAAAGGATTCTCTCAGTGATGCAACATAAAGAAACGTTTGTTTAAAAGAGATATATGTGAAGAGTGTTTTAAAGATTTTAAAAAGTCAAAGCTAAGGTTATTTAGCAGTTGGGAATTTTTTCACATGTTCAGTTCTTTTACACAAATGTTTCTTTATGGAACCAATAATGGTCCTTTTATTGCATCATCAAATAATCCTTGGATGCCCCTTTATATATATATATATATTTCTTTCTTTCTTTTTAGTCTAGCTTATCTGCTGAAAGCTGATCAAGCCTGAGCTGTTGAACCTGCCCAACCTGCCCAAGTGAAACAACCAGCATGAGAATTACATGGCTGATCAACCCAGCTAACAATTAGTAGTTCTTAGAAGCTATTTATTTAACGTTTTTAAACGTTCCAGTAACGTCACAGCAATAAATATGATTTCAAATACTTCAAAAGTATCTTCAAGTGCAGACGCAAACACTATTAAAAACTTTATGATGGAACTGGCACTCATCAGGAGCGCCCAGAGGAAAGGAAGAGCAAGAGTTTCCTCTGTTGTACAGGATAACTTCATTAGAGTTACCAGCTTCAGAAACCACAAGTTAACAGCTCCACAGATAAGAGCATCTAAAAGCTTCTTCATAGTGTTTTGGTTTGTTTAACACTTTTAAGTTACTACATGATTCCTTATGGGTTCCTTCAGTAATCATTTACATAAATAAATAAATAAAATCATTTTTGACTGGTACTGTCTATTGAATTGTGACCCCCTGCATTGTGATATTTATTACATTCTTGACAATACCTTGATCTATATATTACGATACTTAAAGTTAAATAAATCACTATACACAATATCAAAGCTGTTTAACAGTACCTAGACACGTGTAGATTAAATTCTTTATATACTTTATATAGTTTAAATACTTTATTAAATAAAGCAAGTCTACAGTGGAATGTCAAAACGAGCAGGGTCGGTAACGGCAAACAGCAGCCAGAGAGGTTAAACATACCATAAACAAAAATCATTCCAGGGTTTATACACAGACGCAAAGTTGGTAAATAAACGAAAAGACAAACACCGGCAAGAAATATCGCTTTGTAATGTGGGGAAACCAAACAATACTCGACCAAGTGTGGGTGAGGTGAACAGGTGAAATCAATACTCTGGTGATTGACTTCCTGGTGAGGAGAGTTATGTCAGAGTGAGGTGCATTCTAGGCACCATAGTCCAGAGACTGGCATTTTTTGCACTATAAGGCGTAATTAAAATCCTTTAATTTCCCCAAAAATCGTCAGTGCATCTTACAATCCTATGCTGCTGCACCCAGCCTTAGTAGTAATCTGGAAATCTAAGCTTGCTCTAAATAAACATTTTTTTTCAGGAGAGAAATCTGTGTAGTTAAAATCCAGCACTGGTTTGAGTTTTCTGTTTATTTAACTTAGTTTAGCTTTACAAGTAGCTGTACACCTAGTGGTGAGACCTGCTGAATTAAAAGGAAAACATGGCGACACCCCTGTTCCTTACTAGTGTTGCATAAAATGCGTCTTATAGTGTGAAAATACTGGTGCACAGCGATTTCTATTCAAAATCTGCAGAATATTTTTAGAAAAGTATGTTGTTTATCTTGATAACAAACCGTATCACAATGTCATAAAAGATGTGTTAAATTGCCCACCCAAAGTATAGGGTATACACTATGTTTTCCCTGAATGAAAGGCTTTTCCATTAAGGTTACATCACAGAGCACATTAGCGCTGGGATTTTTTCAGCTGGAAAATCTTTTATGTCTTTGGAAAACAGAACCTTGGGAGTTCTCAGTGTTTTTTTGTTTCGTCCTCAATTCTCTAAAATAGATTACTCCCAGTGTGTGATAGCTTCATTAACAATGGCCTCGCACTGCAGGGTCATATGCTCCGGCGGAAGATGATGGAAGGCATATGACCTGGCAGTGACCAGGCGGATCTACAGGCGGTGTGTGTGTGTGCTATGTATGGATCTTGGATAGAATGGAGGATTCGGGGCTTAGCAGTGCTGTGAATTTGTGTCATGTAATAGCACGGAAGCCTTTGGGGGGCCCTGTAATAATCTCTGCATCAATAGAGCCACTGAAACCTCTATTTCTGACTGCGCTCGAGACATCACATGTTCTGCTGCTCGGCCTGTGTGGAGGAGCAGGAGGCTGGGGGATGGGGAAACATGTCCTAAGTGTCCTTAGACACAACTTCTCAATGTATTGCATTTAGGGCTGGAAAAATACTATTTGTTTCCTGTTATCACAGCACACTGTAAACCCACACGTTGTTTGAACTCAAATAAATTAAGTCTGTTTTACAAAAAAACAATAATAATGAGTATTCTAAACAATACTCAGCTATTTTGAGTTACTTGGTCATTTGAGGGCACAAATACAGGAGTTGGACAATGAAACTGAAACACCTAGATTTAGACCGCAATAATTTAATTGTGGTGACGGACAGTTCTGGTGGAAACAGGAGAGTTGAGGTGCACATTGAATTCTGCGTGATTTGGGCAGCCGTGGTTTTATGTTTTTTGGATACAATCAGGGTTAAAACCTGAACATCCCTTTCAGACAGCTTCCTCTTACAGCGTCCACAGTTAATCCTGTTGGATGTAGTTGGTCCTTCTTGGTGGTATGCTGACATTACCCTGGATATCGTGGCTCTTGATGCATCACAAATACTTGCTGTCTTGGTCACAGATGCTCCAGCAAGACGTGCACCAACAATTTGTCCTCTTTTGAACTCTGGTATGTCTCCCATAATGTTGTGTGTATTGCAATATTTAGAGCAGAACTGTGCTCTTACCCTGCTAATTGAACCTTCACACTCTGCTCTTACTGGTGCAATGTGTAATTAATGAAAACTGGCCACAAGGCTGCTCCAATTTAGCTGTGAAACCTCCCACAATTAAATGACAGGTGTTTCAGTTACATTGTCCAACCCCTGTATTTAAAGCCAGTATTTCAAAATCAAAATCCAATAGCTAGTTCATCCATTCAGTGCTTTATTAAAGTAAATCAGATGAGCTGCTGGAGCATCTGAACAAATCCATCACACACTGTGTCTGGAGTTCACAGAGAAATGTCACTTTCCTGCGCTTTAATATCGCAAGGTGTGTCACAATCTCAACAGATAATGATACAATGAGTCTGTCCCTATCTGTTAGCGGTAGTGTCATCATATTGGATGCCCTAGCAATCATCATACCAAGTCTCCTGTGGGTTTATGGATAGATTACGCTGCTGTGCTGCATATAAACTGAGCTTCTCAATGCCGCCGTGAGGACATACAGGAAGATAAACTCACCTCAGACTGACATCGAGAGCCTCTATGGGCTTTAAATTGTGAGTCTAAACAGTGATATGCAGTGAATGACCCAATAACATACAGAACATTCATTCAGCATATTTGTGGTTTATATAGGCTGATGTGGGAGTTGTGTGTGCTCTGTGAATAGAATTATTATTATTATTATAGACCCTATATTACAGGTCCAGGGCCTCCTCACCTACAGAGAATATAATAATTCTCACTCTGTACTGCTTATCTCAGCCTGGCTGTTCAATTCAGTCACACCACAGGAATCCTGTGGAGAGCTCTTCTGAGGGTCTAGAATAACCTGATATACTGGTGCATTCATTTAATTTTTTTTAAATATAATTGAAAAGTTACTTTATTTCAATTCAAATTTCAGTTCAAAATGTGAAACTCATATATTATATCTATAGAGTAAGCTATTTTAAGTGTTTTTTTTTTCTTCAGTATCTTTGGTACTTTTGGCAGTGTGGGCAGAGTGCCAAGTCCTGCTAGAAAATGAAACCAGCATCTTGGCAATCATCACTGATTGGTGGAAACTTCACACTAGACCTCAAGCAGTTTGGACTGTGTGTCTCTCCACTCTTCCTCCAGACTCTGATCCCTTGATTTACTTTAAATGAAATGTAAAATTTACTGATGATCAGTGATGGTTTGGAGAGACATGTCATCTGCTGGTGTTGATCCACTGTGTTTCATTATTATGTAGTAAGTCAGGGCAGTTTTGTTTTCCCACAAAATCTTACAGCACTTCATGCTTCACTTTGCTACTGACAACTTTTATGGGGATGTGGATTTGATTTCATTTTCCGGCAGGACTTGGCACACTGCCCACACTGCTCCAAAAGTACCAACTGGTCTTAATATATAGTATTCAAATTTTCTGAGACACTGATTTTTGCGTTTTCATTGGCTGTAAGCCATAATCATCATTAACAATATAAGAAAAAGAAAAAAATGCTTAAAGTAGATCACTCTGTGTGTAATACATCTATATAATGTATATTTTACTGAAATGCGTAACTTATTAACTTTTCAATGATATTCTATTTTGTGTTAGATACATTGAACATATTTTCCTTATTAAATACCTAATTTATGGCTCTATTAATAAAGTTAATAAAAATAGAACGAGAATTTAAAATAGTGTATAGAGCACCCATATCTGTGTCTATTACTGTATTATATATACAGTGGCAGTGAAACGTTTTCATTGGACACACCTTCTCATTCAATACTATTAACTTGTGGTTTCTGAGGCTGGGAACTCTGATGAACTTATCCTGTGCAACAGAGGAAACTCTTGCTCTTCCTTTGGTGGGGCAATGCTGATTAGTGCCAGTTTCATCATAACATTAGTTGAGTAGTTCTATTGATTAGAACATTACTCAAATAGAGCTTATCACTGTATACCTGTAACTCTACCTCTTCACTACTTTACTTTAACTGATGCTCTCAAACACTTTAAGAGACAAGAAATTCAAGTAATTAACTCTTGATGAGTTCAACACAGCTGTTAACTGAAAGCCTGAATTCCAGGTGACTCTCCCTCAAAAAGCTGACTGAGAAAATCCAGCAGAGATGTTTAAAACTGTCTAATGTAAGCAAGAGGTGCTACTTTGAAGAATCTAAAACATATTCTGGTTTGTTTAACATGCTGTTTAGTAAATAATATATGTTCTGCATTTAGTATTAACCTACAATGCAGAACATTTTTAAATAATGAAAAAAAAAACACTGAATTCGAGATGTGGCCTAACTTTATAACAAATAAAACTTGGTGGGTAGTCAGAATGGCACAATCTGTGTGTGAATCTGAGGCACCGTGGTAAAATAAGCAGGAATTTGAAGGAATATAAGGAATCAATGGATGCAATTAGGAACCTCTACAACTCATTACACATGCACTACACACTACTTCTCTGTGTGTAGCTCAATAAATATTGCCCACATTAGTCTAATTAGCCTTGTAATTTATTGGCTGTTTATTGTTCTTGTGCCTTTAATCATTTATTGTTCCCAGTAACCTTTATCCTTTTCCGAATAGCATCACAATATCACATCCTTCTGGGTTATATTTTACACTAAATAATGAAATAAAGCTCTGCTCTGAATCTGCAGGTTACAGTAACAGAATGTGACTGCCTACGTGAAGCACAGCAGTGTCTCTAGTCTGTTCCTGATCATAAAAAATATAGTGAAACGATGGTAACGTGATTAGGATGATAAGATTTGGGGGGTGAACAGAGTTCTGGTGGAGTGAATAAACCGAGATGACCCTGCTGTAATGTTTTTGTTGATGTGTAAAGAAAGCTTCTGCTTTAACTGCGACCCCCGACTGATTCTTCACACGTTCCTCCTCTAACACACCTGATCCAGCACAGGAGGAGAGGGTTAATGAGCTGGAAAGAGCTGAACATAAAGCGCATACAAGTTCAACATGGTGTGTGCACAAGTAATGGTGCATTAAATATGTGTAATATTTTTACTTTAATCTGTTAAATCCAGAAAATAAGCAAAAATGTGAGTAAAATGATTTTTCCACCACGAGTGAGAGAAAGCTGACAGTATAAGAGTGATTATATAGAGTATAAAGCTTTGGGAAAAATTTAGAAGGCACTTCAGTTTCTGAATCAGTTTCTCTGATTTTGTATTTATAGGTTTATTTTTGAATAAAATGAACATTGTTTTTTTATTCTATAAACTACGTACAACATTTCTCCCAAATTCCAAATAAAAATATTGTAATTTAGAGCATTTATTTGCAGAATGGAGAAATGTCTGAAATAACAAAAAAGGTGCAGAGCTTTCAGACCTCAAATAATGCAAAGAAAACAAGTTCATATTCATAAAGCTAAGAGTTCAAAAATCCATACTTGGTGGAATAACCCTGTTTTTTAATCACAGTTTTTTTCATGTATCTTGGCATCATGTTCTCCTCCACCAGTCTTACACACTGCTTTTGGATAACTTTATGCTGCTTTACTCCTGGTGCAAAAATTCAAGCAGTTCAGTTTGGTTTGATGGCTTGTGATCATCCATCTTCCTCTTGATTATATTCCAGAAGTTTTACATTAGGTAAAAACAAAGAAACTGTACAGAAAATGTACAATGAAAGAAAGAAAGAAAGAAAACACACTGAATGAGAAGAGAGAGAGAGAGATGTGTCAAATATTTGACTGATACTGTTTTTAGACTATTTTTAATGAATCTATTATCTTACAATTAAAAAGAAAATAGGACAATTCAAAACCTATATATTTTATTTTGTATGTCTATGAAATGTGTTATATAAATAAAGCGAAATGTTGCTCTTATAATAATTATCTTATAATACCAGATTCACCCCATGTCAAAAATGTCAAAAATCAAGAAATGCCAGAAAGTGACAGGCACAGAGAATTAATACTGTAATTAATTTATTAATTTATTAATTTAGAGGTATAAGCTTTATATGTGCCATATACAGAATAATATATGGATATTTGATCACATTATACAAAAACTGACCTGTAGTTCAATTTCTAATAAAAAACTGGAAAAATCAAACTCCTGATATAAAGCAGACTATCCTTGGAAATTAATACTATTAGGGGATGTACATTTATGCATTTTAAACATTTTTTCTGATATATAATCAGAGATTTGGATAAGGGTGAGTGATGAGTACCTGACCTGTACTTTAAGGTGTAATGGAAAATAATAATGGAATATAAAGCAGACTATTTTGGGAAATCAAGACTATTATGGGATGTACATGTATGCACTGAAACTGCTCTTTTTCCAGATCTTTATAAATCAGAGATAATGGTGAGGATGAGTTGTGGGCATCTGACCTCTACTTTAAGTTTTATTGAACATTAGCAATATAAAGCAAATATAAAAAATATTGGGAAATTCTAATTATTATGGGATGCACATCTTAGTACTTTCCATATGTTTAAATCAGAGCTAATGGTGAGTATCTGACTGATACTTTTATTATTAATGGATAAATAATAGAAATATAAAGCAGTATTAAGCAGCATATCACAGTAACGTATAACTATTATGGGATGTGTAGGTATTTTCTATTTTTATAAATTAGAGATAATCTTGGATAAAATAAGTGAGAAATAAGTAAACACAACCCCCAGATATAAAGCACCATAAAGTATCATAATAAAAGAGAACTATTATGGGATGTACATGTACATGTACATGAAACTGCTCTTTTCCAGATCTTTATAAATCAGAGATAATGACTGGAATGTAAAAAAGCAATATAAATGTATAAATCTTACTCAATGAAAAATATTATGGGATGTGTATGACATGTATACATGTTATTATGTTCCATATGTTTAAACCATAGCTAATGGTGATTTGTATTAATGAAAAACAGCAAAAGAAAAAACTACAGTAAGTAGTAGTATATTATGGGATGGGATACTATTATAGAATGTATGTATATATAAAAGTATATTGGTAAATTTTAATAAATTATAGGATGTATAAGTAGGTATTTTCTAGATCTTTGTATATAATGGTGAGGTTGAGAGGTGAGTATCTGACTTCTACTTTAAAAAATTATAAAGAATATTAATATAAAGCATATATAAAGTATCTTAAACTATTATGGGATTTACATGTTATAATTTTCCATGTGTTTAAACCAGAGCTAATGGTGAGAATCTGAGCTGTACTATAATTATTAATGAATAATAGAAAAAAGAATCAGAGATATAAAGCAAAGTTTCACAGTAATGTCTAACTATTATGGGATGTATGTGTAGGTATTTTCTATCTTTATAAATCAGAGATAGTTTTGGATAAGGATGAGTAGGTGATATCTGGCCTGTACATACTATTATGGGATGTACATATAGTATTTTCCATATGTTTAAACCAGAGCTAATAATGAGTATCTGACCTGTGCTTTAATTATTAATGAATAACAGTAAAAAAACACAAACCCCAGATATAAAGCATCATAATGTATCATAATAAAACAGACGTATTATGGGATGTACATGTATGTACTGAAGCTGCTCTTTTTCCAGATCTTTATATATATGAGATTATGGTGAGAATGTTGTAAGTATCTGACCTGTACTTTAATCATTAATGAAAAATAGAAATATAAAGCATATATAAAGTGTTTTAGTTTTAAGTAATTGGAATTACTTTAGAGATGTACATATTAGTATTAGCTCAGTTTAAATCAGAGCTTATCAGAGTATCTGACCTGTACTTTAGGTTTTAATAAAAAAAAAAACAAATAGGAATATAAAGCAAATAAAAAATGATCTTGGTAAATTTAAATAAATTATGGGATGTATAAGCAGGTATTTTATAGATCTTTGTAAATCAGAGACAATTGTGAGAGTGGGAGGTGTGTATCTGACTTTATTTTTTTTATAATAAAAAGATTAATATAAAGAATATGTATAGTATCTTAAACTATTATGGGATGTACATGTTAGTATTTTCCATATGTTTAAACCAGAGCTAATAGTAAGTATCTGACATGTAGTTTAAGTATTAATGAATAATGAAAAAAGAAATTCCAGATATAAAGCAGAGTATCACAGTAACTTCTAACTATTATGGGATGCATGTGTAGTTATGTTTTATCTTCCATTTTCTATCTATATAAAAAAACATATATAAAGCATAATTAAGTATCATAATAAAAGAGAACTATTATGGGATGTACATGTTAGTATTTTCCATACATTTAAACCAGAGCTAATAGTGAGTATCTGACCTCTTCTTTAATTATTAATGAAAAAAAGAAAATCCCAGATATAAATTAGAGTATCACAGTATCTACTAACTATTAAGGAACGTATGAGTAGGTATTTTGCATATGTTTAAACAAGATTTAATGGTGAGTATCTGACCTGTTCTTTAATTATTAATTTAAAAAAAGCAAATCACAGATAAAAATGAGAGTATCACAGTATCTACTAACTATTATGGGATGTAGGTATTTTCCACATGTTTAAACAAGAGTTAATGGTGAATATCTGACATATACTTTAATTATTAATAAAAAAAAAACAAATTTAAGATATAAATTAGAGTATCACAGTATCTACTAACTTATGGGATGTGTGTAGGTATTTTCCATACGTTTAAACCAGAGTTAATGGTGAATATCTGACATATACCTTAATTATTAATATTAAAAAAACCAAATGTAAGATATAAAGTATCACAGTAACAGTATGTTTAAACAAGAGTTAATGGTGAATATCTGACCTGTTCTTTAGTTATTAATAAAAAAAAGCATGTGTGAGTGAGAGGCAGTGCTGCAGGTGAGAGTTACAGGTGTGTGTGTGTGTGTGTATAAGTGTGGTGGGTAAGGGGGTGGGGTACCTGTCCACGCAGAGCACGGTGACTATGCCCACAGTGGTAAACTGGTTGCTGACGTCCACCACCACCACCGCCTTACACATGAAGTTCCCGAACACCCACTGCCGGTCCCGCACCAGCTGGTGGATGTTGAAGGGCATGACCAGCAGGAACAGCAGGTCCGCCACGGCCAGGTTCAGCACGTAGATATCCGACACCATCTTCTTCTTACAGGTGGCCACGGCGTAGATCACCAGGCTGTTGGCGAGCACGCCCACGGAGCACAGCACGCCGTACACCGTGGGGAAGATGTGCATGAAGGACGCGGCGTCTATCGGGCTGACCGCGGAGCCGGTCCGGTTCACACACAGCGAGCCGTTCACCAGAACCTCCCCGGACCCGCACAGCCCGTCCGACCCGTTCATCCTGCTCTATAACCGGCTATCAGAACACAGCGGAACCGCGCGACTCTCCCCAGCGACTCCGGTTACCGAGCATACTTTACAATCCGCTACACTGCTGTTCCTCACAGTGCGCTTCTGACCGCGCGCGTATGTTTTAAGAGTGCGCGCGCGCCCGTGCGTGTGTTTTTAGTGTGTGTGTGAGTCTCCTCCCTGAATAAAAAGTCGCAGGTACCTTATTTATTTCTTCCCCACCCGTTTAGCCTTAACCCCGCCCTCCTCCTCTTCCTATTGGTCCAAACTACGCCAGTAAGAACTTTGAGCCAATCCGAGCGCGCACGCGCTATGTCTCTAACCAATCCACGTTCCAAAACGGGTGGGAAATTGTATAACACCTTTTAGCGAACTAATGCTCAATAATTAGTGAGAAATGAAGTGTAATTAAGATTCTTTGATTTGACCAAATATAAAAACCTCTGGAATATAATCAAGAGGAAGATATATGATCACAAGCCATCAAACCAAGCTGAACTGCCTAAATTTTTTGCACCAGGAGTAAAGGCTATAAAGTTATCCAAAGGCAGTGTGTAAGACTGGTGGAGGAGAACATGATGCCAAGATGCATGAAAACTGGTATTAAACACCAGGGTTATTTAATCAAATATTGATTTCTGAACTCTTAAAACTTTATGAATATGAACTTGTTTTCTTTGCATTATTTGAGGTCTGAAAGCTCTGCATCTTTTTTTGTTATTTCAGGCATTTCTCATTTTCTGCAAATAAATGCTCTAAATTACAATCTTTTTATTTGGAATTTAGGA
The DNA here is from genome assembly GCF_023375975.1 of Astyanax mexicanus. Classification (NCBI taxonomy): domain Eukaryota; kingdom Metazoa; phylum Chordata; class Actinopteri; order Characiformes; family Acestrorhamphidae; genus Astyanax; species Astyanax mexicanus. Next base: position 75,229,842 of record NC_064409.1, read on the forward strand.
GAAATGTCGTCTGTAGTTTATAAAATAAAACAACAATATACATTCTACTCAATCATACACCTATAAATAGCAAAATCAGAGAAACTGATTCAGAAGCTGAAGTAGTCCCAGTTCCCAGAGCTGTATGCAGCATATAATACATTGAGCATTATTAACATTAAAAAGTCGTTATTATTTTTTCCACCTGCTTTGTTTATTCAAAGCTTTATATGGTGATATATATGTTAAACATAATATTAACTAATTGACTCCCACTATTACTGATTCTTCCTGATTCATAGACACAACTGGAATTTTATTAGATATAAAAAGCTGCTCTACTGACTGCGTGTGTTTTAATTGTGTGTGTGTGTGTGTGTGTGTATCCAGTCTCTACCCTAAATAAAGGGTCGATGGTACGTTATTTTTCCCCCCACCCGTTTAGAGTAAACCCCGCCCTCCTCTACTTCCTATTGGTCCAAACTACGCCAGTAAGAACTTTGAGCCTTTCCGGGCACGCACGGTATTTCACCCACCAATTCAGCGCAGCGCTCGTTTGAAAACAGGCGGGAAAATTAATAACGGCTTTTATTTATTTATTTATTTATTTTTAGTTCTTTAAAAAAAATAGGATTAATTTTTAAGAATTGTAGACATATTTATAAATAAAAAAAATACTAAATTAGTTTTGAATGTAAATACAAACTGCATCGATTTTTGACTCTTAATAATGTTTAATGTATTATACAATAATGTATATTTTAGGCACAATTTAAAACTCTGGTGTCCTGATGAGTGCCAATTTTATCATAATGTTTTTGAAGGTCTGCACTCAAAGATACTTTAAAAGTTCTTAAAATGTTTCAGACTAACTGACCTTAAGTCCTTATTCCTTATTTTTTATCTTTATTTAGTTGAGTAGTTCTTGCTTCTCATAATCTGGATTAGAACATTACTCAAATATTCACTATTCACTGTATACCTGTAACTCTACCTCTTCACTACTTTACAACTGATGCTCTCAAACACATTAAGGGACAAGAAATTCAAATAATTAACTCTTGACTCACAGCTGTTAACTGAAAGCCTGAATTCCAGGTGACTCTACCTCATAAAGCTGACTGAGACAATTTAGCAGAGATGTGAAAAGCTGTCTCTATCTAAGCAAGAGGTACTACTTTAAGGAATCTTAAATATAAAACATATTCTGTTTTTTAAATAATTCCACGTTTTTCTTCATAGTTTGGATGATTTTAGTATTAATCTATTAATCTTCAAAGCAGAACATTTTAAAATGATAAAATAACACTGAATGAACACCCTTTCAGACCCTGCGTCTATTACAATGGACAGCATGTGTTTTTTTTTTTGTTTTATGTTTTGTTGCACATACTATGATTTAAAGCATATTGTCCATCACAATACAACATTAACCAGCCAATAAAAAAAAAAAATACAGTAGCTTAGCCCCGCCCACTGCATCAGAATAAAAACTCAGACATTAGGGCATGGCATCACTAGAGCCAACGAGGCAAATAAAAGCTCATTTTTACTAACTTTGTGATTTATAACAATTTTATCATGCTAACATCACTGTTTAGGGAGGATTTGTGAAGCAAAAAGGTCAATATCAAAACAGAAATAAAAATGATAAACACAGGCATCCAGTGCAATGGAAATTACAATAGCAGTTCAATGTTTTAGTTAATTGGATATCATTTTTATACAGATTTCTCTTCTATATATTTTTCACTGGAACATAAGTCAGGTCTGCAAAGGTTAAGGTGTGTCCAAACTATTAACTGGCACTTTATGTAATCAGTCTTAACTGGTCTCTCAATGCGACAATGGAGCTGCATTTAGCAATGCACACAGTGGAAGTAAACCAACACACAAAAGCATTACAGCCAACCTGACGCTCACTGAGGACTTTATTAGCAAGACCAGTAAAATACTTGAATTCAGTAGAACAGCTTTGAGATGTAGATTAACGATTGAGTATCATCATCAGTCTACCATCAGCTTGTCTAGAGCAGGGGTGTCCAAACTACGGCCCGCGGGCCATTTACGCGAGGTATTTTAGAAATAAAATGAAAGTTGGTCCGCTGTTAAGCAGGTTTTTATAATGTGAGATTCAAAGTTTGAACACTAGGTGTCAGAAACAGGCCAAAGAATCGGAGAGGGTGTGCATTTCTAGAGCGGAAAAACGCAAGTATATATTGCTGCAGACTCGAAAAACGGGGCAAAAGAGTGTAAAAGCGGAGGGGCTGCGCATTTCTAGCGAAGAAAAACGTAGCAAAAGAGTCTAAAAGCGGAGAGGGTGCGCATTCCTAGCGCAGAAAAACGGGCCAAAGAGTCTAAAAGCGGAGAGGGTGCGCATTTCTAGCGCAGAAAAACAGGGCAAAGAGTCTAAAAGCGGAGAGAGTGCGCATTTCTAGCACAGAAAAACGGGGCAAAGAGTCTAAAAGTTTCCGTAATTAAGATGTTTTATATTAAGAGACATCATGAAATTAAACATCAATTTGAAAAATCTTAGTTTACACAACACTGTCAAAGATAAAGAGAGTAAGTCAATTACAATGGTGTGTAAATGAAATAATCAGGAAAAAAGTATTATTTAAAGTGGTATATTTTATTATTTGTTTTATTACAGTGTGTGGCCCGTGACTTCAAATATATTTCTCCTTCTGGCCCCCAACAAAAAAAGTTTGGACACCCCTGGTCTAGAGGATAAAAGCAGAAGTCTGAGAGTTCCTGAATCACAGTGACTGAACAAATACGAACACACACTTTCCAGACTGTGCTGGCTAATGATTAACTCAGACCTGCTGCATTAGAGAGAAATAAAGCAATAGAAACAGTGATCTGAGGACAAGAGGAAGCTGATGTAACTACAGTCACCTATAGCCACCTAAATCACATCTACAGTATCAATAGTGTCAGGATTAAGAGTACAAGTGATGATATTGTGCCTGCATGTTAGAACATGTACAACCCCAAATCAGAAAAGGTCTGGAAAATCCAATTAAAAGAAATTCAGTGTTTCTTACATGTACTTTGGGTCATTTTTTTTTTTACATAATTTTTTATTGATTTTTACAGTTGCAAATCTCATTGCATTGTAATGGAATATTGCAATTGTAACAAAATGGGGTGTTAATTACATATAAAAGGGTATGTAAAGTTCTAAACAAAACATATACATCAACATTATAAAGTTTTTACATCATTTATGACATCAGTCCATAAATGACTCGTTGCTCCAAACTATGGATGTCCGAAAAAATGTAACAAAGATAGATTGGGTTCAAATGTTTTTGACACTAAGGATAACACGATATAAAGTGTTTCAGGTGTTATTTTTTTCCCAGTCTTCCTGTAAAAAGAACATCATACTGAATGTAAAACATGGTGGTGGTAGTGTGTGTGTGTGTGTTCTCCTGAAGGAGAATATCCAACCATCTGTTCGTGACTCAGGTGGCTCAGGTTTACTTGGGTTCTGCAGCAGGACAATGACCCAAAGCACACAAACAAGTTCACTTCTGAATGGCTTAAAAAGTGGCCTAGTCAAAGTCTTGAGATTGAGATGATGTGGATGATCTTAAACAGGACGTTTATGCTGGAAAATCCTCCAATGTGTCTGAATTAAAACAATTCTGTAAAGAAGAGTGGAACAAAATTCCTCCACAGAGATATAAAAGACATTGGCAGTTATCAGTAAAGCTTTATTGCAGTTATGTAATGTTGGTTATTTGGTTTAGGGGAAAAACACTTTTTAACAGAGGGCTACATTTGTTTTGATAGTTTTTTTGTCCTTTAATAAATATAATTATGATTTAAAAAGTGATTTTTATATTTTCTCAGGTTATCTTTGTCTGATATTAAAGGTTGTTTGATAACCAAAAAAATATAAAGTATGACAAAAAAGCAAAATGAACCAAAAGAAATCTGTAGGGGTCAAATACTTGGGAGTATTTGTGGATTTCAGGAGCTATTTTCTCTCTGTTGTTGGTCATTGTGTCAGGGGCTTTGTTCAGTCTCCAGGGCATTAGATCAGGCGGTTAACTCTTGCGCTGGGCTTTGCGGGGGCTCTTCAGCTCCAGGGTCTTTAGGGGGAATAGTGCTGTTTATCATGCTTATCATGTGCTGGTTTCTGCTGCACATGCTACACACCACAAAACACTGATCACACAGTGTTTCCCAAACAGAGATTAAGCTCAGTCCAGGGTTATACAGCTATCTGCCTGGAGATCTTCCAGAAGTCCTACAGAAATCTGGGCTGCATCCCTGAACCGGAAACCCACCCTGCATTCAAAAATATGTTTTATGATGTCCTCTTCCTGGCGTTGCTTATCAGTAGTGAAATATGACAAATCAGCAGTGTTATTGTATTTAAAATACGCAGCATTTTGCATTCCTTTAAGGTCTCCTGAACTTTGCCTTTTTTTGGTGATTTTACAGTAATGCCAAAATAGCTGGTTAACCAGTTGTTGACCAGTATAGTGTATGTTGCATTTGATTTTGGTCTTGATGGTCAGGTTCTTTGAGCAAGTTGGTTGACAATCTTGGTGATGCTAGTCATGATAGTCCTGCTTGGTAGACAAGCAAGGTTTTGTTGATCATGCTGGTAAACCATCTTGGTGATGCTGGTGATGCTGGTCAACCAGCTTGGTCTTGCCGATCATTTTGGTCTACCATCTTGGTGAAGCTGGTCATGATTCATCTTGCTGCTCAACCATCTTAGTGATACTGGGCATGATAGTCCTGCTGTTCATGTTGGTAGACCAGCAGGGTTTTGTTGGTCATCCTGATGGTCATGCTGGTAAACTATCTTGGTGATGCTGGTCATGCTGGTCTACCATCTTGGTGAGGCTGGTTATGATTTTGTTGGTCATCCTGGTCATGCCGGTCAACCAGCTTGTTTTTTGGTGATGCTGGTCATCCAGCTAGCTGGTTATGCCGGTCGACTTACTTGGACTTGCTGGTCATGCTGGTCTACTAGCTTGGTCTTGCTGGTCAATTATCTTGGTGATACTGGTCATGATAGTCCTACTGGGCATGGTCTTGTTGGTCAACCAGTATGGTTTTGCTGGTCATCCTAGTAATGCTGGTCAACTAAATTAGTTTTGCTGGTCATCCTGATCATGCAGGTCAACCATCTTGGTCTTGCTGGTCGACTCTCTTGGTGATGCTGATCATGGTAGTAATGCTGGTCATGTTGGTTTAGCAGCTTGGTATAGATAGATAGATCGATAGATTGATAGATAGATGAATAGATAGATAGATAGATAGATAGATAGATAGATAGATAGATAGATAGATAGATAGATAGATAGATAGATAGATAGATAGATAGATAGATAGATAGATAGATAGATAGATAGATAGATAGATAGATACTTTATTGATCCCCGAGGGGAAATTCTAGATTAGTCAAACAGCATCGTTTTGCTGGTCATCAAACTTAGTTTGGCTGGTCATTCTGGTCAGGCTGGTCAACCAGCTTGATCTTTCTGGTCATCCACCTTGGTGATGTTGGTCACGAAAGTCTGGCTGGTCATGTTGGTCGACTAGCTTGGTCTTGTACGTCAACTGGCATGGATTTTGCTGGTCATCCTGGTAATGCTTGGTCTTGCTGGTCATGTATCTTGGTGATGGAGTTTTGGTTCCTCTCAAGGTTTCTTCCTCTCAGTCTGAGAGGGAGTTTTTTCTGCCACTGTTGCCATTCTTACTCTTGTGTTTACTTAAATGAGGCATGTAAACCTGTATCTCTGTAAATCTGCTTTGTGACAAGATTTGTTGTAAAAAAAAAGTGGAATAAAAATTATAGACATCACCAATTCAGGTGATACTATATAGGCCACTTTTTTATTTTTATTTTGACCCTATAAAACTGTAGTCTTGTATGTCTGTAATATCTACCATGTCCACTTTATTCTCCATCAGCCTCCTCTAATCATGACTTAATCAAACTGTAGTTAAAATTCAGTCTGTAATGCCAGTTTATTGTCCTCTCTGTTCTCCTCTAGCATCTTGTGTCTTTGTGAAAGTCAGAGGAAGGGCGTTCCTGGTCCTCCCTCAGTCTGATCAGTATTCAGCCGGGTGGTGACTCTGTCCGTCTGCTTCGGCCTGGTCTGGACACAGCGGGAGCCTTCAGGGAGACCCTGATCTTTACAGAACTGATCTCCAATCCCATCACAGCATGGTCACAGCACTCATTAAACACACACACACACACACACACACACATATACAACTGTTCAGCAATTCAGTGCCTTAATGATGAACCAAGTCCACTCTCACTCTCATCACTGATCACTTTCAGAAACGACTTTCCTCCTCTCCTCCTCTACTGATAAAGCCCTACTATGGTTAAATCACCCCAAACCTCTCGCCTCATCTTACAGCATCAGTGTGGATTCAGACCCCTTACTCTGGAGATGACAAAACAAAGGAAACTAAAGTAAATGCTAAACTAATACTGATTATACAAAAACATGATCTTATTTATGGCTTTGTGGTGAGCACCTTCACCTATCAGCACTGGGGAATTGGGTTCAAGTCCCTATCTGAGTTTCCTCTGGGCACTGTGGAGTCCTCCGACAGTCCAAATGTGCATTAATATGTGAGTGCACCCAGATATGTTCTTGGGTCAGTGCCCTTACTGCTCAATCCGGTTTCAGGCAGTATCCGGACAGAATTAGTTTCTCAGGGGGTCCTGGGGTAAATTTCTCTTTTATGGTGGGTTTTATCCTCTGTGATTTTATTCCTGTCCGGATCGACTATGTACATGTTTTTCTCAGACGTCCTCTAAGAAAATTACAGGCTGAGTTACCTACTGTTTTTTTAGCTGAACTCTGTGGTCCTCCGGTAATTTTAGTGCCATCCGGATGCACATCTCTGAGTTTCATCACCTCGCATTTCATAAAATAGCTATTTGTTCACTGCCACATACCGTAATTACACTTTAGGCACACATTTCCTTGGAGATTCACATAAACAACCATTGTGCGCCATGTGCAAAACCGAAACCAAGAAAGCCAAAAACTCATTGGTCCTCCTGTTTTTTTAATTGCAGTTTCAATTGAGTTTTATCACTGAGTAGAAGTGTAAAATATTTTTTTGCAGACGTCCCCCTGAGAAACTAATCTCGCCACATAGGGCTTTAGTTGTTTCCGGTTGAGAGTAGGTCTACGCTGTGCATGATTGGCTGCTTGGTGCTGGTTAAATCCTTAGTGTAAAGGAGTGTGTAAAGTGTTGATTGCAATGCGTCCTTAGGTTTCATCGAAAGGCGATATATACAGTAAATGTAACTTCATTGATTCATATATATCCAAGCAGGGAACCATTTAAACAGGCAAATAACCATTTAACCAAGAATGCAATGGAATAATGAAGCGAATAACCATAAAACCAAGCAAATAAAAACATGTAAGAAGGATGACAAAAATGTAAACAGGCAAAGTAAAATATAATCATAGAATCAAACAACTAAGAACCTTTTAACTAGGCAAACATTTATTTAAACAGCCAAAATATAATACAACCAAGCGAAGAATCATTTAACTAAGAAAACAACTAAATAAACAAGCAGGAAGCCAAACAACCAGATAAACACATATACAAAAAAATAACTGGTCAGCCACACAAAGAACCTTTTATCAAGCCAATAAGTTATTTAATTAACCAAAATCTATGTGACTTAACAAAATACCAATCCGAGATCCATTTAACCAGGCAAATCAAGACATAACTAGAAAAAAAAATCATCCAGCAAAGAACCATTTGACTAGACCAATAACTAACTGTATAACTAAGCAAGTAACCATTTAGACAGGCAAATAATGGTATACATAAACAAATAACAGTATTCAAAATCATTTAACTGGTCACAGAATAATTTCTTCAAGTAAATAATCACTTAACAAAACAAAAGAAGCATGTGAATAGACATATAACCATTTGACTAGACAAAGAAGCATTTATATAGGTTAAAAAAACATTTTACCGCATGTTGAAACATTTATATAGGCATTGGTTATAGAATAAAGGATTTTCTGAGACTTTTTGTTTTTAGTAATAAAATAGTAATATCAATCAACTGAATACCGAATTTTTCGCACTCCTCATGTATGAATTCTACCAGTCAGGTTGTAAAGAGCAGTAAAGTCACTCCGCTGAAGTACAGCATTATAAGGGTAAGTTTTTAGTGAAGTTTCTCCAGCATAGAGGATGGAGCAGCATTAGCATTAGCGGCTAACCGCAGCGCTAGCTCTTTAAATGCTTAGAGGTGAGTATATTGGACTGTGGCCTGCGAGTTCACCATGTTAAAACAAGCTATGTGGGAAGAACCGCTAGCTAATAGCGCCCTGGGTTACTGGAACACTCAGTGTAGCGCTGTCGCTAAGCGCTGCTAACTGCGCTAAAATATAAAAAATCTAAGCTTACTTTAAGTAAACAAATGCACATTACTCACCCAAATAAATGTTTTTTAGGAGAGAAATCTGTGTAGATTAAGACATCCAGTGCTCGTTTGACTTTAAAAGAAATCTTTAATTTATAATCTGGTGCGTCTTGTATGAAACTAGACCAAAAAATAGACGTTCATTGATAGTGCGCCTTATAATGTGATGCACCTTATAGTCCATAAAATTTGATAGGAGTTTAGCAGCTGAACTGTACTAAAGCTAGACTAGATATGAGGATGCTGCTTGGGAGGATCAGAAGATCAGGGCATGGTGAAAGTTTCATTCCACAAAACTGCAGACAGATTTTGGTATTGAGTTCAGTGTTTCACAATACCTAACGCTGTGCACTTCTGCACGGTCAGTGAGACGGACAATGCATTCCAAACAACTGAAGCTCAGTTCATTTAATTTTTACTCGACTGAACTTATGTGTGTGTTTCTTCACGGTGTAGCCGCTGGGACTCTCCAAAAGCGATGAAGATTCAGCTTTGGCAAAATTTTATATTGACTTTTTACAGCAGATCAGGGTCAAAACACTCCAGGCATTGGATCGAATATTCCTCCAAACTCTATTCAAACCTCTGCACTGAGAAATAAAATAAAAATACGGCAAAAGGCTGATTTATTGTATACCACAAATTCAAGCCAGATTGTACCATACAATGCCAAAACTCATGATAATGAAGTGTTATCTCAGGAAATAGCCTGGGATCGCCCACACCTGTACAATATATGTCCAACCACAGTGTATTTTCTTTACCATTACCACCCAGTTGGAGTTCCACAGGAGAGAAAACCACCACAGAGCAGCTATTATTATTATTATTATTATTATTATTATTATTATTATTATTATTATTATTATTATTATACATATTATATATTTACATTCTACTAAAATACATTCATTTACAATCAGCATGTATGCAGCTGAAACAGGGAGGAGCCTAGTGCATGCCAAATTATATTATCAACATTAACATTTTAATATACCATATGCACCGGATTATAAGGCGCATTCTTTTAAAGTCAAATGAGTGTTGGATGTTGATCTACACAGATTTCTCTCCTGAAAACTGTTTATTTGGGTGCGTAAAGCGCTTCTGTTTATCTACAGTGAGATTAGATTTCCAGATTTCCAATAAGGCTATCCAGACAGAGTGTTCCAGTAAGCCAGGGCGATACTAGCTAGTGGTTCATCCCATGTAGCTTGTTTTAAAACGATAAGCATGCAAGCTGTAGTCCAATATACTCACCTCTGAATGACAAAAGAGCTAACTAGTGCTTAGCGCTGTTAGTAGGTAATGCTAATGCTGCTTCAGCAGTGCTAGCCAGGGTTAGCAACAAGCTATAGTCCAATATACTCACCTCTGAATGATGAAAGAGCTAAATAGTGTTTAGCGCTGTTAGCGGGTAATGCTAATGCTGCTCCAGCAGTGCTAGCCCGAGTTAGCAGCTAGTGCTTAGCGCTTTTAGTGAGTAATGCTAATGCTGCTCCAGAAGTGGTAGCCAGGGTTAGCAGCAGGCTACAGTCCAATATACTCACCTCTGAATGACAGAAGAGCTAACTAGCACTTAGCGCTGTTAGTGGGTAATGCTAATGCTGCTCCAGCAGTGCTAGCCGGGGTTAGGAGAAGGGTACAGTCCAATATACTCACCTCTGAATGGTGGAAGAGCTAACTAGAGCCTAGCGCAGTTATTGGGTAATGCTAATGCTGCTCCAGCAGTGCTAGCCCGAGTTAACAGCAGGCTACAGTCCAATATACTCACCTCTGAACGGCAGAAGAGCTAACTAGCACTTAGCGCTGTTAGTGGGTAATGCTAATGCTGCTCCAGCAGTGCTAGCCGGGGTTAGGAGAAGGCTACACTCACCTTTAAACAGCGAATAAGCTGCACTATAGGAATCTGTGGTGCTGCCTAAGCTTTTGTACTTAATGGCTTAATGTTTTCCCCTATTTTACATCACTTTTACTTTTATACTTTAAGTAGTTTTAAAACCAGTATATTTATACTTTTATTTAAAGAGTAAAAAGCTTAAGCTGATACTTTAACTTCTTCACGGGTATTTTAAACCCTTTTCTTTTCTCAGTCCAGTGGTGATAATAAGGTGTTTAATAACTCCAGCAGCACTGCTGCATCTGATCCACTCCTACCGGCAGCACAACAAAGGTGGATAAAAAAGAATGCAATTTTTTATTGCAGCGTAGGACGTCTGATGCTGGGAAATGAACTGCCCCCACCTCTACTGACATTTAAATGCTTATTAAAGTGCATTTAGACAATTTTTTTTGTGTGAAAAAAAAAGATTATTTTTCCATACCAATGTCACAGTGCCCTCAAATAGCTCACGCTTTAGCTATGACAATTTGAACTCCATGACAATTTGAACGCATTCATTACTGCGTCGATAAGCTCGCACACAATTATCACAGTCTGTGGATTAGTGAGCAATTTAGCTCTCCGCCTGCCCCTGCTTTACCACACTCCCTCTCTCCCGCACACTAATCTACATAGCTGAAATTGCATGCTTTGAGTAGCTCAGGTCACACTGCTCAGTGAACTGTGCTGGAGTGAGGTGGTCTTTTTCTAAAACACCATCCACCCCCCCATCCCATGGGCCGACACCTTCATTATAGCTGAGATGCTCCATATGTCTCTTACAGGTCTAAAGATGATCAACTTCCTGGCTTCTTTCTGATAGCAGTGGCTCAGTGGATGGATATCTATCTATCCATCCATCCATCTATCTATCTTTAAAATCAGGCCTAAAATACTGCAGCATTCAACGTTTTTCCTTATTTCTAAAAAAGAGTGTTAGTCCTCCACCTGACCCAATCCCCTGATCTAAACCTGATGAACTGAGATTGGGTTGATTTAATTGAGATGAGCTGGAGCTTCACAGCGTGAAGAAAAAGCAGCAACTACTGTTCAGCACCTCCAGGAACTCCTTCCTTCAAGACGCTGAGAAAACTATTCCAGGTGACTCTCCAAAACATATTCTGTTTTGTTTAACATTTTTTGTTTACAGAATAATACAGCATGTGTACATTCCTGTATAGCTTTAATATTTAATGTAACATATTTTCCGCAATATAAGGTGCACTTAAAATAATTTAATTTCCCCAAAAACCGTCAGTGCGCTTTATAATCCAGTGTGCTTTATGAATGAATTTTACCAGTCAGGTATTAAAGCTCCACTAGGTAGGATTGAGATTTTGTGCTCGTGGGCTCCCCCTACAGTTGTAGAGTGTAATAAATGTTTCAGGCCGATTAGTTTCTCTTTCTCGTTTTCTGGCTTTCACAGACATATTCAGTTTCTTTCCAGTTTCTACCAGAGTGTCTGTATGTTAGACACTAGTAGTCCAGAACCAGTAGTCCTTGTAGAACTGTTAGAACTAAAGGTCGGAAAGCAGGTCGCAGTTCTCGCGAGCGTTGGTTGCGGCCGCCTCGGAAAACTTTTGAGCTCAGAGGATCTCCGGCACAGAGACGAGAGCACCGCTATTCCTCCTATTACACCTCAATGCAGCGCTGCAGTGAGTTTCAAGCTGTAATTTTACTTCTTTAAAAAGATAAAAAAAATCAAGGAAGTCATACGTAATGGGGCTTTAAGGAGCAGTAAAGTGCACCATTTTACAGGAGTTTTAGTTTAGTTCTCCAGCAGTATTAGCATTAGCCGCTAACCACAGCGGTGCTAGCTCTTTTGACATTCAGAGTTGAGTATTATTGACCACATCGCATTTAATTTAACAGAACGACTCTATACAGGTACCATTTGGGACACTGTCTCATAGGGGTGGCACAGATGGCACTTCATTATATTCAGTACCATCTTTTATTTATAGAGCAAAAGGGCATCAATAGATCATAGAGCACTCATTAAGACACTATCAATTTATTTATGATCTAGAAGAACATCATCTTAACCAGTTCAGACCCTGCATCCATTACAATGGTCATCATATATTTTCTTATAACTTGCTTATAACACTATTTGAGAGCTGTGGTCCATCAGAATAGACCATGACCCAGCCAATAAGCAAATTTATAAACCAATGAAACAGTTATTTGGCCCTGCCCACTGCACTGGAAAAACACGGTAAGTACTAGAACCCTGTTTTTAGTTTTTTTTTACTAATTAAATGTGATTTATAGCGTTTTTAATCACGTTTTTTGTTACTGTATAGGGATGGTTTATAAAAATATAAATAAAGGCCAATATGAAATATTGTATAAAATATTACACACAGGCTTCCAATGCAATGGAAATAAAAATAAAATTATTTATATTTTAGTTAATTGGATTTATTTGCTGTATTTGAGTCTTTTTTGTGCATTATGGACAGAAAACAGCAATCTTAGCTCTTTTTTTCTTCACTAATAGGTCTGAAAAGGGTTCATTTATTGCAAGAAGGAGCACCCTAGCAGGGATTTCGTCCTACACAAGAAGAGTTTTGTGTTTTTTTGTGTCTCTAGAGGGCACTGTAGGGCATGAAGACACAAGGGAAGGGGCAGTTGCCCCCCACTGCAACCTCCCTCCCTGTTTAAGGTCACCAGTTGTCCCATCCACTCTCAGTTTGGGACCTTACTCCAACTTCAGCTCCATAATTCAAGTCACTTCGTTATCAGCAGGCTGGCCAGTGTTTAGCCTCACTCACACACAAGATAACACCTCACAACTTACACAATGATCAGTTGACGTACTTCTATCCCATGGCTTTTCTCAGTCTATTCACAGTTAAATAGATAAAGTAATAATAATATACAGACACACAGCAGTCACGATTATCTATTATAAATTATACTGCAGTGTAATTTCACCACAGGCTATTTATTCTCAATCAGCACAAAGTGAAAATTAACCTATGGAACGAATTAAAACACCTGACTGTCTAGAGGCTTAACAATATCTGCGCCGTACCATAATGCAATTTCTTCATTCACAGGATTGATTGCTTCAGTTCTGTTTAGAGTGGGTTTATTGTTTCATTATGTTCCTTTTATTTTTTCATATTAGGTGAATATAAAATGTCAGCTGCCACACAAAAAACTCAAAATAACATCAAATTAACTTTCAAGCAGAATAAAAAATAATATTTTCATAATCTTCGATGGAAGTTAAAGCTTAGATTCTCTTTCCCACCACTTTCCTCAGGCCGGGTCGGATCGGGCTCCAGAATGTAGTCTGAGACGTAGGCATCTGTTTTTTTGTGCTATTTTTATTTTATATAAAGCTCTGGCGTGATAATCACAATATAGCAAAGTAACCAAGTATTATTGTTAAAGAAAACAAACAAAATAACGAAAGCTGAAAGTGAAAAAAAAACATTTTTATTAACTGAAATTAATAAAAATGGTAATTTAAAGAAAAAAGGTATCTAACTGGAACTCTAATTTCTACTGCCAAGACCTATGTTGACCAATTTGTATTATACCATGATTTATCCATACCTCTCTTATTGTAACATTATCTGGGCCAGTATGTTCAAAAGTAATGTTAGCTGTTTACATACACTTCAGAAACGTTTTGTCAGAATGGTCACTAAGTCAAACTATTTTTCAAGCTCCCGTCCGTTATTTCAGAACCTTCAGATTCTCAATGTATATGAAATTAATCAGTTTTAGATATGTCAGTTTAATTTTTCTTATATACACAATTTACTTCCTGACTGCTTTCAAAACACATTCAAACTTAATTTTCAAGTACACCATTACTCTACAAGATCAGCCAATCATCTCCATACAGCCTTTTATAGGACATAAAACATATAGAACTTACTTGGACAGTTTACCATATCTTACCAAGGACCTACTGGTACTGGGACCTACTTAAAGACCTATTTAAAGAACTGTAGTAAACTCAGTCATTTCAAAAAACCACTAAATGATTATCTCCTCTCAATGGAATTTTCAAATGTGTAAAGTCTGATTCTCTACTCAATTATTGGGTCAGTTATTGTATGTATATATATATATATTGTATATAACTATTACTGTATTAACGTGAGTATGTATGTATGTATGTATGTATGTATGTATATATCAGGGGTGTCCAAACTACGGCCCATGGGCCATTTGCAGCCCGTTTCCTTTTGTGGAGCGGCCCGCGAGGTATTTTAGAAATAGAAGGAAAAATGGCCCGCTGTTAGGCAGGTTTTTATAATGTGAGATTCAAAGCTTGAACGCTAGGTGTCAGAAACAGGCCAAAGAGTCTAAAAGCGGAGAGTGTGTGCATTTCTAGCGAAAAAAAACGGAGCAAAAAGTCTAAAAGCGGAGAGAGTGTGCATTTCTAGCGCAGAAAAACGGAGCAAAAAGTCTAAAAGCGGAAAGAGTGTGCATTTCTTGCGCAGAAAAACGGGGCAAAAGAGTCTAAAAGTGGAGAGAGTGCGCATTTCTAGCGCAGAAAAACGGGCCAAAGAGTCTAAAAGCGGAGAGAGTGCGCATTTCTAGCGCAGAAAAACGGAGCAAAAAGTCTAAAAGCAGAGAGAGTGCGCATTTCTTGCGCAGAAAAACGGGGCAAAAGAGTCTAAAAGCGGAGAGGGTGCGCATTTCTAGCGCAGAAAAACGGAGCAAAGAGTCTAAAAGCGGAGAGGGTGCGCATTTCTAGCGCAGAAAAACGGGCCAAAGTGTCTAAAAGCGGAGAGAGTGCGCATTTCTAGCGCAAAAAATGGAGCAAAGAGTCTAAAAGCGGAGAGAGTGCGCATTTCTAGCGCAGAAAAACGGAGCAAAGAGTCTAAAAGTGGAGAGGGTGCGCATTTCTAGCGCAAAAAAACGGAGCAAAAAGTCTAAAAGTGGAGAGGGTGCGCATTTCTAGCGCAGAAAAACGGAGCAAAAAGTCTAAAAGCAGAGAGAGTGCGCATTTCTTGCGCAGAAAAACGGGGCAAAAGAGTCTAAAAGCGGAGAGGGTGCGCATTTCTAGCGCAGAAAAACGGGGCAAAAGAGTCTAAAAGTGGAGAGAGTGCCCATTTCTAGCGCAGAAAAACGGAGCAAAAAGTCTAAAAGCAGAGAGAGTGCGCATTTCTTGCGCAGAAAAACGGGGCAAAAGAGTCTAAAAGCGGAGAGGGTGCGCATTTCTAGCGCAGAAAAACGGAGCAAAGAGTCTAAAAGCGGAGAGGGTGCGCATTTCTAGCGCAGAAAAACGGGCCAAAGTGTCTAAAAGCGGAGAGAGTGCGCATTTCTAGCGCAAAAAATGGAGCAAAGAGTCTAAAAGCGGAGAGAGTGCGCATTTCTAGCGCAGAAAAACGGAGCAAAGAGTCTAAAAGTGGAGAGGGTGCGCATTTCTAGCGCAAAAAAAACGGAGCAAAGAGTCTAAAAGCGGAGAGGGTGCGCATTTCTAGCACAGAAAAACGGGGCAAAATAGTCTAAAAGCGGAGTAATGCGCATTTCTAAACTGAACTGATGGGCGTGGGTGTCTGGAACATTTCAGGTGTGTTCAGGTACATTTGTGGTGTATTGCAATATATATATATATATATATATATATATATATATATATATATATATATATATATACACTGTATCTTGGCAACAGAAAACACAGGTGCCCCACTGACTGAATACAACCTAGACAAGTCAGACGTTCATTGCTTTCTTGGCAACACAAACAAAATACAAAATAAAATAACATTGCTGTTCCCATAAATGACCTTTACAGCATAAATGGTAATAGAGACTGCAAAAACAAAGAGACATGACCTGACTGACGATAGCTGTACAAGCACAGACGAACACAGGTAAGAGCACAGAAGGCAGGGGCAGAGACACAGTAAGAAAACACAAAAGGCACATGCAGAGGCAGGAAAAACACAGAGACAGATGAGAGAGACATGAACAAAACAAGACCATGACATGGACCAAACAGCAGACACTAAAAATGGAAAAATAAAACAGGTTGATTTTATTGAGCAAAGGCAAAACCCCTGTTGCTAGCATTATAAGCCTGTTGAAAATAATGGCTAAAAGTAGGGTATCTCTGACCAAAGTTCATAATTATCTTATCTTGTTTCACTACATGCTAATCCAAGAGTTCTCTTTTGCTTTAAAAGTGCAAATTGAATAAAATCAGGTTATAAAGTCTAGTATAATGGAATCTTGAGTTTTAATCCATAAAGCAACCGAAAAGTAGGTCACAGAGAAAAATATAAAGTGCAAAGAATATGGGATACAAGTGTTTAAAGGTTGCATGTTTCCAGAGAGAGAGAGAAAGAGAGAGAGAGAGAGATAGCACTGTTTGAAGCTGTGAGTAGATAAACGTGTCCCTACTCCTTTCACACATCACAAGGCTGTGTAACCACTGCTCTGCTAAATCCACTCTCATACCTGTGCAAATGCCAAGCTGAGCCGCTCACTGTAACATGAAGGCCACGACACCTGGAGAAGTCCCCTCAAATCCTCCTCCCACACTGTGATCACAAACCACTCACATCCTGGCTGAAGAAACTGTGTGTGTTTAACCCTTTAACATCTACAGCTTTATTAACCTCACTTAACGTCCTTACTTGGTAACTATACACGTTAACTGCATAGGTGCTTCATAAATAACACTATATCACTAATAACACAATGGGCCCTATCATCTTACAGCCTATTAAAGGTGCGATGTGATGCTTATTGCTATCTTACACCACACAAACAGTCTATTTTCACACCTTCTGCCTGTATTGTTTAAATAGCAACAGGGCTTGTGAATATACAGCGGAATATACAAGAGGGAGATGGATGATCTCAAGCCATCAAACCAAGCTGAACTTGCCAGAAAGTTATCCAAAAGCAGTGTGTAAGACTGGTGGAGGAGAACATGATGCCAAGATGCATGAAAACAGTGATTAAAAACCAGGGTTATTCCACCAAATATTGATTTATGAACTCTTAAAACTTTATGAATATATTTACATTTGTTTTCTTTGCATTATTTGAGGTCTGAAAGCTCTGCATCTCTTTTGTTATTTCAGCCATTTCTTATTTTCCACAAATAAATGCTCTAAATGACAATATTTTTTATTGCAATGTGGGAGAAATGTTGTCTGTAGTTTATAGAATAAAACCACAATGTTCATTTTACTCAAACATAAACCTATAAATAGCAAAATTAGAGAAACTGATTCAGAAACTGAAGTGGTCTTTATTTTCCAGAGCTGTATATCTATGCTGATGGGTGTAGTGGTCTTGAAATATGGTATGTTCAGGTACGTTTCTGGTACCTGAACATACCCAGGTACGCCTCTGTCTGAAATATACCTAGACAGATGTCAACAGTCAGACGTTCATTGCTATCTTGGCAACACAAGCATAGCACGCATGCCCAAACTCAACTTTTACATCAACACTAAACAAAATACAAAATAAAATAACATTGCTTCACAGCGTGAACGAGCAGGTATCCTCTGCTGAGAAGTGTTGGACGCGTCCAGGTAGCTGCACCATTAAAATAGCAATCTGCCAAAGTCCGAGTGCATCTGGCTATTCTTAAAGGGATTGGCACGTCACATGCTGATTGATTTATTTCATTTAATACCCAAAATAAACCACACCCATGATTAGTTAAGATAATTAGTACGTGCTTTTTGTGTATTTCAAGCTGCTGAGAGTGTACTTTTCTCATCGTTTTGATAGCAAAGACACACTGATATGCCCTAAATTAAGCTGCACTGTGAGCAAGAATTTATACACAGGCTAATGTGTTACCTGTGAAACTGAAATAGTAGAATTCGGGTGACTTTAGGACTCTCTAGATAAGAGATAAGATAAGGGAATGAGATCATCAAGGGGTGGCCATGATTTATTGAGACATGGGAAAAAGTTAATTAAATAATAGCCAATTAAATAATAGGTGTGGCCACAAGATCTTTTTGATTCACAGGTTACAAAGCAAGAAGCTCTCAGGGGTTGTTCACAATATGACTGCCTAAGATTATCCTATGAAAGACTATCCTCAGTCTTCTTCATGGGCATTAAATTACAGAAAAGCAAGCTTTATTATTCTCTGGCTACGACTTAATTATCTAGTTCCCACACCTTAATAAGTTGTGGTGTCTCTCCTGTCACTGTCTGCCTGCCACAGACTCTAATGTTCTAAAAACTAACTCCATTCCCCATGATACATCTGCACTCAACTCTCCAGACATGACAAATCACGTGGCTCGTTGGTGTTCCGCTTCGCCATCCTACTGATTGCTCACACCTGGACTCAGCAATATAAATAGTTCTTACTCTCACTCTTTCCAAATAAAATAATGTTGTGCAGAGAAAACATGAAATGTTTTGAGTTCATACAATGCTTTCTTTCTTTTGCATATGTGTTGACTGAAATATAAAGTACTTTATCTGTCTATACTCGTTTGTATTGTATACAACTCTCACATGGTTTTGTTTGGCTATGACGTCTAAGGGTTATATTGAATCCACTGCAAAACGCATTAGTGTGCACTCTGCGTGTTTTATAGGCTGAGCCCATCGCAGATTACCAAGGCAATGATCTGTAAGTGTGGTTGATGTTCTGTAAATGCATCTTCTGCATCTCCCAGACCGAGCTTCATATAGGCTACAATACAACACCACACAGTACATATATATACGAGGCAGTTATACAGCTATAGCCTGGTGATATGGCCATCTGTCCTTGACTTAAAAACGAGCTGCTATACGCACTTTCCCATACAGCCGGTGTACTCAGTGAGACGGAGCTGTGTTAACACACGGCGTTAACTTTCATCTTATTCATCTGATGTAACACAAGCAGGGAGCTGAGACTCTAATTATGTAACCTGCATAAGAGATACTGCTGTTCTTGGTCTTGAGGCCCAATAAAAAATGTTTTATTACATCTGTGCGGACATTTTTATGCACCAAAAGAGTCCTAAAACATTGGATATGGCTC
Organism: Astyanax mexicanus; assembly: GCF_023375975.1. NCBI lineage: Eukaryota > Metazoa > Chordata > Actinopteri > Characiformes > Acestrorhamphidae > Astyanax > Astyanax mexicanus. The sequence goes on from NC_064409.1 coordinate 75,249,162, forward strand.
TATTTATTTCTGAAAATTGAACAGACGGTTTGGGTGACATAGTCTGGGTGACTATGCTGCGCTACAAGCCAGCCCAATATAGAAACTACGTTGAGGCTTAACACAAAGGCTAAATCTAACTCGCCGAGCTTCTGATCACACACACCTGGTCCTGTTAGTATAAATACCTCCTTATATAAACCCAAACTAATGTAGAAAATATGTTGAGGCTTAACAAAGTAACAAAGGTTAAGGATAGCTATAAAACAAGGCTTCACAAATGCTAACGGCTAACTGAACCATTGCAGTTATGCAGTTTTAAGGCACCTCTGGAACTGCTAAAAGCTAATATGTACAGTGGCATGAAAATAAAGTACAAAGTTAAAATGTTTGTGTCATACTTACATTTTTCAGATTATTAAACAAACTTTAATATCAGACAAATATAACCTGATTACGAAGTACTTTTTAAATGATAAGGGAAAAAAATGGATCCAAACCAATCCAACCCGGTGTGAAAAAGGGATTGCCCCGATAAATTAACTGTGCCTGATCACACTTTTTGGAAAGATTAGTTAAATTTTACTAGCCGTGCAAGGTGTACCTTTCCTGTCGTTATGATAGCAAATGTCAGTCCTGGCGTTGTTAGTCTGCCTGCCATGAACTCTATTTCACACACTAAAGACTCCAACTCCCAGCATGCACAAACACTAGACCTCCTGGACAGTGCTGATCATGTGATGCTTTGGAGTTCTAACTCACCAAGCTTCTGATTACACACACCCGGTCCTGTTAGTATAAATACCTTCATACATAAACCCAGCCCAATATAGAAACCATGTTGAGGCTTAACACAAAGGTTACTTTAAGATAATTATAAAACAAGGCGCCAAAAATGCTAATGGCTAACTGAACCGTTGAAATTATCCAGTGATAAGGCACCTCTGGAACTGTTAATAATTAAAACAGCATCTAAGCAGTTTCACTTTAAACAAAGTCACATACACCAACATGTCAAAGGGTATTAGATAGAAGTTGTAACATCTCATGGGAAGGCTTGTGAATGCCCACACCTGTATAAGTTAATGAGGTGTTATCTTGTGATTGAGGTTAAACACTGTTCTAACTCGCCGAGCTTCTGATTACACACACCTGGTCCTGTTAGTATAAATACCTCCCTGTTTCAGTTCCATGTTGCCCAGTATTGAATCTTGTTACTAGCTCTTGTACCTTGTGTTTTTTTTTTGTTTGCTTCTTTGTTACCCACCCGTTTTTGTATTTTTTGACAACTCTCTTGCCTTGCACTAGTACTTATTGTTTATCGTTGCCAACCATTGCTTCTGTTTTTAAATCATCCTTTTCCTTAGCCCTTCTCTAGTTTAGCTATTGTGTATGGCCCCTTTTGCCTGGTATTGTATCTCCCTGGTATGTTGTTTACCATTGCTGCCATTTTGTTACTGACCCCGCCTGTCTCCAAATTTCCCTGTAAGTTTGTCCCCTTTATTAATAAACTGTGTGTTTGTTGTCTGACACACTGAGTGTGCAAGGTGTACTTTTCCTGTTGTTATGATAGCAAATGTCAGTCCTGATGTTTTCAGACTGGCTGCCATGAACAATATTCCACACACTAAAGACTCCACAACCCCCAGGATGCACTAACACTAGACCTCCTGGACATTGCTGTTTTTGTGACGCTTCGGTGTTCTAACTCGCCGAGCTTCTGATTACACACACCTGGACCCTGTTAGTTTACATACCTTCCTTTTTCTGTATTGAATCTTGTTTTTCTCTTCTTCCTTGTATTTTTTTTTTGTTGTTGTTTTTGCTTTTTTGTTACTGGCCTTTTTTTTTACTACTTTCTTGTCTTGCCCAAGTACTTATTGTTTATCGTTGATGACCCTTTCTTTTGTTTTTGACTGCTACTTTTACCTAGCCCTTTTCTTGTTTGGATCTCCTGTGTATGACCATGAATTTTCCAGTAAGTTTGTTCCCTTTATTAATAAACTGTTTGTTTTTCATCCGCGTGTCTGACACACTGACACGCCCTAAACCAAGCTGCATGGTCCCCGATCAACAGCTCATCTAAAGATTACTAAAATAAGGAACATAGTGTATGTCGTGTACATATAGCACACGGATGCAAAGCTCAGATCTGTAATATATCTTTCTGCTTATGAAAGTCTCATGCCAGACTGTTCTGATGATTTACTGTGTGTGATGATAAGATACCCCACGTAAGCATGCATGCCTGCCTGTTGGATCGGAGCGGAAGCTTTTAAGACAGGAAATTTCTGTTTCAATCTGGAGCAGCTCATCATATCTCGTGCCTCCGCTTTGTCTTGGGAAGAGACCTGAGGCTGTTGTGGTGGTACAGTGATGTGGTTAAGCGAGGAAGGAAGAGGAACAGAGGGATAATGACGAGCGGATTCAGCTCCGCACTTTTCCCTCTGATAACACGCCTGGATCAATGCAGGCATGCACAGCCGTCTGAGTGAGCAAACAGCGAGCGGCAAAGATGCAGATCGATACGCCACATTCAAACACTGCAAGGTTTCCAGCAGAGACACCTTTCATCAGGGACTGAATGAAGGTTTTCATACTTCTTTCATTTCTTTGATTATTACAACATTAAACATCATGTAAGCATATACTCTGATTAATGCAGATTAAAGAGCCAATATCATGGGGGAAAAAAACATTGATATATGACTTTTGCCATGTTTTGTTTGCCCCCTAAACCTAATAACGTGATGGCAACAACTGCAGTCAATCTTACCGATAACTGGCAACAAGTCTTTTACATCTCTGTGGAGGAATTTTGTTCCACTCTTCTTTACAGAATTGTTTTAATTCAGACACGTTGGAGGATTTTCCAGCATAAACATCCTGTTTAAGATCATCCACATCATTTTTTAATCCATTCAGAGGTGGACTTGTTTGTGTGCTTTGGGTCATTGTCCTGCTGCAGAACCCAAGTACACCTGAGCTTGAGGTCACGAACAGATGGAGGATATTCTCCTTCAGGATTGTCTGATAAACAGCAGAATTCCTGCTTCCATCTATTACAGCAAGTTGTTCAGCAGCCCCAGACCATCACACACACACACACACACACACTACCACCATCATGTTTTACGTTCAGTATGATGTTCTTTTTCTGAAATTATGTGTTAGTTTTACTCCAGATGAAATGGGACACACACCATCCAAAAAAGTTCCACTTTTGCAAGTAAAGTCCAAAAAATATTTACCCAAAGTTCTGGAGACCATCAGGATATTTGTTGGTAAATGTGAGATGTGTTCCTTTTGTGTTGTTTTTGGTCAGCAGTGTTTTTTATCTTGGAACTCTTCTAAGGAGACCATTTTCACCCAGTCTCTTTCTTATTATTGAATCATTAACACTGATCTTAACTGAGGCGAGTGAGATCCTGCAGTTCTTTAAATGTAGTTCTGGGTTCTTTTGGGATCTCCTGGATGAGTTGTTCATGCCCTTTTGGAGTAATTTCAGTCGGCCAGTCACTCCTGGGAAGGTTCACCAGTGTTCCATGTTTTCTCCAGCTCTTAGATGATCAATTACTGTTTTTGAATTCCTTCAGATAAAAATGGCATAATGTGTTGCTTTTTGAAATCTTTTATCTGCTTCATGTTGTCAGACAGGTTCTATTCTTTAAGTAATTTCTTGATTCTACAGGTCTGGCAGTAATCAGGTCTGGTTGTGGTTAGTAGTGAAATTGAACTCAGCTTTCCATTAAGTGTGATTAATCACAGTAAATTTATGAGGGCAAAAACTTTTTTCCCACAGGGCTAGATTAGTTTGGATAGTTTTTTTTTCCTTTAATATATTAAAGTATCATTTAAAAAAGTGTTTTTTACATTTACTCAGTTTACATTTGTCTGATATTAAAGGTTGGTTTTGATAATCATTTACCATGATATGCTGAATAAATTAGTGTAAAAAAAATGTTATTATTACAGAACAATGAAAATAATCATCTCATTATACTGAAATCACCTCCATTTGTCACCAAAATTTCATTGTACTCAAAAAAAAAGGAACACCTATTCATTCCTTCACTCGTGCCCTTCATCGTTCAGTGATGAGATGAGTGCCTAATCCATTCAGGCCTGAGGAAAGCGTCGGTGTGCGTCGCTGCAGAGCGTACGCAGTGTGTCCAATCAGATTACTGCTTCTGAAGGCCTGTGAATGAGCCTGTTACACCGGCGTACCTGCGATATCTCACACTGCTACAATGAAAACGCGACACAAAGAGCGGCTGGGCTAAAGAGCTTAGTGCTGCTTTTGGGCTGGTGGGCTTTACACCTGTCAATCATGCCTTAAGGTGATGAGCGAGGCGGCTGTGAGGAGGATCAGCCACCAGCAGGGGGAGACAGAGGATTTACCTGAGCAGGAAATCAGCCGCAGCAGATACAGGTGACTGACCCGTACCCACAATAACCAGAAATCACACATATGCCACACTGGGGGCCAGTCCTGCACCTGCCTCTATTAGATATATATGTATTTATACACTGATGAAGCATAACATTATGACCACTTCCTTTTTTCTGCTTATAGAATGCTTCCCATAGGATGCTCTTGTTTGACTAATCTCAGTCTAGCAGTAACACTGAGGTGTTTGAAACCTCCAGCAGCACTGCTGCTGTATCTGATCCACTCATACCATCAGCACGACACCATGCTAACACCTCATACACCACCACCATGCTAATCACTGCAGTGCTGAGAATAATGATCCACCACCCAAATAATATTAATAATAATAATAATAATAATAATAATAGCTGCTCTGTGGTGGTTTTGTCTCCTGTGGGGTTCTGAGTATTGAAGAACAGGGAGAAAGAAGGAGGATAAACCTATATATAATTATAGATTAAGTACAAAGTGTCCTATATGCTCAGTGGAGCTAATAAAATGGCTTACAGTGCTTAAATAATTCCTATACACCACACATAAACACATTCCTATGTACCAGTGCAAGTCAAAAGTTTGGACACACCTTAAATTCAGTGTTTTTTCATTATTTAACATTTTTCTGCATTCTGCAAAAAAACATATGGAATTATACTTTAGTAAGCGAAAACATATTAAACAAACAGAATATGTTTTATATTTTAGATTCTTCAAAGTAGCACCTCTTGGCTGTTTTTTCTCAGTCAGTTTTATGAGGTAGAGTCACCTGGAATTCAAGCTTTCAGTTAACAGCTGTGCTGAACTCATCAAGAGTTAATTACTTAAATTTCTTGTCTTTTAATGTGTTTGAGAGCATCAGTTGTAAAGTAGTGAAGAGGTAGAGTTACAGGTATACAGTGAATAGTGAATATTTGAGTAATGCTCTAATCCAGATTATGAGAAGCAAGAACTACTCAGCTAAGTAAAGAAAAAAAAATCTTTAAAATATGAAGGTCAATCAATCGGAAACATTTCAAGAATTTTGAAAGTATCCTCGAGAGCAGTCGCAAAGACCAACAAAAACGTTATGATGCTGATGAAACTGGCACTCATCAGGACCGCCCCAGGAAAGGAAAAGCAGGAGTTCCTCTGTTGTACAGTATAAGATCATCAGAGTTACCAGCCTCAGAGTATTTTGGTTTGTTTAACACTTCATAGTCTGGATCACTTCACTGTTCATTTACTATGTAGAAAAAATAAATAAAATTATGTTCAGAATTGTATTCAGCTGAGCCTTGGCTTTTCTGCATCTTCAGGAGTTTTTATTGCATTTTTCTAAAGTTATCCAAGAAGTGTGAAGAGGGCACTGTAGAGGAGAAAGAATGGATAATACGCTTTATTTTAATCGATATGTTTCTCCCACTCCGCTACTGCAAGGCCCCTGGCCAAGTCTAATCAATCTGATTACTCCACGTCTGCACCGAGCACAATAATGCCTTCTGACAGCAGTTATAATTTCACTTTCTAAGCTTCCTTAAAAAGTCAGAGTGAGTCATTCTTCAAAATATAGATTGTAGCATCTATGCTTGGTTTCTATAAGAGATAAACACACTTGATATACACTGGGGTGAGCCTGTTTTGGTAAGTGGGGACATACAGGTATTTATTTTGATTAGGATGTTCAGGCTGGGGGTGTATACCGCTTTATACACAAGTTAGAATAGCTTTATGGGCTATAAAAAGCATGTTTATGAAGTTTTTCACACTAAATCATTCACTCTCACATAAAGAAATATTTACCACCAGCTCTGTTCTTACCAGTTTCAGTCTCTTTTAGAACGAGCCATTTAAGGGCTCTGTCACTTTTATGCAAATAAGCTGCTGCTGGCCACGCCATATATTTACACACACGCTGATGTTAGCTTGTGTCAAATGGCAAAGCACAAGCAAGCTATAAGGAGTGAATTTGGTGCCAAATGTTTTACGTAAAAAAATTCAATCTGCAATCAAAATTTTAAAAATAAAAATAAAAAATTGTATGTTGCAAACTCATAAGAGAAAAAATATATACGTTTTTTGCTTCTGAGTTTTGGCACAGTTTTTACGGGTGGGTGGGACTTAGAAGAAGGCCTTGAATCTCCATTGGTCAGCTGGTTTTAGACTGACGGCAAACGCCTTCTTCTAAGTCCCGCCCACCCTTGAAAACTGTGCCAAAACTCTGAAGCAAAAAACTGTAGCAGAGCCAAACAAGAGATTCCAGAAGCAAAAGTCTTTAACAGAAAAATCAAAATAAAACCACAGAATTCACAAAAATAAAAGCAATGACTGACAAAATCCAAACTAAAATAATTTTAAATAACTGCAAAGGATAATAAAGTAACCAAGTATATTAAAAAATATATATTTGCTATATATTCTTTTCTTTTGAATTTGCAACATACATTTTTTTCTTTTGATTCTTAAACATTTGATTGCAGATTGTATTTTTTTGTGTAAATATTTTGGCACAAAATTTACTCCATAAAGCTAGTTCATGCTTAACTGCAATAGAAGCAAAAAAGATTATTATTTTAAAGTACTTACATCTACCTCATCTGCTGACTTGCCTCGGAGTTTGATGCTCCCTTATTGTGACGTCCCACCCACTAGATCAGTTGAACATCCACAATTTTGTTCCATTTGGTAAACCTCAGGCAGTACACACACACACACAGCAAATTTCTGGAGTTCGAAAATAAAATGTGTAAAAGTGTTAAACTGTGTGAGTTTATTCTCCAACTTAAACTACAAGTTGAGTTGAGGGAAACTCTTTGGCGGTATAGAGTTTATTTCAGAGTTTATTCCAAGGTGTTGAGAAGCATAACTGAACTCTCTAATGGGCGTGTCCTCCAATCCAAGCCTACCATCAATGTAAAATCTTCAGTGTTGGGCACGTTACTTTGAAAAAAGTAATTACTTATAGTTACTAGTTACTTCTCCAAAAAAGTAACTGAGTTATTAACTGAGTTACTGCACTATAAAAGTAAATAGTTACCAGTAAAAGTATCTATTGCATTACTTTTGTGTTACTCGCCCCCCCTACACCTAAACAGAGTTTAAAGAAAAAAGTTACTTTAAATCTGTCATAGAGTATAGTGTATTTGATCGTCATGCATATCCACTTAAAATGAGTTGATATTAACTCTCAGGGAGTTTATTCCAAAAACTAGAATTTGCTGTGCAGCAGGATTAGCCAGTAGACTTCATCTGAGGGAGGAATCTGCATCTACTGTCTGTGAAAAGTCAGTCAGTCTTTTTTTTAAATAATAAGGTATGTGTTTCTATCACATAAAGTGCTTTGCTATTTAGCACAAGCAGCAACTTATTTGCATAGAAGTGACAGAGCCCTTAAATGGCTAATTCTGAAAGGGACTGAAACTGGTACTGCACTGTAAGCCTGGATAGGTTGAATTTACTTAGAAAAATTGAGGAAACCGGTTGCCTTACAAAAGTTAAGTAATGGGTAATGAAAACTTGAGTTAGCATAAATTAAAACATCAAGTTATTACAACTAAAGGGGAAGTTGAGTTATTTGTAAGGTGGCCCAGGGGGAATCACTACACACTGATGGTGAGTGTTAGTCAGAAACTGTTGGACACACCCAGTATGCAAATAGATTGTGACAGAAGACAATAGAAAAGAAGCTGCCAATGGCAAAACAGACTAAACTCAGTTATTATAAGTTGGTTCAACTCAAAGATCTCAGTTTGAATGTATCTGTGCCCACAAATGTTCAGCTAACTCAAAATAGTTGAGTAATGTTTAGAAATATGCAAGTTTATGTAAAACAGACTTAAAGCTCCACTAGGTAGGATTGAGATTTTGTGCTCGTGGGCTCCCTCTACAGTTGTAGAGTGTAGTAAATGTTTCAGGCGGATTAGTTTCTCTTTCTCGTTTTCTGGCTTTCACAGACATATTCGGTCTCTTTCCAGCTTCTGCCAGAGTGTCTGTATGTTAGTTTGTAAAGAATGAACCAGTAGTCCTTGTAGAACTGTTAGAACTAAAGGTCGGAAAGCAGGTCGCAGTTCTCGTGAGCGTTGGTCGCGGCCGCCTCGGAAAACTTACAGAGTCTGGTTTGAGCTCAGAGGAGCTCCGGCACAGACACGAGAGCACCGCTATTCCTCCTATTACACCTCAATGCAGCACTGCAGTGAGTTTCAAGCTGTAATTTTACTTCTTTAAAAAGATCAAAATCAAGAAAATACACCTAGTGCTGCTTTAAATCATCTGAGTTCAAACAACTTCTGGGTTTACAGTGTAATAGAGCAGGTGAGATCTCTTTATGTCAGTGATTTTGCGTGAAGAACTTCATGAACAGGTGAAAAATGTGATATATGTACCCTTTAAACTGTAAAAAACAAAAAAATCTAAATATTCAGGTTGGTCAGGTTCCATTTATAAAATATTCAGATAAAAAAAAAAACATCTGAAAACAATGAGGATGAGTAATAGTGTGAGTGTGTGTGTACGGAGGACGAGTGATTAGACTAAGAGTGATAGAGGTAATGAGACCGTGCTGTCATCATAAATATGCTCTCGACTGATGTTTACCCAGGGTGTAACCGTATAAGTGTGTGTGTGTGTGTGTTTTATAGCAGCTATAACTCAGACACTGCAGTTTATGTTCCACATTACTCACTCTGACTTTTCTAACTTTTCTAAGCGTATTGTACTGTAAACACATCAGCAGTGTTTTGATTATGCCTATTATTAGATAAATGGCTCCCGAGACATTTTCAGCTTCCAGCTGTAATAATAAACACAGTATAATACAGAACACAATACACACACACTGCACTCAACGCCAATCTGCTTTAAAACAATACTCACACACACACTGGACACAACCCTTTAACACAGGGGTGTCCAAACTTTTTTTGTTGGGGGCCAGAAGGAGAAATATATTTTAAGTCACGGGCCACAGACTCTGTAATAAAACAAATAATGAAATATACCACTTTAAATAATACATTTTCCTGATTATATCATTTACACACCATTTTTCTTGACTTACTGTCTTTATCTTTGACAGTGTTGTCTAAACTAAGATTTTTCAAATTGATGTTTAATTTCATGATGTCTCTTAATATTAAACTCCATAATTACGGCAACTTTTAGACTCTTTGGCCCGTGTTTCTGTGCTAGAAATGCGCACTCTCTCCGCTTTTAGACTCTTTGGCCCGTTTTTCTGCGCTAGAAATGCGCACTCTCTTCGCTTTTAGACTCTTTGGCCCCGTTTTTCTGCGCCAGGAATGCACACTCTCTCCGCTTTTAGACTCTTTGGCCCGTTTTTTCGCGCTAGAAATGCGCACTCTCTCTGCTTTTAGACTCTTTGGCCCGTTTTTTTTTGCGCTAGAAATGCGCACTCTCTCCACTTTTAGACTCTTTGGCCCGTTTTTTTTGCGCTAGAAATGCGCACTCTCTCCGCTTTTAGACTCTTTGGCCCCGTTTTTATGCACTACAAATGCGCACTCTCTCCGCTTTTAGACTCTTTTACCCGTTTTTCTGCGCTAGAAATGCGCACTCTCTTCGCTTTTAGACTCTTTTGCCCTGTTTTTCTGCGCTAGATATGCGCACCCTCTCCGCTTTTAGACTCTTTGGTCCCGTTTTTCTGCGCCGGGAATGCGCACTCTCTCCGCTTTTAGACTCTTTGGCCCGTTTTTCTGCGCTAGGAATGCGCACTCTCTCCGCTTTTAGACTCTTTGGCCCCGTTTTTCTGCGCTAGAAATGCGCACTCTCTCCGCTTTTAGACTCTTTGGCCCGTTTTTTGGCGCTAGAAATGCGCACCCTCTCCGCTTTTAGACTCTTTTGCCCCGTTTTTCTGCGCTAGAAATGCACACTCTCCCTGCTTTTAGACTCTTTGGCCTGTTCCTGACACCTAGCGTTCAAACTTTGAATCTCACATTATAAAAACCTGCTTAACAGCGGGCCAACTTTCATTCTATTCCTAAAATACCTCGCGGGCCGCTCCAAAAAAGGAAACGGGCCGCAAATGGCCCGCGGGCCGTAGTTTGGACACCCCTGCTTTAACACAATGCACACATTCAGAGCTCCATACAGGCCTGTACGTCAGCCGGCAGCTGCGTATCTGAGATGTTTTCAGGTTTTAAAGGTCATGGTTTCTTTATGTTAGGTCTGCTCTTTTAAACACAACTCAGAGGAGCAACACACAAAGCAACGCTACTGCAGACTCTGAGCTATATGGGCTCAAAGACAATGGTGTGAAAAGTCAAGTCAAGTCAAGTCAGCTTTATTTATAAAGCACATTTAAAAGACACAAAGTGCCGACCAAAGTGCTGTACAATAAGATCAAATAACACAACCTAATTTAAAAACCAAGATAGACCAAGACAGAACAACAACTAACATCATCAAACTCCGCTCAGGATCCAAATGCCTGAGAGAACAAATAGGTTTTCAAATTAGACTTAAAAATATCCACTGTGGCCGATTCTTTTATAAAAAGTGGAAGATTATTCCAAAGTCTTGGAGCGGCTATAGAAAACGCCCGGTCACCTTTGAATTTCAGCCGAGACCGAGGAACATCTAGACACAACTGGTTGGAGGAGCGTAAAACACGAGGGGTCGAGCGAAGGAAAAGGAGGTCAGAAATGTAACTCGGAGCCAAACCATGAAGAGCTTTAAAAACAAACAATAAAACTTTGAAATCCACCCGGTGTTTTACTGGAAGCCAGTGCAGTGAAGCCAGTACAGGGGTGATGCTCTCCCTTTTCTTGGTACCAGTCAGGAGCCGTGCAGCTGCATTTTGGACCAACTGCAGACGTGACAGGCTCGACTGACAGATACCCAGGTACAGTGAGTTACAATAGTCGACACGAGAGGAGATAAAAGCATGTATAATTGTTTCCAAGTCCCTAAAAGACAGAATGCTTTTGAGCTTAGCTATGTTTCTAAGGTGATAAAAACTACCTCGAACAACTGTGCTAATTTGTTTGTCGAAATTTAGGTTGGTATCAAAAACGAAACCAAGGTTTCTTACATGGTCATGTACATTGGTACTCAAAGGCCCCAGATCATTAGCTATAACACTAGCCGCGTCAGGATTTCCAAAGATAATAATGTCAGTTTTGTCTTGGTTTAGCTTGAGGAAATTTTTTGACATCCAGCATTCAACATCCCTCAAACAATCAAATATGAGACGCAAAGAACAGTTTTTTCTTGGATTAAGTGGAAGATAAATTTGTGTATCATCTGCATAGCAATGGTATGAGATGTTGTACTTCTGGAAAATAGATCCCAGAGGAAGCATATACAGGGAAAAAAGGATAGGTCCCAGAATGGATCCCTGGGGAACACCACAGGTGATAGGTGCAGAAAAGGAAGAAAACGACTGACCCAACTTAACAGAGAAAGTGCGATTTTCTAAATATGAGGCGAACCACTTTAATGCTACACCCTGAAGGCCGACACCAAACTTCAGACGATCTAGCAGGATGGTATGGTCGATAGTGTCAAAGGCTGCGCTTAGATCTAAAAGAATAAGAACAGCACAATTCCCAGAATCCACAGCTAAAAGGAGGTCATTTAAAACCTTAAGAAGAGCAGACTCTGTACTATGCTGAGCTCTAAAACCTGACTGAAATTTGTCCTGGATGTTAAATTGGCTAAGATAAGAGCACAGTTGATGAAAGACAACTTTCTCTAAAACTTTTGCCAAGAAAGGAAGCTTAGAAATTGGTCTAAAATTCCCCAAAATTGTTAGATCTAGGCCAGGTTTTTTTAAAAGAGGGTGAACAACTGCATGTTTAAAGGAGGAAGGGACGACACCACTGGTAAGACTGCTATTTATTACGGACTGAATGCTGGGGCCGAGAGATGACAAAACATCTTTAAGAAACGGCGTGGGGAATGCATCCAGGCAGCACGTGGTTGGCTTCATGTGCAAGATAAACTGAGTCAGGTCTAATACTGACACAGGCTCGAACTGGCTAAAATAAGCAGGAGGTGTAAGTGAAACAGAGGGATCAGGGACTGCAGAAACTATTTGAGACCGCAGACCGTCAATTTTGGAAATAAAAAACCTCATAAAACTATCACAAATTTCAGTAGTAGCTCCAGTGATCGGCGAAATAGTGGGGTGCAGCACTGTATTAATTGTATTGAAAAGAACTTTAGGACTGTGGGAATGCCTAGCAATGATGTCAGAAAAATAATGTGCTCTGGCTACTTTGACGCCATGTTGATAGTTCTTTAGACATTCTTTATGAATCTGATAAGAAATTTGAAGGCGGTCTCTCTTCCATTTCCGTTCTGCCTTCCTACACTGCTGTCTGAGTGCCCGAGTATCATTATTTAGCCATTTCTGTGACTTTAGTTTAACACGTCTGGTTTTTAATGGAGCAATTTGATTGATGATGGCAGTACACGCAGAATTAAAGAGATCAGTTAGCTCATCTGTACTTGTACCCAAAGGCGGGTTCTCGATCGCAGGAACCACGGGAGAGGTAATATAGGCAGCCGAAAACTGACTGGCTGTAGAGGGTGTAATAGAGCATGTGCAGAAGACAGGCTGACTGCTCTTAAGAGGAGAGCATGGAATAGAAAGGTCAAACAGAATGGGTTTATGATCAGACAAACAAACATCCGGATCTATTTCTATGTTCAAGACTGAAAAACCAAACGACAACACCAGATCCAGAGTATGACCATGCTCATGTGTGGGGCCAGTAACAGACTGAGTTAAACTAAAAGAATCAATAAGTTGTAGAAAATCTCTAGTCAGAGGTTTGGAAGGACAGCATACATGTACATTAAAATCACCAAGAATCAGGACTTTATCTGAGCTAGACAGAGTAACTGAGAGAAAATTTGAAAATTCCTCAATGAAATCCTTGCTGTCTTTAGGAGGTCTATACACTAAAGCACATGTTACCAGACAGGACAGCTCCAACTTAAACAGCTGCACCTCAAAAGTGGTATATTCTTCAGCAGATAATAAACGGCATTTAAAATGATCCCTAAAGAGAGTAGCGAGACCACCACCTCGACCGGTAGATCTAGGAGTATTAAGAAAGGCACAGTCACTTGGGGAGAGTTCAACAAGGGGGCTTGTGTCACCAATAGTTAGCCATGTTTCAACTAGAAAGAGAAAGTCCAGACCACGGGAGATGAAAAAATCGTTCAATAGAAAGGTCTTATTAAGCAGCGACCTAGCGTTAATTAACGCTATTTTAACGGGCACCGATTTTGGGACTGGTTGTGTAATGGTGAGACAGTTCGCAGGTGTATATTCCAGATGGCGAAGATTGCTGAACTCGGGGCTGTTTTTCCGACCTCTTGGTCTAACTGAGTTACGGCGAGACGCTGAAAGGATGGCTGGAATGTGCTCGCTGGTGGTCGTGCTGGCAGATACACGTAAAGTGCGGCGGGATCCCCGGTGGTTGTAACGGGGACGTCGCGCTATGCCCAACGCAACACAGCGCGCATAAGTCTGGGGATGTAGGCAGGCCTTGATGTTCAGGCTCAACAGTTCCGATGTTGTGTAGCGCGGCATTTCCCTGATAAAATTGCAATATGTAGATGCGGGCTCATAGAAAAAACCATAAAAAAGGCCGATCAGGACGAGGATCGTCAAGTGTATTTTCACAACACACATTATGACTTTCCCATTAGTACACACAGCCCAGTAAAACCACGTTAGCCAGCAAACCAATTCACCACTTCAAAGTCAGCGTACAGGACAAGTAGTTACAACTAAAAACCTGCCTGACAACATGAAACACCGACAACTTACCAAAGGTGGAAGCTCTCTTGCAAACACCGAAAGTAAGCTGGCAGACGCAGAGTGGAGCAGGCAGCGAGGGCTCGTGTTAGGCAGGAGACTAATGTCCCGTACAGGTGGATCCAAATCCAACTCAAAAAATTAAATCCAGGATAAAATGAATAAATCCAAGCTTAGAATCTCCACAGCAGAGTGTCCAGGATTATAATATTGTGGCTAAATAACGTTAAAACCGTTAAAAAAACGGTGAGCAGCGGCAGACAAACACGCCAGCGTTCACTCAACCGGAACCGGAACCGGAACCAATCCATTAGAATAAAAGGCTGAGGAAATAAGGATAAGCCCTGCATGTGCTGTGTAAATTCTGTATGATGCTCTGGGTCACTCTCCTCTGGTGCTGTAGCCCTCAGTTATGGGAAGAACTGACCTTCAAAGGTCAAATTCCCATCAGCACAATATGAACTCAGCTCATGCAATGACCAATCTGAGGGATACGCTGATGAGAGATTACCCCTGAGGGCTTTAAGTCCTGTAGATCATCATCTACAGCTCTTATGGTTCATCATGTTCTTGTACAGTTTGTCATTCAAACATAAAACTAAGTAAATGGTGTGGGGTTGATGCTGCAGTCGTTCTGCAGGTTTAGGTTCAGCAACAGTATGTGCTTAAAGAATGAGGTCAGCTGACTACCTGAATATACTGAATATAGACCAGGTTATTCCATCAATGGATTTATTCTTCCCTGATGAACACGGGCATATTCCAAGATAACAGTATCAGGATTCATGGTGCTGGAATAGTGAAAGAGTTCAGGGTTCAGGGAGCATGAGATCATCATTTTCACACATGGATTGAGAGAGAGTTCACCACAGAGTCCAGATTTTAACCTCATTGAGAATCTTTGGGATGTGCTGGATGGAGAAGAGCTGCTTTGTGCAGCGGCTGGTCAGACTCTACCATCATCAATGCTGCTGCAAGATCTTGGTGAAAAATTAATCCAGCAACACTGGATTGAAATACATTTTGGGACATTGCAGAGGATTATTGAAACAATTCTACAGTGAATGCGTCAAAGCAATCAAAGATAAAGGTGGTCCAACCAAATATTAGAATGTGTGACTTTTTTTTTTGGCCAGGCAGTGTATATATACTGTAGATGTATAATTAACCTCATGTCTCATGTTTTGTTTCCTTTTAGTTTTTTAGGTTCTTCATTGTGTTCTTAGTGAGTTTGGCTTTTTGAGTCTTGGTTCTCCGCAGTTGTGTTTCAGTAGTACTGCCCCATGTTCTAAGAGATCTTCTCCTTAGTCTATATATATATAAAAAAAAGTTACTTTATTTAATGTGAAACTCATATATCACATACATGTATTCAACACAGAGTGATCTATTTTAACCTGTCTCAGAAAGTTTGAATATTATATAAAGACCTATTGGTACTTTTGGCAGTGTGGGCAGTGTGCCAAGTCCTGCTGGAAAATGAAATTCACATCCCCATAAAAGTTATCAGCAGAGGATTACACAGGAAAACACTGCACTGACTTTAGACTTGACAATAAAACACAGTGGATCAACACCAGCAGATGATCAGCATGTCTCTCCAAACCATCACTGATCATCAGTACATTTTACATTTCATTTGTAAATCAAGGGAGCAGAGTCTGGAGGAAAAGTGGAGAGACACAGTCCAAACTGCTCGAGGTCTAGTGTGAAGTTTCCACCAATCAGTGATGGTTTGGAGAGACATGTCATCTGCTGGCTACATAAAAAACACTACACACATAGACCTGAATTAATTTTAAGCTTCTGGTTAAAGCTGCAGAAGAATGGTAAAATCAGAGAGTACAGTCTGGAGAAGTTTGATGTAGGGCAGTGGTAATCAGCCTGAAGAGCCGTATCCTCTCCTGCAGAGTTCAGTTCAGCACCAATCCCCCACACCTGATCCAACTTCCCACCAGCTTCAGCAGCCTCTGATTAGCAGAGCAGAGCTGGGCTGAAACTGAAGTCTGCAGAACATTACAACTGATCATCAAAGGTTTGGTTGCACCTGGTAAAATGCCAATAACTAGAGAGGTTCACTCTTCTGGGTGGTTTAATTTAATATGATTAATAATATGCATTGGCTCGAGTTAGCATATTTTTATGTGGACAATTTATATGTGTTGCTTGGAGTGTGTGTGTTTTAACAGGTGGGAACTTATCATTTTTACTTGTTGATGCTCACAGCATGACGATAGAGGTTCATTAATAATCATAGACCTTGGCTTGTTACATACAGTTGTGGTCAAAAGTTTACATACACTTGTAAAAAAACATAATGTTATGGCTGTCTTGAGTTTTCAATAAGTTCTACAACTCTTATTTTTCTGTGATAGAGTGATCGGAACACATACATGTTTGTCACAAAAAACAGTCATAAAATTTGGTTCTTTCATAAATTTATTATGGGTCTGCTGAAAATGTCACCAAATCTGCTGGGTCAAAAATATACATACAGCAACAAAATTTGTCATTTTTGGTGATGTAGCGAGTTGTGTCAATCAAATTAGCTTCATGTCATGGCCTCTTCACTTCTTGTAAGTGATTCTGATTGACTACAGCTGTTGACTTCTCATGAGCCCATTTAAATAGGGCTCATTTGACCCAGTGATTTGACTCAGCTACAAAAGCTACAATGGGAAAGTCAAAGGAACTCAGTGTGGATCTGAAAAAGCGAATTATTGACTTGAACAAGTCAGGGAAGTCACTTGGAGCCATTTCAAAGCAGCTACAGGTCCCAAGAGCAACTGTGCAGACAATTATACGCAAGTATAAAGTGCATGGAACAGTTGTGTCACTGCCACGATCAGGAAGAAAACGCAAGCTATCACATGCTGCCGAGAGGAGATTGGTCAGGATGGTCAAGAGTCAACCAAGAATCACCAAGAAGCAGGTCTGCAAGGATTTGGAAGCTGATGGAACACAGGTGTCAGTCTCCACAGTCAAGCGTGTTTTACATCGCCATGGACTGAGAGGCTGCCGTGCAAGAAAGAAGCCCTTGCTCCAGAAAAGGCACCTTAAGACTCGGCTGAAGTTTGCTGCTGATCACATGGACAAAGATAAAACCTTCTGGAGGAAAGTTCTCTGGTCAGACGAAACAAAAATTGAGCTGTTTGGCCACAACACCCAGCAATATGTTTGGAGGAGAAAAGGTGAGGCCTTTAATCCCAGGAACACCATGCCTACTGTCATGCATGGTGGTGGTAGTATTATGCTCTGGGGATGTTTTGCTGCCAGTGGAACTGGTTCTTTGCAGAAAGTAAATGGGATAATGAAGAAGGAGGATTACCTCCAAATTCTGCAGGAAAACTTAAAACCATCAGCCCGAAGGTTGGGTCTTAGGCGCAGTTAGGTGTTCCAACAAGACAATGACCCAAAACACACATCAAAAGTGGTAAAGGAATGGCTAAACCAGGCTAGAATTAAGGTTTTAGAATGGCCTTCCCAAAGTCCTGACTTAAACCCCATTGAGAACATGTGGACAGTGCTAAAGAAACGGGTTCATGCAAGAAAACCATCACATTTAGCTGAACTGCACCAATTCTGTCAAGAAGAGTGGTCAAACATTCGACCTGAAGCTTGCCAGGAGCTTGTGGATGGCTACCAAAAGTGCCTAGTTGCCGTGAAAATGGCCAAGGGACATGTAACCAAATACTAATGTTGCTGTATGTATATTTTTGACCCAGCAGATTTGGTGACATTTTCAGCAGACCCATAATAAATTTATGAAAGAACCAAATTTTATGACTGTTTTTTGTGAAAAACATGTATGTGTTCCGATCACTCTATCACAGAAAAATAAGAGTTGTAGAACTTATTGAAAACTCAAGACAGCCATAACATTATGTTTTTTACAAGTGTATGTAAACTTTTGACCACAACTGTATGCTATTAATTTAGCTCCTGCATCAGAAGCTGCCACTAACAAAGGCTTATAAGCATGAATTAGGCTATGTTCACATCACAAGCTACATTGCTGGAATCTGATTCTTTGCTCACATTCTTGACGGTTCACATTCACAAATGTAAGTGATCTGTGTCTGTGTGTAATGTGAACAAATCTGTTCCTGAAACGCTGCCTCACATGAGCACATTGATACCTGTATAAACGTATCCTTCTTCACCAACAACAAGTTTTAAGTTTTAAGTTCATATCTTGAAGCATTGGAGGTTAAATGGATAAAAATGTAAAAAATATACATTAGACCAACGAGGAGACATCCATTTCTCCGTGCAGAGGATAACAAGGAAGTGACTGAAACACCTGTCATTTTAGTGTGGGAGGATTTATGGCTAAATCAGAGCATCCTGGTGTTCAATCTTCATTAATTGCACATTGCACCAGTAAGAGCAGAGTGTGAAGGTTCAATTATCAGGGTAAGAGCACAGTTCTGCTCTAAATATTGCAATGCACACAACATTATGGGTGACATACCAGAGTTCAAAAGAGGACAAATTGTTGGTGCACGTCTTGCTGGAGCATCTGTGACCAAGACAGCAAGTCTTTGTGATGCATCAAGAACAAGAACACGGTATCCAGGGTAATGTCAGCATACCACCAAGAGGAACCAACCACATCCAACAGGATTAACTGTGGACGCTGTAAGAGGAAGCTGTCTGAATACATAAAAACCACGGCTGATCAAATCACGGCAGAATTTATTGTGCACCTCAACTCTCCTGTTTCCACCAGAACTGTCCGACACCACATTACATTATTGTGGTCTAAAACCAGGTGTTTCAGTTTCATTGTCCAACCACTGTATCTTGGGTAAAATAAATGTAAACTAAAGAAAATAGATCCAACATACATAAAATAAATGAGAAACAGAAGAAATGAGCGCCACCAAGTAGTGTAAAAGTTAAGAACAAAAACTTTTTACTGCAAACACATTGTAGGCTATGACTGTCCAATCACTTAATTAGGCCTAGGCTGAACTCAAACAGATATTTACTGTACACAGGAAATTTGGCAGTGTTAAATCAACACTGTTAGTGTTAAATCAACACTTATTAGTGTTAAACTTTACACTCTCAGTGTTAATTTAACACTAATAGAGTTGATTGAACACTGCCAAATTTCCTGTGTATGTGTGATGATATGTCAGTGTTATGTAGGGAAATCAGGCTGTAATTTGGGCTTGTTGTGCTGTAGAAGCAGTGGATTGCCGTGTTTCTGTGGAGGCAGGATGTAATGACAGTAACAGCATAAGACTGTCCGGTTGCATCACTCTGTTCTCAAGAAGCTAACGATGACTCATGTGTTATCACACACACACACACGCACTCACTCTTAAACACACACACAGTTCAGTCCGCTATTGTCCTCAGCTGTTCTCAGTTGATTTAGCACAATTCTGCACTCAGCACAAGGTCAAGGTCAGGATCAGAACAGTTAACACGGCTGTCAGGCCTATTGACTTTTCTCAACGCTTACCATACAAACCCTCCGCCACATCTCGCCATCAGCAGCCTACGGGCTCCCAGCGTCCCTACAAACCGAATACTGCGCTCGCTAAAATCAATTCCATATAGTTTCAGCGCTGAGGTCCAATTCAGAGCCGGATTACGGCCGGGCCCGCGGGCTTACACACACATTTACTGTAACAAACCAGAGCAGTGTGTGGCAGCTCTTATAAAAACAGCTCAATATGTTTTATCATTTGATGAAACTGGAAACAGAGGAGATATTGTTGCGTTTATGAACACACAGCCAAAGCTCGTATGTCATAAACCTGCACCGAAGCTTTACTTCCAGCACAAAACCACACAATCTCACTGTATAGCTCATTTATATTTAATAATATATATATATATATATATACAGCTCTGGAATTTTTTTTTAAAAGAGAGCACTTCAGTTTCTGAATCAGTTTCTCTGATTTTGCTATTTATAAGTTTATGTTTGAGCAAAATGAACATTGTTGTTTTATTCTATAAACTCCAGACAACATTTCTCCCAAATTCCAAATAAAAATATGGTCATTTAGAGCATTTATTTGCAGAAAATGAGAAATGTCTGAAATAACAAAAAAAAAAAAGATGCAGAGCTTTCAGACCTCAAATAATGCAAAGAAAACATATTTAAGAGTTCAGAATATTTGGTGGAATAACCCTGGTTTTTATTCACAGTTTTTATGCATCTTAGCATGTTCTTCTCCACCAGTCTTACACACTGCTTTTGGATAGCTATATCCAAAAATAGAACCTCATAATTTTTAAGTGGTCTCTATTTTTTTCCCCAAAGCTGTATATATATATAAAAACAGTCACTGCCCATATACTTGTATGCATCCTTTATGTTGGTAAGGCTTATAATTAGTCAATACACATGATACATTTGGAATCAGTAACCGGTTATTATTTTTTTAACGCAAATTAATTACACCACCAAGTTGATCTTAATTTCCACCGCCCAACATGCAGATTTTTTTTTTTCTGGCTGAATGACTGAGGAAACATCCCCCAGAGATAATAAGCTTTTGGGCAGGTGAAACACAAAGCACATGGAGCAGATAGGACACTCAGACTCACTGTGGTGATATTCCACTTGTTTATTTATTAGTTCATACCTGAACTAATGCAGCACCAAAGCACATTTATGTTGTTTTCTTTACTGAAATAAAATAAATAAAATTAGGGAGCTGGGTCCATTGTCTCTGTGATACAGCACAACACACACACTGGTCCAATTTTGTGCCCTCACGATACCAAAAATAGGGCCAATTGACACCATACCTAATCATGCATAGAAATTTTCCTCTGGAATGATGGTGCTCCATCCAATACTTTTGGGAAGAGTTGAGGATGAGATTAGCTATCATCCTTACCATTCTAATGCCTTGTCTAATCCTCGCAGAAATTTTCCAGTATCTAGTAGAAAGCCTTTATTGGACAATAGAGACAGTTACTCCAACAAAAGAAGAAACAATGAATAAGCAGGGGTCCTAAAACATTTGGTCTCTATTTGTTCAATCGATAGTGTAGATAGTTACTGTTTTCCTCAGTTGCTTTTGGTATATTTTTAGAAATTCTTAGTACATATTTACACAGCTAAAACACTAAGCCTGGACGATCAAAAAAATAAATGATGTGATTTTTTAAAATCCAATTATATCGCTTTTATGTGCATAAATCAATAAACTCATTGGGTAAATCATTCCACACTAAAAGAAAAGAGCAGCCACGAGTCACACGCAGTCAAATATAGCAGCATTGTATAATCTGCAGTGTCTGAGTTTGATGTAAGATCAAACAAACTGATATGATTCAGCAAGAATAACAGGTTTATTATATTATACTGTGGAGCAGCGGAACACCTGCTAAATTTACAGTAATGATACGTTTAGCTTTGAAGTCATGCTGATTTTATTGAAGAGGCTTTTTTTAAGACCACTGTAAGAACCTTTGGGATTCCTCAGTGGAAAACTCATTTGAATTAAGATCTCTAGATTATTATTATGATACTTCCCAGCCAGCCAAAATGCTAATGTGGGGCTCACATGGACTGGTTTCAGGTGGGTTCCAGGGAGGCATGGGTTCGGAGTGGTTTTGCAGTTTGGTTTCCTAAATGGAATCCATTGTTTAAGCCCATCGTGGTCCCATGGCTACAGTACAGGTCAAAGGTTTGGACACACCTTCTCTTTTTAATGCGTTTCCTTTATTTTCATGCATTTTTACATCGTAGATTCTCAGTGAAGGCATCAGAACTATGAATGAACACATGTGGAGGTATGTACACCAAAAATATATATATTTGAGTTTCTTCAAAATAGCCACCCTTTGCTCTGATTACTGCTTTGCACACTCTTGGCATCATTCTCTCAATGAGCTTCAAGAGGTGGCCACCTGAAATGGTGGTTTTCCAACAGTTCTTGAAGGAGAAGGAGTTCCCAGAGGTGTTTATTAGCACTTGTTGCTCCTTTGTCTTCTTCACTCTGTGCTCCAGCTCACCCCAAACCTCAAATCTGGATTGGGTTCAGGTCCGGTGACTGTGGAGGTTCAGCTCATTTTTTTGTTAAGTACATAAAACTCCACATGTGTTCATTCATAGTTTTGATGCCTTCAGTGAGAATCTACAATGTAAATAGTCATGAAAATAAAGAAAACGCATTAAATGAGAAGGTGTTTCCAAACTTTTGGCCTGTACTGTATGTCTGGTGTGGCCCATCACTGACATTCCATATGTGGTGCCAACACAAAATTATATATAATATATATTGTAATGGGATTCAATTATGAGAAACTCCTTGACTTTATCTCACTAAAATAAACTTTTCTTTCCAAAGACGTTCATCCTGAACTATTTAATACCCTGTCCTGTTCAGGTAAAGCACTTTTGGATCACTATCTCCTACTGAAGAGTGTGTTGAACCCAATACAACATGATTCTACCATCTCTACCATTCAATTAACAGAGCTACAATACGTTACAAACAAATATTTGCTAAAGAACACTTATATAAGGGCATGTGTGGATTGTTTTTGGTGAAATTTCTGAAGGTAAGTACTTCATTTTTAGCATATTATATTTTCAAAAAGGACTTTTTGAGAAATTAAATTGTGAAATTTTATACAACATACTGTACATTTGTTTTGTACTTGTGGGTTGTTTTTGATCTTACCACAAAGTAAGATCAGAAATCTATATATAGATAGATACATAAATTGATGCAACAACTGCAATCAAGCTTTACTGATAACTGGCAACGAGTCTTTCACATCTCTGTGGAGGAATTTTGTTCTACTCTTCTTTACATTTTGAAATTGTTTTCATTCAGACACATTGAATGATTTTCCAGCATAAACGTCCTGTTTAAGATCATCCACAGCATCTCAATCTCACTTTGACTTTGACTAGTGTTTGTGTGTTTTGGGTCATTGTCCTGCTGCAGAACCCAAGTACACCTGAGCTTGAGGTCACGAACAGATGGCCGGATATTCTCCTTCAGGACTGTCTGATAAACAGCAAAATTCATGGTTCCATCTATTACAGCAAGTTGTCCAGATCTTGAAGCAGCAAAGCAGCTCCAGACCAACACACTACCACCACCATGCTTTATGTTCAGTATGATGCTCTTTTTCTGAAATTATGCGTAAATGTTATGCTAATGGCATAGCTTCCAACTGGCATGCTCACCAACACACAGCAAGCAGATTACAACACTCAATTGAGTATTTATGAGAGGAGCAGCTGTAACGTCAGCTTCAGCAACCTACGAGTGTAGAGCTACAGGATCTACAGGCCCAGCTACAACATCATCTGTAGGTAAATGTGCTGCAGGATGCCATATAGAACCTGTATACCTCCATACTCAACTGTATCTCATCTTGTTTCAAGGTTAAAAGCTCCAACAGGGTCTAAACTAGAACCTCCTATAATCAATTGTTCACCCCAATAAACATATCTCTTATATACACAGACGTAATTTGGCGGGGTGGGTGGGGGATCATGTCCCCTGCACTTTTTCAAAAGCCAGTTTTGGTCCCCCTGCAGAAATAGAGATGGATCAAGTGCTAGGACCAAGTAGAAAACAACCTCTCAAGCAGAAGCTAGTTTCCCTTTAGACCACCCACAAGCTCATTCACTCACACCTCATAATTTCAATATGTTTTATTGTTCACTTTTCTTTTTTAACGAAATTTGATTTTCTTTCTGGCTCTCTGTTACACTCATTTAAAATACAATGTATGATCAGTACTTAGCATTAGTATCAGCATAGAATTATGGATAGTTTATTCAATGTCTCCCATTCTCTTGCAAAATAATAAAATTTCTGCTTTTTTATTTCAAAAATCAGGTTGTGTAATGTTATGTAAGGTTATGTAAATGT
The DNA here is from genome assembly GCF_023375975.1 of Astyanax mexicanus. Lineage (NCBI taxonomy): Eukaryota > Metazoa > Chordata > Actinopteri > Characiformes > Acestrorhamphidae > Astyanax > Astyanax mexicanus. Next base: position 75,273,205 of record NC_064409.1, read on the forward strand.
TATAATGTTATGTAAATGGGGAGGAAAATGAAAGCTTCTAGGTTGTAGTTTAGCTGTAATTTTGAGAACCAATATTTCATCCAGGTGTGTTGTGTTGATCCTAGAGAGAGAGAGAGAGAAAGAGAGATAGACAGACAGATAGACAGACAGACAAATACTTTATTGATTTATTGAAATTCTAGTAGAGACGATGAATAAACGTAAAAAAAAAAAAAAAAAAAACACACACACACAAACGAGACAGCGCTACTGGAACAGGCAGCCACTCGCGTTGGCGCCGGAAGTAAAATCAGAACTTTACACACCTGGATTGGCTGAATCTGTGATTTCTTCGTTAATAAACCTCCAGCTCCCCAGACACCCTTCTAGGGCATTTGGAGGTCCATCGAGGGCCACTATCAGCCTTACAAGCTGACCCCAACATGCAGTATGTAGGGTCACAGCTTGTGACCAGGTTAAATTTGGCCTCTCCAATTAGGAGAGCCCAATTTTTTTATTAATTCAGTGTAGACCTAGTTTTACCTGGTGAGGAACTGAACTGAGCAGTAATGTTCCTCTCAGATCTGCTGCTTTTGAAGGTGTTTGTATTTTAACAGTTGACAGTCTTTTCACTTCCCTGGCTTCATGCCACTGTTTGCATGGCAAAAGGTGAGGTAGGGAAGGAATCTTGTTTACAGGGCTCTCTCTTTAAGTCTGGTCTTATCTAAATGTGTGGTTTCATCCTTTTTAGACGGCTGGTAAGATTAGTTTTGAGACCCCAATGCCGTGTGAGTGGACTTCTGTAATTCACCATTACCGCTGGCTGCTGGGGATTACGGAGATCTCCACTGATAGCTGTGTCTGGAGAGCCAGTCTGTTTGCATTATTTCCTGGTTTGAGGTGCTTTTTTTTTTTTTTGGTAAAATGATGTAAATATTTGCTGTGCGGTTGCATCATGGAGAGCTTTCACCACCTTACAGCAGTCTACAGGACCACAGGTCCACTACAGGATCTGTAGCAGTACAGCAGTGAACACTCTCTCCAGACACTTCATTACAAACCACTCTCTCTTAAAGTAGGTGTTTCTAATAAAGTGGCCATAGTGAGTGGAAGCACAAGGTAGTAGGTAGAAGGTGTTTCTAATAAAGTGGCCACAGTGAGTGGAAGCACAAGTTGGTAGTAGTAGTAGTAGTAGTAGTAGTAGTAGGTGTTTCTAATAAAGTGGCCAGTGAGTGGAAGCACAATGTAGTAGTAGTAGTAGGCGTTTCTAATAAAGTGGCCACCGTGAGTGGAAGCACAAGGAAGTAGTAGTAGTAGTAGGTGTTTCTAAAAAAGTGGCCACAGTGGAAGTCCAATGTAGTAGTAGTAAGTAGTAGGTGTTTCTAATAAAGTGGCCAGAGAGTGGAAGCTCAATGTAGTAGTAGTAGTTGGTGTTTCTAATAAAGTGGCCAGTGAGTGGAAGCACAATGTAGTAGTAGTAGTAGTAGTAAGAGTTTCTAATAAAGTGGCCACAGTGAGTGAAAACGCAAGGTAGTAGTAGTAGTAGTAGTAGTAGTAGTAGTAGTAGTAGTAGTAGTAGTAGGTGTTTCTAATAAAGTGGCCAGTGAGTGGAAGCACAAGGTAGTAGTAGAAGGTGTTTCTAATAAAGTGGCCAGTGAGCAGTGTAGGTTATTTTTAGCTGCAGGTTTAAATGGGTTGAATGTTGAGGGCTGTTTTTATACAGTATCTTTATCTAAGTGTCACCATCTAGAGGAGGAATAGTGCAATTACAGCAACATGCCTTATAGAAATACTACAGATCTCTACAGAAGATAAATTCAAGCTCAAAAGTTTGGAATTAATGTCCCCTATTAATATGGCACCAACTTGATTACAGATAAAAATATTGTTAAATAAAATGTTATAAAAATTTGAGAATCAACTGGTGTTCAACCATTAAAAAGATGCAATCATGCTTTTAAATGGTTAAAGTTTAAAACATAAAATATATAAAATGATATCTGAAATAATGAACAGAAGACTCTAAAACAAAAATACATAAAAATGTGTAAAACTTTAAAATTTCTGGGGTTTAAAAAGAAACAGACAATAACCCAAGTTTGTAACTACTTGTTAACTGGTTTTCAAAACTAATACATTCTTATATTATTTACAATTTAATATATGTAAAAATGATAACTGCTGATTATTCTCCTGTAATTGTAACCCATAATAGTATTTACATATTACTGCATATAAAATATTTAAATGTGACTGAATCTGAATAAATATTAATATGAGTACGAAAATGAGTACATTTTAGAGATTACAGATTTAAAAAGTAAAATAAAATAAAAAAAATTTACTTTCTATAATTTTTAAGAATTTCTATTGGTTTATTCTTTATGAAATTGTGACAGTGCAAATGTGCCAGTTTTACAGTGTCAAAAATGTAAAAAAAAAAAATAATAAATTGTTAAGTTTTGGGTTTTAGAAGATATACTCTGCACACTTCACTGTACTGTGAATAGTTTTAATTTTGAATGGATTTAATTGATATAATCATAATTTCTCAGAAACTGAAATTTCAATGGATGTTAGAAATGTTTAGCATCCTTTCCAGCTGCAGATCTTCTTGGCTAGGTGTCTACAGGCTGTGCACACCTGGATTTGGACAGTTTATCCAGTTCTCCATGCCAGATCCTCTTCAGCTCTGTCAGACTGGACGGCGAGAGAATCTGTGATCTGCCGTCTTCGCTTCTCTACACAGCTGTTTGATGGGGATTAAGTCTGGGCTTTGGCTGAGCCACTCAACCACATTCAGAGACCAGATGCCCAGAAGCTCCTCCAGCACCGTTTGATGAACTGGCACCGCAGTCTAAGCCTGAGTGTGGTCTGGAGCAGGTTTCTGTTCAAGAATGCTCCTATAATTACCTGCCAATGAAAAGCACACCCATATAATGATGCACCCACCCCCACGTTTTACAGTAGTGATGGTTTTACAGTAGTGAGGTGATGCACAGTGAGTTTTAGCAACATCCCTAAAACAAGCAGTGCAGGTAAAATAAGGTATTTTGATTTTTAACTCAATTTTAAACTTTATACTCAACCCATATACTCAAAAATAAGATCCCATAAATTTTCTGTGGTGGTTTCTGATCCAATCAACAAGAAGATCCAACACCTAACATTTAATTAGTTTAGTGTAAATTACAGCGCTGGACAAAAATTAAGAGACCATTTAAAAATGATCAGTTTCTCTTATTTTGCTATTTATAGGTATATATTTGAATAACATTTCTCCCAAATTCCAAATGGATATATTGTAATTTATAGCATTTATTACAGAAAATGAAAAATGGTCAAAATAACCAAAAAGATGCAGAGCTTTCAGACCTCAAATAACACAAAGAAAACAACAAGTTCATATTCATAAAGTTTTAAGAGTTCAGAAATCAATATTTGGTGGAATAACCCTGTTTTTTAATCACAGTTTTCATGCATCTTGGCATCATGTTCTCCTCCACCAGTCTTACACACTGCTTTTGGATAACTTTATGCTACTTTACTTCTGGTGCAAAAATTCAGTTCAGTTTGGTTTGATGGCTTGTGATCATCCATCTTCCTCTTGATTATATTCCAGAAGTTTTGAAGGATCTTAAAGGAGCTAATAGAGAGTATAGACACTAAAAAAGAAAGACAATATAATGCGTATAATCAAACCCAGCTCATATTAGGAGCCTATGCAGTGCAGCTATATAACTGGAGGAATGTGATCTCAGTCTTTTAATGCAGTTAACAGCACAGCAGCAGCTTTCTGAACTAGTTCTAAACAGGCGGGAGATGTCTCATTAACCTCAAAATGCAGGATTACACTAATCCAATCAGCATGCAGCAAAGGCATGGATGACATTCTTCATATCGGGTAATGAGTTTAGAAATCATCCTAAGCTGGGAAAAAAACAGCTCATAATTAGCACATTCATTTATTTATCGTATTTTAAACAAGATTTTTGTATGATCAAATGTTTTAACAAGAAGAGTTAAAGAGCCCAGATTCTCAAGAAGAATACAACCTTTAGCTAAAATGCTAAACCCTGTTGTCTGAACCAAATGATCGGTGCCCTGAACGTATTTATTGAAATGGTCACCCTTTTGGCAGAACCTTAAGCAATTTTCACCTAGTTAGACACAACTTACAAACATAGTTTCATCACTAAAACACATTTTACACTGTGATGCACTTGGGTTTCATAATGTTGGGTACAGGTTGCAAAAGTGAAACTCAGTGAAAGCACAGGTGTCTCAACTTAAACACAGCAACTCTAAACTGATCTCACTTGTGGCTTAATTATGTGAAAAAAAAAACAATATAATCCAGTACAAGGAGCTCTGGTTATTGAGGTTTCACTCTGGACAGAAACAATCAGAGAGACGGAGCAAGAGGAAGAGGAGGTATAAGAAAAAAAAAGACAATAATTTTGAACAATAATTTTTAACACTAAAGATTATTTTTGAAAGACTTTATGATCTGATCGTTGTGTTTTCCCTTTTGGTTCAGTAGTGTTTTTTTTTATTTAATTTTTAGTTTGGTTTTGCACAGAGACTGTAAAAAAAGATGGACGCCGTGTCGCTGTTCCCATTCATTCAATGAAAATGAAGCCAAAATCTTCCTCCATGTTGGCGATCCTGAAACCCGAGTCTGTAGAGCGCAGTAGAGACCAGAGGAGGGAGAAAGACTGTGGAGAGACCGCCTACTCATTTAAATAACCCCACCCCTGATGGCTGCCTCATGGTCACAGGCTACAGAGTGGAGCGGAGTGGAGCTGACGGTCTGTTATTGGTCCCGCCCATAACCAGCCATTTTACAATAACCACACCTTTTTTGAATAGAGCTGAATAACGTTTTAAAAAACGAATTCTGTGGGGATATAAAAATGTGACGATATAAGCAGAGGTTACACTAGGGGGCACCTGACCTGTGGTGGCTTCACTTTTGAGAGACGATGCTCTATCCAGCTATACACAGTGTATGGTTCTGCAGGAAGAGTCAGAGGTTTGTGAATGTACTTTGAAAATTTAGTTTACAGTTAAGAGACATGGATGGATGGTTTCAAGAAATGTGTCTTAGCAACTGAGAAAAACTGCAATTCCTTGTTACCATATAAGGTCATGAAGCAAACATCAAAAAACTGTAAATCATTTGCATAAAAATGAAATGAAATGATAAGCTTACATGAAATGTGTTATAAGGGTATAATAGTAGTGAAAAGTTTAGGAATCATGTAGCAACTTAAAAGTGTTAAACAAGATAAAATACTCTGAGAAGAAGCATTTAGGTGCTCTTATCTGGGGAGCTGTTAAAGCTCCACTAGGTAGGATTGAGATTTTGTGCTCGTGGGCTCCCCCTACAGTTGTAGAGCGTAATAAATGTTTCAGGTGGATTAGTTTCTCTTTCTCGTTTTCTGGCTTTCACAGACATATTCGGTCTCTTTCCAGCTTCTGCCAGAGTGTCTGTATGTTAGTTTGTAAAGAATGAACCAGTAGTCCTTATAGAACTGTTAGAAGTAAAGGTCGGAAAGCAGGTCGCAGTTCTCACGAGAGTTGGTCGCGGCCGCCTCGGAAAACTTACAGAGTCTGGTTTGAGCTCAGAGGAGCTCCGGCACAGACACGAGAGCACCGCTATTCCTCCTATTACACCTCAATGCAGCGCTGCAGTGAGTTTCAAGCTGTAATTTTACTTCTTTAAAAAGATCAAAAATCAAGGAAATCCTACCTAATGGGGCTTTAACTTTCAGTTTCTGAGTCTGGTAACTCTGATGAACTTATCCTGTACAACAGAGGAAACTCTTGCTCTTCCTTTCCTGAGGTGGTCCTGATGAGTGCCAGTTTCATCATAAGATTTTTGATAGTCTTTACAACTGCACTTCAAAGAAATGTTAACTGACCTTCATTACTTAAAGTATTTGTTTTTCTTGCTTCTCATAATATGTATTACGCATTACGCAAATATTCACTATTCACTGTATACCTGTAACTCTACCTCTTCACTACTTTACAACTGATGCTCTCAAACTAAAATTAAGAGACAAGAAATTCAAGTAATTAACTCTTGACGAGTTCAGCACAGCTGTTAACTGAAAGCCTGAATTCCAGGTGACTCTACCTCATAAATCTGACTGAGAAAATCCAGGAGAGATGTGCAGAACTTTGTCTTTATCTAAGCAAGAGGTGATAGTTTGAAGAATGTAAAATATAAAACATATTCTGGTTTGTTTAACACTCTTTAGTTCACTAAACAATTCAATAGGGTTTTTTAATAGTTTAGATGACTTTAGTAAAAAAAAATATATATAAATGGAATGGAATAAATGGAAGCTATATAATTCTTATTTGACACGAAATTACAAAAGACAATTCTGACAGTGTTAGAACAGATTTTTATGAAGCAATGTCAATTAAATTGCAGTAATTGTAAAAAAAAAAAAAAAAAAAAAAAAAAACAGAAGGACTTGTCAGATTGCAATGATATTTTAAAACAAGATTAAAGTTACCAAGAATAATAAATGGTTTATGTGTGAAATTAGTGTTGGGGAATTAGTGAGCAGGAGGTGGAGTCAGAGGCCACACCCACACCCATTGCTTACTGCACAGTTCTAATAAGAAAATACTGCCTTTTGCTTCACTGCTAAGAGATGGCAGTGCTTGAACTTTGAATGTTTTCTTAAAGCTGATATCTGAAAGTTTTGGGATTGGGGGGATGTAGACTCTATCTTATAAAGCTGACTGAGAAAATCCAGCCAAGATGTGCAAAACTGTCTCTTTATCTAAGCAAGAGGTGCTACTTTGAAGAATGTAAAATATAAAACATATTGTGGTTTGTTTAACACTTTTTCGTTTGCTAAATAATTCTATATGTTTATTCTTAATAAATTGGATGAATTTAGTATTAATGTACAATACTGTAAATTAAATGTACAGTAAAACCTGGGTTGCCAGATGCCTGTATGCCACTGTATCTTCAGGTTCTAGCTGAGTAATCTTTGTACTATATTTGTACTAAATGCAGCAGCATTTCTATACAATTCAATGAGGCTGGACTTCAATACAGATGCTGCATTGTGGCATTATCTCTACACTTCATCCTGTGGCATTGAGTTAACCGTCTCCTAAAGCAGCTCATCCTCTCCACAGCCTGTTCTCCGCCCGTCTGAAGGGCCTCCATCTGTTTGTTGAATCCGTGCTGACATTTCTATCTCCCTCTTTGTGCCGCACAGCCTGTGTGTATTTACATATGCAGACAGGCGGGTCGAGGGGGTCAGGTGCTCATATTCACTCTTCAAACAGCGAGGCTCTCTCTGCAGCTCTGCGACACAGCGGAGGACTGTGGGTAATATGACCCTGCACCGTGTCACTATGAGAAAAGCTTCTGATGGAGGAAAATCTACAAGACTCCAGCTGGAACGTCTTAGATCCTCAACACTTTCAAGTGTTCGCGAAAGGATCACGCCTTAAAAACTAATCCCTGAACATATGTTACATTTTATTCTATTTATAATCTTCCGATTAGCACGTTGAGCTACGAGGTGCACCCACGTCTGACTCACAGGTGTTAGATTGCACAAGCACAGCTTGCATAAGCTCTGGAAAGGAGTTTGTATGAAAGCATGGGCAGATCTACAGGTCTAGTGCCTCTGCTGGCTGGTTGCAGTATAATGTGTGCAGCTCCAACTATCATTTTACTGTATGTTCATTTTTCTCTGTGCTAATATTGCTACAGTTTTCATTTTTCCCAAGGATTCTGCTTTAAAAGGGGACATATTTAGCAAAATTATTTTTTTCCATTTTCTCCCCAATTTACCCCCCATCACTCGGATGCCCCAACACCAGGAGGATGAAGACCAGCACACGCCTCCTCTGATACATGTGAAGTCATCCACTGCCTTTTTTCGAACTGCTGCTGATGCAGCATTACAGAGTAACATCACAGCACTAACGCTCAGATGAAAGCACAGCGACTTGGTTCTGATACATCAGCTCACAGAAGCAGCCTTGTGCTGATCCACATCACCCTAGGAGTGATAAGGGGAAAGGGCGCCATCTACTTTACCCACCTGGAGAGAGCAAGGCCAATTGTGCTCTTTCAGGTCTCTGGCAGCTGATGGCTACGAAAATACTACGTTTTCTGTTCTAATTTTGCTGAATGATTTAAGTGTTAGAAGGCATATCCAACAGTTAAAAGAACCAGGATCAAATTTGGGTGTTAAATAACCTAACAACATCTTGATTGGCTGATGGTTGTTCTACTCGGCAATTGGTAAATGCAAAAGTCCAGGAATTAACACAATTCACAGGTTCTTGTCCCGAATCCCGCCCATTTAGGTCTCCTGCTGTCTGCAGCATTACCCCGGTCGGCACCACCCCTCACCTGTCAACCCCCACCAGAGCCCCACCCACTAGATCAAATGAAGATCTGCTATTTCTGTCATGTTGGTTAAAAACCCTTATACAGTACACAGCAGGATTATCCAGCAGACTTTTTTCTGAGGGAGGGATCTGTACCTACTGTCTGTGGGAAGTCAGCAAATGAGGAAGACATAAGAACATTTAAACAATGAGTTTTGTGCTTTTATCTCAGTAAACTAGCTTGTTAGTGTTTTGCCATTTAGCACAAGCTAACACAAAACCATAGCATAGTTTGTCCCATCATTCTTTTACAGTATTTTGTAAGAAGGCAGGGCCACACTTAGGAATGATAGAAAGTGATTCCAAGTTAGGGAAGCTTGATTTGCCAGCCCTTGAGACAATTAATACCAATTAATCATGGCTTCAATGCCACAGAGTATTTAATATTTAAGTATTGTTGCTGACCATGTGCATCCCTTCATGGCCACAGTTCACCCCTCTTCTAACCACTACTATCAGCATAATGGTGCACCATTTGGATCTCTCAAATCAGAAGTCTGTCAAGCATGACAGTGATTTTTGTGTGCCACCTGATCTCAGTGCATCTAAAGTGTTCCCGAAAATTCTGCAGCAGTTCCATGATGCAATCCTGTTAACTAATCCTTAATCCCGTTCTGTAAATTAAAGAACATCCTTTACTGGCAGTTAAATGTTGCGTCTCATATTGAACCAATATGCAAAGTGATTTGTTCCTTATTTCCATAAATGTCCACATATGTAATATATGTGGCAACCCTAAAGTTAACGGATATATTGAACTGAGGCTGTTTTGACAGTAAAAAGAGTCCCAGCCCTTTTTAATATAGTCTTTTTAGTAAAGGGTACATAATCAGCATTCCATGTAATTCACATTATTTACCATAAACAGCTTCATATTTACAGGCTGTGATATTCAGAAAGTTACTGGGAATAAAGACACTTATGTAAATGCTTTTGTTCTGATTTGAAATTGAAGTCTGTGCACTAAATGTGCGCTTTTTGTAGTAAATTGGTGACATTAGCGTGAATCTGTCATAAACCCATTGGTTTAATTATGTTTCCGCTTCAGATGCGGAGTTTCGTTTCCCTCCAGCCTCAGAAAACCTGGACCAACTTCAGCCAACCGAGAGAGAGAGAGAGAGAGAGAGAGAGAGAGAGAGAGAGAGAGAGAGAGAGCGGGGGAGAGAGAGAGAGAGAGAGAGAGAAAGAGAGACAGAAAGAAAGAGAAACAGACATAGAGAGAGAGACACAGACAGAGAGAGAGAGACAGAGAGAGAGAGAGAGAGACAGAGAGAGAGAGAGCGGGGGAGAGAGAGAGAGAGAGAGAGAGAAAGAGAGACAGAAAGAAAGAGAAACAGACATAGAGAGAGAGACACAGACAGAGAGAGAGAGACAGAGAGAGAGAGAGAGAGACAGAGAGAGAGAGAGAGAGAGAGAAAGAGAGACAGAAAGAGAGACAGACATAGAGAGAGAGACACAGACAGAGAGAGAAAGAAAGAGAGAGACAGAGAGAGAGGGAAAAAAGAGCATGAGATGGAAAGAGACAGAGAGAAAAGAGTGAGAATGAAGAGAGATATATAGAGAATAAAAAAGAGAAAGATAGAGAATGAAAAGAAAGTGAAAAAGAGGAAGAAGATAGATAGATAGATAGATAGATAGATAGATAGATAGATAGATAGATAGATAGATAGATAGATAGATAGATAGATATTAAAAATGGAGTAAAAAAGTGAGAGAGAAAAAAGGAGAGAGAGAGGGAGCAAGAAAGATGGAGAGAGAAAGAGAGAGAGAGACACAGAGAGAGAGAGAGAGAGAATCAGCAGGGAAAAGGAAGTCATTATCAGATTTATTGGAATGACCTGACAGTATTCTCCCCTCTCTTTTCTTCTCTCTCTCTGTCTCTTTTTCACTCCCTTTCTCTCTCTTTCACTCCCTCTCTCTCTCCTCTTTTTTATTTTTTGTACCCAATTTTCTTTGGCTATGTTTCATTATTTTAGCCCTGCCCATTTTTATTTCATGACATACAGTATATTGATTGTAATGTTGCTTTTTCATAACATCTATAAATGATGAAAGAAAAGCATAAAGGACAACAACAATAATCACTATTATAATCACTATGTGATTATAATGTGTTACAGGTAACAATGTGCAGTGTGTTTCAGATCAGCAGTGTAACAGTATAGAAGATATGTTATAGGTAACTGTGGAGTATGTTATAAGTAACAATACAGAGTGTGTTACAGGTAATTATATCACAGTTAGATCCAACCTTGCAATGTGATTGGCTGAGAGGCATTTTGTGAGTAACATTATTTGCCAATAATGTGCTGTAACCAAAGCTCTGCATGTATTACTCCGCAACATACAGGTAACCTAGCAACGATGCAGCACTTACAAGCCAAATACAAACCAAATGCGATGTCATTATACACCACTGGGAGCTGCTGGATCCTATATAGAGGCACAGTGCAGAAACGTCATGTCTCCAACAGGCGGCGCAGGGAAAGACGCGTTCCCACAAAAATAAATAAATAAGCCCAGTGATTCAAAAATATGCATCATTACACACATTATCAACCACCAATATCAGGTAAAGAGCTGTTATTATTAAAATAAGTGTACATATTTTTCAGTTAATATAAGGTATTTTAAGCTGAATGTAAGGTGGACACTTGTAATTCCACTGGGGGGGTGCTGAAATAAACAAAACTTTAATTCTTAAAAAAAAACATTTTCTTTCAGTCAAACGAGTGCTGGACTCTAATCTTCACAGATTTTTCGGTTGAAAAGCTTTTATTTGGGTGAGTAAATCTCTAACGTTTATTTACAGTAAGCTTAGATGCAGAGCTTACAGCACAGCTACAAGCAGAGCAGCTATGGAACATTTTTTACTCGCAGTGTGCTTATAACGAAACAGATCATAATTTGTTGTCCTGTTTAACTCAAAATCTTTTAATAAATAGCGATAATGGGACTGTGGTATAATCACAATAATAATACACTCAAGATTCAAAATTAAAGCAATAATACACTCAAGGTCGGTGCTATAATGTGTAATATTGGCACTGTGGCCTCGTGCCTACGACCGCATCACAGCAGTGCCAATATTACACATTATAGCACAAACCTCTCGTGTATTATTGCTTATTTAGCGTAATTGCATGGAGTGTGTTACAAGTGACAGTGCAGAGTGAGTCACATGTTGCAGTATGGAATGTGTCACAGGTCAGCGTGTGTATTACTGTAACAATCAGAGACTGTAAAAAAAGATGGACACCGTGTCACCGTTTCCATTCATTCAATGAAAATGAAGCCAAAATCTTCCTCCATGTTGGCGATCCTGAAACCCGAGTCTGTAGAGCGCAGTAGAGACCAGAGGAGGGAGAAAGACTGTGGAGAGACCGCCTACTCATTTAAATAACCCCGCCCCTGAGGGCTGCCTCGTGGTCACAGACTGCAGAGCGAGGCGGAGCGGAGCTGACGGTCTGTTATTGGCCCTTTTACAATAACCACACCTTTTTTGAAAAGAGCTGAATAACATTTTTAAAAAACGAATTCTGTGGGTATATAAAAATTTTACAATATGAGCAGAGGTTACACTAGCTGCTGCATTTAAATAATGGAGGTAGAATTACAGTATATTAGGGAAAAAAACGTGATTGAAAGTTATCTGTTTTGCCATTGGAACCTATGGGGATGGGTGGAGTTACACAGCTTTCTGCAACCAAACAGCAGGGGGCGTCCAACCTGTGGTGTCTTCACTTTTGAGAGACTATGCTCTGTCCAGCTATACACAGTGTATGGTAACAATGCAGTGTGTTACAGCACAGAATGTACCGAGGGTACCAGGAGTCAGTGGTGTAACAGTGTGGACTGTGTATTGCTATCTTTTACTGGTGTTATAATCCTGCCACCTACTGCATGCATGTTGGGAAATAACATGTTACATAAGGAGGTGGAACATTTAGGATTAGCGATTATTTAGACTCTGCAGTGTGATTTGATATTTCTCATGCATCAGGTTCTGCTCACATGGCACATACATGTGACTTTCTATAGTAACACCAGAGTGTTGCATCTCATGGGAGGAACAAATTAGCCTTCCACTGTGTGTGTGTGTGTGTGTGAGCTGTGAAACGTATGCCTAAATGCCAACCCAGAAGAACATCTGCTACCGTCTCCAGTCAAGCTGTCATGACACTTCGCTGCAGAGAGGTCTGAAGAGATTTTAACGATTTTTTTGGCATGTATTTATGTGCTTTACACTCCTCATAACAAATCTGGAAATGCTGTGTTCCTGTCAGCTCTGCGCATGTACTGTAGGTGCATCTAGAGGGGGCGAAATTAAAGCTTCTTTCCAAAGAAAACTTATATTTATAGAGACAGAAGCTCTGGATGTGTTAAGGCAAAGATTGTGTTGGTCATCCTTAAATCCTTATTTAGAGATCACAGGAACCCATCCACAGGACACTGTTGTTTGACTGTTCTCAGTCCAGCAGTAACACTGAGGTGTTTAAAAACTCCAGCAGCACTGCTGTACCAGCAGTTCAACACAGACTAACACCTTATACACCACCACCATGCTAATCACTGCTAATCACTGCTGTATCTGATCCACTCACTGTACCACCAGCTCAACACACACTAACACCTCATACACCACCACCATGCTAATCACTGCTAATCACTGCTGTATCTGATTCACTCACTGTACCACCAGCTCAACACTCACTAACACCTCATACACCACCACCATGCTAATCACTGCTGTATCTGATCCACTCACTGTACCACCAGCTCAACACTCACTAACACCTCATACACCACCACCATGCTAATCACTGCTAATCACTGCTGCATCTGATCCACTCACTGTACCACCAGCTCAACACACACTAACACCTTATACACCACCACCATGCTAATCACTGCTAATCACTGCTGTATCTGATCCACTCACTGTACCACCAGCTCAACACACACTAACACCTCATAAACCACCACCATGCTAATCACTGCTAATCACTGCTGTATCTGATCCACTCACTGTACCACCAGCTCAACACACACTAACACCTCATACACCACCACCATGCTAATCACTGCTAATCACTGCTGTATCTGATTCACTCACTGTACGACCAGCTCAACACACACTAACACCTCATACACCACCACCATGCTAATCACTGCTGTATCTGATCCACTCACTGTACCACCAGCTCAACACACACTAATACCTCATACACCACCACCATGCTAATCACTGCTAATCACTGCAGTGCTAAGAATAATAATGACCCACCACCCAAATAATAATAATAATAATAATAATAATAATAATACTATCTGATCTGTGATGGTTTTCTATCATATGGGGTTCTGAGTATTGAAGAACAGGGTGAAAGAAGGAGGACAATAATAAATTATACAGAGAAACAGATACTACAGAACTACAGTCTATAATTATTGTAGAACTACAGAGTGCTCCTATACGATCAGTGAAGCTGTTAGATAATAGATAATGTATGTAAACAAGAGAAATAGTCATAAGGGGAAAGCTACAACAGAGAAGAAACAAGAACCAGAGAGACAAAACCATGAGAAACACGCAATTTTAAAATAAGATTGGTTGGCAATACTTTGCAAAGTAACAAAGAAAACAGATGATTTAAGAAAACATTTAAAAATAGTCCTTTAGAGCATTTAATGGCAGAAAATGAGATGAGAAATGCATAAAAGTATCAAAAGAAATGCAAGGCTTTTTAACCTTAAATAATGTAAAGAAAACAGATTCATATTCATTTAGAAACAACAATACTAATGTTTTAAGAGTCCAGAAATCAATATTTGGTGATTTATAAATCACAGCTTTTATGCATCTTAGAATGCTCTCCTCCACCAGTCTTACACACTGCTTTTGGGATGCAACAGTTATTATTTAATAGCACGTTTTCAGCCATTTTAGAAATGAGAAGGGTACCATCATATAAGAGCAGATAAATGTTTTAATAAACCCCAGAAATGAAAATCAATAACTACAACTCTTTGATCGATAAATGCACAAAACACGCCTAAAGAAATAGTCTTTTAAATTCTTTCAAAAGGAACCTTTAAAATGAATTGGATCATTCTTACCAGGTCGGGCTGAAATAGTCCTTAGATGTCCTTAGAAATCCAGAGATGATATAGTGAAATGTAGTGAAACTGTGAGGAAATAATGCAGCTTTGTTTGGCTGTAAAGAAGCTTCAGTGGAATTGTTATAGATGGTTGCAAGATTTGTCCATAGAAGTCCTTATGAGTTCATTGACAGAAAGCAAAAAGAGAACAAAAAATATAAAAACAAGAAGCTTTGTGGAGTTTTAAACTTTGATAAGCTTCTCACACAAAGGTTTATTAGTCAGAGGAATGAAGCAACAGCTTCCTCTGAACCTCTATTGTTACCACTTGGCTTCCATTTTTGTCTGGCTTGTAATCTGGGGTAAATAACCAGTACTGCCCCCAAAGGTCAGGGTAGGAATTACAACTACAAACATTCAAGCAGTTATCTTTATTTGATGGCTTGTGACCATCCTTCTTCAATAAGGTTTTCAATGAGGTCTTGACTGATGGCATGTGACAATACAGGTCTTCAGAAGAGAGGGATTATGGGAAATGTTGGTGGGAGGCCTGAAAGTATGACAGTTTTAGAATGTTCTGCGATGCATAATAAAACAGAAAAAGCACAAAAAATAACATATTTTCTGTTTTTGTAAGGTGATCAAACACAAAGAAATTTATGCGTATAGATAGACCTGTTTTTTCTTTAGGATTTTGTGTTCTTGAAGAAGACCCTGTTACTATCTAACGCTGTGTGATCTCCTAACCGCAGCAAAGCAGAATGGAGGACATTCTCAGCATGTACTGTCTCAATTTATGTAGAGAGAAAAAAGAGAAAGAGATAAAGAAAGAGAAATAGAGAGGATAGCAGCTCAGTGCAGATTTTTAATTCTGTTTTTGTAGTTATTGATTTGTTTCTTATTTCACTGCCGTTCCCATCATCAGCACTTCCCCCCTCCACCTTCAAAGCTGTCCAGATTGACTGTCAGCTAAAGAGCACTGAAAAACCAGACAGACAAAACCAAAGGCCAACCTAAACCCAAAAACCAGCACAAACAGAGATTAGAATCCAGAAATACAAAAATAAGAGAAATGATTAGATAAAAAAAAAATAGATGGTTGGCAATACTTCGCAAAGTAGTAAAGAAAACAGACTGGTATGCAGCTCTGGAAAAAATAAAGAGACCAATTATATGTAGGTAGATTTTTGTGTAAAATGAACATTGTTGTTTTATTGTATAAGATACAGACAACATTTCTTCCAAATTCCAAATAAAAATATTGTCATTTAGAGCATTTATTTGCAGAAAATGAGAAATGGCTGAAATAACAAAAAAAATGCAGAGCCTTCAGACCTCAAAAATTGCAAAGAAAACAAGTTCATATTCATAAAGTTTTAAGAGTTCAGAAATCAATATTTGGTGGAATAAACCTGTTTTTTAATCACAGTTTTCATGCATCTTGGCATCATGTTCTCCTCCACCAGTCTTACACACTGCTTTTGGATAACTTTATGCTGCTTTACTCCTGGTGCAAAAATTCAAGCAGTTCAGTTTTGTTTGATGGCTTGTAATCATCCATCTTCCTCTTGATTATATTCCAGAGATTTTCAATTTAATAAAATCAAAGAAACTCATCATTTTCAAGTGGTCTCTTATTTTTTTGGTAAATGAATCAAAGGTGAAAGTTATTCATATTCAGGAGATAAGCAAAATAAGAACAAATCCAGATTGGTTGATTGGTGGCACATAAATAGAGGCCTCCAGAAGATAGGGATTATTGTGCAAAGGACAAATGGAGAAAGGTGGGAGACATGAAAGTGTTTTAGAAGTTCTAGAGGAGAGAGAAAGAGATATGCGTATAGATAGACCTTTTTGAGTGAAAAGGTTTAGCATTTTTGTGTTTTTGAAAAAGATTCTA
The DNA here is from genome assembly GCF_023375975.1 of Astyanax mexicanus. Classification (NCBI taxonomy): domain Eukaryota; kingdom Metazoa; phylum Chordata; class Actinopteri; order Characiformes; family Acestrorhamphidae; genus Astyanax; species Astyanax mexicanus. Next base: position 75,289,631 of record NC_064409.1, read on the forward strand.
TTACTATCTTAAACTGTGTGATCTTCTAACCACAGAACAGCAGAACGAAGAACATTTTCAGCATGCAACATCTCATTTTATATTATAAAGAAAGAAAATAGAGAGAAAGAAATAGGAAGAAAAGGAAGCGATAAAGAGAAATAGAGTAGCAGCAGCTCGGTGCAGTTTTTAATTTCAATGCCATTCCCATCATCAGAATTTAAAACACAAATGCGAAAAAATACAAAGTATGCTAATGAGATGGCTGGCAATACTTTGCAAAGTAACAAAGAAAACAGATGGGTATATATACACATATGGTAAATAAAACACAGGTGAAAGTTATTAGTATTCAGGAGATGAAGAAAGTAAGAAAAGTTCCAGGTTGGTTCATTGGTGGCATGTGACCAAGGCCACAGGAAGGTTGGAGTCTTGAAACTGTTTTAAATAAAAGGAAATATGAGAGAGACATAAACAAAGAGATAAAGAGAAATACAGAGAGAGAGAGGAGAGAGAGAGTAGTAGTAGCAGATCAGTGCAGTTTGTTTAGCTGTGTTCTGTAATTATTGATTTATTTTTTATTTCACCGTCGTTCCCATCATCAGCACTTCCCCCCTCCACCTCCAAAGCTGTCCAGATTGACTGTCAGACTCAGCAACAGAAATCAGAGAGACAAAAATAAGAGAAATGATCAGTTTTCTGATGGGATGGTTGGCAATACTTCGCAAAGTAACAAAGAAAATTAAGTGGTATATATACAAAGATGGTTATTGAATCACAGGTGAAAGTTATTAGTAATCAGGAGATGAAGGAAAGTAAGAACAGAGAGAACTAGAGAGCGAGAGAAAGAGAGAGAAAGTAGTAGCAGCTCAGTGCAGTTTTTTTAGCTCTGTTTTCTGTTGTTATTGATTTATTTTTTATTTCACCGCCGTTCCCATCATCAGTGCTCCCCCCCTCCACCTCCAAAGCCGTCCAGATTGACTGTCAGCCTCATGACGGGGGTAAAAATAGCCGCAGATCCCGGAGCAGGCTTGATTTAATTTAGCAGCTTCGCGTGTGTCTCCCCGGAGCGGCGTGATGAGAGCGAGGCGAGGCGGCGCTCCTCCGCTCGGTCTGGGACCATCTCCGCATTTCCACTGATTGGATGGAGATGAAACATCATCCTCCACTTTCAGGGAAATGCAATTAAAGACACGCAAACGGATTAAAGTCTGCGGCTGCGCAGGCCCTGAGAGGGCAACCTGACCCGGCGGCGGTATGGAAGCAGAGGAATGTGTCAAAGTGCTAAGCTGCTAATTGTTTGTGTAAGTGTGTGCGTGTGTGTGTTGTTGTTGGCATAAATGTGTGTGTGGAGCTTTCTCTGGCATGTATTGCTCTTAGGGGGATTCCCTTACTTGTCCAACTCCTTTAGAATAACTGTGATTTAATGATTAAAAAATGTATAAAACTAAAAACTAAAATAAAAATCTGCGCAATCAATTTGCCATTTAAATCCCAGTAGATGATATACAGTAATATATATATAGCCAAAGAGGGTCCACCCCCCACTGTCACCTCTTTGAAAAAGCCCAATACTGTATACTTATATTGTAAAATCTCACACACCAACAAAATATCATCAAATAGGGAGTAGTAGCTGTCCCATGACTTTTGCCATCACTGAAACTTCACACTAGACCTCGAGCAGTTTGGACTGTGTGTCTCTCCACTCTTCCTCCAGACTCTGATCCCTTGATTTACAAATGAAATGTAAAATTTACTGATGATCAGTGATGGTTTGGAGAGACATGTCATCTGCTGGTGTTGATCCACTGTGTTTTATTATCAAGTCTAAAGTCAGTGCAGTTTTGTTTTCCCGCAAAATCTTACAGCACTCCATGCTTCCCTCTGCTACTGACAACTTTTATGGAGATGCAGATTTCATTTTCCAGCAGGACTTGGCACACTGCTGTTCTCCTTGTTGCAAATCTCTTACCGCATGGTCCAGAGAGTTAGTATTCACGGTCTGGTTGTAAATGGGCCAGCTGTAAGCAATCGGGGGTTGTGAGGTCCGCCTCTGCATCACCTGGGCTGCCCGCAGTTTGACTGGCACCTCCGCTAACTCAGAGCTAACTCAGAGCTAACTCAGACTAGCGGTGTGATGCTCTCAGCCCGGGTTCACAGTGCTGCTGCTTGGAGAGGCACTGGAGTGTGGAGGGGAGAGCTAGGCCAGATGATCTGAGAGCTGATTAATAAATGAACAGAGCGCGGAGAGAAGGCCCGGCCGACTGCCTGGGTGAGTGTCACGCCACATAGAGCAGCAGGACAGCAGACACAGGACAGCCTGTCAGTCTGTGATGTTATGGGGATGATGATGGTAATGGAGATGATGATGATGATGTCTGAAAACACCATGACAGCGATGTCAGTGTCACCCTTGCTGTGTTCCAGTGTGTGTGTGTGTGTGTGTGTGTGTGTAAGAGAGAGAGAGAGGAAGAGAGAGAGAGAAAGAGACAGAGAGAGAGAGAAACAGAGAAAGAATAAAGCCAGGTCAGATCAGTGCTGCTGTAAAGGCAAGACAGAATGAGGCTCGAAGGAGCATGATAACAGATCATGAGGCAGAATTTCCATTATATACTGTAGCACACACACACACACACACACACACACACACACACACACACTCCAGGCAGACGTTCAGAAGACCAAGAAGACCAGAGAAGCAGGTAAAGGCTACATCAGAGCAAAACACTGATCCATAATACTAATCCACGTGGTTTTCAGAGACATAAGGCACTATCATTTTTATTGGTGCCAACCATCACTCATCCCATAATACTTAATAAAAAAAAGCTATAAGGATTATATTTTTAGTAGAAAATAACAAAATGATCAGGGTGCTTAATCAGATCTTAAAGTGGCAGTCTGTATTATTTCATGTCTAAACTGAAAGCAGAATCATTTCTGAGTGGAGAAGAATATGGACAAAATATTGTGTTTAATGGTACCAGTGTGCTGGAGCCACCATCCCTAAGCTAAGCTTAATATACTTATTCTAAATCTAAACTGGGGTGTCAGGTTGCTTTTCGCGGGAGTTCTTCTTCTGGCCACGTCTCTCGTCTTTACGTGCTTACATCACACATACAGCCTCTAAAAAAGAATCCGGCTTAGTTTTACTGAACGCGAGCGGCTGGTGGAGCAATGGAGACTTCAGAAGAGGAAACTCAGATCTCAGTAGCTCATTCACTCATAGTGAAAACAAAGAAACGAAGGAGTGAAAATTCTGACTGAGCGCTCTCTCTCTCTCTCCCTCTCTCCCTCTCTCGCTCTGTCTGACTAAACATAACCTGGAATCGGATTAATCTACTCTGAAAGAAAGCCACATGACACCCACCTAGTTTAAAAAAATGATTCTTCCGTATTCTTGGTGCAATTACCCACTCACACCAGAGAGGGCCCTAAGTTCAAGCACGGCCATCTCTAGGCAGCAAAGCCAAAGGCAGTATTTTCTTACTAGAACTGTGCAGTAAGTTATGGAAATGTGAATGTGGGTGTGGCCTCTGACTTCACCTCCTGCTCATTCCCCAACACCAATTCCACATCTTAACCATTTATGATTCTTGGTAACTTTAATATTCCTTTCAAATAGCATTGCAATTTGACACATCTTTCTGCATCTAATTTGATAATTACAGCAATTTAATCGACATTCCTTTTTAAAAATCTGCTTTTACACTGTCATAATTTCCTTTTGAAATGTTGTGTTAATTAGGAATTATATAGCTTCCATTTATTATATTCCATTTGTAAAAATAAATAAATAAACAAATATTTTAGATTTGTAGATAGTAATACTAAAGTCATTTAAACTATGAAAAAACATATGGAATTATGTAGTAAAGCAAAGTAAAGTGTTAAACAAACCAGAATATGTTTTATATTTTAGATTTTTCAAAGTAGTCAGTTTTGCACATCTTGGCTGGATTTTCTCAGTCAGGTAGAGCCACCTGGAATTCAGGCTTTCAGTTAACAGCTGTGCTGAACTTATCAAGAGTTAATTACTTGAATTTCTTGTCTCTTAATGTTACTGTTTGAGAGCATCAGTTAAAGTAAAGTAGTGAAGAGGTAGAGTTACAGGTATACAGTGAATAGTGAATATTTGAGTAATGTTCTAATCCAGATTATGAGAAGCTAGAACTACTCAACAAAGTAAAGAAAATATTATTTTGAACTTTGAAAATATCCTCAAGTGCAGTCGCAAAATAGACCATCAAAAATGCAGAAATGTTACTATGATGAAACTGGCACTAATCAGGACTGCCCCAGGAAAGAAAGAGTAAGAGGTATCTCTGTTGTACAGAGTTACCAGCTTTAGAAACTGCAACTTAATAGATAATTAATACAGAGTATCTTGGTTTGTTTAACGCTTTTAAGTTACTACATGATTCCTTCATGTGTATCTTCATAGTCTTAGACTTCATTATTAATTTACAATGTAGGAAAAATTATAATAATTAAAAACTTTAAAAGAGAAGTTGTATGTAACTTATCCTCAGACTAAACTGCTTATGATGGATGATTATTTCTATTGTTTAGCAGCTCCTCGTCTTTGAAATGCCCTCTATTACTGCCTGAGGCTTTCAAGGATGTTGGCTTGTTGTTTCAAAACTTTTCTAAAGTCCATATTTTTAATTAAAACCGTTTTTTTTCTTGTGGTTTGACATTTTATATTAAATTTTAAAGTAAAAGGTACAAATAAAGTATTTTTCTGATTTATTATTTGAAGCCTTTCCAGGTTCCAGGTTAAGCTATGCAGAGATCAAACGCGGTTCAGAGCAGTGGAGGATTTTAAGAATATTAATTAAGAGGTTTTTGGACAAAATATGAACTATCATAAACCAGTGAGTGACCTCTTGACTCTGCAGAGCGCTGTGGGCTGTACTGACATTAATAATACATATCTGGACTCTCCTCTGGACTTCCACTCTGAGACTCTCAGTGCTGTGAGGAGACCGAGAGCAGCTTCATCAAGACATTTCTAACATGGAAACACGGTACTGAGGGAAATAGAGCCCTCACATTTTACATCTCCACATCTCCTCTCGCCACTAATCACCCCTCAGAAGCTCAGGAGAGACACTCACAGTTAAAGAGGGGAGGGGGCACTGAGGAGTGGGTCTTTCAATCAGGACACAATCCAGTTAGCCAGTAAATTAGCATAGCAAATAGAATGCTTAGAAATGTTAAGGATTTCAGTGTGATCTTGTGCATGACTAGCAGCTAATCAGGCTGTTTTTTTGGGTAATGAAATAAAACGAGTATTCTCCTGCTTGTAATTTATTGTATTGTATCATTTGGTCTTTGGTTAAGGTTGTCAAAAGACTGGTAATGGACCAGATTGATGGACCAACTTGGTCATCTTGGCCGAATAGGTGGTCATATTAGTCATGAAGACTTACTTAATGTTGCTTAGTATGGGATTGTTCAGGATTAGCTTGATCATGTTGGTGCAATAACTGTTGGTGGACTTGGGAATGTTGGTGGGATAACTGTTGGTGGACTTGGGAATTTTGGTGGGATAACTGTTGGTGGACTTAGGAATGTTGGTGGGAATGTTGGTGGGATAACTGTTGGTGGACTAACTGTTGGTCGACTTGGGAATGTTGGTGGACTAACTGTTGGTAGACTTGGGAATGTTGGTGGGCTAACTGTTGGTGGACTTGGGAATGTTGGTGGACTAACTGTTGGTGGACTTGGGAATGTTGGTGGACTAACTGTTGGTGGACTTGGGAATGTTGGTGGGCTAACTGCTGGTGGACTTGGGAATGTTGGTGGACTAACTGTTAGTAGACTTGGGAATGTTGGTGGGCTAACTGTTGGTGGACTTGGGAATGTTGGTGGACTAACTGTTGGTGGACTTGGGAATGTTGGTGGGCTAACTGCTGGTGGACTTGGGAATGTTGGTGGGCTAACTGTTGGTGGACTTGGGGATGTTGGTGGACTTAGTGTTGGACTAAATTGGTCCAATAGGTTAAAATAGGTGGTCACATTAGTCATGAAGACTTACTTAATACTGTTCAGGTTAGGATAAGCTTCACCATGTTGGTGAACTAGCTGTTGGTGAACTAACTGTTGGTGGATTAACTGTTGGTGGACTAATTCAGTCATGTTGGTGAACTAACTATTGGTGAACTAACTGATGGACTAATTCAGTCATGTTGGTGAACTAACTGTTGATGGACTAATTCAGTTATGTTGGTGAACTAGCTGTTGATGGACTAATTCAGTCATGTTGGTGAACTTACTGTTGGTGAACTAACTTTTGCTGAACTTACTGTTGGTGAACTAACTGTTGATGGACTAATTCAGTTATGTTGGTGAACTAACTTTTGCTGAACTTACTGTTGGTGGATTAACTGTTGATGGACTAATTCAGTTATGTTGGTGAACTAACTATTGGTGAACTAACTGATGGACTAATTCAGTCATGTTAGGTGAACTAACTGTTGATGGACTAATTCAGTTAGGTTGGTGAACTAACTATTGGTGAACTAACTGATGGACTAATTCAGTCATGTTGGTGGATTAACTGTTGATGGACTAATTCAGTTATGTTGGTGGATTAACTGTTGATGGACTAATTCAGTCATGTTGGTGGATTAACTGTTGATGGACTAATTCAGTTATGTTGGTGGATTAACTGTTGATGGACTAATTCAGTTATGTTGGTGGATTAACTGTTGATGGACTAATTCAGTTATATTGGTGAACTAACTATTGGTGAACTAACTGATGGACTAATTCAGTCATGTTGGTGGATTAACTGTTGATGGACTAATTCAGTCATGTTGGTGGATTAACTGTTGATGGACTAATTCAGTCATGTTGGTGGATTAACTGTTGATGGACTAATTCAGTTATGTTGGTGGATTAACTGTTGATGTACTAATTCAGTTATGTTGGTGAACTAACTGATGGACTAATTCAGTCATGTTGGTGGATTAACTGTTGATGGACTAATTCAGTCATGTTGGTGGATTAACTGTTGATGGACTAATTCAGTTATGTTGGACTAATTCAGTTATGTTGGTGGATTAACTGTTGGTGTACTAATTCAGTTATGTTGGTGAACTAACTGATGGACTAATTCAGTCATGTTGGTGGATTAACTGTTGGTGTACTAATTCAGTTATGTTGGTGAACTAACTGATGGACTAATTCAGTCATGTTGGTGGATTAACTGTTGATGGACTAATTCAGTCATGTTGGTGGATTAACTGTTGATGGACTAATTCAGTTATGTTGGTGGATTAACTGTTGATGGACTAATTCAGTTATGTTGGTGAACTAACTGTTGGTGGACTAACTCAGTCATGTTGGCCATGCTGGTGGAGCGGCTTGTTCATACTAGCAGACCAACTGGGCCACCCTGGTGATTTTGACTATGTTCTAGACCAGCTTGGTCATATTGGTGTACCAATTAAATTATGCTGGTAGGCCAACTTAATAATTTGCCCAAGCAGGTAGATGACCCCAAATCATGTTTGCCAAGCTGGTGGTCATATTGGTCATGAATCCTTACTTAATTCTGCTTAGTCGCACATTTAGCATGCTTAGGATTAGCTTGATCAAGTTGGTGGAGCACCTTGGTCTTGTTGGCCACATTGGTAGAACAGATTTGCCACACAGGTGGATCAGATTGGTTCTGTTGGTGGGCCAGATTTGCTACTGTGGTAGACCAGCTTTATCATGTTGTTGGATCAAATTGTTCTGGTTAACCACAGCTGTAGATCAGCTTGGTCACATTGGCTGTCTACCTCAATCATGGTGAACCAGCTTCATTATTTTGGTCACACTGCTGGGGGAACAGTTTGGTCAGGTTGGTTAATAAAACATAGCCTATGCTGCTCAATTAGCATAACTAGTTTGTAGTGATCCTACATTTATATACACCCACATTCTCATTATATCAGCATGAACTCAATGCACTGCATGTCCTTGTACACTTGTATTTTTTATACTGTATGTGTTCTATTCTCTTTTTTATGAGAAATGTCAGTCGACCTTCACACCTACGCTGTGGAAATTCCGTGAAATGTTACTAAAAAAGTGCTTCTTCATACTTTACTGCTGAATAAAGTTTTACTCAGTCTGATTTAGAGGTTAAGGGTATGAGGTACAGGTGGTACACACAGGAAATCTGCCTGATTTATGGTTTTGGAAGCTTTCAGGCGTTTTAATAAGATTATTTCAAATAGAAACCGTCTTTCAGAGAGTAAAAAAGAGAGAAAGAGTGAAAGAGAGAGAGAATAAAAGCAGTAGCCTCGGACCAATTTTTATAGCCAGCCAATTAATTGCTATTTGCTGTGTTGTAAATGGAGATAGAAAAAGGTGAAAAAGAGGAGAGAGAGAGAGGACAGATAGTAGAAGGCTACAGTTCCTTTATAATGGCTCTCCAGAGGCAGCAAGCGAGTTTAAGATCATTTTAAGTCTGTTTTTTTTGTAAAACCAGTATTTTGTGAATCAACTTTAACTCACAGCTCCATCCCATAATTTTGGAATGAGTTGGGGATGGGGTGGAATTGTGATCATCCACCATCCTGACTTTACTGACACTCCTGTTGTTGCTAAATGCAATCAAATCCTCACAGCAATGATCCAAAAACTAATAGAAAGTCTTTCATGGACGGAAGATACAGTTTAATACCCTTATTGGAACATCAAATAAACATGCATCCCAGTCTTAATCCTAATTCTAAGCTTTACCTCAACCCTAATTCTAACCCTATCTTAACCGTAATCCAAAACATAACCATCACCATAACCCTAACAATAATAATCTTAATTCCAACCTCAACTCTGGTCCCAACCTTCACCTCAATCCAAAACCTAATTCTAAACTCACCCTTGCCCTAATCCTATCCTATTATAATTTCAATTTAACCCTTAATCCAAGGCCTAATCCTAACCTTGTTTTGGCCCTAATCTGATCCAATCCTTATCTTTTATACAAATCTCAACCCAAAACCCAATTCTAACCTCATCCTAGCCCTAATTCTAACCCTGGCCTAACCCTAGTCTAACCTCAACGCAAAACCTTACTCTAACCTCAGCCTGACCCTTACACTAATCTGAGTCTAACCTCAACCCAAAACCTAATTCTAACCTCAACCCAAAACCTAATTCTAACCTCAGCCGAAGCATAATCTTAATCTGAGTTTGACCTCAACCCAAAACATAATTCAAAACTCACTGTAGCCTTAATCCTATCCTATTGTGATCTCAGTTCAAACCTCAGTCCAAAACCTTATCCTAACTTGTTTTGGCCCTAAACCTAACCTATCATTATCTTCTTATGACTTTCAACCTAAAACCTGATTCTAACCTCACCCTAGCCCTAATCCTAACCTTGGTTTTACCTTAGTCTAATCGCAACCCAAGTCCTAACCTCACCCTAGCCCTAATCCTAACCTTGGTTTTACCTTAGTCTAATCGCAACCCAAGTCCTAACCTCACCCTAGCCTTAATCCTAACCTTAGTCTAACCTCAACCCAAAACCTGTTCTTACTATAACTTCAACCCAAAATATAATTCTAATTATCATCCTAAACTAACATAATTTAAATCTCAACCCAAAACCTAATCCAACTTTAATGCTAATCCTAACCTGAACTTCAAATCCTAACTATGGCCTAAATCCCAACACCAGTTGGAATCTCAGGCCAAAATATTCTTCTTACCATAACCCTGGTCTAACCTCTAAACCTAATCCATACACACACTGTTTTGTGGTGCTTTTTAGTCCTTTTTCTGCATTTTTTCTGATTTATAACATTAAAACAAATAGACAGTTCAGTTCAAAGTACAGACTTGAATCTGTTGATACAGAATGTAAATGGATTTGTTGTATTAAATATGTAATAATACAGTTATAACAGACTGAAAGTTCTGAGAGACGGTCTGATTGTTAGGGAGTTGATATGGAAAGAAACTCTTACTTTCTATCTTTTCTTTTCTTCATAAAAACTTGGCTAGACTAATCTATCCAGGGCAACTTTTACATCAACAATAAACAGAATAAAGAATAAAATATCATTGCTGTTCCTTTAAATGAGCTGCTGGTGTATCTTCACAGCATACACTTTCAGATCAGTATCTGTCTCTGCTGAGACGCACAAAAGTGCAGCACTGTTAAGATACGAACGCGCCAAAGTCAGAGCTCACCTGCCTCTTAAAGGGAATGACAATGGGACACAATTATTGGTTTATTTCACGTCACGCCCAAAACACACCCATGATTGGCCTAAACTCTAAACCTAATCCATACACACACTGTTTTGTGGTCATTTTTGCTGCATTTATTCTGATTTACACTGAAACAGAAAACAGTTCAGTTCAAAGTACAGATTGAATCTGTTGATACAGAATGTAAATGGATTTGTTGTATTAAATATGTAATAATACAGCTATAACAGACTGAAAGTTCTGAGAGACGGTCTGATTGTTAGGGAGTTGATATGGAAAGAGACTCTTCTTTTTCAACTTTTTTATATTATTTATTTCTTCATAAAAACTTGGCTAGACTAATCCTTCCAGTGCAACTTTTAACTCAACAATACGAACGCGCCAAAGTCAGAGCTCACCTGGCTCTTAAAGAGAATGACAACTGGCACACTGATTGGGTTATTTCATGTCACGCCCAAAACACACCCATGACTGGGCTAACTTTTAAACCTAATCCATACACACACTGTTTTGTGGTGCTTTTTAGTCCTTTTTGCTGCATTTTTTCTGAGTTATAACATTAAAACAAATAGACGGTTCGGTTCAAAGTACAGATTGAATCTGTTGATACAGAATGTAAATGGATTTGTTGTATTAAATATGTAATAATACAGTTATAACAGACTGAAAGTTCTGAGAGACGGTCTGATTGTCAGGGAGTTGATATGGAAAAGAGACTCTTCCTTTTTTATCTTTTCTTTTCTTCATAAAAAAAAACTTGGCTAGACTAATCTATCCAGCGCAGTTACAGACTTGCTGGGTCAGCTTTTCAGATTGGACTGAATTCCACAGCTCAGCAATAAAGGCAGAGGTAGCGAGCGCTGTGTGTGTGTGTGTGTGTTATGTCAGTCAGAAATGCTGCAGCGATGTCTCGGCTGTGTGTAAATGCTGCTGCCGAGAATAGAAAGGCATTAGCTTCTTTCTTTCTTCAGCAGTGGAATCTGCCTCTCTGATTCTCCTCCGTTCCTCCTCAGTCTGATTCATCCACGGTGCAGGATCCTCTCGCTGATCGGATTACAGATGTGGAGAAAAAGGTCCTGATTCTCCTGGGTTTCTTCAGTGGAGCTAACCTGAGCCCTGAACTCCCTCAGACTAACAGGATGATAAAATGTCCCACCGGAGAGGAGCGAGGCCCGAATCACTGCTGCAGCTCCATCAAACACATCCATTCTTTGACCTCACGTTTGGCCCTCAGGCGGTTCAGGACGATCTCAAAGTCAGCTCAATCCACCATACCGGAGGACGTCTAACACAGGAGCCGGTCCATCATACACTCAGAGGACTAATAGACCACTGAGGGGCTGAAAACCTGCTGATAACCTGAAGCAACACTCAAAGAACACATTATATATTCCAACAGGACAGTGCTCTTCCAAATACTTAATCCACCAGGAGGACATCTAACACGTGAACCAGAACTATCACTACTCAGTGTCACTAAATCATTTTGAACATTTAATATCTAACCCCCTTCAGACAGCCTGTTCCTGTTTAACTTAATCTTATTTATTCTTAACTTTTATTTTTATTTTAGTTCTTGTTTTTTAAGTTCTTTATTTCCTTGTCATATCTTTCCCTATTTTATTATTATTATTATTATTATTATTATTATTATGAATAATAATAATTGTTTTGTATTATTGCTTTTTAACTTATTTTGATTTTCTTTTATTACTATTACTATTGTTATTTTTTTATTATTATTGCTTTTATGTTTAAGTTCATTTATTTATTTTTTATTGTATTTTGTAAAAGTTAGTTTTAGCTTAATTTGAACATTTTTTGCTGTATTAATCTTATCTTCTTTTGATCTTTATTTCTTATTAATTAAACCAAGCCTTATTATTATTATTATTATTATTATTATTATTATTATTTAAATTCTAATTCTATTTTTATTTTTAATCAATTTTTATAATTTATTCAATTACATTTAATTATTATTTTCTTTGTCATGTCAATCCCTGTTTTTGTAAATGTTCGGCTACACTGAAAATGAGGGTTGCCCTCTATGTACTTCAGAGTCAAAAATAAAGGTTGATTGAATGATTAATTGATCATAGAGCTGGAGCCTCGACATTATTTTCATTCAGAAAAAGTATTGTCTCAGTATCTTGTCTAAGCTATATTGACATGCCCAATGCTTCGATGTTAAAATGGAAGTAAGGTGTGTTCAGATAAATTTCTGGTGTGTTTCTATCTTGGCAGTTGGAAATACAGGTGCTCCACTGACTGATTAAAACCCTGACAACAGTCAACAGTCAGCCACATTATACACCCCCACTCTTTAAACACACACACACACACACATGCTGCAAAGCGCAAATAATTAATACATGCCTTTTGTTTCCTGTGTTTCAATATAATTTTGTCTTAGTCAGTCTCCACATTATTTATTTTAATTCAGTCTTACTTAGTCTTGTCTCAGACTCAGTCAGTCTTGTCTCAGTTTCTACATTATTTGAACTCAGTCTTGGTCAGTCTTGTCTCAGTCTTTACATTATTTTAACTCTTTTAGTCAGCATTATCTCTGACTTAATATTCTTTTAGACTCAGTTTCAGGTTCAACATTATTTTGATTGAGATTTAATTTGTCTTATCTCTGTCTGAACATTATTTTGACTCAGTCTTGACTAGTCTTGTCTTGGCCTTAGTGAATCTTGATCCTGTCTTCATAGCTTTAGTTAGTCTTGTCTCTGCCTCCATGTTATTTTGACTTATTTTTCATCTGTAGTCTTTGTCAGTATTGTCTCTGGTCCAATATTCTTTTTTGACTCATTCTTAGTCTTGTCTCAGCCTCAACATATTTATTTTTAACATTTTTATAAGTCTTTGTGGGTCTTATCTCTTACTTATTATTAATTTGACTCTGTCTTGTCTCAGTTTTTACATTATTAAGAGTCTTGTCCCTACATCCTGATGAATCTGTAGTCAGGATTTGTAATTCAGAGGACACTGCAGCTCCCCCTCGACCCCACCCAGCCCCTGCACTGCCTCCTATTATCGACTCTCCACCCAGACACAGCCCAGTCTCACCCCCACTCAACAATTCACCTCTCTCAGCTCATTCTCAGCTCTCTCATCCCCCGGGTCTGTCCCCCTCCACTCATCAAGATCAAGAGGTCAAGAAGAACTTCCCATCCCAAATATAAACACACATATATACAGTGCAGCAGCAGCTACAGCATCACTCCAGGGGGGAGGCGGGGGCGGCAGAGGGGCGGTGGGATGACTGTGGATGAAGTGATAAATGTGAGAGGGAGGATGAGGACAGACTCTGAAAACAAAAGAGTGATAGCAGCAGGATGAGGAGAGACGGAGAGATGGAGAAATGCAGTTAATTGGAGTCTGTTTTCATAAATCCTATTTGTTTTATAGTGTGGGAGATCTGTCATATTATATACGGAGTTGTTTCTTCTAGTGTTCCTGTGAGTTTAGTACATTTGGTTCAAACAATGGGGACAAACTGTGAAACTCAAACCCTTTTTAATTGCACTCAAATTTGCACTCTGTTCTTAATCAAATTTCTGCAGTTATCTGATAAATCTGATTCATATAGTCATGCAAACAGCATACTTTGACTTCTTAGATTTTGGACTATAGCTTTAAAATGAGCACTTATCATGGCTGCGATGAGATGGGATTAGATTTCGATTGTTAGTTATTATAACACAGTTAGTTCCGACCCAGCAATGTGATTGTTTGGCTGAGAGGAGTTTTATGAGTGACGTTATCAGCCGGTAATGCACTGTTAACCGAAGCACTCCATGTATTACTCCGGCACATACAGGTAACCTAGCAATGATGCAGCGCTTACAAACCAAATACAAACCAAATGCGATTACATTATACACCAATGGGAGCTGCTAGATCCTATAGAGGCACAGTGCAGAAATGCCATGTCTCCAATAGAAGGCGCAGGCAAAAACGCAGTCCACACAAATAAAATAAAATAAAAGCCCAGGGATTCAAAAATACACATTATTAAACACATTATCAGCCACCAATATCAGGTTAAGAGTTGTCATTATTAAAATAAAAGCTAAAGTGTATATATTTACCAGTTAATACAGGGTATTTTAAGCTGAATGTAAGACTCCTTGTAATTCCGCTGGTCTTGGGGCGCCGAAGTAAACTCAGTGTGCCAGTTGTCATTGCCTTTAAGAGGCAAGTGAGCTCTGACTTTGGCATGTTTGTATCTTAACAGCGCAGCGCTTTTGTGCGTCTCAGCAGAGACAGATACTGACCTGCGTGTTCACACTGTGAAGATACACCAGCAGCTCATTTAAGGGAACAGCAATGTTATTTTATTCTTTATTCTGTTTATTGTTGAGTTAAAAGTTGGGATGCATGTTGAGGGTGCACAGTACGCATGGTGCTCCTGCATGGCTAAGATATGATTGGGCGGCTGACTGTTGACTGTTGTCAGGGTTTTAATCAGTCAGTGGCGCATCTGTATTTCCAGCCACCAAAATAGAAACACACCAGAAATTGACCTGAACACACCTCACTTCCAGACCTTCACGCCCATCAGTGTAGCTTTATTCCTAAAATCCGACGCTATTTTAACAGTGCAGGTGCAAGACTGTTGGTGGGGTGTAAGATAGCAACAAGCATTGCAACATGCCATGTGCAGGGTGTATGATAGTCTCTAAGTGTTAAATCCCTGTCTATTGGTCTATTCTAACAGATGAACCAGCTTTTGAGCAGCATAATGTATGTTGCATTTGATTTTGGTCATGCTGGTCAACCAACTTGGTCAAGCTTGGTTATACTGGTTGTCTAGCTTGGTCAGGTTGATGATACTTGTAGACCAACTAAACCATCAAACTCTAACAAAAACATACCCAATATTGGTCAGTAGTTTATCTGATCAACCAGCTTGAAAGCAGCTTAAAATGTGTTGTGAATCGGACTTTTGTCTGAATAGGTAAGATGTAGGAGAACAGATGGCATAATAATTCCATGGAAATGCATGAATATCATATAGATATTATATAGAATTCATGATTTCCACTGAATTAGCGATTTCTTTGCAACGGTAGCACTATGCCCCTATCACTAGCATTATAAGCCTGTTGGGAGCATTGGCTAGAATCGCTGTATTTCAGAATCCTGGGGATGAATGGAGGTGGGCTACTCAACAAAATTTTGTACAATTTAACATGTTCTACTACAACTCAAGCCCATTTTACACCGAATTTCTCCTTTAAATAGCTGCCTGGTCAGCTGATGCTTGTGTTTTAGTGATCAACATGATTAACATCCTCAAAAGGTTTTTCACACGTTATTTCGCAGCAAAACTCCCCAAATTATCCCCAAATTAAAGCGTTATTGGTTTTATATTCTTCACAGTGTCTCTCAAAGAGCACAGAGAACTGTAATAAATCATGGAAAAAAAGAGTCAAATACATTTCTTTTTAGAGAGGAGAGCAGATTAATGAGCGAAAATGCCCCAGAAACTTAAAGCACAATATCAGAATAACCTCATAATGAGTCCTTTTATATTTGACACGTCTTATTATATTTTATCTGGCTATACAGATAGCACATAAAAAGTTTTAGTGCCTCTGGGCCGGTAGATTAGTCTACCTAATGTGTTTAAATCCCTGGTTTGTTCAGACGCTGAGGCGAACGTGAAAAACACAGAGCAGATTTTGATTAAAAAGCCTGAAATCAATTGTCTTTTTTTTTCTCAGGCATCGCGGCCTACTACTTATAATGGGTTCCAGCAGAGCAGTCAGCTGTTACTGCGAGAGAGAGTGATCTTCAGTGTTGCCTATTTTATTTACCTCTATATTTTATGATGTATTTATAGCCACTATTATAGAGTGAATAACAGCTGAAAATAAATAAACTGATTTTATTTAGCATTTGGGATGACAGATATGGCCATACAGAACCCAAAAATACCTCCAAAATGCAATTTAAGGGGTTCAGTATGCTTTTGGTATGAAAAGTACATTTCTCAGACTGACTTTGTTAAACTAAAGGATACCAATACATCCCTACTGGACCCCCAAAGGTTGCTTATAGTGCAGATCCCTCTGTAAAAGATGCATTTCCATAGAAAACGCACTGAAATGAAGCCTAAATTCACCACACCCAATGCTTAGAATTGTATACAGGTGACCAAATATCATCAAAAAATTAATTTATTTCAGTAATTCAATTTAAAAAAGAGTGAAATCTAGTCTGCATGTCTAGGTTTTTGCTTTTATATACACATGTGGTCATTATTAAGAGAATAATTATGCAAAAACCAATCTAATCCTATGTGGAAAAGTGTTTAATTTCACTAATAACCACAACCAGGACTGATTACTGCCAGACCTGTAGAATCAAGAAATAGAATCACTTAAATAGAACCTGTCTGACAACATGAAGCAGATAAAAGATCTCAAAAAGCATCTCATTATTATTATTATACCCCCATCTGAAGAAATTCAACAACAGATGAGAAAACAATCAGTAATTAATCATCTTTCAGTCTGAAAAAGGTTATAAAATCATTTCTAAAGCTTTGAGACTCCAGAGAACCACAGTGATTCACTATTATTCACTACTGGAGAAAACATGGAACACTGGTGAACCTTCCCAGGAGTGACCGGCCGACCGAACAAAATTACTCCAAAAGGGCATGAACAACTCATCCAGGAGATCCCAAAAGAACCCAGAACAACATTTAAAGAACTGCAGGATCTCACTAAAGCCTCAGTTAAGATCAGTGTTAATGATTCAATAATAAGAAAGAGACTGGGTGAAAATATCATGTTCTTCATGGGAGAATTCCAAGATAAAAAACACTGCTGACCAAAAACAACACAACCACCCGTCTCACATTTACCAACTAACATCCTGATGATCTCCAGAACTTTGGGTAAATATTCTTTGGACTGACGTGACAAAAGTGGAACTTTTTGGAAGGTGTGTGTCCCTTTACATCTGGCATAAAACTAACACATCATTTTAGAAAAAGAACATCATACTGAAAGTAAAACATGGTGGTGGTAGTGTGTGTGTGTGATGGTCTGGGGCTGGTGGACTTTAACTTGCTGTAATAGATGGAATACCAGACAATCCTGAAGAAGTAAATCCGACCATCTCTTTGTGACCTCAAGCTGAGGATGACTTGGGTTCTGCAGCAGGACAATGACCCAAAGCACACAAACACAAAGTCCATCTCTGAATGACTTAAAAAAAAAAAAAACTAAATGAAAGTTTTGGAAGAGTGGTCGTTAAAGTCTTGAGATTGAGATGCTGTGGATGATCCTAAAGAGGATGTTTATGCTGGAAAATTCTTCAATGTGTCTGAATTAAAACTATTCTGTAAAGAAGAGTGGAACAAAATTCCTCCACAGAGATGTGAAGGATTCATTGTCAGTTATCAGTAAAGCTTGATTGCAGTTGTCAAGTTATTAAGTTTAATTGGTTTGGATATTCTTTTCCTTTAATAAATTAACTCAGGTTATCTTTATCTGATATTAAGATATCAGATAATAAGAAAAATATCAGTATGACAAAAAAGCAAAAAAACAAAAAAAAAAAGCTGTAGGGGGCAAATACTTTTTCACGTCACTGTAAATGTCGAGGATCCATTATTTCACACAGTCTGACCTCCATCACCTGGAAAGGCCTGGAAATGCATGTGTTCTAAAAAGCGTCAGCCTCTGCTGAGCTCTGATGGGTCAGTATTACACTGCCATCACTGAACCTGCCATTACCTCATCCATTACTGTTTAGCTGGAGTGTGTGTGTGTATGTGTGTGTGTGTGTTTTACGCTCAGCAGGAAAAGTGATTGCATGCCAATTACTCTCTATTTCAGAGCTGAACAAGGACAGGGTGACAAAAATAGCAGTCAAAAACCATTTCAGACTCTTCAAACCTGAGTCCGAGAGCCATAAAACCCAGAGGGCTGTCCGAGTTCCTTCCGTCTAGACGTGACTGACGTCTGTCATTAGTGTCCACCGGCGTGCCACTTTAAAAC
Organism: Astyanax mexicanus; assembly: GCF_023375975.1. Lineage (NCBI taxonomy): Eukaryota > Metazoa > Chordata > Actinopteri > Characiformes > Acestrorhamphidae > Astyanax > Astyanax mexicanus. The sequence continues at coordinate 75,307,861 of NC_064409.1, forward strand.
TAATAGAAATTGTTCTGTCATCATTCATCACTGACTAAAAACATGCCACTAAATGAGTTTTTCATCACTGGAGCATTGTGTTTGTTCAAGTTCTGCTTTATGATCTTTGCACTTCAGTGGGGAAGAATAGTCAGTCCAAAACAAAGCAAAACAGCAAAAATCATCAGTGCACCTTATGCATCTCTGGAAAAAAATAAGAGACCACTTAAACATGATGAGTTTCTTTGATTTTACCAAATTGAAAACCTGTGGAATATAATCAAGAGGAAGACGGATGATCACGAGCCATCAAACCAAACTGAACTGCTTGAATTTTTGCACCAGGAGTAAAGGAATAAAGTTATCCAAAAGCAGTGTGTAAGACTGGTGGAGGAGAACATGCACGTAAACCGTGATTAAAACCAGGGTTATTCCACCAAATATTGATTTCTGATCTCTTAAAACTTTATGAATATGAACTTGTTTTCTTTGCATTATTTGAGGTCTGAAAGCTCTGCATCTTTTTTGTTATTTCAGTTATTTCTCATTTTCTGCAAAAAAATGCTCTAAATGACAATATTTTTATTTGGAATTTGTGAGAAATGTTGTTCATAGTTTATAGAATAAAACAGCATTGTTCATTTTACTAAAACATATACATATAATTCAGAAACTATAGTGGTCTCATATTTTTTCCAGTTGTATATTAATTCTACCAGTCAGGTATTAAGGAGCAGTAAATCTATTCTGCTGAGGTATAGTGTTATACAGGAGTTTCAGTTTAATTCTTCAGCAGTATTAGCATTAGCTGCTAACCATGCTAAGCGCTAACTCTTTAGCCGTTCAGAGGTGAGTATTATCAGACTGTTGCCTGCTGCTAACCCTGGCTAGCACTGCTGGAGTAGCATTAGCCGCTAACTGCGCTAGGCTCTAGCTTTTTCAGTGTGCAGAGGTGAGTATATCAGACTGTAGTCTGATATACACTGTAGTGTGTTTAAAACAAGCTACATGGGATGAACCACTAGCTAATATCACCCTGAACACTCAGGGTTCCTCGTGGTATCGCTGTCGGGCAGCTAGTGCTAGCAGTTAGCTGCTAATGCTAACATTGCTGCCCATAACCTTAGTGAAAATCTGAAAATCTTAGCTTACTGTAAATAAATGGAAGCACTTTACTCACTCAAATAAACAGTTTTCAGGACAGAAATCTGTGTAGATTAACATCAAGCACCCATTTGACTTTAAAATATATATTTTTTTTAAAGAACTATAATTTTGTGTACTTAACTTAACTCAGCTTTACAGATGGCTAGGTGGTGAGACCTGCTGAATTAGAAAAAAAACATGGCGACAGCCCTGTGCCTTACTAGTGTTGTATTATGCTCTTTTAGGCTTTTGCGTGTGTGAAAACAAACCAAACCGAGGGGAATGTTCCAAATAAACAAACTCATCAACTCATCAAGCTTAATTGTAAGAAGTGATTTAACTAACCCTGTGGCAAGACATCTATTTCTTCTTTTTCTTTTTTGGGTGTTGAACAAATAGAAAATACACAAAAAGGGGACAGAGCAAAAATACAGAACAAAAAGAAATGAGAGGGAGACCTTTTGGATTTTCTTATCTTAAAAGTTTTTTTTTTTTTTTGAAAAAGGATTTTATGCTAACAGAGTTTCTTTAGGGAATGTGGGGAAATGGATGTCTGGATTTGTCAGTTTGGCTGTGTTTTTCCTCTGCTTGTGTGTGTGTTTTTGAACAAAAGTCTTTTCCTAATAGATAAACTGATTTAAAAAAATTAAAATGGTGCCATCAGCCTCTAATTGGCTGATTATGTGACCTTCAGTACTTGGAGTGTTCTCATTGGTTGTTTTGCAATCATGTGTGTTTTAAAAGCTGGGATGTTAATCTACACAGATTTCACTCCTGAAAACATTTTTATTTAGGTGAGTAAAGTGCTTGTTTATTTACAGTAAGCTTAGATTTCCAGTATTTTGTCCAAGAGTGAGTGCTAGCTGCGGTTAGCAGTGCTACCTTGCCCCGGTTAGCAGTGCTACTCAGCCCCAGTTAACAGTGCTAGCTAGCCCCGGTTAACAGGGATTCCCAGACCCAGTTAGCAGTGCTACCCAGGCCCAGTTAGCAGTGTTAGCCACCTCCGGTTAACAGCAATTGCCAGACAGAGTTAGCAGCACTACCCAGCCAAGGTTACCAGTGCTAGCTAGCTCCAGTTAACAGCAATTCCCAGACCCAGCTAGCAGTGCTAACTCTCTTATACTCTGTAATTCATTGGTGTGGCTTTACTGCTTCTTACAACATGACCGGTAGAATTCATACACAAGACGCACCAGATTATAAGGCGCACTGACAATTTTTGGGAAAACAACAAGTCAACAAGTGCTGCCCTTTTTTGTTTTCTATTTTTATTTCACAGCACATACTGCAGTCCCATGACTTTCAGATTCCACAGTTTCTGAAGGCAGATCAACTCTGGGTGCGGTGTGGTGAATGGAGGTCAGTCAGGGTGACAGTGTGTATCAGTCTACACATGCTGAATCACCCTCACCGTCTGCTGACTCTCAGTGCCATTTAGACCTGGATCACTGAGATTCTCCTTCCTCTGAACTCGCTGCTGCATGCCCACCACCTCGCTCTCTCTCACACATGGACAGTTTTAAACATGGAGAACTGCCGATTGTCCTGCTGCGGGTCAGTAACCAATGAACGACTGCTGCCCATGATCTTTTACAGAGAGGGTCACCAACCAGCCATAACCAACACACAGCGTTCAGCGCTCTGCACAACCCATCACTCACTGCGGGATCTCTCTGCTGCATATTGACATTATCATGGCTTTACAGTCATTTGTGGCCATTTTTGCTCATGATGGTCTTTCATTCAACACCAGCAACCCTAATATATCCACTGTGGACTCATTCAAGGTCCGGGCCTCAATAAAAAAACTCACATTTTATACTGGACCTTACCCAAATCAAAATGAATGCTCTAATTTACAGTGTTGGTTCATTATTGGTTGTGACGTTTTTGACACATAATTTAGAGTAAATAGTGAATTATTAATAGTACTTACCTAGTCATTTGTACTGGTTGCTAAATTAGTATATATTAGTATAAACTTATTCCTAATCCTAATAATAATTCTTATTCTGATTCATAGTAGATAATAAATAATTGACAAAAAATAAGAATAACTCACCATGCAGTTAAGTCTCAGCTATAGCAGATACAGTACCAGTCAAAAGTTCAGATGCACCTTAAATTCAGTGTTTTTTTTAATTATTACTTAATTTAAAAAACACAAGAAAACAAAACATTTTTATAGTTTACATTCTTTAAAGTAGTTCCTCTTGTTTAGATAGAGACAGTTTTGTGCATCTTGGCTGAATTTTCTCGGTCAGTTTTATGAGGTAGAGTCACCTGGAATTCAGGCTTTCAGTTAACAGCTGTGCTGAGCTCCTCAAGAGTTATTTGTGAATTAATGTCTTTTTTACCCAATCAAATTTGGGAAAGAAAGGGAGAGGAAGAGAAAGTCACTCCCCTTTTTGGTGCATTTTGGTGAGGCACATGCAAAACAGAGAGGGTTCTGATTGGCCTGTTCTCTACAAAGAGTCTGTGAGTCAGCCAATAATTTTTTTAGTGTGGGCGGGCAGTGTTTTTTTTCCCCCTCTTGGATGGGATGCGTTCAGGAGCATCATGGCTCCCAGCAAAACCTATTTCACCTCTGACTACTTTAAAGTATATCCATGTCTGGTAAAAGTAAAAAACTGAAAATCTTATATACAGTTATACAATATTTTGCAAATGTTTTAGGCAACTGTGGGAATTTCAGTAAAGAAAAGGCTTCTTATCGCTCAGTAAAACACTTTTACAGCATTATAATAAATACAAACAGCAATTTAACAAAAAGCAATTACAGCTTTTACAGCCCTGATTTCCTTAAAACATCTCCTAATCTCTCCTCCTCATCTGAGTTTAATAGAGTTACTGTATTTCTAGTTCTCATCATATTAATCAACACCTGGTTTGGTAAATTTTTGGTAAATGTGGTAAATCAGGTGAGCTGCTGACGGAACTGAACATAATATACACATGGAAATTTGGAATCTCTAAACTTTATTCTTCAGCTCGGCTCACAGGATATAACATACTTATAGTTAAAAAAGAGAATTCCTTGTTACGTTTTACTGTGTGTATGTTTATTTGCATCTGTTTAAATCATATGTGGTGCTTTTTTCAGGTAAAACACTTAAATTATTGTAATTTGCTTAGGTGCCTAAAACTTTTATCCTTTTGGGTCCGGTGGTACCTTACAGAAATAAATTTGTGCAACTTGGGATGTCTGTATTTGGTAATTTTTGTTATATTGCCAATAAGTTCTAAGCTAACGCAACAGCCCTATTCCCAGAATAAAGGTACCAGTGTATTTACTGATACTGATATTGTGTCTGCTGTGTTGATTCACACTTTACAATATCCATATTTTAGGCCCAGCCCTAATCACTGTTCCCAAACTGCCTCTACACACCTCCTTTATAGCTGCAGTCTTTATGCCACACCAGCTGCTGTGCATCATGAAACCAGTCCAATTACCCACAGTGAGATAATGGTGACAGACCAGTGAAGGGGATCTGTCCCGGTCGCTCAAGACAAATGTGCCATCATGCAAAAAGGCCCCTTACTTTCAGGCCGTTTAAGTTCTTTTAAATGCCACGTCATTCTGAAGTGTGCTCTCGCTCGGCTGACAGACACAAACCTAAACATCTGTTGGCATGAATTTTTCATCCCGATGGCTCCCCTCCCGAGCGCATATATGACTTCAACAGGCTATGAAACATTTACTAAGCTACGGAGGGAAGGCAATGGCAGCCACAGTGGGATGAGTTATGAATACAGACGTGAATAAAGCTCCACACAACAGCCCGCTGGAGAGCTTTATACCATTCAGGGCTTTCAGAGCGCTATCTTGATGTGTCCTTAATGCACACTGAGGTACACCCCAACACTTCCTCTCTCCCCAACACTCGCCTTCTGTCTCCATTATTCCCCCTCTCTATCTCCCCCCGCCACTCTATTACTCTCTATATACGTATTTCCGTAATCTCTCTCTCATTTTCCCTCTCTCGTTCCGAGAAAAAGACGTCTGCAATCCTTCCTTCGCTCTCTTCGTTTACTCTATTTCTGTTTCTATCTTCCTCAGGAACAAAAACAGCCCAATTGAAGATATGTTTGCTTAATAAATTGTATTTCTTTGGTTTAGCATCATATGTGCCTGGAAAGCTTATGAAGCTAACAGGTAATAGGCTATAACTCTTCGTCACTAGAGACTTTATCACAAAGTATTATCCCTGTAGCCTCCGAATAGCAGGTGGTTCAGATAGCAAATCAGTGTCTCCTCTGAATAAATTGGCCATTTTCCAATAAAGATTTTGATAGTAACCATCCTGTCATGTTACAGGTCAAATTGACCAATTTTAAAGTTTGAAGATCTAGAAAAAATAGATAGAAGAAATTTTGTGTGAAACTTAATTTGCGTAATTAACATATACAATGAAAATGGTTCATCTCACATATTTGCACCCACGCCCTACAAAAACAAAAAATTGCTTGGTCTCTTAGAATAAAGTAATAAAGTAGTGAAACTTAAAATTTTTTTGTTCTAATTAAAACATTACCTGTTAGAGGTAAGGAACACCAATTGCACTAAATATTGATATAAAATTATTAGTAATGGAGTTAGTAATGAAATATTCACACTGCTTGTTAGGATTTTTTTGGTTTCAGACATCTTTTGGATAATTAAACATGCACCGGCTCAAACTGACTAAATGCATTTATTTAAATCTGACTTTAAATCTGACTTTTAACAGGTAATCAATAGAATGGGCAAGGCAAAAGACAGTAAACGGTCATAGAAAAAGGGTCAGTAACGAGGTAGGCCAAATGATGAAATGCATTGTAGAAGAGCTAGGAAAACTAGATTCAATACTCAGCACTGAACTGAGCAAACTAAGGGGTATATATACTAGGGAGGGCAGGTGGAGACAATTATTAAGTCGGAGAGCGGGAACACCCTAGCATCATGTGATCAGTGGAGTCAGGGAAGTCCGGTGTGGGTGCATGCTGGGAAGTTGTTTTTAAAGTCTTTAAAGAACAGTTCAGGAATGTCAGTTCAATACAGGTCAAAGTTCAATTACAACCAAGATCTGTGATGGGCAGGGCTGCACCACTGGCCACCAGCATGGCAGCTGGGCGAAGGAGGGGAAAAATCAGTGGAGTTGGGTCCTGAAACTCCCAGAATTCCCAGAATCCCCGGCAGTGATCAGTGGCAATCAGGCACACCTTTGCAGCACTCTATATAAACCCCAGTCAAACCACTCATTCCTCTGTCGCACCTTTGTAGAGGGGTGAGCGGTAACAGAGGGTGTAAGACAAGAAAAACGAAAAGAAATCCGCAAAATAGACAAGATCTGCGCTCAGACCGTTTTGAGATTGTTTGTTCTATTGTTTGTTCTATTTCCCACCTTTTTCACATCTCTTTAGTTTTTTTTTTGACCATTTTTTTAGTCTTTTAGTCAAATCTGTTTCTGTAATCTCCCTCTCTATTTGTTTCTCTCTTTCTATATTTTATATTGTTTTTCCTGTATCTATATTACATAGATACAATATATTCTTATCTCTACCTAGATGTTTTATTTTTTTTGTACATTATATGTATTTCCTTTGTGTATTTCCTATATGTATCTCTCTCTCTATATATATATATGTAAATCTGTAAAATTCAGTTCTGTTTTCGCCAGCGAGGAAATAAAGCATTTGTATGTTATTTTTCAGTCTGGATTTCCTGCGTTGCCTCACTGTTTTATAATACGAGGGGAAAATACACATCAGATATATTGGCTGTTATTTAGAGGCTAAATCGAAGGAAAAGCCCCATCAGAGGTAATAGCCTCTGATCGAGCAGACTGCACACTGTCCATAACAGCTTGTCATTCACTCAGTCCTGCAGTCTGATCATCAAGTAGGTCATCAAGATGGCGCCGAGCATGGCTGCCGTGTTGCGAGCTCCCACTTATTTTAGCAGTTTTTCTTTGTTTTTGTGTTTGCTTGTTACTCTTTTTGCTCTGAATGTTACTGGCATCGTCACATACGACCGACAAACACTCCTGGGAATCAGATCGTCGATCACTCACCGCAAACCGGACTTTGAGTTCCACAACGCTGATCCTTTGTTCCCTAACATCGGAGAGGCTCCATTCACCTGGGTCGCCCGGCCACGCACGCGACGCAGACGCCGGAAAAGAGGCAAGCGAGCCGGTGTGCTCGTCAGGCTGAGACGCCGCGCTCACCGTCCGCCTCTTCCCACCTTGTTGCTGGCTAATGTGCAGTCCTTGGACAACAAGCTGTGCGAGCTCCACGCACGGATCGCTTTCCAGCGGGAGATACGTGACTGCAGCGTGATCTGCCTCACAGAGACCTGGCTATCCGCGGACATACCCGACCACGCCATAGAACCCGCGGGGTTCTCTCTGCACCGCGCCGACAGATCCAAAGAGCTCTCTGGGAAAAGTAAGGGAGGTGGTGTATGTTTCCTGATCAACAATGCTTGGTGTGATCGGAGGAATGTACATTTCATCGAGTCTTTCTGCTCGCCGGAGCTGGAATATCTGATCATCTCCTGCCGGCCGGTGTGGCTACCTCGTGAGATTACAGGACTGTGTTTAGCGGCAGTGTACATACACCCGCGCGCGGACTCGGAATTCGCACTCGGGAAGCTACACGAGACCATCAACAAGCAGATGACCGCGCGCCCGGAGGCTGCACTTGTTGCAGGGGACTTAACCGGACAAACTTTAAAACTTTTTGTCCAGCACTGTTTCAGCACATTACATGCTTCACGCGGAAAACCCAGACGCTTGATCACTGCTACTCTAACATCCGAGGAGCCTACAAAGCCCTCCCCCGACCCCCGTTCGGCAAATCAGATCACTCCTCCATCCTGCTTCTGCCCACCTACAGGCAGAGGCTGAAACGAGAACCGCCCACCACCAAGGAGGTACGCCGCTGGTCTGACCAATCGGAAGCTATGCTTCAGGACTGTTTTGATCACGTGGACTGGGAGATGTTCCGTGATTCGTCAAGCAGCATCGACGAGTACGCAGACACAGTCACCGCCTTCATTCGCAAGTGCGTGGATGACGTAGTGCCCCTCAGATCAGTGCGCGTCTTCCCCAATCAGAAGCCCTGGCTGAACGGTGACGCCCGCTCCGCTCTCAGCGCACGCAGCGCCGCTTTCAGATCTGGAAATACGGAGGAGTACAAACGAGCCAGCTACGCTCTCCGTAGGACCATAAAAGCGGCCAAACGTGGGTACAGAGAGAAAGTGGAAGCACAGTTCAACACAGCCAACACCCAGAGCTTGTGGCAGGGTCTGAACATTATCACTGACTACAAGAGAAGCTCTCACACTCTGACCAGCACCAACGCTGAGCTGCCAGAGGAGCTGAACCGCTTCTACACTCGATTCGAGGCAGATCACGCTGCGCTCCCAGAGTGCGCCCCGCCCACTGCTGCGCTCCCAGAGTGCGCCCCGCCCACCGCTGCGCTCCCAGAATGCGCCCCGCCCACCGCTGCGCTCCCAGAGTGCGCCCCGCCCACCGCTGATCCCATCCCACCCTCCGTCTCTGAAGCTGACGTGCGCAGAGCTTTTCAGCGGATAAATCCACGCAAGTCAGCTGGTCCGGATGGCATTCCCGGGAGAGTGCTTAAAGCCTGCTATAGAGAACTGGCAGCAGTCTACACGGACATTTATAATACATCACTCTCTCTCTCTGTTGTGCCAGCTTGCTTTAAACTGGCCACCATTGTGCCAGTTCCAAAGACTGCCCACACCACCTGTCTGAATGACTGGTGACCTGTTGCCCTAACCTCCATCATAAGCAAATGCTTTGAGAGGCTGGTTAGGGATATCATCTGTTCCTCACTGCCTGCCACCCTGGACCCACTGCAGTTTGCATACAGGCAGAACAGATCCACTGACGATGCGATCGCCCTGACCCTGCACACTGCCCTCTCTCACCTGGACAAGAAGGACACGTATGTGAGAATGCTGTTTGTGGACTACAGTTCAGCATTCAACACCATCGTTCCCTCGAGGCTCGACGTCAAGCTCCGGGATCTGGGTCTGAACAGCACACTGTGCAGCTGGATCCTGAACTTCCTGTCAGACCGACAGCAGGTGGTGAGGATGGGCAACATCACATCCTCCTCACTGACCCTCAACATCGGAGCGCCCCAGGGCTGTGTGCTCAGCCCGCTCCTGTACTCCCTGTACACCCACGACTGCACAGCCAGACACAGCTCCAATGTCATCATCAAATTTGCTGACGACACAACAATTGTTGGCCTGATCTCAAACAACGACGAATCGGCCTACAGAGAGGAGGTTAACATCCTGGAAAACTGGTGCCAGGAGAATAACCTCTCTCTAAACGTCAGCAAGACCAAGGAGCTGATCGTGGACTTCAGGAAGCAGGAGAAAGCATACTCGTCGATCTCCATCAACGGGACTGCGGTGGAGAGTGTCAGCAGCTTCAAGTTTCTGGGTGTTCACATCAGCGAGGATCTGACATGGACAGAACACACCACACGGGTGGTGAAGAAGGCACAACAACGCCTGTACTTCCTCAGACGGCTGAGGAGGTTTGGTCTGAACCCCAGCAACCTCAGGACTTTCTACACCTGCACTGTGGAAAGCATTCTGACGGGCAGCATCACCACCTGGTATGGGAACTGTACTGCTCTGGAGCGGAAATCCCTGCAGAGGGTTGTGTGCACAGCGCAGTACATCACTGGGGTTGAGCTCCCAAACCTTTTGGATTTATACACCAACCGCTGCCTGAGGAAATCCAAAAAGATCATGAAGGACCCGTTCCATCCAAGCCATTCCCTGTTCTCACAGCTGCCGAGTGGAAGGAGGCTCAGAAGCTTGAAGACCAGAACCAGCCGGTTCCGAGACAGCTTCTTCCCCCAAGCAACCAGGCTGTGGAATAGCCAGTAGAACGGTGTTCTGCCCAACCCACCCCACTGACACCCATACAAACTCTGCACCCTGCACTTTACTTTACACTGCATCTATCAGACTTTCCCATATTATACAGCATTCTGCCCCCTGCACTCCCCACTCAACTCATTCCTTACCTGCACTTACTCATAGCTATACTGTCACATACTGACTACTTCCACACTATCCGCATATCTACATCTGTGCATATCTGTTCTGTGCAATATTTGTCTATAGTGTAAGTTATCATGTTTATTGTAATTAAGTGTATTGTAAATAGTGTTTATACTGTAAGTTATCTGTATGTCCTATTTTTATATATTTTATATTATTTTATTACTCTCTTGTAAATATTATTCTTTGCGCATTGGTGGGAATCTGCACCCAAGTTTTTCACTCACATGTACACCTGTACTCTGTGACGTGACAATAAAAATCTTGAATCTTGAATCTTGAATCTTGATAGCTACAGTACGTTCCTCTGCTGCTGTTCTCTCTCTCTCTCATTCTCTCTCTATCTTTTTACTTGGTGAGTTCTCAGTGTTTTGCTGTGAATCAGATAAAAACTCCATTTCTGTGAGAACAGGAACAGGTTTGAGTCGCTGCTCCTCATTACAGCACCCGTGTTCATTTTCAATAATTGTATTTTCAATAATCGTACATATTCGGCTGAGATTAAACGTCCTCGCGACCCGCCGGAATTTAATGAAAGCCTCTCATTTGAATGTCACTTCATTATTTCACAGATTGATCCCCGTATCCCGCCAGCAAATGTGTTTTCGCGTATTTCAATATCTGAATGAACGCTGAGGGAAAAATGAGATGACGTGTCAGGGAAGGTGACAGTACAGGCTTTTTTCCCTCCTCAATCCATTAAAATGTACTTAGTAACAATTATAAAGATTGCACGGACGCATGAACCCCCTTCTCAAAGCAGCGGCGGTGGCAACAGCAGAGTTTCCCATCTATTACCCTCTCCGAGCGGAGAATGTGTTCGCTGGTGTTGTTTGGATCAGAGGCCTCCTCACTGCTTTCAGATAAACTCCTGAGTAATTACACAATATTCATTAAAACTGCTATTTTCCCTCCTGCAACAGTTGCAGTGATTACAGACATGAATGAGTAAAAATCACTTCATTAGTACTACTGATGTGTTGTTTCCCAGCGCCGCAGCAGGACTGGATTATATGTGTTATATGTGTAGCTGCGCCGCTGTACGCTTACCTCCATTGGATTTAATTGGTTCTCCAGAGGCAGAGGAGTGTGGTGCTGCCGCAGAGCGATGCAGAAAACAGTGCGTGTCCTCGTGCATTACCACACCTCTACCGTGCTAACGCTTATGCCATTCAAAGCTCAACATTGTTCAACTTATATAGCGATATAACAGCAAAAAAACTCATAAAGCACACTCACATAGGGCTGGGTATTGAAATTCGAAACCAAAAAGTCATCAAATTCAAATTACTGAACAGATTGGACCAATACTATAGTAAAATGATGAAATTCCTAGAGTAGTTTAAAGTGACTGGTAGTAAAAAACAATTAAAATACCACTTCAGTTTCTGAATCAGTTTCTCTGATTTTGCTATTTATAGGTTTATGTTTGAGTGAAATGAACATTGTTTTTTTATTCTATAAACTTCAGACAATTCTTCCAAATTCCATTTATTTGCAGAAAATGGGAAATGGCTGAAATATCAAAAACGATGCAGGGCTTTCAGACCTTAAATAATGCAAAGAAAACTTTAAGAAAGAAGTTCATATTCATAAACTCATAAAGAGTTCAGAAATCAATATTTGGTGGAATAACCCTGCTTTTTAATCACAGTTTTTATGCATCTTGGCATCATGTTCTCCTCCACCAGTCTTACACACTGCTTTTGGATAACTTTATGCTGCTTTACTACTGGTGCAAAAATTCAAGCAGTTCAGCTTGGTTTGATGGCTTGTGATCATCCATCTTCTTCCAGAGGTTTTCAATTTGGTAAAATCATGTTAAGTGGTCTCTTTATTTTTCAGAGCTGTACTTCTTGTGTTCCAAATAAATAAATATGTTGATTTCTTCCTACTTTTCTTCTGAATGCCATTTTACCTAAATATTCATTTAAGACTGAAAAAGATGAATTTAGAGTCCAGACAGATAATTTTAATTATCAGTGTCAGAAACTGGAGGACACGCCCAAAATGCAAACAGTTTGTCCAAACAGACTAAACTAATTTATAATAGTTGAGAAATGTTTAAAAATATTACATTTTACATAAAACAGACTTTTTATTTGTTTGAGTTCAAACTAATTCCTTGTATAAATATTACAGGTAATTTTTTCTATTGTGTTTTTTTTTTGTTATCTTCTTTCTTCCCCTTTCTCTATTGGTGTGATTGTATTATTTTTATGTTGTGTTTGAAAAAAAAGTAAATAAATATTTATTTATTTATATATATTTATATATAAAGGAACATACGTAATAACACATATGACTAAATTAATAAACAAAATTAACTATATTAATACTACAATCTATTTTAAAACATTAAACAATTTAGTTTAAAAAGTTTAATGTTTTGAAATTATTTTTTTTATTATTAAACTTTTTGGACAAAAACAGATTTTTATTTATTTTATTGTTTGAGTTCAAACTAATTCCTTGTATAAATATTACAGGTAATATTTTTTGTTGTGTTTTTTTTTTGTTATCGTCTTTCTTTCCCTTTTTTATTGGTGTGATTGTATTATTTTTATGTTATGTTTGAAAAAAAAAAGCTTAGTAAAAATTGTCAATTGTCAATGATAAAAAATGAACACTTTATAAAGGAGCCTTATTTTAAAGTGATACCCTTTTTTAATAAATAATTCTATATGTTTTTCTTCATAGTTTGGATGAGTTTAGTAATAATCTTTATAAAATTATGTGTTCCTATAAATAAATAAATAAAATCAATATTTATATTTATATATATTTACATATAAAGGAACATACGTAATAACACATATGACTAAATTAATATTAATGTTAATAACAAAATTAATGATATAAATGCTACAATCTATTTTTAAACATTAAAAACCTTTTTTTTTAAGTTTAATGTTTTGAAATAGATTAGATTTTTGATTATTTGTTTAGTCATATGTATCTTTAGGGGTATTTTATAGTTTTTATTTTATTAAACCTTTTGGACAAAAACAGATTTTTCCTTGTATAAATATTACAGGTTATATTTTTTGTTGTGTTTTTTTTTTTTGTTATCGTCTTTCTTCCCCTTTTTTATTGGTGTGATTGTATTATTTTTATATTTTGTTTGAAAAAAAAACCTTAAAAATAAATCCTTTTTAAAGGAGCCTTATTTTAAAGTGGTACCCTTTTTAAATAAATAATTCCATATGTTTTTTTTCATAGTTTGGATGAGTTTAGTAATAATCTGAAAAAGCAGAATGCAGAAAAAGTTCAAATAGGCCAATGAAAAACATGAATGAATTTATGTTTTAGGTGTGTATAAACTTTTGACTGGTACTGTAAATGAAGCGCAGCATTACTCGGTAGTGTTATGCCGGGATTAATGCGTATGGAAGCGCGTCTCCTCCTCCTGCTGCGTCCGGAAGATCACGGATCTTCTCCGCCGGTGCCGCGCCGTCGCTGACACTGCCGCTAGCCCGGACTGGCTGTGAAATCACAATAATAGCCATCAGTTTCCTGCTTGTTTGGTAACATTGACAGGCTAAAATAGAGCAGGGTGAAGTGTGTTTGACAGGCGCTTTAAGCTAGTCCCATCAGTGCGACTGAGGATATACACAGCTGTCAGCTCGCTGCGGTTTGTTTACAGTGTGGAGTACAGGCCCTGACTGCAGGCTTTATTGCTGTCTGCTCTGGCCGTATTTCAGCATCCTACCTCACACTGCACAGCTGTCCCTCGGCAAGACCCTGCGGCTGCCACCAGGTTACCCACAAGCCATTGCTCTCGCACTGTCACCGCTCATTTGTACGGACAGGACAGGAATTAAGAGCGTTTTCACACCAGCACTGTTTGGTCTGGTTAAACAGACTCTGGTTGGTTTGTACCCTTAGTGCTGTTGGATTCAGCAGGTGTGAAAACAGTAATCACACTCAGGTGAGGATTAAAACGATCGCTTATGGTGATCATACCCAGCTATCAAATAAACTCCTTTTATTTGAGCTAAACTGCTGAGAAGGTGCAGTTTAATGTAATATATTTGCCAGATTACGCTAATTACCACAGCTACGAACAAACGCAGTCTCTGCTTCTCCATGCTGTTTACATGAGTGGTCTGTGTTGCAAATTTTCAGAGTTCTGTGCAGCTTGACACTGCACAAATATACATACTAGAATACAGAATTTCTCACTATATCTACTGTAATTTAAGCATATACCTCTCTATATACATAGACAGCTGTGAAAAAAGAGAGACCAATTAAAATGATGAGTTTCTTTGATTTTTAGGAAGATGGATGATCACAAGCCATCAAACCAAGTTGAACTGCTTGAATTTTTGCACCAGGAGTAAAGGCATGAAGTTATCCAAAAGCAGTGTGTAAGACTGGTGGAGGAGAACATGTCAAGATGCATGAAAATTGTGATTAAAAACCAGGTTTATTCCACCAAATATTGATTTCTGAGCTCTTAAATGTTTATGAATATGAACTTGTTTACTTTGCATTATTTGAGGTCTGAAAACTCTGAATATTTTTTATTATTTTAGCCATTTCTAATTTTCTGCAAATAAATGCTCTAAATTAGAATATTTTTATTTGGAATTTGGGAGAAATGTAGTCTGTAGTTTATATCTACTGTAATTTAAGCATATACCTCTCTATATACATAGACAGCTGTGAAAAAAGAGAGACCAATTAAAATGATGAGTTTCTTTGATTTTTAGGAAGATGGATGATCACAAGCCATCAAACCAAGTTGAACTGCTTGAATTTTTGCACCAGGAGTAAAGGCATGAAGTTATCCAAAAGCAGTGTGTAAGACTGGTGGAGGAGAACATGTCAAGATGCATGAAAATTGTGATTAAAAACCAGGTTTATTCCACCAAATATTGATTTCTGAGCTCTTAAATGTTTATGAATATGAACTTGTTTTCTTTGCATTATTTGAGGTCTGAAAACTCTGAATATTTTTTATTATTTTAGCCATTTCTAATTTTCTGCAAATAAATGCTCTAAATTAGAATATTTTTATTTGGAATTTGGGAGAAATGTTGTCTGTAGTTTATAGAATAAAAAACAATGTTCATTTTTCTCAAACATAAACCTATAAATAGCAAAATCAGAGAAACTGATTCAGAAACTGAAGTGTTCTCTTAATTGTTTCCAGAGCTGATTGAGATGTTGCACAGTTCATGCTTGAATACAGTCATTGGTTTGATCATTTTGACTGAACTCCGCTGAACTTTGGTTCTCCAGGAGCAGAACTGAAGAACTGAAGGTCTCTACCGGTGCGTGTTTATGCTGTTTATTTGCTGCATCTGGCTTCTGGCTTTTCCTGGGG
The DNA here is from genome assembly GCF_023375975.1 of Astyanax mexicanus. Taxonomy (NCBI): domain Eukaryota; kingdom Metazoa; phylum Chordata; class Actinopteri; order Characiformes; family Acestrorhamphidae; genus Astyanax; species Astyanax mexicanus. The sequence goes on from NC_064409.1 coordinate 75,323,421, forward strand.
AGTGTTGAAAGTTCACTTCCTACACAAGATCACACCCATCTGCACCTTGACTCCCTCACACACACCTTACGTTTCACACGCTGCAGCGTGAGAGATCGTTTCATACGCTTAAGTGCATATATGTTAGGATAAAAAAAGCAAATAGACATGTTTGCTCCAGTCTCGGTGTGTGTATATGTGTGTATATACTATATATATATATATATATACATATGTGTGTGTGTGTGTGTGGTGTTTGTTTGCTGCATCTGCGCTTCTACAGAAAGTGTGAAAGGTCACCTCCTACACTTCGGCACTTCCATCTGCACCTCCCGACACCCGCTTCACGTCTTTCCACCGCTTCACACACCTCGGCGACAGTGCCTCCGCTTCTTCCCCGAGCCCCCGGACTCCCCCGCTGCCCGGGCACGGGAACGCTGGCTGGCGGATATTTGCGGAAACGCTTCCTTATCGTAGAAGATGAGCGTGAGAGTTTGATGAAGCAGAAAGCCTGAGATGCGCCTCCTCGTTGCCAGCTTGGAGAGAAGTGTGAGATTTTGATGTTGTCGATGACCCATGAGCCTCCGCATATCACCGAACCCACCACGGCTGGCTGGGCATGAAGATAAGAAGGGTTCGCTTTCTTGTTGCTGTTGTTGTTGGCGTTGTTTATGTCGTTTCTTCGCACGGATGTTTTCCGGGCTCTGCTCGTCTGCGTAAAGCCGTTATTGAGATGCTGAGCTTCCTCTGGTTCGGAGATGAAGCTGATTACATCCCGCGTTAAACAACAAATAAAACATCCAATGAAAGAATGGCTTCAGCCTGAACTGCAGTAATCCAGTAATCACAAAGTGCAAAGAGACAATGGATCGTCTATGTGTGTGTGTAAGTTTGTGTGTGCGAGTGTGTACGTTTTTGTGAGTGTGTGTGGGAGTACAAAGGGTCAGTGATGGGTCACTATCAGCAATTGCAAGACACTGGGATCATGGCCTGCTCTGGAAAAGGCTTGAGGCACATTGACCGTGACACGTCTGAGTCTGCAGCCAGTCTACACAAAATACAGCTAAAAAATACACTCTGTTCCATTCAAAAAGCTCTGTTAGACTAAATCAGACTATTACTACACTCATGTGAAAAGGTTTGGATGCCTGTTTTTAACATGTTTAAATAAAATAATTAAATTAAAAATAAGTGAACAATACTGAGAGATGAAGGTAATACAGTCTAGTCTGAGTCCAGTGAGAATATCATTACCACCTCCATGTTTGTACAGTCTTAAAACTGATAAGAGCTCTAGGGCCCTATTTTAGAGATCAATAGCACATCAGTCATTTGCGTATCATGCAGCTGGATTTAGGGCGTGTCGGTGTGTCTCTGATATCGTAAGGGCAAAAAAAATATGCCTTGTTTTTTTTGCACATATCTCAGTTTTGTTTCTGTCTTGTCTCCTCCCTTTTCTCCACCCTAGTCATTAGTGTTCCCACCTGTCCGCCCCCTTGTTTCCTACCCCAGGTGTTCCCAGTCTCCCAGTTTGTATGTACAGCTCTGGAAAAAATTAAGAGACCACTATTTTGCTATTTATAAGTATATCTTTGAGTAAAATGAACATTGATGTTTTATTCTATAAACTACAGACCATATTTCATTCAAATTCTAAATGGCTGAAATCAACAAACAAAAAGATGCAGAGCTTTTACACCTCAAATAATGAGACAGTGAGTGATTTAACACAGTGTTTAAAAACTCTGTATCTGATCCACTCACTGTACCAGCAAAACAGTAAGTAGGTAGGTTTATACGCCTTGCTTTTTACCAGCAAAGCGTTGAGTTTGACAGATAAGCAGAGTGGTTGAGTTGATTATGCTGGTCAATCTGCTAAGTTAGATGAGGTAGGTGAGGTAGACCAACTTGTCCAATAGATTCAATTGAAATGTAACCTTATGCTGGTCAACCAGCCCAACCACCATCAGTGTTGGGAGTAACGGCGTTAAAACTAACAGCGTTACTAACGCCGTTACTTTTTTTCAGTAACGAGTAATCTAACTAATTACTATGGCTGTAACTATAACGCCGTTACCATTTCCGACACCCCGTTACTGCACGTTATTTTAGCCGCTGTATGAACTTTTTTTTTGTTGTAACTTTGGTTTGCCCTGGTTAACCCCTCTTCTTTCCGGTGAACTTGAGTTTCTGGCCGCTGTGCCTGTGGTTTGGCGTGGTGAAGTGAGGCACAATTGTGACGATTTGCGTGCTCTAATCAATTCAGTGATTGCCCTGGACAGGCCAAGTTCCGAATTAAGGACGTTAAGCTCTTTTTAGCTGCTCCGGTTTTTGTGGTGCTGCTGCTTTCTATTTTAGAGCTTAGATTCTCTGCCCGAACCCGACCTGACCCGAGGACCGACCCGAAATCAGGCTCCTATTTTTATTTTATATAAAGCTCTGGTGTGATAATCACAATGTTGCTAAGTAACCAATTATTATTGTTCACTAAAGCAAACGAAATAGCGAAAACTGAAAGTGAAAAAACATTTGTGTTAACTGAATCTAATAAAAACGGTACTTAAAAGGAAAAAACATAACTATCTCGAACTGTATTTTGTGTTTATAAAACTAACTAAAACGAACTAAAATTACTGAATTTTCGTGTTTAATTTATTTATAAGCACTGTTGTACAGCGGAGTTGTACAGCGGGAGGTGTTGTGCCGAGCGTGCGGCACCTCGTGGTCTGTTAGTTCTTGTGTAAAGCGCTCGCGCTAGCAGCAAAATACGACAGAAAACACTGAGAAACTGCAGAACTATGTATGGGATTACAATATGAGCGCCAGGCAGATGAAAGAGAAACAGGAGATTCAGTATGTGAGAACATTTACCTGTGAGTAGCTCATTCCAGAACACGCAAATCTCTCTCTCTCTCTCTCACGTTTCTTAGATTGATCTCTCTCATGAGATGTGTAAAAACTAAAAAAAACTAGCAAGCCCACCCTAAAAACTTACTGAACAGAAAAAATAAAAACAAAATCAAATCAAACTATAATAAAAATGAAAACTGTAATCACGTAGCTCTGGGCGCACGTGAACGCCTCCGCGTTTGACTTGCAGCATTGTGTGTAGCTGTTCTTAAAAATCATTTAAATTAAATAATAGTTCTATGCTATGTTTCAGTGTTAATTAACATAATTCTGATTATATTTCACTCATTCAATCAGCCCAAAAACAGACAGTTTATGGGGCGGATCGGGTCGGGCTCATAATGACAGTTCATGGTTCGGGCTCGGGCAGAATGTGCTAGGGCTCGGGCTGGGTCGGGTCGGATTTTTTGGGCCGATCTAAGCTCTATTCTCTTTTGGTGAAGCTGTTATATTAATACCATTTTAATGGTCATTAGGTTGTTGTTTTTGTCCATTATTTTGTTTTTTTATATATATACATATTTCCTTTGAGTGTGGCTTGGTTTGTGTAATTTCATCCCCAGACGCGTTTTTCTGTTTTTTCTGTTTTTTTCAGTATTACAAGTTTTAGTAATTTTCTTTGGTTGTGTGGAGAATTTCGTTTTATTTTTTTTAAATTCGTTAGATTATATTTTTGTCAACATTTTGGGTTTATTTTCGTTTGTTATTTTTGTCTAATAATAATAGTAAATGCATAATTGATTTCCTTTTTTTTGACGGGTGAATAATAAAAAGTAACGCAACAGTTACTTTTACTGGTAACTAGTTACTTTTATAGTGGAGTAACTCCGTTAGTAACTCAGTTACTTTTTTGGAGAAGTAATGAGTAACTATAACTAATTACTTTTTCAAAGTAACGTGCCCAACATTGACCACCATTACCAGCTGTACTCGCTTGAGCTGTCCAGGCTGTATTTGTTTCCAGTATGGATGAGTAGAGCTGGATCATCTGCATACAGTAAGTGATAACGTGTGTAATAGCTGTGTAATCACTAACAATGGCAGAAAACACAGTGGCGCATTACCAGCCGAGGCATGCCGGTTCAAAAGGCCTCATATCTTCCATCACAGCGGTGCGCCCGGGCTGCTCAGATAAGCTCCGCTGCTTCTTCAGTCTATCAGCGTTAGCGAGCCCGGCGCCGCTCGCTCTGGATATTACACTGAAGTTGGGGAAGAGCGGTTTACACAAATAACGATCACGGGGAGTCATCGCCACTCCATCAGGCGCGGATCGGCGTCGATACTCATTATTATGAGGAATGCTCATGAGGCCGTTCTATTTGCAATTACAGTTTTCTGCGTAACAGTTCGATAAGCTCCTCAGCGCTGGTCAATACCGAGGTGAATGGAGCAGGAGCTCACCGGGTCGCCTCTGATAGATCTCTATCACACCTGGGCCAAAGAGACCATGAATGAACTGCAGCTTCGATATTTTCACTAACCCTGTATTAAGCCAGCCTGAGTCACTGAGAAACAACTCGCACACACACACACACTACCACACACACTTCCACAGCCCAAGCTGAATGTACTCAACAGGAAATTAATGTCTTACTTGGACTATTATCTCTGATTCCTCATCTTGCACTCACTCAACTTCTCAAAGACAAGGAGAAGAGCATGATTGACAGGTTCTGCTGTAGCCCATCGCTCTGAACATCACCAACATCATAGCAGATAAGAAAGGTAAAGCACCAAAATGTGACCCTACCAAAAGAGGTAGCTTTAGGGACCTATCGTACACCCTGTGCGACGTGCATCGCGATGTTCATTGCCATCTTACATCCCCTGAATAGACTATTTTCAAGGCTTGTGCCCGCACCCTTAAAAAAAGTGTCAGAGTTTAGGAATATATAAATACTGATGCTGGTGTGGTGGTCTGGAAGTGAGGTGTGTTCAGGTAAATTTCTGTAGTGTTTCTATCATAGCGGGGGAAACACAGTCAGTGCGCCACTGACTGATTAAAACCCTGACAACAGTCACCAGTCCAACGGATGCCCAATCCTATCTTAGCTACGCAGGTGCGCCACATGACCGTGTGAACATGCAGGTCAGTATCTGTCTCTGCTGAGATGCGTAAAAGCGTCGCACTGTTAAGATATGAATGCGCAAAAGTCAGAGCTTACCTGCCTCTTAAAGGGAATGACAACTGGTACACTGATTGATTTATTTTCATGATTAATTAAGAGAATTAATACATGCCTTTCAGGCATTTTGAGCTGTTCAAAGCATATTTCTTGCTACCTCAAGATACCAATTTGCAGATGCGCTATACAGTAGATCACTAAAATAGGGCACCTAGGGTGCTTTCACACCTACATAGTTTGGTCCAAACCAAAATAGCAGGTCCTGAGGTTAAAATCTGGTTCCAACCATGGTCCAGTTCGTTTGTAGTGTGAAAGCACTTATTTGGATGGTTCTGGATGGATGGACCAATGGATTTTTGGACCAATGACAAGAAGCTGACGCAAGCTATCATCACCTATTAAACCTATTACTGAAATCTGACTCCCCATGCATAAAAGAGCTTCTCGCTCTCTTGCACTATGGGTACAACAGATAACGCTGGTGATTCCTATATCCATTCTAACTGTAGATTAATCCTTATTTATTAACAAAAATGAATGGTGACACCCCTAGAATTTTGATCTGATCAAAGAAAATAAGTTAAAAAGTTAATTTGTTAAAATGATCTGTGAACCAAATACACCTAAGCAGCATTAGGAATGGCTTTTTTCACCCAAATAAATATTTTTAGGAGAGAAATCTGTGTAGATTAACATCCAGCACTTGTTTGCTTTCAACGAATTACAGTTTTATTTACTTAACTTAGTATGGTAACACTTTCTATGAATGTCATCTTTCTTAGACTCTATAACTACATTCATAATATATTATAATGCATTCATAAGGCATTATAAACATGGCTATAAATATATATAAAAATGCATAACCCACTATAGCCATGTTTATTAAGCATTATGACTTGTGATTATAATACATTATAAGCTATGCTATGTTAAAATAGTATATATATATCGTTAATAATCCAGTCCTGCAATGGAAAAGTCTGGCACTTTACTTAGCGCGCTCTAAGACCTGTTATAATGCATTATAATTGACTATAACTAATATTATATTCAAGACAAGAATAATTTATGAGTGGTTATAAATATATTTATAGAATTACTGAGGGTGTGTTTTTTATAAGTTGGAAGCTGTTTTACTCATGATACAAGTCTTCAAGCTGGGACTGAGTTTCTTGGTATTGACGTATAACATGTTATAAACACAGCTATTAATGCATTATAATCACAGTTCATGATGCATAATAAACATGGCTATGATGAATTATAGAGTTTTATACATATGTATAGCCATGTTTATAATGCCTTATGAATGCATGATAATGTGATATGAATATGTTTATAGAGTCTTATAGAGCTGACATTCATAGAAAGTGTTACCCTTACTACCCTTAGTCCACTGGCGAGATCTGCTGAATTAGAAGGAAAACATGGCCACACCCCTGTTCCTTACTAGTGTCACTTAATGTGCCTTATAATCCAGTGCTCCTTATAGTGTGAAAAATACAGTAGTCCATATCTTAGCAACGGCCTTAGCAACCACTTGGCTCTGCAGTGGAAAAGAGGCCCATGTAACAAACACATGAACAGCCTTGCTTCAGACTCTGGTTCTGTACTTTTAGGTGTGAAAATGCCATAAGAAAAGCAGACGCTGGTCTCTGAGCGAGAGCTTCTCCATTCCCCTGTAAACAGAGTGGCGGAATGACCCCGTACCCTCCACTGTTACAGCGCGGAGAGGGCATCGGTGATTACTGGCATGATGAATCATCTCAGGCATTAGCATTAGAAAAGAAGACGCCATGATCTTGCAACTCTTCTGTTTGCCCTTGTCTGTGTCTCTAAGTGTGTGTGTGTGTGTTAGCTTACAGTGCACAATACAGGCTGTCTTTCACCAGAAATCTGATATATGACAATACTTTAAGTACAAGTATATGACATACAGTGCACATGGGCAAGGAACAAGTGTTCTATCCCATCAATTTTGGCGCACAATTTATACAGTTACCAAGCTGTTCCCTGAGGTATCACTTCATAATCAATTTACAGCTCTGGTAAAAAAAAAATAAGAAATTGAAAACCTCTGCAGGCATAAAATTATCCAAAAGCAGTGTGTAAGACTGGTGGAGGAGAACATGCCAAGATGCTTTGACAAAAACTGTGATCAAAAACCAGGGTTATTCCACCAAATATTGATTTCTGAACTCTTAAAACTTTCTTTCTTGGCATTATTTGAGGTCTGAAAGCTCTGCATCTTTTTTGTTATATCAGGCATTTCTCATTTTCTGCACATAAATGCTCTAAATGACGATATTTTTATTTGGAATTTGGGAGAAATGTTGTCTGTAGTTTATAGAATAAAACAACAATGTTCATTTTACTCAAACATAAACCTATAAATAGCAAAATCAGAAAAACTGGTTCAGAAACTGAAATGGCCTCTTAATGTTTTCCATGTATATATTCAGTATATATATATATATATATATATATATATATATATATATATATATATATATATATATAGTAAAATGACAATCTGGCCCAGCCGGTGGCGTGCCTGTCTAGATAAGACGTTTGGAAATATGACCCGGGCTCTGTGTTACAGTAATGAGACTGGCTGGCTGGGACTGACTCATTAACTCCTTGCAGCTCTGTCTGGCTGTAAATTAGCTCATATACGTATTGTCTAATACAGTCATCTTCACTGCCAGTCCTGCAGGCCACAGCGTTGCACTGTTCACTCTTCTCCCAGCACTGATTCACCAGAGCTATCACTTACTATAGGCTTATTATACACAGCACACCAACCAGTCCTTCAGCTCAGCTATGAGTATCATCACACACACCAGTCAGGCGTAGCATTAAACCACTTGCTTGTTGTTGTGTAGGTCTCTCTAATGCTGCCAAAAACAGCTCTAAACTGTGAAGAGCACGCAATATACATGATCCTCTGGTTATGAGGATCACAAAGGAGCAGTCTGTACACTGATAAAAGTTCTTTGAGGAACATTTTATAGGTTGTTCATTTTAAAACTGTTGTTGAGGATCCTTTAAGATAGAGTAAGGTGTTTCAAAGAACCTTTTCTTCTAAAAAAAAAACAAAAAAAACTTTTCTTCTCTTTTCTTCAAGGTTCCAAAGAAAAGTGCAGTTTTATAATAGACTGTATATACGGAATACATAACAGAGAATAGGCTTTAAGCTTCTTGGTTATTAACTTGGTGTTAATGATTTGATTCTTCAGAATGAGTTCAGAATGACTAACATCCTTCAGATTCAGATTCTTTATTGTCATTATAATAAGAAAAGTATGTATGAAAAGTAAGGTGCAACCATATTTCCTTTATTGTTGATGATTATGGCTTACAGCCAATGAAAATCCAAAAATGAGTATCTCAGAAAATTATATAATATTATATTATATAATTTTATATAAGACCAACTGGTACTTTTGGCAGTGTGCCAAGTCCTGCTGGAAAATGAAATCTGCATCTCCATGTATAATATTGTCATCTGCATTTTCCTGAAAAATCTTCCATCTGCTAAAAACTTTTTTGAGGTGCAGATTTCATTTTCCAGCAGTACTTGGCACATTTTATACTAATATCATTCACAGCTGTAACAGCAGTTGGGTAAAAACAAATTTTCAGTTACACTTTCAGTTTTTACATTTATACAAAATATATCCGGCTTATTGGTGATTAGATTGTCTTAAATTATTTGAAATATTTAATATACTGTAGCTGCTGTAGATGGGGAAACTAAATCATCTGAGACTAACATGGTTTTGGATATTTGGGCCAATCCCCAGATGTTTAAGAGGCCTGAGTCCACCCCTGTTGCTATTATAGCTAAAGCTAATTGTTCTTTACACATATTTCATCTAAGAATGCTGGGGTCAGAATGGAGGTTCAGAAAGGATAAAGAGCCTTTCCCAGGGAACCAACAGTGGCAGCTTAGAGGACCTGGGTATTGACCCCACAACCCTGTGATTAATAACCCAGCATTACTTGGCTTACCTCTGAGACACCACTGCTCCATTTCAGAGTGTTGCATGAAGCTAGCTAGCACTGCTTTTAGCTAGTAGTAGCACCAGAGCACCAGAGAGTTTATGGAAAGCCTACACACCTCATATCTCCCCTGATATATCAGAAAATTATTGCAAACTGCTAGACGGAGCCCACGAGACCTCAATGAATGGGTGTGAAGTGAGCAAAAAGGCTAAAAACAGTTAGGGGTGATTTTAGGATCAAACAAACCTATAATTCCTCAGGAGGAGTGAATGTCTCATATCAGTAAAAAATAGAATAATTTACATTCAAATTAGACACATAAACTATTATGTACTGGGTGCAGGTGTGTTACTTTCATTTTAAACATCTTTTCAGCAGATAAGAAGATAATTGGGGGCACACGTTTTACATATTGTTATCAAAAACACCTCTCACAGCTGCATTCTCTGTCTTTTAGTCTAATTTAAATAGCTAAAAGCATAATGCTACTCAAAACTCAGTATAGATAACATTAATTATCTGATACACAGACAGTACTAGTCTAGCACCTCACCTTTAATATAATAAACTTCATGTAGCTTCAGAGTTCATCATCACTACACATCTCCAAACTTCATGTAGCTTCAGAGTTCATCACTACACACCTCCAAACTTCATGTAGCTTCAGAGTTCATCATCACTACACACCTCCAAACTTCATGTAGCTTCAGAGTTCATCACTACACACCTCCAAACTTCATGTAGCTTCAGAGTTCATCACTACACCTCCAAACTTCATGTAGCTTCAGCAGAGTTCATCACTACTCACCTCCAAACTTCATGTAGCTTCAGAGTTCATGATCACTACACACCTCCAAACTTCATGTAGCTCCAGAGTTCATCACTACACACCTCCAAACTTCATGTAGCTTCAGAGTTCATGATCACTACACACCTCCAAACTTCATGTAGCTCCAGAGTTCATCATCACTACACACCTCCAAACTTCATGTAGCTTCAGCAGAGTTCATCACTACACACCTCCAAACTTCATGTAGCTTCAGAGTTCATGATCACTACACACCTCCAAACTTCATGTAGCTTCAGAGTTCATCACTACACACCTCCAAACTTCATGTAGCTTCAGAGTTCATCACTACACACCTCCAAACTCCATGTAGCTTCAGAGTTCATCACTACACACCTCCAAACTTCATGTAGGTTCAGAGTTCATCACTACACACCTCCAAACTCCATGTAGCTTCAGAGTTCATCACTACACACCTCCAAACTTCATGTAGCTTCAGAGTTCATCACTACACACCTCCAAACTTCATGTAGCTTCAGAGTTCATGATCACTACACACCTCCAAACTTCATGTAGCTTCAGAGTTCATCACTACACAGCTCCAAACTTCATGTAGCTTCAGAGTTCATCATCACTACACACCTCCAAACTTCATGTAGCTCCAGAGTTCATGATCACTACACACCTCCAAACTTCACGTAGCTCCAGAGTTCATCACTACACACCTCCAAACTTCATGTAGCTTCAGAGTTCATCACTACACACCTCCAAACTTCATGTAGCTTCAGAGTTCATCACTACACACCTCCAAACTTCATGTAGCTTCAGAGTTCATCACTACACACCTCCAAACTTCATGTAGCTCCAGAGTTCATGATCACTACACACCTCCAAACTTCATGTAGCTCCAGAGTTCATCACTACACACCTCCAAACTTCATGTAGCTTCAGAGTTCATCACTACACACCTCCAAACTTCATGTAGCTTCAGAGTTCATCACTACACACCTCCAAACTTCATGTAGCTTCAGAGTTCATCACTACACACCTCCAAACTTCATGTAGCTTCAGAGTTCATCATCACTACACACCTCCAAACTTCATGTAGCTTCAGAGTTCATCACTACACACCTCCAAACTTCATGTAGCTTCAGAGTTCATCACTACACACCTCCAAACTTCATGTAGCTTCAGAGTTCATCACTACACACCTCCAAACTTCATGTAGCTCCAGAGTTCATCACTACACACCTCCAAACTTCATGTAGCTTCAGAGTTCATCACTACACACCTCCAAACTTCATGTAGCTTCAGAGTTCATCACTACACACCTCCAAACTTCATGTAGTTTCAGAGTTCATCACTACACACCTCCAAACTTCATGTAGCTTCATGTAGTTCAAAAATGTGTAGATAGAAAGAGTAGAGAGACTCATGACAAAAATAGTTTCTATAGCTAAGCAGCTCAAATCCATCCAAACCTCACATCACCAAACACAGCAATGCAGGCGAGCGCAGGATACTTCTGGCAGTACAGTGTACAGGGGTTGCACAATGGTTTTAGAGCACAATAATTTATTGTGGTGACGGACAGTTCTGGTGGAAACAGGAGAGTTGAGGTGCACATTGAATTCTGCCGTGATTTGATCAGCCGTGGTTTTATGTTTTTTGGATACAATCCGAGTTAGCACCCGAACATCCCTTTCAGACAGCTTCCTCTTACAGCGTCCACAGTTAATCCTGTTGGATGTGGTTGGTCCTTCTTGGTGGTACCCTGGATACCATGGCTCTTAATACTTGATCACAAAGACTTGCTGTCTTGGTCACAGATGCTCCAGCAAGACGTGCACCAACAATTTGTCCTCTTTTGAACTCTGGTATATCACCCATAATGTTGTGTGCATTGCAATATTTTGAGTAAAACTGTGCTCTTACCCTGATAATTGAACCTTCACACTCTGCTCTTACTGGTGCAATGTGCAATTAATGAAGATTGGCCACCAGGTTGCTCCAATTTAGCCATGAAACCTCCCACACTAAAATTAGAGGTGTTTAATTTTCATTGTCCAACCCCTGTATACACTGTAGGTGCATCTGCTTCAGAGGAGAACACATACGGTTATACCTGAGTCTGGAACATCATCTTCGTTTCAAATCTAATCAAACTGTGGTGCTGTACGCACTGATGGATTTTAATCTAAAGCGGCGGAGAGCGAGGAGGCTGGGGAGACATCAGAGCTCAGCAGGAGGCTGTAGAAATGGCAGCGGGAGAAGCGAACGACAGTTTAAAGAAATTTCTCCACAATAATGACTCACGTACGGGTGGGTTTGCTTAGGGTTTCATCACTACGCCGAGAGCCCGGCCGTCTCCCTCACCTACTTCTCAGTCCAGCTCCCCTGTGGACCCGGGAATAAAATAGAACAGCTCCCCGGCGACTCGCGCCGCAGAACAACGGGGCTGTGCGGCAGATGAACCTAATAGGGGCGGACGCCTGAGGCGAGCTGGCGGAGAGAGCGGGCCACAGCTGATAAGTCATTGACTGAGAGAGTCTTATCTGTGCATGAGAAATTATGTCAAATATTACATTTGTCCTACAGACACCAGTGCGCAGGCAAGGAGGCTTACATTAAATGTCACGGCTAAAATTGTTCATAACAACGCAGAAGAGCGGCGCTTAAGGAGCGTTTAACGTCACTTTAATTTCGTCCTCCTGGTTTTTCCCTCCGTCGCCGGCTTGAGGGGGGGATGTGGAATGATGGGGGATGGGGGGTGGGGGGCTTAATGCAGCTGCGGGGCGGAGAGTTGAAAAGTTGACATTTTCATATCAGTAATTTCACCCAGTAAATGTTCCTCAGCTTTTAGGACTTTCATCTTCACAGAAGAACAAAAAACGCACTTGATGGCTGAGCCGCCTGCCGCTCTATGTGTTTGCCTTGTTAAGGCTGCTGGCCTGCTGGGTGATGACTATATTCAGATCCGTGCCAAGCGCCACCACTTACGACTTCAAATCAAAAACGGAGCTCTGACGTTCACATAAAACCGTTCACATAAACGGTTTAGAGTTTGATTTGTAAAATGTCAGCCAAAGAACTTTTCGGGCTGTTTTACAAGAGGGAATTATTTGACGCTGGCCTTAAAAGCCATTTTTTAGACCACATATTACACCCACACTCATAAAGTAAAGCTGCTACAAAGTGTTCCTTTAGTAATGCTATATAGAAGGAACACATTTAGTTCTGTAAAGAAGCAGATTGTAGAATAATAATAAGAGTGTGGTCATACTTTAAACTGGTATAAAGAACCTTTAGATATAAGCAGATTTTCCAACACATTTTTCTGTATGCCTCGCTGCTTAATCAAGACCAAAAAGTGCATAGAACAGAGCATACAAGCTAACTAAACTAAATGCTAAACACTACCAGCTTCATGCCTAGGGTTGTGACGAGACACTAATATCAGGAGACCAGACGAGACACGAAATTGGGTTCATGAGAACGAGACGAGACGAGATTTAAAAATAAAATTTTAAAGATAACGTCAAAAATGAAAAATGGCTTGAAAACTAAAGTTTTATTTGACAAAATCATATAACGCAAACTTAACAGGCTGGTTTCTCTCAACACATTGATTCTATAAGAAATAGAAATAAGAATAAAAAATAAAAATAAAACTTTTCTAGGTCTTATATAGCGCAAACAATACGTGCAAACTACAACCAGTCATATTAGGCCTATGGTTTGTGTTTTTTTTTCTCCTAAATCTCTTGTAATTTAACTATGCAGAACCATAACCAGTCATATTAAGACTATGCTTGAAGTGCAAACAGAGACAGAACATTTTTTAAATACAGTACAAAGTTAAGGGATTAGTACAGCTGCCTATGAAACAGTCATGTGTAGGATTTACTTACAGTATTTATATATGGTTTGTGTCTTGTTGGTCACTCTGTTACCGTTTATTGTTTCCACTGGAGCCAAAATGCAGCCAGATATACAACTTAAAAGTAGCAGAAGCATCTTCTATACAAATGCCTGAATTTTCCTCTTCTGCTGAGAGCTGCTCTCTCACTGCTCAGCCATCATACTCTATCGCTATCGCTACTGTGTTGCCAGATCCCTCTTAAAAAGTCCACACTAAACTGTTTTTTTGCCCGCGAGACAGGTTTAAGCCTGACGTTTTAATCTCGCGAGATCTCGTGCCACGAGATCTCTTCACACCGCTATTCATGCCACATTGTGCTACAAGCATCATCTGCTGGTGTTGGTCCACTGTGGTGTATCAAGCCCAAGTCCACTTCATGCTTCCCTCTGCTACTGACAACTTTTATAGAGATGCGGATTTCATTTTCCAGCAGGACCTGGCAATATATGTGATCTATATTTACGTAAGAGTACAAATATGCTTCTTGTTCCTATCTTTTATAAGTAGCACACTTTTTATAGTAGTATACTTAGTTGGGTATAAAAAATATTTATTTAATATACTGTACTACAATGTTTAATGTGTTACAAATGTAACTTAACATTTTTAAAATGTAGTAATTTAATTTACTTTTACTAATTAAAAGTGATTTAGAACACTTTTTTTTATTATGCTTTTTTACTGTTTATGGTCGGTTTATGAATATAATATAATATCAATATAAAATCTAAACTATTACACACACACACACACACACACGTCCAATGGAATATATATATATATATATATATTGTAGTTAATTGTATTCATTTGCTATTTAGATATTTTTTAGATATATTCTATAGTAGAATATTAGAGCCTTCTTTTCTGTGTATCACAAGAAAACAGCTTTCTTATTAAAGGAGATTATTCAGGTCTGAAATGCTTAAAATAGATCTCTTTTTGAGTAATACATATAATATATCATATATTTCACGTTTTTTTTTATTTCTCATTTTTTGAGATGCACCTGTATATACAGTAAATATCCTTTTTTGATTTGTGACACTGTAATACTATCAATCTGTTATTAATTCCACACTTCTCCGTTTACCTCCAGCGCTCTGTCTTGTTTGTGAGTTGTGTTTTTTGGGACGGAGCCCAGATTTGGTTAAGGCCCTTATTAGTGTGCAGCGCGGGTGCGGCTCTAATCCGAGGCTCGTGGCCCTCAGCGCTGGCTGAGGATGCTGGAGCGATCCAGACTGCATCGCAGCCAGAGCCATCAGTAATCAGCCAGCGGCCGCCGCTCTGCTCTGACCATGCAAATACAAACGCTGCAGAGACAGCCAGCTAAACACAGCTAAACACAGCTAAACACAGCTCTACCCTGCACAGTACTGTCTGGATGATGGAGTTTAGCACTGGATGCATGGAGCATATATGAGCGGGTCGTGTGGGATAAGGAAGCATGTCCTGATGAAAAAGAAAATATACTTAATTGTGCTTAAAACATATTGAGAAATGTCTAAATATGCTATAAATATATATAAAACAGATGTGTGTACTTACTTAAAATATATTAAAAGTACATAAATCATATGCTTTTATTGAATACTTGAAAGTAAACTTTGATCATACTCTTAAATAGGTACAATATAGTGTATTTAAAAAGAAATAGACTACTATGAAGTACACTTTTAGTTTAATGTAAATCAAAATACTTATTTTCCAAATATATTTTTGTACATTTTTAGCAAAGTGTGTTAAAAAAACAACTGTTACAGTAGTTCACTTAAAGTGCAATGTATCATGTAACTTTTTAGAAAGTAAATTAAATTACTACTTTTAAAAAAATACTAAAGTCAATTTGTAACAAGCTAAAAATCGTAGTATAGTATATTAAAATATATTTTTATACCCAACAAAGTGTAATACTAGAAGTGTGCTACTTATAAAAGACAGTAACAAGAAGCATATTTGTACTCTAATGTAAATATAGATCGGATATATTTAACATAAATTCTAAGTACATTTCTAATATACCTGGTGTGTAATAATAGTGATACAGTTGTAATATTCTTATTAAATGTATTATAATTTTACTGTAAGCATATTTAAAATATGGGGTTACATACATGAAGTAGTATGTTTAAATCTCACTTAAGTATATTTAAAATAGTTTCATTTTAGTACAGTTAAAAACACTTTTTTTACACAATTTTACAATTTAAGTAAGACTTTTTGTACTATGTTTATACAGTTAAAATATAATAAGAACAAAAAAAGTTGTTCCATTTTAGCACTCTTTATATATACTGATTAATAATAAAGTGGCTACAAGAACACTTTAGTGCACTATAGCATAATAATGCTATAATTTAATCTACTTTTTTCACTAGTGTCGTTTAAATGATAGAGATTGGACTTGCATCACATGACATCAATCCAATATGCAATATGCTCAGCTCTGAGGTAGAATCCATGTCCAAACATGTGCTTTTAACCAATATATTGATTATATCTGATTTGTGTGCTCATTAACCATGTCGATAAAGCTTCATATTTGCCTGCTTGACCCTGTTTACATGTGGCAACTTCATTGTTCACGTAAATATCTGGAATATGGAAATCTTGGCGGTGGGAAACACAGGTGCACCACTGACTGATTAAAACCCTGACAACAGTCAACAGTCAGCCACCCAATCCTATCTTAGCCATGCAGGAGCATACATCCCTGCTCATTACACACACTGCAGCAAGAAAATCCAGCTTTAACTCGACAATAAACAGAATACGTGCAGGTCAGTTTCCTCTGCTTCCTCTGTCTCAGGCCATCTTTTAAAGTAGTTTCAGTAATCAGATTTGTATCTGTTTAAATGTGTCTTAAACCATCTTCTAAAGTGGATTGAGTGATCAGAATTGTATCTGTTTTAAATGCGTCTCATTCCACCTCCGGATGAGATATGAGTCATGAGATTTGCATCAGATTTAAGTGTATCTCAGACCATCTTATGAAATAGTTTGTGTGATCAGATTCGTATCTGTTTTTAAATGTGTCTCAGACCGTCTTCTGAAGTAGTTTGAATGATCAGATTTGTATCTGTTTTAAATGTCTCAAACCATTTTTGAAGTAATTTGAGTTATCCGATTCGTATCTGTTTTAGAATTGTTTCAGACCACATCCTGAAGTGGTTTAAATAATTGGATTTTCATCTGTTTTAAATGCGTCTCAGACCATGCTTCAAGTAATTTGAGTTATCCGATTCGTATCTGTTTTAAAATTGTCTCAGACCACCTCCTGAAATGGTTTAAAGTGTTTTTCTTAAGTGGTTTGAGTGATCAGATTTGTATGTTTTATAGGTCTCAGACGACCTCATAAAGTTATTTGAATGATTGAATTTGCATCTATTTTAAAATTGTCTCAGACCACTTCTGAAGTAGTTTGAGGGATCAGATTTGTATCTGTTCTAAAATTGTCTCAGACCATTTTTCAAGTAGTTTGAGTGCTCAGATTTTATCTGTTTTAAATGCATCTCAAACCATTTTTGAAGTAATTTGAGTTATCTGATTCGTATCTTTTTTTAAATTGTCTCAGACCACCTCCTGAAGTGGTTTAAATAATTGCATTTTCATCTGTTTAAAATGCGTCTCAGACCATCTGTTCAAGTAGTTTGAGTGATCAGATTTGTATCTGTTTTAAATGCATCTTAGACCATCTTTTGAAGTGGTTTGAGAGGCCAGATTTGTATCTGTTTTAAAATAGTCTCAGGCCATCTTCTTAAATGGTATGTTTCATAGGTCTCAGACCACATTATTTGAATGATTGAATTTGCATCTATTTTAAAATTGTCTCAGACCACCTCCTGAAGTAGTTTGAGGAATCAGATTTGTATCTGTTTTAAATGCATCTCAAACCATTTTTGAAGTATTGAAGTACAAATTCGAATATATTTTTAATGTCTCTCAGACCATCTCCTGAAGTGGTTTGAGTGATCAGATTTGCTACAAAACTACAAAAAATATTCCAGTTTACAACGGCAAATAGATGCAGTGTTGTTATCATGTGCATAGCTATTTCACTGAGAACCATTGCTTTAAGTAAATGCAGTGTGTCATTAACACTTTTATTAGCTTGGGAGTTTATAGCCAACACTAAACATGTGTAATTAAATGTTCTACATGTTCACAGTCATTAACTTGAAGCAGAAAATACATACTGGGCCTGAAAGAATACAAGTAAATGCTCCTTTAGTGGACTCAATACTTAATAAAACAGCAAATAACTCCTTTCTGCAGAATACATTTGAATATTTGCTAACGATTTTACGGGATTTATATGATCTAAGCTCATTTCTGTAGTTTGTTTTGTAGATTAATGCTGCCTTCCAGTCCTTTGAGAAATATTGTATTTACGAGATTAGCGCACACAAACGCCACCACAGCGTTTTGTTTACCAGGGGGTAAGTTGGATTTTTCAGTGAGCCCAGACTTTACTGAGTTGTCAGTAAAATGAGTCATTCTCATGGATTATATGAGTAAAGATATGAATACATTCTAGTGATGCTCATGATTGTGTGTAAAAAAACAAAATAATGGCACTTTTGGTGCAGTTAAAGCAGCTGTAGCATTTAGTCCAGTGGAATTCAGTGGAGAGCAATGCTGCCTTTTCTATAGCAGAATAAAAAGTTTGATTCCCCAGCCAGGAAACCCAACCATTAGGCTTACTAAAGTTACTGTTAAGAATATTGTTTTTAAAGCTGATGTCTGTAAGTTTTGGGATTTGGCGGATTTAGGGTCCTCTCTGGTGAGAGTGGGTAATTGCACCAAGCATGCGGAAGAATCATTTTAAACTGGGAGGGTGTGATGCGGCCTCCTTTCAGAGCAGATGAATCCGATTCCAGGTTATGTTCAGTCAGAGAGAGCGAGAAAGAGTACTCAGTCAGAAACTTCACTCCTTCATTTCTTTGTTTTTTACTATGAGTAAATGAGCTACTGAGATCTGAGTTTCCTCTTCTGAAGTCTCCATTGCTCCACCAGCCGCTCGCGTTCAGTAAAACTGAGCCGGAAAGCAACCCGACACCCCAGTTTTCAGAATAAAAATATTAGGCTTAGCAGGGATGGTGGTTCCAGCACACTGGTACCATTAAACACAATATTTTATCTCTTCCTCACTCTATGCTTCTGCTTTCAGTTTAGACACAAAATAATACAGACTGCCACTTTAAATTGTGTGAAACTAATACATTCATAATTGCTAGTATTTGCTTATTTATTAGAAGTATTTTATCCTCTTCAGTAACACAGATGCAGTGAAGTATCATAGAGAATTTTTTACGCAAATTAATTACGCCCCCAAGTTTGACCCCAACTTCCACCGTAATCTGCCCTGCCCCCAACCACATGCAGATATTTTACCCCGGAGCCGTTTCTTGTGGTGAGAGAGTGATCTTGTATCAAATATACTACTTTTTAATTAAGCAGCTACACTGTAAGCTGAGTAAAAAAAAAGTAAAAAAGAGAGATGAGATACAGAAAAGATAGATTAATCGCAGTTAATCACAGAACAATGTTGTAATTAATCTGATTACATTTTGTCACTTTATCACTTTTATGCAAATAAGCTGTTGCTGGCCACACCACATGATCATTTAGTAAACGCTGACACAAACTGAAGGTACAGATCCCTCCTTCAGACGAAGTCTGCTGGCTAATCCTGCTGTGTACTGTCTGAGGTTCTCAAACAGCAGCAACCCCCAAGATGGCATATCTTTAACTGATCTTGTGGGTGTGACTCTGGTTGGGGTTGACGGGTGAAGAGTGGTGCCAGGATTGATCTATGGCGGTTTCCTCCTTATTGTGACAGCACAATAAGTGATATATCTAAATGGCTCATAGAAGCTGTATATGATTCCTGATACTAAACTGTTTGCGTAATATGTTGTCTTTAAGGTATGTATGGATGACCAGTTTTACAACCACCTTGACCATCAAAAACCAGCTTGAAGGTCAGCAGCTACTAAGAATGATAAAGAAGAAGATCTTAATTTTTAAACGTTGCTATCTGTCCTCCAGCAGGAGAAATGCAGTGTGTGCTGCCCCCTATAAAACCAGCTATAAGAGCTAATATATTTATGCTAATATATGAACGCCTGAGCCAAGTGCCTGACCCCAATGGAGCGCAGTAAAGTCTATGCTATGCTGCCGAGCCCCAAGCAACGCCTGGGAGCCACTGGGGGTTTGTGTGCTTGGCTCATACATATATTAGCATAGTCCTCTTGGGGTGGTGTTATACCGGCCTATAGGGGGACTAGGAACTGCATTTCTTGCATTGCAGATTGGAGAAAGTGCATTACTGCATCCTGGAAAGACATGTTTTCTATACTTCATTAAAGCCCAAAAACACCAAGCTCAAAGTTTCCCCTCATCTCCTGTGAAATTCTGTCCTCGGACACACTTTCCCAGACTACAGCTGACAGATTACAATGTCCTACAAGCTTCAAATATCTGTTTGAAATAAACCCAGTGTGTGAGAGTGAAAGTAAATCAGGTTATCCTGGCTTTAGGTGAGGAACAGCATAAGCAGATTGTGACGTTTGACCAAGATGAAGCACAAAATCCTGTTTTTGAGGTTGTCATTTCATTTACAGATGAAAACGTCTAATAAAAAAACTATTCTCTTCCATCTTTCAACCAGTGAAGTGTCCAGTGTCTCCTGCATTATACTGTATGTCTCTGAAATAGTCTATATATGGAAGCCAAGATGCTAAAACTGGCCATTATGGAATGTCATTTGGTTGAGAGTACATATGTTTAAAATTTAAAAAATGTTTAAAAGCTAAAGCTTCAGCCTATACCTTTTCGGTTGTTTTAAGTGATTGTTTAAATGCAAGATACAGGATGTGATTTTTTTTCTTTCTTTTTCTCTTTTCTTTATTATCTGCTCTTTATGTGTGTATATGTTTTGGCAAAAACCGAAATAAAACTAAACTAAAAAAAAAAAAAATGCAGCTTTCCAACAATTCCATCTACATTCTGGGAGGATCTGAAAATCCTAATCTAGTAGTTGAACATCTTAATACATTTCAGCCTGAACTGCTTTTTGAATGAGGCATAACTCATCATAGCCAATCAGAGCAGAGCCAATTTACATATACAGTTGTGGTCAGGAGTTTAAATATGCTGACTATGTACATGAACGCCAAGGAATAGTCAGTCAATCAATCTATGTCTGTCTGTCTCTCTGTCTGTCTTTTACTTTCTTTTACTCTCTATGTATGTATCTATCTTTCTCTCTACTTTCTCTCTATATCTCTCTTTTTACTCTCTATCTATCTATCTATCTATCTATCTATCTATCTATCTATCTATCTATCTATCTATCTATCTATCTATCTATCTGT
Organism: Astyanax mexicanus; assembly: GCF_023375975.1. NCBI lineage: Eukaryota > Metazoa > Chordata > Actinopteri > Characiformes > Acestrorhamphidae > Astyanax > Astyanax mexicanus. Next base: position 75,344,535 of record NC_064409.1, read on the forward strand.
CTGTCTGTCTGTCTGTCTTTTACTCTCTTTTTACTCTCTATGTATGTATCTATCTTTCTCTCTACTTTCTCTCTATATCTCTCTTTTTACTCTCTATCTATCTATCTATCTATCTATCTATCTATCTATCTATCTATCTATCTATCTATCTATCTATCTGTCTGTCTGTCTGTCTGTCTGTCTGTCTTTTACTCTCTTTTTACTCTCTATGTATGTATCTATCTTTCTCTCTTCACCTCTCTTTTTACTATCTATGTATCTATCTATCTATCTATCTGTCTGTCTGTCTGTCTATTTATCTCTTTTATCTCTCTTTTTACTCTATCTATCTATCTATCTATCTATCTATCTGTCTTTTACTCTCTTTTTACTCTCTATGTATCTCTTTATCTCTTTTACCTCTCTTTTTACTCTATCTATCTATCTATCTATCTATCTATCTATCTTTTTTACTCTATTTTTACTCTCTATGTATCTATCTATATATCTGCTGTATTCTCTTTTTACTCTATCTATCTATCTATCTATCTATCTATCTATCTATCTATCTATCTATCTATCTATCTATCTATCTATCTATCTATCTATCTATCTATCTTGATCTCTCTCTCTTTTTTACTCTCTATCTGTCTCAGATCTGCACTGAGCTCATTAATCTTTCCCATCATACATATTTATTGTATTGGTCAGTTTAATCAATACATCTATCAAACCCTATTTATGTGGTACAGATAATCTACCAGCTGTAGTCCATCATGACCACATCATGATCACTAACACAAAGCCTTGGCCTGGGAGAGTTAAAAGATTTAACTTTTAGAACTATTAAATTAGTAGTGTAAACAGGTGTGTGTGTGTAATATTATCAAATTTGTGATGCTGGAGGATGAGTGTAAAACTCGAGGTATGGCTGCTCTTGGCACATAAACCTCCACATACATGACAAGAGGACCATTAACACATCAATCACTCGTCAGTCAGTAGGATATGGACTCTGGATGCTGTGATGTCGTGGTGCTGTGATGTAGTGGTGCTGTGATGAGGGCGGGCAGTGCTGATGTCAGCGGTGTCTCTGCGGGAAGCGACGGGAATGACTCAGTGGGTTACGGTGATGTCATCACGACAGGCTTTTCACCTGCACTCATGCTGCTATACGCTTTCCTTAGCCTGCAGCTAGACAGAATGCTCACACACACACAAACACACACACGCACACAAACACACACACACGCACACAAACACACACACACACCAAACACACAGCACACACACACACACACAGTCTCTGCAGACTAGGAGTCAGTGAGGGTTATTTATTCAGCAGACACACGTGTTCCTCTGATCATCTGACAAGGAATTATTCACAACATGCGGAACTCTCTCTCTCTCACTCTTTCTCTCTCTCTCTTTCTCTCTCACTCTTTCCCTCCCACTTCTTCTCTCATGTCTCTCTGTCCCTATTTCTCTCTCTATAACTTTCTCTCTAATGCATGCTCCTTTTTTCTCTCTCTTTCTCTCTTGCTTTCTCTTTCTATCTCTCTTGCTTTCTCGCTCTTTCACTCTCTATCTCTCAATCTCTCATCCTTTCTATATCTCTCATTCCCTTCTTCAGTATCTCTCTTTCTTTATTTCTCTCATCCTAACTCTCCATATCTCTCTATCCCTTCTTATGTATCTCTCTTTATTTCTGTCTTGTTTTCTCATCTCTCTCTCTCTCTCTCTCTCTTATCCTTACTCTCTCTCTATATCCCTTCTTAAATATTTCTCTTTATTTCTCTCTCTCCTTCTTTTCTTCTCTCTGTCTTGTGTCTTCTCCTCTCTCTCTCTCATATCCTTACTCTTTATATCTCTCTATCCCTTCTTTAGTCTCTTTCTCCCTATTTCTCTCTCTCTTACTCTCACGTTCATTCTCTATTGCATGCATGCTCTTTCTCTCTCTTTTGCTCTCTATCTCTCACTCTTGTTTCTGTCTTTCTCTATCTCTCTCATCCTTTCTTTATATATCTCTCAATCCCGTCTTTAGTCTCTCTCTCTCTTTCTTTCTTTTACTCTCTTGCTTTCTCTCTTTGTCTCATATCTTCCATTTTTTCTCTCTCCTTTTTTTCTCTCTCCTGTTCTCTTTTCCTCCATATCTGCCCTTAATTCCTCCTCCTTTCCACTCTCCATTTTTTTCTCTCCATCTGTTTTCTTTTCCCTTTATTTCTCTCTCCATGTATCCCTTCCTCTTATGCTCTTTTGTCCCCCTCTTCATTTCCATTTTTCTTACATACTCTCTTCTTCTCTCCTGTATTTATCTCTTATTTATTTATTCTTCTTCTTCACTTTTTTCTGTCATTTTATTATTCCTCTTTTTCTTATTCCCTCTCTCTCTTATGACTTCTTTTACACCTTTTTTATCTTTGTCTGTCTCTATATGTTCGTTTTTTGTTTTTCTCTCTTCCTCTGTTCATCTCTCTTGTTTTCTGTTCATCTCCTCCCTCTTATCTATCTCTGTAACTCTTCCCATCTTCATCTGTTCTTCCATCTCCCTCTGTCTTCTCAACATCTCTCTCTCACTCACTTCATATTTCCTCTATGACTACAGAACTCAATCTCTCTCCCTCTCTCTCTCCCTCTCTCTCTCTCTCTCTGTGCTGGGTAAAGGTCTTGTTGTCTCTGAGGCTTGTTGACAGCAGGGACTCTGAGGGCGGTGTCTGAGGGCAGTGTGACGGGGCTGATGATCACGGTCACGGCGTGTCGCGGGTGGGACAGCGGCGAGGTCTCCGGGTGAAGGAGGAGGAACACTGGGATGCTTTGCTGCTCCATAAACAAGCCTATATAAATCCTTCAGCTGTAGACCGGGGGTCCGACAGAGGATACAGCCACACCAGCAGAGCTGTTACCAGGCCTGACTGTTAGACTGATACACCATACACACCAGCTTCAGTGGACACCTCTTCGACTGAGTGCATTCAGCTATACTTGTACCATTATATAATGTATATGAATGAGCCAAAATCCTTCTGGGAAAATGTCTTGTGAACAGGTAAGACCAAGACAGAGCATAAATGGAGTGAAGGCTATAAAGGAAAGAATACCTATACTACCCTCAGTCAAATATAGTGGAGGTTCAAAGATATTTTGTTCTGATGGCTTTGCCACTGGCTGCCTTGACTGTGTGCAACACATCATGGAATCTAAAGAATACCAAAAAAAAATCTGTCTCACAATGCTTTCTGATGCTGCGTTTGCATCCTAGGACATGGGTCTTCCGGCATGACAATGACCCCAAAAATACTTAATACTAAAATAGATAAATCAACCAGAAATGGATGGAAACAAAATGCTGGAGAGTTCTAAAGTGGCCAGCAATGACTCTGGATTCAAATCCCATTGGAGACCTGAGGAAAGATATGTCTATATGAGGACTGTATAGAGTGAATGTCATGTTTTAAGCTGTAATTCTGTTTACACACCACATCACACTCTCAGCAGAGCGTGGAGTAAATGGGGGTCCTTTAACAGCAGCGTTCACTGCAGCAGACTCCTAATGGAGTGTTTTCCTCTGTTTCTGTTCTCTGCAGATGAGCTGTGCTGGTGTTAATGCTCTCTGTGTGCTACAGCTGCTGATTTCAGACCACTGTCTGTGTTCTCCCTGTAAAGTAATTTCCTCTCTGTGTGTAATTGCTATTACGACCCCTCGGCTCCCTCCGTCACTCTCATTTTTTATTACTTATTTGTTGTTTGTTTATTTTTTAGGTTCATTTTTAGAAGAGGCAATTTTGAATACAGACTGACCCTGTGTTCACACTGGCAGGCAACAAATCACTCGCATCACCTCGAGTTTGTCTCTTCTAAGAGTGTGTTTGAGGCTACTTATGTTGTCAAATGTGGGCGTGTAACAGCTTAGCCGGTTAGCATGCTGGCTAATCTAGGAAGCTACCTATCAAGCTTACTGCTACTTTCATCCACACTTTGGATTGTCCTTTCCCTTGTAAAAGAAAAGTACATTGAAGTATATCTTTTAAAAGTATACTTAACGTGGGAAAGTACATTCGTTTAACATTAAAATTAATAAGTACTTAAAGCTCACCTTCCGCGAAAATCCGATTTTTCTTGTTTTTTGTGGAATACAGTAGGTCTCTCCGAGTTGAATGTGTACACCTGCACATTAAACTGTTTTGCAGCCCCCATTGTCTGCAGGAGCTAAGCAAAGAAATCCCCCCTCCCCCCCTCCGAAAAACGGGTGAATTTTGAATTATCTTTCTGCCTACGTAGGCAGAAACTCACAGACCAGCCCACCTTGGCTCGAGAAACTCCCAGAGGCGGAGCTGAAGCGACGCAACATCACCGCTCATCAGTTAGGAGGTGGGAGGCAGTGAGCGGCAGAGCGGTGGAGGGGCGTCGCAGTGCTCCTAGCCAATCAGAGGAGAGATATTTGCATTCTGTTTGCATGTATGAATATTCATGAGCAAAGCTGGAATCCGGTCATTTTGGACACACCCCTAAAACAGTCCATTAAAAAAGAGCTATACAGAGACACCTGAGCACTTTTTTTTTACAAAAACGGCTCACATGTCATTCATTCATACTAGAGACCACAACTAGACATTTTAAAATGAAAGAAAAAACGACGGAAGGTGACCTTTAAATACATACTAAATGTTCTATTTTGGAACTTAAGTATATTTCAATTGTAATTGAATAGAACACAAAAGTATTAAATTGTGCTTTTAAGATTTTTTTTCTTATAACATCTGTGAATTAAGTAGATTTAAGAATGTGTTTTTTTTCTCATTTATAATTTACGATAAGTATATTGTAAATGTACTACTTTATGTATTGATGCACATAGTGTACACCTTAATGCTACTAGAAAAAAATAACACTAAAGTGCACTTTTAGCAGCATTTCATGTGTTTAATGCCAAGACATATATTTTCTATCAACACAATGTCTAATTTAAAGCATATTGCTTAAAAATACATTTTATTGCAATAAAGAAAAAATATATGTAACGTGTATTTTCAACTAAAAGTATATTAGTGAAGTATATTAAACTGAAAATGTACTTTTAGTATGTATACTTCCTTAGTATTCTATCTATCTATCTATCTATCTATCTATCTATCTATCTATCTATCTATCTATCTGTCTATCTATCTATCTATCTATCTATCTATCTATCTATCTATCTATCTATCTATCTATCCATCTATCTGTCTATCTATCTATCTATCTATCTATCTATCTATCTATCTATCTATCTATCCATCCATCCATCCATCCATCCATCCATCTATCTATCTTAAACATACTGAGATAATATGGAAGAATTTGAAAGATAAATTTAATAATAATTTATTTAATTAAATTCACTTTATTTAATTTTATTCATTTATTTATTACTATTCATTTACTTTTTGTTCTAATGTTTTAAATTATTTCTCTATTCCAATTTTTTGTTAATTATTATTTATTTTATTATCATTATCATTTTACTTTTATGTTTACTATTATTTTCTTTTTATTTATTTTATATTGTATAAATTCTTTTTAAAATTATTTTATTAAGTAAATTTGTTTCTATGATCTTTTTTAGAATGTTCTATTATTTTCTTTTAACATTTTATTTATCCATACTAAATATTGATTTAAAATTAGTATGTCTTTTGTGTTCTTTTTAACTATTTTCTTCTTAATTATTTATTTAATTTCATATTAAATGTTTTCAATCTCTTACAGGAGGGAGGTGACAAGACTGGTGTCATGGTGTGAGGACAACAACCTCGCCCTCAACACAGACAAGACGAAGGAGCTGATAGTGGATATGAGGAGGGAGAGGAGACCTCATCAGCCACTGTTCATCCGGGAGCTTGAAGTGGAGAGGGTGAACAGTTTTAAATACCTGGGCATCCACATCAGTGAGGACTTCACTTGGACATTGAACACCACACAGCTGGTTAAAAAGGCTCAACAGCGGCTGTACTTCCTGAGGAGGCTGAGGAAGTTCGGGGATGTCTCCCAAGATACTCTGCAACTTCTACAGCTGTGTCATTGAAAGCCTCTTGACCAACTGTATCACCGTGTGGTACGGCAACACTACTGCGACGGACCGTACACGCCTGCAGAGAGTGGTAAAGACTGCGGAGAAGATCATCAGAACTCCACTGCCCTCTCTGCAGAGCATCTACCACCAGAGAGTCCTCAGGAGAGCTGCCTCCATCCTCAAAGACTCTACCCACCCCCAGCATGGACTGTTCACTCTTCTGTCTTCAGGCCAGAGGTACAGAAGTGTGAAATGCAAAACCACCAGGCTAAAGAACAATTTCTTCCCCACTGCTACCAGACTCTTGAACCTACCTCAGAAATAACCATTCACATTACTCTCTACACGTTTACATGCTAGGACATTTATCAGAGACACATGCTCACTTTACTTTGCAAAATCTTATAATTGCACTACTGAACCTTTTGCACTTTTTTCATATTCCACTGCTGTAGATAACATGTACTTACTTGTAAATAATATCCATACCCCATTACTGTTTTCATGTATATATTTCCATCATGGATGTAAATTTAACACCCATTTTGCTAAGTGCGGACCACGCCTTATAGAAGTAGAAAAGGAGGAAGAAAAAGGGGAGGGAACTCGGGGAAATTTGGGCTGGAGTTCTGAACTGCGTGCTGAAGAAGCGTGCAGTTATATCCCCCCCTTTTTATTTAATGAGAAGTGGAAGAGTAGAAAAAAGGGGGTTGTTGGGGAGGAGGTGGGTTGCGAAGTTTTCGTCACGAGAGGTAGTTAGTTAGGGGAGGTATTTATAGGACGGTTGATTGATACGGGGTGGAGTTAGAACGTAGAGTTCGGGCGTGGTCCTTCTCCCAAACTTTTGTTATTACATAACATCATTTAATATTTATATTTTGTTAGTTTATTCTTTCTTTATTGTATATTTTCTATTTTTATGTTTATGCGGCATACTTGGCGAGGGGCAAAGAAAGAATTTCATTGTACGAGGAAACTTGTTTCTTACTGTGCACATGACAATAAACTCTTTGAATCTTGAATCTTGAATACTGTAAATGCTCTGCAACATTGTAAATGAGGGTCACCCTCAATGTTTTCCTGAGTGAAAATAAAGGTTGATTAATTGACTGGAAAAAAACCCTCAAAATTCACACAACTGAAAGAATTCTGCATGGAGGAGTGGGAAACGTTCTCTCAGTTGAGGTCAGAGACTCATCGATGGTTATAGAAAACTTCTAATTGAGGTTATTTCAGCCAAGTGGGAAAAGCCAGTTATAAGGAAATATGGTGTCCTAACTTTTCTTCTTACAAGAAATGTACACTTTTGTTTATTACATTTTACAACTTGCCTGTTTTTTTTTTTTTGTTCTCCTAGTGCGTGGATCTATAGAACGCCATGCTGGTGGAAACAAGCCAGCAGGAAAAAGATGGAGGAATGAAATTGATGAAGGGGTTATGGAGGAGGGGATGAGGATGTGTGTGCTGTCCCAGCTGTCACTTTTTTAAACCTCTGCAGCTTGTAAGTGCTGCCGTAAAGAGGGGCGACAGAGGACGACATAGTAAAAGACAAGAGTGCTGCAAAAACAAGAATATATTGAAGAGGATGAGTGGCGTTCTCCTGCGTACGCTATCGTTACCGTCAGGGTTTTTTTTCTATGGCCATTATGGGCGAGATGTGAGGCTGTGTTTATTTTTTAATACAGCTGCTCCTCCCAGTAACCTGTTTATTGCTTCTCCACTTCATTAAGCTCCAGCAGAAACGCTCGGCTCCTGCAGACGCATTCATTAAACTTCACATCGGTATTCAGCTGCGTGGAGACGGAGAGGCTGTCATGAATGCCCACCAGCATCTCCACACCGATTAGGCCTATAGAATAAAATATATAGCACTTTATTCACCATCAAACTTCCGCAGTAACAATGCCGGCAGATGAGCTGACATCATAAACTCAGCGTGATAAAATAACACACACAGAAATGAAGCACTGCTCATTCCCAGCGCTGAATGGATTGACTGTGAGAGCAGCATTATTGCCTTATCACCAGTGGGACCAGTGGGTGGGCTAGCTGGAAAAGAGAGTGAAAAAAAAAATCCATCTACTCGCAATAAAGTAACACTATTACATTGAGAAGGAAAACTTTTCATATGTACAGCTCTGAAAAAAAATAAGAGACCACTTAAAAATAATGAGCTTCTTTCAATTTTACCAAATTGAAAACTTCTGGAATATAATCAAGAGGAAGATGGATGATCACAAGTCATCAAACCAAACTGAACTGCTTGAATTTTTGCACCAGGAGTAAAGCAGCATAAAGTTATCCAAAAGCAGTGTGTAAGACTGGTGGAGGAAAACATGATGCCAAGATGCACGGAAACTGTGATTAAAACCTGTTTTATTCCATCAAATATTGATATCTGAACTTGAAACATGAACTTGTTTGTTTCTTTGCATTGTTTGAGGTCTGAAAGCTCTGCATCTTTATTTCTCATTTTCTGAGACCTGGCAAGCTCTCCATACATGATATCTCCACTATTAATTATTCACTTGTATCAGAGGGAGCTTGAGAAAAATGTAGGGCCATCTGTATAAAAACTGAAGCTGAAGTTGAAAACATGAACCATGCAACATGACAATGACCAAAAACATTCTAATGGTTAAGTCAAAGCCTGTATTGAAGGCTGACTGTTGTGTCTGTATCTCTTCTATTAAGTTAAAAGCAATATGTAGTAGAAACACTGTACTGTGCTTTGTTGTTATCTATGCTGGGGTGTTAAAAAATTTATGTATTTAATAAATATAGTGTGTTCGATAAATCATAGTTATTCTGGGAATTGTCTTTTCTTTGAAAAACAAGACAAAAGTACAGGTGTATCTCAAAAAAATAGAATATCACAGCTTTCCCAGAAAATCTTACAGCACTTCATGCTTCCCTCTGCTACTGACCACTTTTATAGAGATGTGGATTTCATTTTCCAGCAGGACTTGGCACACTGCCCACACTGCCAAAAGTACCAATTGCTCTTATATAATATTCAAATTTTCTGAGACACTGATTTTTGGGTTTTTATTGGCTGTAAGAAGAAATATGTTGATGCATCACTTCCTAAATGTGCCCCATGTTTAGGGCCAAGCATTAGTTTTAAGTAAATTTAATTTCAGTTAAATTTAAGTCATTTCAACTTGGTTTCAATGTGTTGAGACAGCAAAATAAATGAAGTAAAGATTACTAAAAGAAAGGACTGACTGAAGTTCAGTTCACTTATTTACTCTATGTAACATTTAAGTCTTGAAACTGAGTTGAAGTTACTTAGATTTATCTGAAATTAAATTTACTTAAAAAAAAAGCACATGCAGAAAGTTGCGAAACTTTTTTTTAAGTAAATCTTACTTTTTTTGTATTTTTTTAAGTCTCAATTTAGAATTTTATCCCTCAATAAGTGTATTGTACTACACTTATTGTTTGTTTCTACTGTGTATTGTTTTTGTTTCTACTGTGTTGTGTAATTGCTACTGGCTGCTAAATTTCCTTCGGGATCAATAAAGTATCTATCTATCTATCTTCAGTGCATGTAGGATCATCATGAAAGCCGTGGACGTAAGATTTCTGGTTACCAGTAGGGCTACCATTACAGACCCCATATGAGCAGGCTATCTGAAAAGAGTCCCTATGCAAGACTCCATCCTCTCTTCTCTGTAAGATGATAAAATTATTATCTGCTCAGCAAGATCGTCAGCCAAACGCCGTAACTGTAGATGTAAATCATCAGGCCTGCTGAAATATGGGCGTTTAATAGCTCACTTTGCGTTCAGCTTGTTAATAAGCTTTATGGTAAATGAAGCGGCAGAGTCACAGTATCAGGAACTTCACCTCTGATCCAAAACAGGAAGCAGCCGGGTCGTATTCTCTGCACTGTCAGGATGAGCAGCTGCAGGGCTAATGCTGTGTTGGGTGTCAGTATAAAGATATGTGATTATTACTGAGATCTACAGTCCAGCAAAGCTTGTAATTTTGAGTCAAACTAGAGGTCAGAGTTTAACGGCAGTTCACTGCACATCTCTGAGCTGCTTCTACTCAACCTCAATCAGGGAAGCTCATCAGAGAGCCTATGTATAATTTTATATGAAGAGTTGTTTTTAGACATTTTCATTTATAACATTTAGCAGACACTCTAATCCAGAGCTAATAAAGTCACTAAAACCTCTGATTTTAGCTGACTCCACCCTCAGCTCAAATTTCAAAATGACAAAAAATTAAAAAATGGGAGGGGCACTGGGTGATGTATGGGTTTAGGGGCAGGGCAAGAGGGAAAGATTGATTGGCTGAGCTGCAGCAGCAGCAGTGTGCCTTTGATAGTGGTGAGACGCAGATGGTTGGACGTCAGCAAGAGGGGGCGGTGGGGTATTATTGAGACTGATTTGCATATTGTGATTTGTCTGTGCACCAAAGTACACGCAAACATCAGCCAAGTCTATAGCACAGTTAAACCTGAGAGGGCGCTGCAGAGGAGGAAAATAACCAAAATAAAAGCGTTTTTTTTAAAGGTTAGGAAAGGTTTATAAAAATTATAAGCAGGACTGGTATGTTTCATTACTTTAAAGGAACACATTTTAGCTATTAATTAAAATAATATGGTTTAGGGTTTAGTGGCTCTTAAACTGAGAATACTACCAGAACTAAGCCAAAAAAAATACCCTAATGCGACAGTAAAACAACTTGTCTCAATTTCTAGAACCTAAATATAATGATTACTATGCAAAAACATGTACAAATCCTGTGTATATACTAATTTTAAATGATGCCTTGAAAGTGCCTATATTATGATCAATTGCATTTTACAGTTGCAGGTCAACACAAAACATTAATTCTTCAAAAAGGTAATGTAACAATCAGGGAGTGAATCAGATGCTCGTAGATAAAAAAAAAAAAAAACAACCAATAGGGTTTCTTAGAAAAAGGTCAGCTCAAAAGAGAAATGCAGAAAACAGTCCAGGTCAGTAAGATCCAAGGCAAAACATTACACAAGGGAAGATCCAAAGGAGTAAATGAGATTCAGGCAGAGGTTAACACCAAGAACTACAAAAAAATCAGCAAAATAAAGACAGTAAACCGAAGACGAAAAAGGGTTATAACAAAAAAAGGCATAAGAAAAGGATAAACACTCACAAGAACAATACCGAGCAAAGAGTGTTAGATGGTCTGGGAAAACACTGCACTGACTTTGGACTTGAAGTGTGAAGTTTCCACCAATCAGTGATGGTTTGGAGAGACATGTCATCTGCTGGTGTTGATCCACTGTGTTTTATTATCAAGTCTAAAGTCAGTGCAGTTTTGTTTTCCCACAAAATCTTACAGCACTTCATGCTGCTTCCCTCTGCTACTGACAACTTTTATGGAGATGCAGATTTCATTTTCCAGCAGGACTTGGCACACTGCCCCCACTGCCAAAAGTACCAATTGTTCTTATATAATATTCTCATTTTCTGAAACACTGACTTTTGGTTTTTCATTGGCTGTAAGCTTCATAATCATAAACAATAAAATAAATAAACGCTTAAAACAGATCACTTTGTGTTTAATACATCTATATAATACAGTATATGAGTTTCACATTTTAAACTGATTTACTGAAATAAAGTAACATTTGGATGACATCCTATTTTTTGGAGATGCACTAGTGCTGTATGTTGGCTTCAAGAGCATTTTTCAACAAAGATCACTGCATTTACCATACTGTCCCAACTTTTTTCCTGATTTAAGTTTGTACACTGCGTGAGAGTGAGCTGTACAGTGGTAGGAGCTCAGCTCAGATATTTGGCCGAGCTCCTGACTGAGACGTTTTCATGACAGTGGAGGAGGTTGAGGCTTGCAGGGCTTGGAGAACATTGTAACATTTGAACCGAAGTACAGAAGTACATTATATTTTATACATTAGCCCTCTGGATGAGTGTGTGAGTGTGTGTGTGTGAGAGAGAGAGAATATAAAAGAACATGCCAAGAGCTTGGGCTGTCCACATTCTGTAGTCTGGAACTGAAGGAAAGAGGGATTCATGCTGGAGGAGGAGGAGGTAGATGTGATAGATAGGTTGGCGTGAAATCTAACCTTAATAAGAGTGCCATTCTAGGCCAAGTCTAACGCAGCACTGCGAGCGTCTGAATGGCTGCCCAGCAGCGGGGGAGTGTGTCTGCTCTGCTGAGCGCTATGTAAATGAACACGACACTCAAGACATATTTAAATAACAGTAATGATCTGGCTGGGTTAAGACTAGCCGTTAAAACAGCTTAAGCTTTAACCTAACAGAAATAAAACAGCTTGAAATGGAAGGAAAAAACATGACTTTTTGCATTAGTTATGTGTTGGGAATTATAATGATGATGATAAACATTTGCATTATCTTGTATCCATGTGTACTAAAAGGGTAAACTCATATAGGGGTATATTTTTATTCTTTTGATATAATTATCACATGTATAAGAATATAGACTACACAGAAATGTATGTATGTTCCATCATAATTACTCTTTATTTTCACTTATTATTTAAACCCGTCATGCATGTGTCCACCCTTCTATGGCAAACTGTCTGAGAGAATAAACGATTTTAGTAAAAACGGGCATTTAATGAAAACATGTTTGACCTAAATTTGCAGAAATGTTGAATTGTTCATGGTGACTGTTCTTGTTCTGTTTCAAAATTACATTTTGACTTTCTTTCTTTATTTTAATTACTGTGATATTTTCATATTTTTATTATTTGACAGGGTGAACAGCTTCAGCTTTACCTCTTTAAGCTAGATATGAAGACAATATGCATTATATCATTTTTAAAAAAATGGAAAAGCACTTCATGCTTCCCTCGGCTGACAACTTTTATGGAGATGTGGATTTTCCAGCAGGACTTGGCACACTGCCCACACTGACAAAAGTACCAATTGATCTTATATAATATTCTAATTTTCTGAGACACTGATTTTTGAGTTTTTATTGGCTGTAAGCCAAAATAATCAACAATAAAAGAAACTAGATTGCAGTTCCTACAGAAACTGCGAGTGTGATTGCAGTGCTGGCCGGGGTACCCAAACTTTTGACCCGTGGCTCCATTACACACAGTACTGGAGTTCTAGCTGCCGTCCTTCGATCTAGCTGCCATCCTCCGATGGCCCCATTCATTCCTATGGGGCCACTTCGTACGACAATCGTACGAAATTCGTATGTCGTAACGTTTCGTGACGCATATTTTCGGAAAGAGCTCAATAAGTTCTACAGGTCCTCAATTGGTTTCATCTTCGTATCTCAAAAATTGTGACGTACACGGCCGTGCAAAGTTCTGCCCATTCATTTTCAATGGGCAAAAAAGCGCACACTTCGATCGGAAAGCTGTATACAAGCCCACCATTCCCGATAAGGACGCACGTTTTGTCTTTTGAACGAAGTCGATATCTCGAAAACTGCGGCACTAGTTAACCGGACAAAAAACAGGTGGAATAATAATAATAAGAAGAAGAATAAGACTTAAGAAGAACAATACTGTGATTGCATACTGCAATCACACTAATAAATGCTTAAAATAGATCAATCTGTGTGTAATACATCTATATAATGAGTTTACTGAATTACTGAAATAAAGTAACTTTTCAATGATATTCTAATTTTTTGAGATGCACTAGTAGTACATGTATAATATCAAGGATTAGCATCAGCCAAGAATTCCTACATCGAGCGTCCCTAAATAAAATCGTAAAAGAGAAGAAAAATTACCACAAAATTTCAACAAGATATTTCCACATCATGACCAGATATCTCTGACTTTGTATTTAAAATAACCAGATTGTGTCTCAAAGTAATGAAACAACATCTCAAAATATTCAGAAATAATTTCTAAATATTGAGAACATTAAGAAGATCTCAAAAATAATGGAAAATCTTGTCTAAATGACTTATGACTCTTGACTCTTTATTTTTATCTTTATCTTTATTTATATATGTCATTTACTGGAGAATGGCCCAATGACTAGCATTCATCTCAAACAAATTACTTAGTTTCTAAAAGTAACGAGATAGCAATTCCCCCTATGGAGCCCCTAACGTGACATTATGTAAAAAAAAAATGTGGGAACGAGATCCTAAGGCGTGGAAGAAAATAATTTGGCATGGGAACAAGATAATTAAGGCATGGGAACGAGATTATTAAAGCGTGGCCACGACTTATTAAGGCGTGGGAACAAGTTAATTTAATCTAGCCGAGAATAATAAAGCTGGCTTTTCTGTAAATTAATGCCCATGAAAAAATATCACTCCTGCTAAAGGCACTCAGTCCTGTTACTGGAACTACCTCCTTTTAGTGGCACTCATTTTAGTGTTAGTTTTTATGTTATGAGTAACAGGAAAGAAAGTAACAGGAATGAGTTTCAAATCAAATGTACATAAAAACTAATGAGTTGAACTTAATTTTTGTCTTCCCATGATCTTCAGAAGAACCAGCTGATGTCACTTCCTGTTCTAGATGTGACTTGTAGAATGTTCCAGATTGTCCAGATGGGGTAATGTGTTACGGTAACAGAACCGAGTGAAAACCAGGGACACAACTAAAGTGTGTTTTTTGACGTAAAGGTCTCTTTCCGCTGAAATATATCTTTTCTTGTTCTTTGTGAAATACTGTAGGTCTCTATGAATTGTATATGATGCTGCACATGAAACTGATTCTTAGGCTCCCTTGTCTGCAGTAGTTTGTGAAAGAAAATCCTCAGAAGTACAAGTTGATCAGAGAGATGTAAAATGTCAATCAGTGATATATTTGCATATAAATAGCAAGAACCAAATCATGACTTTCTTTAGAGACCAGTAATTCAGTGATCTAAAGCAGGGCTAAATAAAAACACCGGAGCACTTAAAAAAAAAAAAAAAAACACAAAGCATTCATTTATACTAGAGACCACAAGGATATGTTTTAAAATGATTTAAAAAAACGGTAGAATGGGACCTTTAAATATTATGAATTAATTATGAAAAACATATTTTTAAAGCATAGATGGGATTTAAAGTCACACAACAATGCAAAAAAAAATATATATATATTTCATGGTAAAGTTTATAGTCAGACAGTGGGGGCAAATAACAAATGCTATTTTTTCAGTGTTCTAAGTAGTTTTTATTAATGTTTTTAATTGCATATCTTACTTTTGCAATTGGGTAATGTACAAGATACTATGCTTAATAATAAACTGTATTTTAAAGTTATTTTGTGTGCACATTTAAACATGTACTTTACTGGAGACAGAAAAAGACAGAAATGGCACCCATTTGGTGGAATGGCCCAATGACTAAAGGTATCTCAAGCAAATTACTTAGTATCTAAAATCAACGAAATAGCAATTCCCCCCTATGGAGCCCCTAACGTGACATTATGTAAAAAAAAAATGTGTGGGAACGAGATCCTAAGGCGTGGGAATAAAATAATTTGGCATGGGAACGAGATAATTAAAGCATGGGAACGAGATTATTAAGGCGTGGCCACGACTTATTAAGGCGTGGGAACAAGTTAATTTAATCTAGCCAAGAAAAATAAAGCTGGCTTTTCTGTAAATTAATGCTCATGAAAAAACTGAATATTATATCAAAGCTCCTTTAATCCAAAGATAATCTTTAGTAAGAAAATAGAGAGTAAACTGGTTTATTTTTATTTTAATCTCTTAATGATTTATGATGATTTATGATAGCACACATCTATTTTTTTTACATAATGTCACCTTAGGGCAGGGGTGTCCAAACTACGGCCCGTGGGCCATTTGCGGCCCGTTTCCTTTTTTGGAGCGGCCCGCAAGGTATTTTAGAAATAGAATGAACGTTGGCCCGCTGTTAAGCAGGTTTTTATAATGTGAGAAAAAAAAGCAGTTGTAGCGCAGAAAAAATGGGCCAAATAGTCTAAAGGTTGCCGTAATTAAGGGAGTTTAATATTAAGAGACATCATGAAATTAAACATCAATTTGAAAAATCTTAGTTTACACAACACTGTCAAAGATAAAGATAGTAAGTCAAGTTAAATGGTGTGTAAATGAAAGTAATCAGGAAAATGTATTATTTAAAGTGGTATATTTCATTATTTGTTTTATTACAGAGTCTGTGGCCTGTGACTTCAAATATATTTCTCCTTCTAGCCCCCAACAAAAAAAGTTTGGACACCCCTGCCTTAGGGGCTTCGTACAATTCACTTAATAACGTAAAATAAATAGAATCTAGATGTATTTTGTATTTTCAGCAGTTAAATAGAGGTATTTAAGCTAAATGTGCAGTTTTGTAGTTACTAGTGCTGGAGTGTGCAGTCTGTGCTGGTCTGTATCCGGTATAAATCAGCAGATCTAAGAGCTGAGGGGGATTAATGTGTTGTTCTGTAATCTGAACCTGTGTGTAATGTGTGTGAGAGAAGATTAACAGGTAAATAAAGCGGTAAAGGTGAAGCTCGAGCCTGCAGCCACACCCAGCCCTCACCTGAGAACAGCCCCCTCCCCCTCTTCCGCCTGCTGCGTCACTGCCGCCATTCCAGGAACAGCTCCTCCCCCCCTCCGCTCCCACCCAGAACAGCCCTGAAAGGGAGAAAAGCGAGGCGTTCAGAAAGTGTGTATAGCGCGGATCTGCTGAGGAAACCAGCTGAGGATCATTTCAGCCTTTTTACCCGCGGTCTGAGTGCGTGTGCAGGGCTTTTCACCCACCGGAGAAAGCTTTAATACCGGGATCAGCGGCGGGAGGAAAACTTTCACCGGAATTTTAACCGCTCTTCCTCCATTTTGAGGTTTCGCCCAACTTAACTTTGTGTTTATCGTGTTTCGGTGAGTTTAATTTACTGTTTTACAGCCTAATCCTCGCTTTAACTGGCTTTAATTTGATTGTGAAGCTCGTATTATATGAAGTTTGTGTGAAAAAGCTGGAAAAAGGGAGCTGAAAGTTGATAGTTTGTGAAAATTCGCGCTCCGGTTTTCCAACTTGTGGGATAACTTAACTCAGCTAACATTCAGGAGAGAGTTATGGACTCCTCCCTAAAGCCTGGGGTTAAGTGCAGGTTTTCCGCCTTTTTAGACAAATTACCGACTTTTAAAAGCTTAAAAATCCTCTATATTTATTCCTGGATGTTAAAACAGGTGTTTTTAAACCATAAAATCCATTAAAACCAATAAATATAACATTTTAATTTCAAAATAAGTAACGTTACCTATTTACAGGCAAAATCCTTAACTTTAGCTGGCTAGCTGCTTGTTTGTTTGGGTTTTCCTAGTTTTATTTAAATTAAGTTTTAAAAGCGTCATTAACCATATATATTGTTATCCCTGGATGTTAAAACAGGTGTTTTTAAACGATTGAATCCATTAACAATATTAAATGTAACTTTAAATCCTAAAAAAAAATACTTTAGCTCGCTAGCTGCTTGTGTTTGGTTAAGTTAGATTCTTTTATTTTAGTTAAATCTACACATTTTAATAAGCTTTTGAACCTATATTTATTTATTTCTGGATGTTAAAACAGTTGTTTTTAAACAATATGTGATTTTTAAAATCTCAAAAGTTCTAAAATATGGGAGAAATCCATAACGTTAGCTGGTTAGCTCCCTGTGTTTGGTTAGTTTTTCCTCATTTGAACTAACTTAAACTTTAAAAGCTTCCAAAACCATCTAAATATCTATCCCTGGTTTTTAAAACATTTAAATCCATTAAAACCGTTAAATATCACATTTAATTTCAAAATAAGTACCTAAATACATGCAAAATCCTTAACTTTAGCAGGCTAGCTGCTTGTGTTTGGTTAGAGTCTTTCATTTTAGTTACATTTACACTTTTTAATAAGCTTTTAAACTCATATTTATTTATATCTGGATGTTAACAGTTGTTTTTAAACCATTAAATCCATCAAAACCATTAAATATAACATTTAATTTCAAAATAAGTACCTAAATACAGGCAAAATCCTTAACTTTAGCTGGCTAGCTGCTTGTGTTTGGTTGGGTTTTCCTTTTAAATTAAGTTTTAAAAGCGTCATTAACCATATATATTTATCCCTGGATGTTAAAACTGTTGTTTTAAACCATTAAATCCATTAAAAACATTAAATGTAACTTTAAATCCTAAAAAAAATATTATTTACCAAAATATGGGAGAAATCCCTGACTTTAGCTGGCTAGCTGCTTGTGTTTGGTTATATTCTTTCATTTTAGTTAAATAGACACATTTAAATAAGCTTTTAAACCCATATTTATTTATTTCTTGATGTGAAAGCAGATGTTTTCAAACAATATGTGACATTAAATCTCAAAAGTTCTAAAATATGGGAGAAATCAATAACTTTAGCTGGTTAGCTCCCTGTGTTTGGTTAGTTTTTCCTCATTTTATTTAAGCTAAACTTCAAAAGCTTCCGAAACCATCTAACTATCTATCCCTGGATTTTAAAACAGTTGTTTTAAACCAATGAAAACAATAAATATGACCTTCAGTTTCAAAATAAGTCTTAAATATAGGCAAATAAAAACTTTAGCTGGCTAGCTGTCTGTGTTTTGTTCAGGTTTTCGTCATCTTAGTTAAATTACTACGTTTTAAAAGCTTAATAAACCATAAATATTCATTCCTGGACGTTGAAACAGTAGTTTTTAAGCAATACCAAAATATAAGAGAGATCCTTAACTATAGCTGCCTAGCTCCCTGTGTTTGGTTAGCACTCTATAGCATTCCCACACTTCCTTAACTAATTCCACTTGGTTAAGCTAGGCTAATAAGCTAGCTAGCTGGGTAACAACTTGGATAACTAATTAGTTAGTTAAGCTATCTTTTTAAAGGTTTTTTTTTCTGGTCTTTATAGTACATTTATATTTCAGAAACTTAAAGAAACATGTTCATTTGAATCTATAATGCCCTTCCTGTGTCTCTTAGCCAGTCACAACCATGAGTAATAGGCTACGGTTTAATTACTCAAAATACATTTTGTCCAAATGATAATTAAATAACTTCTTACAAATACATTAATTGTCAAATTAAACACACAAAATATCACTACTATAAGGTTTGAGGTAAAGAAACTAGCTAGCTTAGGCTGTGTTGTCCCCACTGACCCCTCTGACCACAACCAGTGGGATTTTTGGGACTCCTCCCTAAAGCTTGGGGCTAATTTTAGATTTTTTGCCCTTTTGCCTAAATTTACAACTTTTTAAAAGCTTCCAAAACCCTGTATATTTATCCCTAGATGTTAAAACTCTTGTTCTTAAACAATTCAATCTATTAAAACCATCAAATATAACATTTAATATCAAACCTGCCTGTGTGTGTTCAGGTTTTTCTTATTTGATTTAAATAACCAAGTTTTAAAAGCTTCCCGACTTAGAAATATCATTGGATGTTAAAACATTTGTTTTTAAACAATGTGGCATTTACATTTTCGAAAAGTACCAAAATGTGGCATTCCCAAACTCCCTTAACTAATGCTACTTGGTTAAGCTAAGCTAAGCTAATTAGCTAGGTAGCTGGATGGCAACTTGGATAGCTTAATTAAAGAACTAGCAAGTTATCCAAGTTTTTTATGACTTTAAAGTATATTAATATATCAGATAAACCTAAAGAAACATATACATTTGAGTCTATAATGCCCTTCACGTTTCTCTTAACCAATCACATCCATGAGTAATGGTTACTACTCAGAATGTAATTTGTAAATCCAGTTGACAATTACATAATTTCTAACGAATACAGTACTTAAAAATATGACTTTATTAAAGGTTTATTGTTAAGGATTAGCTAGGTTATATGTTGTCCCTGCTGACCCCCCTGACTACAACTGGTGGGATATTTAGGACTCCTCCCTAAAGCCTGGGGCTAAGTTCCGATTTATTTTGCCTTTTTACTTAAATTAATGACTTAACATCCACGGATAAATACAGAGTTCTGGAAGCTTTTAAATCAGTTGTTCTTAAACCTTTGAACCAGCATTGAACCATCTATTAAAATGATTAATTATTAAAATTCAAAATTATTACCTAAATAAAGGCAAAATCCTTAACTTTAGCTGGCTAGCTCCCTGTGTTTGGTTAGATTTTCCTCACTGTTGGTAAATTAACAAGTTTAAAAGCTTCCAAATCGACTAATATTTATTCCTGAATATAAAATACCAAAATGAGGGAGAATAGATATAAAAGTTAGATAACTAGTAAGTTAGGCTATTTGAGTTTTTGTCTTTAAAGTATATTTATGTATATCAGGTAAACTTGGAGAAACATGTCCCATGCCTCTTAGCCAGTTACAACCATTAGTAATAGGCTACTACTCAATTTCTGTTCAGTTTAATTCATCCAGTTGACAATTACATAATTTCTAACGAATACAGTCATTACAAATATCACTTTATTTAAAGGTTTAATGTCCTCCCTACAGCCTCGGGCTTAGTCTAGATTTTCCACTTTTTGTTGCTTAAATTAACGACTTTAAAGCCCCCCAAACCCATCTATAGTTATGCCTGGATGTTTGTTTTATTAAAGCATTAAATACATTTAATTCATTATATGTGAGTATTTCCTAAACAAGTACCAAAATATAGGAGAAATCCTTAACTTTAGCTCACTAGCTGTTTGGTTAGATTTTCCTTGTTTTGTTTAAATTAACAAGTTTTAAAAGCTTCCAAACCCATAAATATTTATTCCTGGACATTAAACTGGTTGTTTTTAAACATCTTTGACGTTAAATCCCCAAAAAGTACCTACATATAGGAGAAACCTTAACTTAGATTTAAAATTAAAAAAACTAATTTTTAAAGTTTCCAAACCATTGAATATTTATTCCTTGATGTTAAAACACTTGTTTTCAAAAATGTCACATTAAATCCAAAAAACAAAAAGTATTAACATTTGGGATAACTCTTTAACTTTAGCTGGCTAACTGCCTGTGTTTTTGATTTGATTGTATTTTATATTAGTTAATTTTACACCTTTTTTTTAATAAGCTTCTTAACCCATATTCATGTATTTCTAGATGTTGTTTTTAAACAGTGTGTGCCATTTAAATCCTAAAGTACCAAACAATATGTGAAATCCTTAACTTCAGCTTGCTAGCTGCCTGTGTCTGTTTAGCAGCGCTTGTTATTCCTAAAATCAGTGGTGTTATCTATCTGGATGTTCAGCTTTTGTTTAGCTCAGGAAATTTGGTTGTGTTTTATGGTATATTTAAATTGTTATGAAAAAGGTTATAAATATAGTTTAAATTGCCATCTGAGTGTGAGGGACGGGGAAACCAAGCCCTTCCTGTGTCTCTTAATCACGACCATGAGTAATCATAGGTTACTGATGGTCACTGGCCTGGTCAAATTCTCCCTCCTGGTCTAACTCTCCCTATTCTGTGCATTTTAGCCTATAGGTACCTTGCTATTTTTGAGTAGTTTGAGTCACAAAAGCTCTGTATTTAAAAAGTATGCTTAGTAGGACAAAGCCTGACCTCCCTGCTCTAGAATGAGGTCAAGAGGAAGTGTGAATGTTTAAAGTCCATATTAAATTAAGATGCTGCTGTTTTACTGATTCAGTAAAACTGAATATACTGAGTCCTTATACAGTTATGCCTTGTTTTTTGCTGTTAAACAGCTTTTCATTATTTGCCTCATGTAATTCAGATTGATTCACACTTTTGAGTATATGTGTTATTTTGAATAAAGATCAGGTTGTAGGCTATAACTGCCATTTTGGTGCTAAATTGGTTTGTTAGGTGTTGGAGTTTGAGTTAAAGTAGGTCATCTCAACTGAAAACACATCTTTAAATCAGAGTTAAGAATCCAAGATGGCTACCTTGTGCATCCACAGTAGTATTGCATAGTTTATTAGCACTGCAATCTATCAATTAATCTTGTTTTAATCAGTTTTGCGCACAGTTATGTGATGTCTTCTGACTAGACATTTTCATATAATGCCTGAATGCAAGTTACTGGTGCGGTGCATTGCTTTACCAACTGGTATTACTAACAATGCTAACCTGGGACATTGCTAACAATGATTATTCTGGTTGAATTGGCCATAAAACATTACAAAATGGTTGTAAAAGTAGTTGTGGTAAATTCAAAATATTTAGCTTACTGTATTTTGGAAATGTGTTAAAATACCACAGTTCATTTATTAAGTATGGCAGTGTTGTGTGGCTCAGCTCATTCTCAGACATCCAGCTTCCAAGGTAAATGGAGCAGAGCATTAGACTAGATAATTAAAATCTTCCCAGAAAATAAGGTAATTTCCCCATTCTGTTCTGTTCACTGCTCTGTCCTGGTTCCCTTTGTCCTCCAGGTTGAAAGAGTCAATCCCAAGAGTGTCCTGCTTATACTGATGTCAAATATGGGCCCTTTTAGAAAGATAGTCAGAATTGGACCACTTTTACTGGCAGTTTTCATCCTATTCATGCTGGATGATTACACAATTGACCTGCAAAATATATATATAGTTTGGATATGTTTTTGGGTTATACTACTAGATACCCTCCTCCCTTAGCTTGCCCTCAATTGTCTGTCCTGACTGGTAAACAATGTCTCTTTCACAGCTCAGGCAAGTCCAGGCCCCTCCTAACAGCTAGCCCCTCAGGGTTCCCTGATTATCCCTGTCCTTCAATGCACGATGGCCGATCAATAGAGCGCCAGTCAGCACGGGAATAGGGAAATCGAAAAATGGGCCAGCGTTACTTGGCAGTACTAAAGGCTGTCAGTGTAATTTTGGCTAGTGGTGAAGCAAATTAACATCATTAGACAGAGCTCCCAGTGCACTGTGGGAAGTAGGTACAGTCTGTAAATTTGATGTAACTTCTGTGGTGCTAATGTGTCAATCTGTTTTAGAACAGGAGTTTCAGGCAATAAGGCTGCTTCTCTTTTGTGTAAACCTGAGCAGACACCATTTTTCAATGTTTATTCTCTTCACAGAACCACGAAATCATGACTAGTATTAATACTGCCAACATAAACTTCAAATGGGATCCCAAGAGTCTGGAGATCCGCACTCTCGCTGTGGAGAGACTGCTGGAACCTCTGGTCACTCAGGTAAGAGCTCCTTTCCATCAATCTGCACTTTACTGTACTATAATCAGTGTAGAGCTTAGATTTACTACCACTTTCCTCAGGTTGGGTTGGGCTCAAGAAAATAGACTGACATATTGGCACCTGTTTTAATGCTATTTTTATTTTATATAAACCTATGGCTTGATTATCACAATATAGCAAAGTAACAAATTAAACTGTGCACACTAGGGGTGGGCGATATGGCCCTAAAATAATATCACAATGTTTCATGGTATTTTCGTGATAACGATACTCATGGCGATATGAGCGAACACTGAATTAAAAAAAAAAAAATGTATTTCAACAATACACTTACTACTGCAACAAAATGAAAATTACATTTTATCGTATACAATACGATAAAGCACACTCTTATCTGAGATATTATAAAAATACTAGAATTATCAGATTTGTAACAGAAGTCAATGATCCAGAATGTCATGATATTAATAATGCAATCCATATATCTCCATATATCCAGGATTAAAGTAAAATAAATTATACTGGACAGATATAATCTGATTTAATCTAATTTCCTATGCTTGGCTAATAGAGATAATGGATAATAGTGTGAAGTTTTCTTTTGCGAAAAACAGTTAAAAAAAATAGTATCCTGGTGTGATAATTAAGGGTAGGTAATATGGCACAATATATTAGGGTATTATATCGTTCTCGATGTTTAAAAATGTTGCAATAATATTGCATACGATACTATATGACACACCCCTAGTGCACATTGTACTTGCCTGTATTCAACTTGACTGTGTAGTGCAGTGTATAGCCTTATTACTGTGCAAATAGACTTTTTTTGCACATAGACTGTAAGCTCAATATAAAAAAAAAATAGAATGTATTTTCTTTTCTTAAACCATGTTAAAGTATATTGTTAGATTAAAGTAAAGTTATTCAGACATCATTCTTGTAGCCTAATTTACTAATGCTTAGGCTGTGGATAATTTTTTGCATTTTTTGTTTTAAAGAGCTTTTAAAGATCTGTTCTCAAACATTTTGATTAATTAATAGGTCTATGCTTCTTCAGTGTTGCAATGCTAATTATTATCGTTCTGAACAGATTTTGCTCATTCAAGCAGCCTGAAAATGTTTTAACATGCTCAGTTTTAGCAATGCTCTACTTCTTCAAAAAATGAGGCTGGGTTGGGCTGGATATTTTGGGCCCGATCTAAGCTCCAAATCAGTGTACTGAGGAGATCAGTATAACTTAGATTTTTATTGGAAATTGAATTGATTTGTGTTATGCATTCTCTAGTCCTCAGTATGCCTCAGTATTTGACACTCAATCTCTGAAATTGATATCGATGATCCTATTCAAATTTTCCCAGAAACTAATTACCTCCATGTTTAGAATCCTATACATTTTGTTCTGTGTTCATTTTTCTCTTTTGCGTTACTAGATCCTCAAGGTCATTTAAGCATCAGCGTCTCAATGTTGCTTCATGTTAATGTCAATTAAGTTGCTAATACTAATATGAACTGAATTGAGATCATTAGATTGTAGGATTTGTATGTCTTCAGAAAGGGGGCAGGTGGTGCAGCTATTGAGTATCATGGTCCATTCCTTAAATCCTCTGTAATAGAAAGTAGAAATGAGCTTTTATTAGATCTTATTTTCGTATTTTTTTCATTGCATCTTAAATGATACAGCCTCTGCCGTCTTCTGCACCATTTAAGGAAGAATGGGAAAGATAACTAACTGGCTACTGAGACAAACTACTAAGCTACTAGTTTACTTTTTTGTGCTTGTTATGAAGAAAATTGCCACAAAACACTAAAACTACACATTAAACGATGGTATTATATTGGTTAACATTATTGTTGGCAAGGAAAATACTCCATATTTGTGTGTTTGTGGTCAACTGTGCCTGTGCCATCTTGCAAGTGGTTCTCATAGCCCTCTGTTTGGAGTGTACCTCTGAAAAAAATCTTTGTAAGCCTAAGGCTTCCCCCATACTTACCCTCTTTAGCCTAACAACAATTGGGACACCCTACCCGTAGAGGGATATGGCTACATGATGGGGCCAAGAGGTGAAAGGGGATTGGGCCAAATTCTTTATCAGCCTTATGGCCATGTAAATGTCAGAGTAATGCATGTTCCAGGCTTAACGTTAACTGTACTTTTAGGTTACCACCCTGGTGAACTCCAGCAACAAAGGACCATCTAATAAAAAGAAGGGGCGTTCCAAAAAGGCTCATGTTCTGGCTGCCTCGGTGGAGACGGCCACTCAGAACTTCCTGGAGAAAGGACAGAAGATTGCCAAGGAGAGCCAGTTTCTGAAAGAGGAGCTGACTGCTGCCGTGGAGGATGTTCGCAAGCAGGGTATGTACTTAATTGGCTTGTTTTTTTGTGTGTGTTTTGATAAGAGAAGAAAAGTGGAGGCCATTCTCTATTGAAACAGTATCTCTGGTCCTGGCATTCGATTACATAACTCAAATAGTTTTAATCCCTGATTTGATAGTTTTCCATTTTCATAATCTGCAGCCTGTTTGCTCATCTGCTTTAGCTATATTGAATTAAGCAGGTGGCTCCGAATTTGCACAGACTGTTTATTGTATTGAGTGGTGCAGAATGCTTCCCTCAGGCTAGCTGTCCTGTATCCTGCCTCGTTGTCTTGTTGAACCTCATTACACTATGTGGACACCTCTGTCCAGCTTTCTTTCTTTGTGGAGGAGGCAGGTTAATGGGCAGTTACCTAATCTTACCTCATCTTCAGCTCATTTTGTCTTCCTCTGGGTTTATATATATCTTTTTATAGTTCTTATCCAATTTTATTGAATGGCGAATACCTTGTCCAGCCTTATACAGTGTATCTCAGTGTTTCTCAGCAGCTTGGAAGTTGGTAGGCCTCCAGGTGAATGTGTGCAGATGGCAGTTCCAGCTTTTTTTTTTTTTTTCTCCTCCCCCCCTCTTTTTTTGTTTTCAGTCCAAAGTGGCTTTGCTTGGAATTACAGGCAAATTGCTACACATGGTTGCTCTGTGCAGTAAAGAGACACTGGCATAGGCCACTGTACAAAAGTACATACATTGGGACAACTGCTTAGATGACATTAAAAAAATTGTCATGCTTTTGTTGGAGTGGTTGTGTCTACTGTCCAAAGAAGAGGTAGTTTGTTTGCATTCCTCCACAGGAGCGTTTGTGTGGTCGGGCCTGACTCAGCTCATCGTTCTCCCTAACTCAAAGTATTGGCTAGAGCTGCATCAGTCTAGAGATCAGTTACACTGCTCTACAGCTCAATGCAGGGGCATTATACCCCTCTAGCCTATACCTGACATTTAATGTAGCACAAAGTAGTTCACATTTTATTATCTATATTGGCACTTCTCTACAGATATTAGACAAGTTGTATTCATAAGGCCATCCTCAATGTAGGTAGTAGAATGCCCACCTACTTCTAGTGTAACTGAAATTGAGAAGGCCAACCAGGTCAATTTCTCATTGTAAGTAGTCAATGCAGTCCCAGCTGTTAAGACATTGTCTTTCAAACTAAAGCTGAAAAACTGATCAAATCATATCCAGTTCTTTACTGGTTGTAATGAAGATGGCCATAACCTTGTAATTGTAGCCTTCCTTTTTTTACAAGGGGAAAAAAGGCTTTTTTGGTTGCTTGTGCTGCACCATCTTGTCAGTAATTTTTATTCCTCTGTTTTGAGTGTGCCTCTAAATAATCCCAGTTTGAATAAGCCCTAACACTTTTTCTAACCTACCCCTGCAGCCTAACGAGAATCCGGGCACCCTACTCCTTTATTTTAATTAATTTATGTACTTTCTATCCCATTTTTCTCCCCAATTTACAAGGCCAATTACCCAACCCACTCATTAGGACTCTCTGTATCTCTAGTAATGCCCCAACACCAGGTGGGTAAAGACTAGCATTGTGCTGATTGCCCTCATCACTCCTACAGTGAAGTAAAAGAGAGCAAGACCAGTTGTGCACTCTCAGGGCTCTGGCAGCTGATAGCAAGCTACATGAACGGGATTCAACCCAGCAATCTCCAGATCATAGTGGCAGCGCTTTAGTCAGCTGGACCACTCTAAACCCTGTTTACCCCTTAAAGACTTTATGCAACAAAAACTGCTCTTGCCAGGCAAATGACCTTTACACCTTCCAGATGTTAAACCCCCATTATCTTTCTAACAATGGCACAGATGGGCTTCATAACCCTTTGCATGCAGTATATTAAAACTATATAAGTAAATAACAGTTCTGTACTTTTAGTTTTAGTTACAAGTAGTACGTTTTAGAATAAAATACTTGCAATACTTAAGTTTGTAAGAGATTGAATACTTTTGTACTGAGCTTAAGGAACACTTCAACTTCTACTCAAGTAAATTTTTTTTTGATGATCTGGGTCTCTAGTACTTTATACATGTCTTTATTATATTTTAGTGCAAATCCCATAGTTTAGACGATATCCATTGTTGGAAAAGCTTAAAAGCCTTGGGAGTGTCAGATCTCCTACTATAGCAAAAACAAGTTGTCTGTGCATTTACACATTAATCTTTGTCAGCATTTATCTTTGACAGTCTTGAAGCAGCTAAAGCGATCTATTAGAAGGGCTGTCTGCAAATATTGGAACATATAGTGTGTTTCAGTGGGGATTACATTCACACTGCTTTACGTTCACTTTTGCCAGTGCAAAACTCCCAGTTTAGACGCGTCAGATGTTTTTGAAAGGCTTGAAAGTCTTCGGAGTGTCAGAGAAAGCCTTCACTATTGCCATTCTTGTATATCAGACTTGAGTCTGTTATTTCCACCATTTATGTGACGGAAATTATCCACAACGTCAAGCTGTCAGGGTCAGACTTCGTCTGCAGTCTGGAGATGATGTGAGCTCTGTCTCTCAGTCTCTCTCTCTCTTTTTTTTTTTTTTCTTTCTTCTCTGGATCGTGTTTGGGTGTCTGGTGGCACAGGCAGGGCCGAGTTGGCCTGTTTAGCACTGGTTGGAGTGACGTCTCTGTCAGCGCCACTCTCCATTGTTGGCTCAGGTCCTCGTGTTTGGACGTGTGGGGGAAGCTGGCCAGCAGTCTGCTTTGACACTGTGGAATGTCACATTGGGTTTCGGGTGCCGTCATCAGCCTGGAATCCAGAGTCCAGAGCGAGTCCTGTTGCCTGGGACCGGCACGCCTGCACTGGTTCAGCCACGCGTGAAGGAGCTGATAATGCTGCCATTGAGTTAAATCCGTTTCCAGATTGAATGGCATCTGCGTACCCAGCTGTGGCGTTCTCAGCACTTACAGGAGAGGAGAAAGAGTCAGCAGAATCAAATTTGCTGCGTAATGCAAGGTTAAGGCCCAGTGAACGCTTTCTCGTCTCAGACTGCGCGTTTCTTCTGCTGTATGGGCTGCACGTCTTGGAGCGACATGCCATTTTGCCATTACTTTGGAGGCGTTTTGTGATTGCTATTATGAATGGCGACTAACCATGCATTTCTGTACTTCCTCTCAGCATGTGGTGCCAAAAGACTGCAATTTAGCCCGGCTCTGTCAGCTTCTGTTTTGTCTGGAGGCTGAACGGGCTGGTCAGTTTTTTCCAGAACATGTGATCAAGCTTAAAAAAAAACCAAAAAATAAATAAATAAAACACAATTCAAGCTTGGTGTGCTATTAAATGTTTGTTTTAGGACTATAATATCATCCAGTAATTTCTTTTTTCTTTTTTGTAAATTGTGTGCATCAGCCAAAATGGCCACTTGGGGGTGGGT
This sequence comes from Astyanax mexicanus, assembly GCF_023375975.1. NCBI lineage: Eukaryota > Metazoa > Chordata > Actinopteri > Characiformes > Acestrorhamphidae > Astyanax > Astyanax mexicanus. The sequence goes on from NC_064409.1 coordinate 75,373,307, forward strand.
GATTATGGCCCTTAAATATCATATATCATGGTAAATTTCGTGATAACAATACTCTTGACTAGATAAAGAAAGAAAGGAAAAAAAAAAAATAATATATATATATATATATATATATATATATATATATATATATATATATATATATATATATATATAAATATATAAATATATAAATATATAAATATAAATATATATATAAATATATAAAAAATAGACTACTGTAACAAAATTAACATTTAATTTTATAATCCATCTCTAGTAGATATGGTATGGGAAAATGAGAACAGTGAATTTTTCTTTTGCAAAAAACGCCAAAAAAAGTAGTACCCTGATGTGATAATTAGGGGAGGGTAATGTGACATGATATGGCACACCCCTATGGCCAATATTTCATACCAATACCTGCAGTACTTACAATACTTATTTATTGTATGCTGAAAAATGAGCAAGGGTCATTGGCCTCTAAGATGGGCAGACACTGACCGCTCTACTTTAAAATCCATTGATTTAAGCTTATTTTAATTATTTTTGTTAGTTTTGATAGATCTTTTGTTTTATTGAACTGTACTGTATTGTTAAATACTCAATTCTCAGTTCCTCAAACAGTAACTATTTGGAGCAAATAAAGTACTCACTGTATCATTATATTATATGGCATAAAGTGGAATAAAAAAATTAACAATCCAGCATATGAGGGCAGAGAATCCTTTCTGTGAAAATGTCTGTTGAAAAAATCTGTTGCTTTTCTAGTAAGCGCAGCATTTTGCGTTAGTTATCTAACATGAACAGTCTCTGTAAGAACCATTTAGCTTAATAAATGTGAAGCCAAAAAATGTGAAGACAAATTTCACAAAGAAACCTTTTTATTTTATCACACAGTTGTAGGAGGATGGGAAATGCCAAGACTAACTTTTTAGCTATACACGAATGAGATATAAATTTACTAAGAATAAGATGCATCTTGTTTAACTACTCTAGCAGGCTTTAGGAACAGTGAGAAAATGTAATAACCAAAAATAATAATTAATTGCAGCCCTACTCTTACCTCTGCTAATTGATCATGACTTGTAGGCCCTTGTTGAACGTCTTACCTGTGGCTTGATAATCTCTTTCTACTGTACCTTTTTTTTTTTTTTTTCAATACTTTAGTCATGAGGAAGTGTGAATGTGTAGAAGTTACATTCCTACCACTGTATTGACTGTGCAATTGGAAGCGACATGCCAGTTTGCCATTTCTTTGGAGGCGTTTTATGCTGGCTATTATGAATGGAGACTAACCATGCATTTCCGTACAACCTCCCAGCATTCTGGATTCTGATCAGCGGTTGGGCCTCTTGTTGTTGGCCACTTTTGAAATCAATTGGCGAATGCGTTTAGCTCACGAGCCACGTTTCTGAAGCCGTGCTGTCGCTTTTTGTGGGGAAAATCAGAGCTTCTTTATACGTTTCAGACCCGGGCAGTTTAATGCGGTAGATGATAATGCTATCTCTGTGCTCGTCCCCCCCATGGAGGGATCTGACAGCACACACACATCGCTTTAGTCGTTTTAGTCTGATGTTGACGTCCATTTGAAACGTTTCAGCAGGTTCTCGTGGTCTGGAGAGAGCGCTGCTTCGCGGGAGATGGATGGGAGTTTTCTAAAAGGCACCCTGATCCCTATCAGGCTTGGAGAAAATGGCCGTATTGATTGTGCCCTCAGGAGGGAAGCCAGGCTTCGGGTCCTCTCTCCTCCAAGGCCTCTTGGACTACGTTGGTGAAATCCTTTTCTGTGTTGGCAGAGGTGAAAGCGGTCTGATGTCTGCACTGGCTTTTGTAACAAGCTGTTTCGAGCAGAAGATCGGAGATGTCAAACTCCTTTTACGTGATAACAAAAATAAAATTGTGTGTTCAGATTGCAGTCCAACTTGGGGCTCTGTGACCTCTTGTTAGAGGGGTACAGGGTTCACCTTTTTTCTCCCAGAGTGAAGAAAAAACACTCATTCCCAGCTTTCTTAAATTGATTTTCTGGGCACAATGAATCAATTTCAATTCAGCCTAGCTTTTAGACTGGGCCGCTTTCTTTTCTTTTCCTTCTTTGTAAAGTGTGGAGTGTGTGTGGGGTAGGTTTTACGTTATTAAGCTTGCTTGGATTCTTATTGAAATTATGTATGTAATATTAATATTTCAATTTGTTTGACATGTATATCATAAGCACTAGTGCATCTGTAAAAATATATATATATATAATTTAAACGAAGCTACTTGATTTCAGTGATTTCAGTTTAAAATGTGAAATTCATACATTATATACATGTCTTACACACAGAGTGATCTATTAAGTATTTTTCTCTTTTATTGTTGATGATTATGGTTTACAGCCAATGTAAACCCAACAATCAGTGTCTCAGAAAATTAGATATATCAATTGGTATAAAACCAATTGGTAATTTGGCAGTGTAGGCAGTGTGCAAAGTCCTGCTGGAAAATGAAATCTGCATCTTCATTATAAAGTTTCTTACAGTTGTGATTTGAATAGCAGAGTAGAACACTACACAAAATGAACCACTTTCTACAACCAATCATAAATCACAAGCACAAGTTGTGCATTTTACTTGTGTTTTAAGTAGGGCTGTCCCTAACGATTATTTTTTAAACGATTATTCTAACGATTATTTTTTTCGATTAGTCGACTAATCTATTCATTGAGAAACATATTTAAATAATTATTTTACGTTTTAAAGCAAACGATAAATTACTATATTTATATATAATAACAACAACAACAACAACACAAGCCTACTAAACCAAACCCCACACTTATAATCACTTACATGTACAGCACGTTGTTTAGATCTATAACGCTAAAAATGGATAAGCTCCCATACACCACAACCGTGTGTTGCACTGTTTTCTGTGACCGCTAGATTTTGTGACCACTGGCAAGTAGTTCTCAGCAGACCGGTGCACTGGCCGATTCGAAACGTGTTCGTTTCTAATGTTTACCCCGACTGGCCAAAACGGTTCAGTTTAGGGCTGAGGGTAAGGTGTAGGTATAGAAAGCTTCCGTTTTGCCAATGAACGCTCATAACCGTGAGCACTGGTCACAAAATTCCGACGGTGACAGAAAACGGTGTGACACCGCAGCGCCGACGGCGCTAGCTAAAATAACTTAAGGCAGCTAGCTTAGCTAAACACCTGAACTTATGAATAATGCTACTGTTTCTGGAAACTGCGAAATGCCATGCACAAATATAAACCAAAAATGTATAATTTCTGCCTGTGGCAGGTTTAAAACCTTTGGTAGACAGCCTTAAGTCTTTTTAAGGACACCCGCGGAGACCCTGATGTAAACGGTAACTTACTGTGTGACCCTGTTGACATAGTGCTCCTGGATGTTTGCGCTTCAAGTGCTCCTTTTGCACGTATGGCAGAGGACCACATTGTTGCCCTTTTGCGTGAAATGCTCCCAAACTTTAGATGCCCGCTGGCGTTTTTTTTGTAGCTGGAGATTGCTCTCCGGAGTCCAAGCTCTCTAGAGCTTAGATTCTCTGCCCGAACCCGACATGACCCGAGGCCCGCCCGTAAATCCGACCCGGGCTCCAGAAAATAGTCCGAGATGTAGGCGTCTGTTTTTTAATTATATTTTTATTTAAAAAAAAAATAACGAAAACTGAAAGTGAAACTAAACTAATTTATTTATAAGCGCTGTTTTCACTACCGCAGTTCTACAGCGGGGGTGTTGTGCCGATTCTGTCCGCGAAGCGGGAGTCAGATTCAGCAGAGAGTCGGATTCGGCACAAACGCGGCGGCACCTCGCGGTCCGCGGTGTCAGTTGTAAGCGCTCGCCGCAAAATACGGCAGAAAACACTGAGGGAGCTGCAGAATTATGAATGGGACTAGAATATGAGCACGAGGAGATCAAAGAGAACCTTCACCTGTGAGTAGAACAAGCAAATCTCTCTCTCTCTCTCTCTCTCTCTCTCTCTCTCTCTCTCTCACGTGAACTCCTCCGCGTTTGACTTGCAGAACTGTGTTTAGCTGTTCTTAAAAATCATTTTAATTAAATAATAGTTCTATGCTTCTATGTTACCGTGTTAATTACCATAATTCTGATCATATTTCGCTCATTAAAACAGCCCGAAAACAGCCAGTTGGAATTTTTGGGCCCGATCTAACCTCTAATGCTCTCCACAGGCGCCGCCATGTTTACGACGCGCCGACGCACGTTATGCAAATCGATGTATTTTTGTAATCGATGACGTCGATTATGTCGATGCGTCGCCCCAGCCCTAGTTTTAAGTTAGTTTATGAATCGGTTGTTGCCTACTCTTAAACTAGGCAGCAACAGATTCATGCATTGTTAAAAAGGGCTGCTTTTAATGTACAGTTTAAATAAAGTTTGATACTGTGATTGCAAATCAAAGTATTTCAATATATCTATTTTCTTACAACCCTATTGTGAACCCTGCCACTTAAACTATCAGAAAATAGTGTTGCTGTTATCTCTGGTTTCTTTTGTTTGGTAAACAGAGTAATAGATTGGTTAGAAGGCCAAAAACACTACTAGTTTTTGGTATCGGTTAGTTTCTATCTTAGTACCCTGGTGAACCGCTTATTTAAATGCAAATCTCAGTTCACCCTGTGATAGTTAGCATTTGAATTTTAGCATTTTTTTTTAGCCTGGTTTCATATTCTCCTAAGGGTGCTGTTGAAAAGCTATAGTCTTGTAAATCAACATTTTTGCAGATTTGGAATTGACCTGTTTTCCAGCTCTTTTGATTAGGGGGAAAACTGTTTTGTTTTAAGGTGTTTTGATTCACAGTGGTGTTTTTCTCCCTGTACAGGATCCCATTCATTACTGTACAGTAGTGTATGTGGAGTATCAATAATGGTGGCTGTCTTATTTAATATTTGTGTTTTCTGGTTTCTAATGCATTGTAACTAGTGCTGGCACACGTTTATGATATGAAAATGCTATCAGAAACGTTTCACACACTGCACTACATCATTATTTATGAACTAGTCTTTAATAATGCAGAATGCTGTGCTTACTAGAAAAGCAACAGATATCGTTTTCACAGGAAGTATTTTCTGCCCTCAAATGCTGGATTGTTCATTTTTTATTCCACTTTATTAATTATAATACGATGATACAATGAGTACTTTACTTTATTTGCTCCCAGAACATTGTGGTTCTGGGAGGTTTATTAGAGTAATTGAATTACTGTTTAAATCTGATTTCAATGGGATAATAAAGATTCCATAGGGAATCTCAGTAGATAGACTTGTCCTTATGTCAGAAACCTGAATACGTAGATCTCCAACGTGGAAGTGATTTACATATTTTACATTTATCTTAACCTTGCTCAGTACAAAAACTTGTGAAGTTGAACGGAGCTGCTTGCTGGTCTTTAAAGAAAATTGCTAAATTACACTTTGGTTTTATGTTGGTTTTGTACAAGTATCATTGTGCTTGCATGGTTTTGACAAAAAAATTGTATCTTTTTAAATCTTAGTTTCCATATTTGATGGCTCTAAATGTTTTTTGCTACAAAAAATGTCATTAGTCATGATAATTAGATGAAGTTCGGCACATACAGTGAAGCATTTAATTTGCGTTTTTTTTTAAGTATCTGCAACTCATATTACTTATCTTAATATGAAAATGTGGATTTTTTTTTTTGTGTCATGAAAAAGTATTTTTAAATTGCGTGATATTGTTTTAAAGATTTAATTTATTTATGGCATTGCCCTCTAGGGGTGGGAATCCTGGTCAATTAAATATGCTACACATTAGCTTTGTTAGTTTTTTTTTTTTTTTGGGTCTTCTTTCATTACTATATTATTTTTCTATGTTCCAAAATCGACTGAATTTATGAAACTCTTGCTTAACTACTCTTTTTAAACTAAATAAAACTGTTTTGTTACATTAGTATATTCTTGAACTAAAGTCAAAGTTTTGTCACATCTCCCTGATAAATCAGGGTATTATTTTGTGCATATATTGCTCGCTCCTACCAAATGGTTAATGTAGAACCGTTTGAAAAGCTGAAAGAACGGAGCATTGTATTGAACGATTCGATACAGAATGCTGCATTGTTTTCCTCCCGGTAGCCACGTTTACTTTAGCAGTTTGTTCTGCTCCCTGTATAAAGCACATAAATCTTGTGTAAGGCTACATAAATTCCAACACAAGAAACTATTCAGCTGTGCAGGACTTCAGACAGCCCCTCAGGCAGGTGCATCAGATAAACGGCCATTGTTTCACTGCCGTGCTGACCTCATTTCAGACGGGCCGCTTTTGTGCGATAGCGAGTGTCCGGCAGGCAGGCAGAGGCAGCGCGGGCTTGAAGTGTGCTTGGTTTGGTGCCCTTTGGCTTTCTCCAGAGAAGCTTTTGTCTCGCGCTCTCACACCTGGGCTTCGGCTCGCTCTCGTCTCAAACTGGGAATTAACTTGTCACCCTTTTCTGGCTACCACCTCTGTCTCCTTCCAGGCACTGACCAGCTGATTAGCTTTCTCTCCCAGCCCTGTCAGTGTAACTCCTAAAGCTGAATTAAACTGAGATGGAGGACAGCTTTTAAAACCAACAGTAGAGGCCAATTCACGCTGAAACTGTTTCTGAACTGATAAAAGCAATAGCTACCTCCACACTTTAATCCAGTTCCAGTCTGCACTGGTACCATTTCTCTAGTGGCCGTGCAAGTCAAGCAGAAAAGCCATTGAAATCCATTAAAATCGCACATCCTTGTTTGCTGTAACCGCAGACTGTATTGAAAATCATAACCAATAACCTGCATAGATGCTCGGCAACCATGCTTTGATTTGCTTTTTGGCCTAGAGCAACTCCTGCGCTGTGCTAATGGTGTCGGGAGCCTACTGTTGCAGTAATTGGCTTTTTATCTGACACTAACAAGAATGAAACTGAGTGTCACAATAAAAGATCTACTGGTTGTGCTGTCACAGTTTAAACCATGTTTTAAAGTCAAACTAAAACAGAAATGCACATATTGGGCCAGAACTGTGCAGAATAAAACATTTGGCTTAATAGTTTTAACAAGCAAACATCCGTTTTGGAAAATGTGATTTGTATTCGTTTGCGTTATATTATTGATATGTGGCTTAAAATATGGATTTTTATTTTTTTGGTTTACTAAAGCAACTGCTTTATTACTCCATGTGGTGGCGCTATAATCAAATGAATAGGGTAAACCTATGGTAAAGTTAGAACTTATCAGCTTATTTTTCTTCAGTAACACGAGTATCATGAGAATATAGAGATTGTCTTGTGATATTGAGAATCACAGTATTGTGATAAACAGCTACTTCAACATTATACATTCTTAAAGGAACAGTTAGTAGCTAATGCAAACGTGTATGTGAAATAACTACAGGACTCTAATTTCCAAACACTGCAGAAAGTTTTCTGCCCCACCCACTCCTCCCCAGATGTGAAGCTCACGCGGCTTGACAGGTTGACACCTAGTGGCAAGCGTTGACTAGTCTTACTCTGTAGCTAATCAGTAAATATATACACTTCAGTGTCCAAAATGTCTGTTTCAGCTGGCTGCTGAACACTGTATGCTGTTGTCTATACCTGGCAACCGCAGTTGTGGAAATGGGACTGGGGGAATGAGTGTGAGCAGATTTGAAGGCCACCGATTTGTGACTTAATACAGCTTAAATAAAAATGTTTCCTTAATATCTTATGATTCATCCTGATCATGTTATGACTTAATACAGACAATATAATACTTAATGGTGCTTTATGATTTTTATGAAACATATTCAAAACATATCAGGTTTTCTCTGAGATGCACCCTTCTCAGGACTGCTCTGTATCAGCTGAGAATGGTTTAGTTTAACTCAATTAGCGCACATGTTGCTGTGCCTTAATTAGTCCATATATCTGCCGATTTGACGCGCTTTTGATGAGGCATTGAATATACTTTTTAATTTGATTTTACTTTTTTTTTTTCTCTCCAGTTCTATTTTTCATCAAAAAGTAAGGACAAAGTCTCTTTAAACTTAAGTGTTTAAAGGAATCAGGGCTGCTGGTGGACTGGTTGGTCAGCTGTGTGTCAAATATCTGCTGTTTTTTGTGTGATCCAATTACAAATATGGGAAAGCTAGCATCTGACACAAGTTTACCGACTTTTAGCTGGTGTTCTGGGAAAAGTAAAGTACATTTTATCTTGAGAGGGGAATTAAGAACATTTGCAAAGCCTTGCTGTATGGTCCAAATTCAGCCCTGGCCCATTGCCTTGGAGTACCCTGGTCACAATGTAGGATGTATATTGTCCCTTTGCCCTGGTGGACACTGGTCGCCCTGAAGGACACTGGTCATACTATATGATGTATATTGTCTCTTTGCCCCATAGGACACCAATTGCTCCGGTAGCCCCAAAGGACGCTGGTCGCTCTGCTCGCTCAAAAGGACACTGGTTGCACTGTTGAATTTATGTTGTCCCTTTGCCCTGAAGGACACTGGTTCCTCTGAAGGACACTGGTCACACTATAGGATGTATGTTGTCCCTTTGCCCTGGTGGACACTGGTTACACTATAGGATGTATGTTGTCCCTTTGCCCTGGTGGACACTGGTTGCACTATAGGATGTATGTTGTCCCTTTGCCCTGGTGGACACTGGTTGCACTATAGGATGTATGTTGTCCCTTTGCCCTGGTGGACACTGGTTGCACTATAGGATGTATGTTGTCCCTTTGCCCTGGTGGACACTGGTTGCACTATAGGATGTATGTTGTCCCTTTGCCCTGTAGGACACTGGTTGCACTATAGGATGTATGTTGTCCCTTTGCCCTGGTGGACACTGGTTGCACTATAGGATGTATGTCGTCCCTTTTCCCTGGAGGACACTGGTCAGTCTTTCTCTATCTTAAATTTAGTGGGCCAGAAATATGTCCAGTCCAGACTAAGCCTAAAACTTTTATGGCAGTAGAGCTCTGCTTCTTTATTCTTGCAGAACATTTCCAGTCTATGGTCCCTTAGAGTTTTATACAGCCTTCATTTGTAATAACGCTCCAGCTGGTATTCATTAGCTCTTTACCGTCTGCCTGAATCTGATGGAGACCTGAGAAGAAGCTCTCACCTTGCCTGTCTTGTAGCTGCAGGAAGCTCAGTGTGCTGGGAAAATAAGCTGTACTGTTTTTGAAGTTTCTTTTAACTGAGCATTAATAATGGAAGAAGCATTAAATAGATACTCCCTGGGCCTAAAAAGTTTAAAATGGTACAGTTATTAAAAACGACGGCATTAGAGAACTGCTCCCCTGTGAAGGTGACACGCTATTCGTTAATCGAGCAAGCTATGCAGCAATAGCAGTATTTTTATTTACTTATTTATTTATTTACTTATTTACTTATTTATTCATTTTCTCTGAAAGTTTCTTGAGGACAGCGCTTGAGACTCTCCCTTCATCTCTGTGCCTGACAGGTAACCAATTCCGCATGTTGTGCCAATCACAAGTTCTGCTTCTCACAAACTTCCTCAAAAACAAAACCAGCAGCCAGCGGGTCTCTAGTGAAGCAGGACATTTTGATCAGCTGTCAGGAGATGGGTCTGTTTTACCTGTTCTGTGTAAGAGTAGACAATATGGAGCTATGTTCTTGTTATAACTTTTCTAAGTGTATCACAGGTATCAGTGCTTCTACACTTAACAGGTGCATACTTCAAAAAAAGACTAGTTTAGACCTATTAAGCCAGGATTATACTGCATGGTTTTACCCCAATTTTGGCTGGCTGAGCATGTGCTGGTTGGAGTGGGAAGTGTGTGTCTCAGGTGAAGTCCCCAAAATGTAGTCTCTTAAAACATGTAAGATTTTTCTTGGCTCTACTCTATTGGAGTTTCTGTCCTCCAGTCAAAATTTGATAGTTTTGAAATTACCCAAATATGGCAATTTTGGTAATTAAGCTATTCTACTCTAGCTAGCTAGCTCTTTAGCTATTCAGTGGTGTAGTGTTGCCGACTAGCGCTACCATTAGCTGCTAATGCTGTTGCACCTAGCCTTAGTGGAAATCTGGAAGTCTAAGCTTACTGTAAATAAATGGAAGCACTGTACTCACCCAAATAAACCAAATTTTCAGAAGAGAAATCTTTGTAGACATCTTTAACATCTAGTGCTTGCTTTTTTTTGTTATAGTTTTGTTTACTTAGCTTAACCTAACTTAACTTAAATAGCTACCCCCCTGTTTGCAGTAACTGCACAGTGTATTTAAAGTCATAACCCATAACCTGCAATGCTTTGATTTGCTTTTTGGCCTAGAGCAGCTCCTGCACTGTACTAATGGTGTCGGGAGTCTACTGTTGCAGTAATTGGCTTTTTGTCTGACACTAACAAGAATAAAACTCTGTTTTTGTCACAATAAAGGATCCACTGTTTCTGCCGTCACACTTTAAACCTTGATTTATTACCGCAGTGAAATAAAAATTGACTTTTCTTACCTTGTTATTTCTCATGCTTTGCTAAAGATGCTTTTAGATTGGCTTGCTTTTATAGAATCTTTTAAGTAGTGCAATGTGTTTAAATCTAGATTTTTAGATTTTATTATTTTTTTTTAACTTTGAGCTTTAAAGTGTTTTTCAAAGGCATTTCTCCTTTTTTCTTTATGGTTTCATTTTTATGATGAAAGGTCAGGTTGTCTTTTATTGCTTAGGTCTACTGGTGCAGCTCAAAAAAAATGAATATCTTTGAATCAAAGTTACTTTAATTCAATTAAAAATGTGAAACTTATTATATAAACTAAATACACACTGATCTATTTTAATAGTTTATATCTTATTGTTGATTATAATTTACAGCCAACGAAAACCCAACAATCAGTGTCTCAGAAAATTTGAATATTGTGTAAGACCAATTGGTACTTTTGTCAGTGTGGGCAGTGTGCCAAGTCCTGCTGGACAATGCAATCCACATCTCCATAAAAGTTGTCAGTAGCAGAGGGAAGCATGAAGTGCTGTAAGATTTTGTGGGAAAACAAAACTGCACTGACTTTAGACTTGATAATAAAACACAGTGGATCAACACCAGCAGATGATCGTGCTGATGGGACAGGGTTATATCAGTGAGTTGTAATTTGGTGAGAACACTGTTTGTATAACCCTATATGTGTTTGTGTGTGTTCTCCTTAGGAGATTCCATGCGGACGGCCTCGGGGGAGTTTGCTGAAGATCCCTGCTCCTCCGTGAAGAGAGGAAACATGGTGCGGGCTGCTCGCGCTCTCCTCTCAGCCGTCACTCACCTGCTCGTGTTGGCTGACATGTCTGACGTTTACCAGCTCCTGCTTCAGCTCAAACTGGTGACTAGAATGCACACTCACTCTCTTTCACAATCTATCTCTTTCTCTTGCACTCATACACACACTATATGCATTTCTTTTACTACTGGGATTCTTGCAGGAAGATTTTGAAGAGGAGAAACATGGATCTTCTAAAAGTTCTCAATTCATTCGTTTTTTTTTTTTTTTTTATGTTCACACAGTCTTAAGAGCATCTGCCAAAAGGAAACAAAATGCATACTACATTACATTACATTGAATTTATTGGACACTTTTTTATCCAAAAAAAAAACCTTACAAATATCAAGGTAAGAAGACAGACAATCAAGGAAAAAGCCTTTTTCTTTTTTAGATGGGGCCTAAAGGAGGCCAAAGGGTATTGGTGGGATAGAGAAAGAAAGAAGCGGGAGCAGAAAATGAGGTTAGAAGTAGTTAGTTTGTTAGAGGTGTTGGGAGAGTAGATGCTGTTTGAAGAGCTCTGTCTTCAGGACAAAGTTTAAATGAAGTTTAATATGTTTAAGTTCTTGAAGGCTGAATACTGTGCATGTTCATTACATTTGGAATGTTCCCTGGCAAAAAGTAGCATGTACAGAAAAAAGTTTAATTTGAAGTGCACATTTCAAGAATTTAAACTGTTTCAGCAATGATGGGTGGCTTATCTGTGCTTAATAATCTGATTTTATTTGGTTTACAGTGGTTAGCTGACTTTGTTCAGGTCTTAATGTACACTTCTCTACAATTCTCTGATTTACTTAGAAACCTACTTTGAGAAATCTTTATTTAAGCTTGGTAATCAGATTTTTCTAATCTTCTAATTTTCTCAGTCTGTTCGTGCATGCACGCACTTAGCTAGCGTAAACTGCATTAGTGTAAAAGTGTAGGGGGTTAGATGAATCCAGTTTTGCATTGGGCTTTTATAATATTGTGATACTGTTCATAAGACAAGAACATTTCTCAAATTCTGTTTCACTGAATGGTTTGCACCAAAAATTAAAAAAGAATCACTACTATTCAAGATTTGGGCAGCATATTTAAAAAAAACTGCCTCTGCTGAAGTATTTGGCGTGTCAGTCATTGTGATTTTTATAATATTTTTACCATATCGCCCAGTAAAATTAGTTAAGATCTAAAGCCTCAGGCTGTGGTGTATTATTCTGTTCATATCAATATTAAAATTAGATCGTATCGACCGAAATTGAGAATTATTGTGATGCAAGTTTTTGTTACATATTCCAAGTTTAATATAAATTATTAAAAGCTTTTAAATGTTATTGTCCTGTTCCTGCAGATATCCTAATAGAAATATTACTTTTTGTTCCTCCCATTAATGCTCAGTCAGGACAATTAGATAGATTAGTTTTTAGGAAAATATTTAAAGAAACTGCTTCACACTCTTCTAGAAATACTGTTATGGTGATCTGTCTCTTTATTGAAGGGATCATGAGCCACATTCACTCTCCAAATGGTTCATGACCAAATGTCAGGCAGCACTATTATCTTTCTCAAAGCTCCCAAACTCTGCTTTGACTTTTTACCTGCCTGACTGAAGTGCCGTTTGGAAAGACAGTGCATGAATAGCTCAAAGGTGTTATTTTTCCAGTATCGGGCTTATGTTAAGTGCTTGTATCTTGCTCCTCTGCCTGGCTGGGTTATTAGAGAGGGACCTTTTTATAGGCACCCTTTTCATTATCGCTGTTCCTCTTCTGCTCTGGCTGAGAGCGAGGCTAAGAACTGGAAGGTGTGCCGCAGGGAACAGGGCCACTCAGCCTAAAGTGTTTTTTACCACTGGAAAAGAACACGTGGCCGAAGCACTGGCCTGTGATAGTCACTGATTCACTCTTCGTCCTCTAGCTGACCTCAGAATTGAGTTGTGGGGGTTTATTTAATTTTCTTTTCCATTTTTACCTGTGAAAATCTAGCTTTTTTTTTTTTTTTTTCTTTCTTTAGAAGTCCTTTTTAAAATTAATACATATGTAGCGAAATGTATTTCCCTTTTCATGCCAGAACCTTTAACAACTTTGCTCTGTCCGGACATATAAAACCAAGTCCATGCCATAAATAGGCAAATATGTGCTAAAGTGTCAATAAAACCCAAACAACCAAACCTTTATAAATATACAGTGTCTTTAAAAATGTCTTTTAGCAGAAACGGAAAAAAGTGAAACATTTGGGCAAGAGCCAAATACATAACATTATGGGTTTTTGACTTTTTTTTTTTTTTTTTTCTCCCTTCACTTTTAAACTATTAAATGAGTGAATTGCTTACCTTAAGATTAAAAATACATGAATAAAAAATGGCACAAGGTAAAATGTATTGGACAACAATTTAATTTGAATTTTAACTGCACATTTCAAGAATTTGTACTAATGTTTCAGCAGTGATGGGTATTTACGTGTGCTCAATAATGTGATTATAATTGAGGCAGTCTGATTTTGTTCTGGTCTTAATGTAAATAGCATACAGCTGAGATACAGCTGGATTTGAGCTCAGTAGTGAGATTTTTCAGCCTATGTACACATTTACATTTATATATATATATATATATATATATATATATATATATATATATATATATATATATATATATATATATATATATATATATATATATATATATATATATATATAATTTTTTTTTTTTTTTTTTTTTTTGCTTTAGCTTTATGGCAGCAGACAAACCAACAAAGCATAATACATTTTTACCTCAGCAGTGCTATTCTAACCATTAGTTTACTTCAGCAGTACCATCAGTTTAGAGTTTAGAGAGAAAGCCATTCAGTCTATTGATAAACAAGCAGGGGAAATTAGCTTAGCTACTGCACTATCCTAGTCCTGTACAGGTTGTACAGCTGTACATCTTTTTCGGACAGTTTCATACCATGATTCAAGCGTGATGAAAAGCAATACTGAACGTTTTAATTAATTTAATTCATGCTAGGTAGTAGGGGTGTCACGATTCTCTAAATCCTCGATTCGATTTTATTTCCGATTTTAGGGTCACTATTCGATTCGATTCTTGATTTTTTTTTTCTCTTTATTTATTTATTTTATTTTTTCTTTTTTTTACAGCAGAGAGGCTTATTTCAAAAGGTGGGCTTGATAAAAGTGACGCAAAGTGATAAGTGATCTGTAATACACCACATTAGGCACTAACAGGCAAATTTTAAATCATTTAATTAAGATATATATGTAATGCCATCTAGTGGCTTTTTTGGTAGCAGCAGTGTGCACTATTAAAACAGCAAGGTGCAACATTACAAAGCCTTAACAAACTGAACTCTATCCTACTATAACAGTTGAAAAATAAGACTTTTTCGGTCCCTGAGAATGACATGTTTTTTTTCTTTAACAAAGATATATTATTACCTTTATCTGAGAGAAAGATGCTCCTTAAGGTACCAAAACTATTAACATATTTGAGGCGAGACAAAAAAGAAAAATTCACACTGTTCTCATTTTCCATTATATATCTACTAGAAACAGATTATATCTGTCCAGTATAATTTATTACTTATTACTATACTTTAATCTTGGATATATGGAAATATTTGGAGTGCATTATTATCATGACATTCTGGATCATTGACTGATTCTGTTACAAATCTGATCAAATTCTTTTTTTTTTTTATATATCGAAGTTAGGGATGTGATAAATCATATCGTATGCAATAATAAAATGTAATTTTAATTTTGTTGCAGTAGTGTATTCTTGAAATATATATATTTTTTAATTCAGTATTTTTCGTCAAATCGTCAAGATTACCGTTATCGCGAAAATGCCAATTAATATTGTGATATTACTTTAAGGCCGTATCGCCCACCTCTAGTGTGTACCCAAGTCTGTTCAGGTCATGACTCATAGTCTTCTTTTAGTGAATGCTATCGTCTCTAGTGCTGTAGAGTTTTTGTTCAGATTATTTATATCTGTGCTGTTCTGTTGTCGTGTTTGGTCTTGTACTCAGAGGAGCTGCTGGTGTAGCTTTGTAATCTCAGTGATAGAGAAGCAGTGAATCTTTAGGCTTTGCTCGACTCGTGCGTGAGCATCTGCAGCCAGGGCTCTGCCGGCGACCATATGGGATCTGGGATTTGATTTGATTCAATTTATTTGCATTAGTTTGATGGGTTGTTGGTGCAAACTAGATTACTGTCACCTAGCTTCTCTGAGATGGGACAGCTATTGAATCATCATGTGTGTTGGGCTCCTAATACAGCGTAGAGCGGGCCGGTCACGATTGTGCGCAGAGCGGATTTCACAATGTTGGCAGGTCCGTGGAAGAACCGCAGCCCCTTTTGAGAGATTCCATTTGAAATGCGTGATACCAAACAGAGGGGCTTATTTTTCTGTGTTAATATTAGATTTGGTGCCAGCGCCGCTCTCTTCAAATAAGCCGTGATGGACGTTTGTGCAAGTTGGAGCTGAAGCTTTTTCATACAAGACTACACTTTCCTTTTCCCATTTGACTCGCGCTCAGAGCTGACAGGCGTTTTTAACATGGTGCGCTGCGTCGGGGAAAGAGTGAAGAGCTGTAAGAAAAGAAATGGAGTTCATAAGTTTAGGTTAGGTTGTCTTCGCTGCTATCATATGTCAGAAACATGCAGTGCTGCAAAATGGTTTGTTCCATCTTTGTTTTGGTGACATTCGACTGAAGAACAATCTGTTTTTTAGTGGGCTGTCGTTGGCTACCGTTCACTTGGATGATGAGCCAGTTTGTTTTTAGCACATTGAGAAAACCAAATACATAAATATATAATATTAACAAGACTGCTCCCAGCTTTGGCAGCAAATGAGCCCTACCAATGTGTTATAATTTATCCATCATTTCTACCTTTTAGGAGAAATCAGTTATCTATATTATTGTAGTATTTATTTTAAGTCATGTGTAAAGAAATGAGTCTAAACTAGGCCTGCAACTACAAATTTAATTATTGACTAATCGTTTATTTGTAACGTCCTACATTACACAAAGATCAGTAAATGGCTCAATTACAGTTTACACTGAACTTAGTCTGTCACTCAAAGTGCTCAAACACAACAGATTGCATATTTACTCAATAAATATCAGTACTTTCCACGTTTAAACAAAATCTAGACATTTAAATGCCTATTAAGTCTCATGTTCAGCTTTTTCTATTGTTTTTAGGGATTGAGGATGGCAGAAATAATTGGTGACTATTTTGGTGGTCAACTAATCTAATGATTATTTTTTCGATTACTCAATTAATCATAAGTTGCCGCCCTAGTTTAAACCATGCATTTATTTACCCAACCCACTCACTATTAATGCTCCCAATGCTAGAAGGGTGAAGACTAGCATATTCCTCCTCTGATGCAGGTCAAGTCAATCCAGTCCAATCCAACTTTATTTATATAGCAATTTAACACATTCAAAAAAAGATAAAGTGCTGTACATAAAATAAATTAAATAGCAAACAAAAAAACAAACAAAAAAAAATGAATACAGACACTCTAGGTGTTAAATGCTAGGGGAAAAGAGGTGGGTTTTAAGAAGTGATTTAAAACTAGACAGTGTAGAGAGTTTTAGGGACATATAAAGTCAGCTATTATGTCTTTTTGATTTGCCACTGATATAGCATTAGAGTAGCTAACACACTCTGAGGAAAGCACCAGATCCCCAGCTTTGATACATCAGCTAACGGATGCTTGTGCTAACTGACGTCACCTTGTGAGGAATGTGGGGAGAAAGTGCCGTCTACCCACCCGGCCAGCTGTACTCTCTCAGACTCCGGCTGCTGATGGCAAGCAGTAAGACTTTGAAATGTTTAAAAACTCCACCAGGCTGCCACTTTAAATCCAATGATTCATGTGTTATGCAATGGGGATACGGCCTAGCAGTTTAGGTGAACGTTTTCAACCATTCTCACCGTCAGCAGTTAAGTCTTAACATGCCTGTTTTTCACTAAAATGCAATGCAGGAAGAACAGAAGTGTTGTAGGCAGCCTTTTTCTTTCGTTTTATGCTTCTTCCATGTGGGGGAAGTGGAACCAGTTAGTGTAGTTCATGGCAGTATGTCGTAACACTGCGCTTGTTGACTTGTTGCATGTCTGGATCTGTGTTCGTCTGTTGAAAGAATGAAGCTCTTGTCTTTTCTGATTTTCTTTATCAGACTAATCAGTATATAAACACAAGCATTAGGCCTTTTCTGTTGTGTTCTGTGTAAAAGCTTTAAGATATTTTAAGAGAGTTGTTTTCTTGCCATTGGCAGCAGAATAGATAGAGCTTTTGACACCCCTGAATAGACAGTGATGAATTTTTAAATCGGGAAAGCATCTTGATGGGAGCTTAAAGTAATTTAAATTGCTTAGCACAGGCCTGACAAATGAAGGTTTGTCTGGTGGCCCAGCTGGCTGAATGTTTACCCTACTGAATCCTGTTTTAATGAAAATTTCATACTCTGAGAAAACCGCATTAAGTGAGAAATAGGTGGTTTAGTGCAGTCATACTTTTTGAACACTGGTTCAGTAATCGCCTCATCACAAGTGCTGCTTGATATTTGGAGGGTGCATTCGGTACAAACTTAATTTATTCTTTTTTTTTCCTAAAGTAGGATATTCTGCATCACACTTAGTCCCATTTCTTTCATTGCCCCTACCACATAGCCCAATCCCTCTGTTTAGTGTGGTTAAGCCTATAGGTAGGGTTCTGAGGTTTTGTTGGGATAGGTAGGGTCTTGGGTTTAGACTATTTGGCCTCAAAATGTGTTTTTTTCTGAGGCAAACTCCAAAATAAAAAAGTTTATGTAGTATTTACGGTGTTTAAAACTACAAAAAGCTAAAATAATGCTGTGATTTATGCTAACTTTTAAAGGGCTTTCAGACCTGCCCTGTTTGGTTCACACTTTCAGACTTTTCGGTTTGGGACCGAACCGAAGTAGCCTGTGTGAAAGGAACAGTAAACCACAGTCCGTACCAAAGGACCAGGATCTACTGGATCTAATATAAAGTCTTTAAACAAGCCAGAGGAAAAAATAACTAGTGTTGTGCTGAAATTCGTCTTATAAGCGAATAGCTAACTTCAATTTTTTTTTTTATTAATTTACTTTGACCTATCTGATTTGTGAAAGGTGGTCCCTTTTTCTTCTTTTTTAGCCACTTTCTTTTTTGTAACTCCTCTGTTCCAAATAAAAATGGACCCTTGCAATGGTGTAGGTGTAAATGGAATCAGGCCTAGGTGTAGATAGATATAAGATTTATAGCCAAAAACAGCCAGGTGCATTTTGGTATATCAAAAGCACCAATTATTTAGTTTTTCTTTGTTGGTTCTGGTTCGTATTTAAATACTATAATCATCAGTTAATATCTTGTGTTCTTAAAGTTGAAATTGTGTTTTAACAGATTAACATTTTAAATGTTTTACTAAACTGTGTTCTTTGCTGCTGTTTCAGGTGGAGGAGAACCTGATGAAAGTGCGTAACGCAGGGACTGAGCAGGATCTGGGCATCCAGTACAAGGCTCTGAAACCTGAGGTGGACAAACTCAATATGATGGCAGCCAAGAGACAGCAGGTACGGGAGCAGCAATCAGCTGAATGAGATTAGTGTCAGAATTAATATTGCAGGTTGTTGAATGATTAGCTCTGGATCACAAAAGATGCTGAAACTCCATCCCAAAGCTATTGGGCAGAGCTTTAGTGCAGCTTCACAGCCTAGGTTTCACCTCACACAGCTGTTTGGACCTTAGGGTTTGATCCAGGTTCTGATACAATGTGGAAAAGGCAATGGGAGCCCCTTGAAGCATAATTAACTTAAGTTACTGCTTTTCATTTATTCTGGAAAAGAATAAAAGAAAACAGAAAAGACCTGCTGTAACCATGGTAATCGTTATTTGTGAATCATGGTAAACTTATTTGTACAAATAACACATCAGTGTTGTATGCTTTGCCCTGTAATTCAGAGCTAAGGACCAAATGCTTAAAACTTGTCTGTGGAACATCACAAGCAAATTACAATCAAGTTGGGTAGGTGTATGTTTAAAACAGTTCTGTTTACACTAGTTACTTGGCTATCTAGCTGTTTTGTGTAAGCAGAGATGGTAAGTCCAGGTAAAAATCCACCACCTATTCAGCAGCACAGACAAGAAAACTCCAGGGTGAATTTTTGCTTTCTGGACCTGGACTACCCATGTCTTTGTGTTAACATAGGTTTACATAGGATCTCCGGTGGATTTCTTGTTTTACTGAGACTCTTTAAGACTAGGTCAGCGGCTGAACTGCACTTAGCAGGACATTACACATGTAAAGTTACATATGACATTGCAAAGATTGTTATTAGTGTAAAAATTAACAGCCAATCAGAGGCGAAATCCCCTCCTCTCCTCCACCGGACTAAAGCAGCGTTATACCAGATCACCAGAGGTTTTTTTTTTTGTTTTTTTTGTTTTTTTTTTCTCTCCCCCACAAAAACCAGCTCACATGAACTTCATTAATACTACCACAACTAGACATTTTAAAATGAATAAAAAATGATGGAATGTAGGGGTGTCACGATCTCGATATTTTATCGAAATCGAATCGAGGTCACGATCTCGAGTATCGAAGTCAAAAAGAGGATCGACGATCCCTCCCGCGCGCGCTACGCAAATAGCGCAGCGCGCTACGCAAATGGCGCAGCGCGCTACGCAAATGGCGCGGCACCAACACAGCGCATCCTATTCATTTAAATAGAGATAGCCACTGCATGAGCGCAGTCGGCGGGAGTGTGATCACTGTTTTTTATCTGTCCAACGGGGGAGGGGGGCGGGGGTTGGGCGCGCAGGTTTTGTATCTGTATCTAACGGAGGGGTGGGTGCGCGCAGGTGAGAGCGTGTGAACTCGCTGAAATGCGTGTGTCAGTGTGACTTGAGAACACTGACTATAGATCACAGTGAGGTGGATTAAAAATCTTAAACTTATAATTGACTACACCTGTTGCTTTCCATTGAATTAAAAAAACATCTTTCTCTCAGATAAAGTAAACACAAGCGTGTTTCTGACTAAAATAAAAGCTTTTCAGGAGAGATATAAGTTATGTGTAAATATTTATAAGACAATACCCACATCACTTATCTAACCAGCCTGTACTGATTTCTGCCCCCCAATAATGCTTTCAATAACCTCTTGTAACCCCTGGGAGCCAGGGGTTACACTCTAATAGCCTTTAATAGTCTTCAGTAGCCTTTAAAAGACTTACCTGGCGGCCGTGGTGTGTCCACTAAACTCCGTAGTTATAAACATCCTGAGGTTAGCAGCGCGCTAACTGACCTGTTTATAATGTAATCCGAGCAGTGCCTCCGTGTCGGCTGTTCTAACCTGCTGCTGTTAGCTGCTTGGGCTGAAAGATGAACTGTAGTGAGCTGTATTATCCGGTTAGTGGGGTTAAAACCTTTATTTGTTTACAGAAACAGTAAAAACGGACTGGCTGAGCTCTGTAGCCCGTGGCTGGGCTGTACTGAAGTAGTGACTGAGTGAAGAGAGCGGGGCTTGTGCTGCTGCTGCTAGTGGTTGGATGAAGAACTGCAGCTTCATGTAATGAGCAGTTTCACCAGCCATCCACACACAGCTCTGATAAACTGCTTGTTTTAATAGTGCACACTGTTGCTACCAAAAAAAGTCACTAGATGGCATTACCATATATATCTTAATAAATAATAATAATAATATTTATAATATTTATAATAATAATAATAATAATAATAAATATATTATTTAAATTTTATGAGGCATAAAATAATAACAAGAAAAAAAAACAAGAAAATCGAGAATCGAATCGAATCGTGACCCTCAAATCGAAAATGAAATCGAATCGAGGATTTAGAGAATCGTGACACCCCTAATGGAATGAGACCTAAGCCTATAAACATGCTTGGTCAGTTCAGCACATTTACCCAGTTTCTCGCACATACCAGTACTTTAATTAATTCAGTGGCTTATAGTCTTAAGAACGTACCATCCAAATCCATTGTTGAGAGGGGCCTATTGGAAGATATGTCTAGATACTTATGTGTGGGGTGTTTTTTTTTTTTTTTTTTTTGGATTATTATTTATTTTTATTTATTTATTTATATTATTATATATATATATTTTTTAAATCCTTGTTCAGACCTGCTGTTTTCTAAATAATATTTTGTGGCAATATTTAGTATATCTTTTCATAACCTGGCAGACTTAGCCCCAGTAGTAACCATACTCTGAGCTTCAATCATCACACAGCATTAAATCTTCCTCCCACATATAGCGGAGTCCTGTGCCTCTGCTCAGAGATTAGAAGCATATAAACACGAATGTCTTCTTATTACCAATCAAGAAATGAAGGAGAAGGAGATTTATGCTTGGGGCAATCAGGGTGGCAGAATCCATTATGCTGATATGGAAAAAAAAAAAGCTCAAAGTATTTAGAGGCCCAATTCTCATAAGCTTTTACCAGTTCAAACCACGCTAAGCGCTAGCTAGCTCTTGCGCCATTCAAAGGTGAGTATATCATTGGGCTGTAGCCTTCCTGTTTACTGTGTTAAAACGCGCTATGCGGGACAAACCGCTGACTAATATCGCCCTGGGGAACTAAAACACTCAGGGTTCCACAGTGTAGTGCTGTCTGGCTAGCATTAGTGGAATTCTGCAAATTTAAGCTTACTGTAAATAAATGGAAGCACTTTACACACCCAAATAAACAGTTTTCAGGAGAGAAATCTGTATGGATTAACATCCAGCACTCGTTTGACTTTAAAAATAATGCACCTTTTAATCTGGTGTGCCTTGTGTAAGAAAATAGACGTATAATGATAGTGCACCTTATAATCCGGTGCACCTCATAGTGCGAATAATACAATAGAAGTAGCATATGCACAAAGCATATCCAGCAGTGTAACCTGAGGGGCATGCCACTCTTCTCTGGGAGGATAAGCAGCTCTGAATAAAATATTAAAACCCTGCTCTAACAAACATTATCATATGCTAATGCTGCTCCAGCAGTGCTAGTCGAGGTTAGAAGCAAGCTTCAAGATGATGATTCTCACCTCTGAACGGCAAAAAAAAACTAGCACTAAGTTGTTTGCGGGTAATGTTAATGCTGCTCTAGCAGAGCTACTCATGATTAGGAGGAGGCTATAGGCTATACTCTTCTCTAAATACCAAGCAGATAGCAGATAATGTTAATACTGCTCCAAAAATATCTCAAAGCCTGCCTGAGATGTTTCTATATGTCGCTAGATGGCTAGGTTTTGAAGTCATATTTACAACAGATGTGTATCTCTCTGAATTCATCAATTTAGGAATTCAGCAATCACAAGGTGGGTGATTCAATATTGATTAATTTAGGAATATTAATACGTCAGCTCAAATTTGAAAAAATGCGTAGTACAAGTAGTAGTACTACAAGTAGTAGTAGTAGTACTAGTAGTAGTAGTAGTAGTAGTAGTACAAGTAGTAGTAGTAGTAGTAGTACAAGTAGTAGTAGTAGTAGTAGTAGTACAAGTAGTAGTACAAGTAGTAGTACTACAAGTAGTAGTAGTAGTACTAGTAGTAGTAGTAGTAGTAGTACAAGTAGTAGTAGTAGTAGTAGTACAAGTAGTAGTACAAGTAGTAGTACTACAAGTAGTAGTAGTAGTACTAGTAGTAGTAGTAGTAGTAGTACAAGTAGTAGTAGTAGTAGTAGTACAAGTAGTAGTAGTACAAGTAGTAGTAGTAGTAGTAGTAGTAGTAGTAGTACTAGTAGTACTAGTAGTACAAGTACAAGTAGTAGTAGTAGTACAAGTACAAGTAGTAGTAGTAGTACAAGTACAAGTAGTAGTAGTAGTACAAGTAGTAGTAGTACAAGTAGTAGTAGTAGTAGTACAAGTAGTAGTAGTAGTAGTAGTAGTACAAGTAGTAGTAGTAGTACAAGTAGTACAAGTAGTAGTACTAGTAGTAGTAGTAGTACTAGTAGTAGTAGTAGTACTAGTAGTACAAGTAGTAGTAGTAGTACAAGTACAAGTAGTAGTAGTAGTACAAGTACAAGTAGTAGTAGTAGTACAAGTACAAGTAGTAGTAGTAGTACAAGTACAAGTAGTAGTAGTAGTACAAGTAGTAGTAGTAGTACAAGTAGTAGTAGTACAAGTAGTAGTAGTAGTAGTAGTACAAGTAGTAGTAGTAGTAGTAGTACAAGTAGTAGTAGTAGTAGTAGTACAAGTAGTAGTAGTAGTAGTAGTACAAGTAGTAGTAGTAGTAGTAGTACAAGTAGTAGTAGTAGTACTACAAGTAGTAGTAGTAGTACTACAAGTAGTAGTAGTAGTACTACAAGTAGTAGTAGTAGTAGTACAAGTAGTAGTAGTACTAGTAGTAGTAGTAGTAGTAGTAGTACAAGTAGTAGTAGTACTAGTAGTAGTAGTACTAGTAGTAGTAGTAGTACAAGTAGTAGTACTAGTAGTAGTAGTACAAAGAGTAGTAGTTTGGGAGGGGCACTGGGTGATTTATGGGTTTAGAGGCAGGACAGGTGGGAGAGCTGATTGGCTGAGCTGCAGCAGCACTGTTGTCTCTGATAGTGGTAAGACGCAGATGTTTGGATGTCAGCAGGGAGGCGGTATCATTAATTGGCTGATCTGCATATTGTGTCTGCGTATCAAAGTACACAAACATCACATCATCCACACCTATAGCACAGCTGAACCTGAGAGAGATTACCACAAGAATAGCTTTTTTTAAAGGTTAGGAAATGTTTATAAAAATCTAAGCAGCAATGGTATGTTTTCATTACTTCAAAGAAACACATTTGAACTAATAATGAGAAAAATATGGTTTAGGATATAGTGACTCCTTTAAAGATCGTTTTCTGTGGTTTTATGATTTGATATCAGATCTGTTGTAAATAAAGTTTAAATTTCCTTTACTATTGTCATGTTATTTGACTTGCATTAAGAATAACTCCCAATACATTCGTGTCCCAATTCGTTGTATATTTATTAGGCTTAAAAAACTATTAAACAATTGAAAGTTTGTGCAGTGGGCAGCAGTAATGGGTAGAAATGCTTGATGCATGGTGAACTCCAGTCCTCATGGTTTAAATGCGTTTTTTTTTTCTGTATAAATGTTCTGTTCTCTCGAGTGGAACCAGGAGCCTCTCTCTGTAATTACTTCAGTCAGCAGGTGGATGCAGCGGTACGACTCGGTCCTCTGCAGGCCTGATGAATTTATCAGCATATCCACCTAATGCTGATCGTTAGATATTGGATACTGGATTTTTTCCCTGCCTGAGTGATTCATCAGTCACTCAGAGGGAGGCTACCGGGTTCAGTGATTTGTTTGTCTGTCGGCTCCAAAAACTAAATTCCAACATCTGACTGCTGTGTGCTGAGGAATGGCATATTTCAAAATCAGCCCTGTTTATTCATGAAAAGTGAAGATATAGTTTGATCGTGTTTCTTTACTTCGCATGTAGTTGATCAGCCAAGAGGTGTTTGATGTTGGAAGTTTACTTTTTCAGTTTTGCTCTGGAACTAATAAGCTAATGTAGTTACAAGTAATGAGGCTCCCCACCTGCTGGCACTCCTGTGCAAATTATCACACACTTGCCTCAAATTACGTTATGTAATCCCATATAGACAGACTTTATATAGAGACTTAATATGACCTCCTAAAATGTGGACTTTACTTTGTATACTTATTTTTTTTAGCCTGATATTTGAGATTAGTAGGACCTAAAGAGTATAAAAACTTTTTTTTTTTTTGGCCAAATGACTTCCTTTTCAATGTCCTCAAAGGAGGTCAGTAGTTTACACATTTAAAAATGATCCTTGCCATTTGGAATCAGCAGGACCCAATTAGACAAAATGAACAAGTGTTAGCTTTTTATAGTGATTAAATTAGTTTAAAACACATTTTGTGTTTTTTTTAACCTGGCCCCCTGTTTTTGTCTGGACTGGCTGTAGAAACCTTTGATTGGGATTCACACGAATTGTTACATTATTTTCTATCAATTGAGTGTAGTGTCATATGACCACTAGATGGAATGGGCATTAACTCCATATGAGCCCATATATTTATGAGGCCATATCTCTTGTGTGTGTTCAGATTTTGAGATATTGATGTAAGTAATCTCATCATACTCTTTAAACTATGCTGCTAACATGATTTGTGTTTTCAATTTAATTTCAACAGATAGTTTGTTTAAAAGGCTAGTAAAATAAATGTCAGAAAACACCACTATATCGGATTATCAGATGTTCTGCAGTACTGTATTGGCTCAATTTTTTTTTATTGATTATGCATATTGTTGAAAAAATCAGAATAAACACTAACAAATACTGAACATTTTATAGAGGGAAAAGAAATAAATAATAGTAAGGACACAAACACTACCAGTAAGTTTAACAACATCAGTAATCTCAGCAATAATCGTAAAAATAGTATGAGGTTGGTGTTCTCGTTTTTTTTAAATATTTTTTTCCGTGGTGTTACTTTTCTTTTGTGAATTATTTTTCCCTAAATCGTAGTTTTTTTTTTTTTTTTTTTTTTTTTTTTTTTTTTTTTTTAGGTATATACATCTACTGTGTTTTATCCATAAATACTTTTAAATGCCTTTTATTAAACGCTTTTTTTTTTCTTCTTTTTATTAATTTCTTTAAACGTATGGTTTGGCCATTAGTCAAATCTAGTCGCTTTCATATGTTGTGCATATGGCATGCATATAAATCAACCTCCTAACCCCTGCTGGTCTCCATCTGCCAGGAGCTGAAGGACGTCCACCATAAGGACCAAATGGCAGCAGCCCGAGGCGTTCTGCAGAGGAACATCCCCATGCTGTACACCGCTTCTCGCGCCTGCCTGCAGCACCCGGACGTGGCGGCTTACAAGGCCAACCGAGACCTGATCTACAAGCAGCTGCAGCACGCTGTCTCCGGCATCTCCAACGCTGCCCAGGCCACCAGCAGTGAGGACCCCTCCTTCAACCAGCCCGCGGGAGGAGGAGAGCTCGCCGGAGCTCTCAACAACTTCGACGTGAGTCGTTTTCTATTTCTTAAACCCCAAAATGTTCTTGACTAATATTTGTAAAACCTCTCTGAGCAGCTTGATAGTCTAGGATTTGAACCTAGTTTGTTTTATATACTGTGGTATTACAAAGCAAAGAAACTGATCCTCGTAGTGGTGAAAAGGATTCCTCAAAAAATGAGTTTGTTAAAACTGCAGCGTCATCGCTCTCCGAAGGGGATTCGTGATTAAACCATTGTGGGAAACAATGTGCTGTAATATGGAAATAAAGCAGTAAATAGGCCACAAACATAAACGTGTGTTCTATAGTATAATCCAGTATCTGAGGAGAGCTCTGTGTCTTCTGAGTTTTCCGCTGCTGTGTTGTACAGCAGCTCACAGCCTGATATCAACAGATGGACTTTGAATCATTGATTCAAATTTGCACTTGATTTGTGAACCGATTTACTTAACCGAGTCGAATCCACACTCAACCCTTCGTATAACCTTTCTTTCTTTGTCTGTCTTACTTTCTCTATCTCTTTTTTTTCTGTCTTTCTTTCTTTGTCTTTCTCTTTTTTCTGTCTTTCTTTGTCTTTTTCAACATCTTTCTTTCGTTACCACTTTTATCTCTCGTTATCTTTCGTTAACACGTTTTTCTTTCGTTATGTCTTTCGTTCTCTCTTTCGTTATCTCTCTTTTGTTATGTCTTTCGTTAGCTCTCTTGTCCGTTATCTCTCTTTCGTTATCTCTGTTTCGTTCTCTCATTTTTTTTTTCTTTTTCCTTTCTCATCTTTCTCTCTTGCTCTCATTATTGCTCTTTTTTCTTATTATTTCTTTCTCTGTTTCTCTTTTACACTTGTTTTCTGTCTTTTCCTCTTTTCCTTTCTTGTTGTTTTTCATTTATCTTTTGCTCTCATCCCCTTTTCTCTTGTCCTCTTTCTCTTGTTCTCTCTCTCTCTCTCTTATAATTAATGAGACGATTGACCAGAAGCAGTGTTTAGGTTTGTAAGACATTTGCAGGATTGCTCTGACATTTTAATGTGAGGCGAAATTGCTCTAAAATTTACTCTGCTAAGCAGCAGAAATCTTCCATCATTTTAAGAGATGAAATCATAAAGGCAGTGCTGAGGAGGATTACACAGTGTTTGAAGTGTGGTGGTGTTGGGTGGCGCACTTGTGTCGAGGATGCGTGATTCCAGCACGCCTAAGCTGTTCTCTGAGCAGCGGGAGACGAACCTGTTGACGCCTCCACCCCTCCTTCCTCCTCTGCTGCGTGATTCACGCTCTCAAACACACACACACACACACACACACACACACACACACACACACACACACACACACACACACACACACACACACACACACACACACACACACACACACACACACACACACACACACACACACACACACACTCGCAGCAGCAGCGTGAGCATCAGCCGAACGGTCCGTTCTGTTTACACACCCCGGATCTGATTGAGCCGTGGCGGGGATGCGATAATCCCGGATTGAATCAGATTAAATTCATACGTTCAAACAAAAGCTGCACCGCTGACCTCTTGATCGGTCAGGTTTGATTTGTTAATCCTTGATTGTTTATCCAGTGGCGGGAAGCGAGGAGGGTCTTTGCAGTTTGACCCAAAAGAAGTCTCTGCATTAACCTGAAAACAAAAAACAAAGCGCTGTCTTGATTCAAATCCCATTTCTCACTTGTGGTCCTTCTCCTTGTTTTTGAGTGTGATTTTGTTACAACAGCAAGTAGTTGAATCCTTTCTACGAATAAATGGAACAGTCCTTCAATAACCTGATACGAGACTTTAATACGCAGCTAGTGCAGCACTATTCAAAGAAGATTAATAATGTGAAACTCACTTTTGCATGCTTTTGTTATTTCCACTTGAGTAAACACTCAAACACACAAATTCACCTATGTTTTCTGTGAATCAGCTTAAACAGTTTAGTGTCAGGAATCAAATGCATCTATGAGCCGTTTAGATGCACCTTATTGTGGCATCACAATAAGAAGAAAACCTGCAAACAACCATCCTGGCTCCACCCCTCACCAATCGACCCACACCAGGGCTTCATCCACTAGATCAGTTGAAAACTCCATCTTTGGTCTATTGGTTGAGAACCTCAGTAGAGACAGTACACAGCAGGACTGTGCCTCTGAAAAACCTATTTGGAGCAGGGTTCCTGCGAGTCCTTAAAGTCTTAAAATGTCTAATTAAAATCTTGATAATTA
This sequence comes from Astyanax mexicanus, assembly GCF_023375975.1. Classification (NCBI taxonomy): domain Eukaryota; kingdom Metazoa; phylum Chordata; class Actinopteri; order Characiformes; family Acestrorhamphidae; genus Astyanax; species Astyanax mexicanus. The sequence goes on from NC_064409.1 coordinate 75,401,759, forward strand.
TGGTTTTAAATTATTGTTAATTTGCTGTAGGTATTACATTTTTAGATGGTGCGTTTAATGTCAATGGTAAAGCACATGCCAACTTTAGCGGCGAGTTACTGGGGAGAGAACTAAGGTTAGCTGAGAGCTAGCGAACATTAGTGGTAAGCTTGCTCGCTAACATTAGTGGAGAGCTAGCTAACATTCTAATGATAGCGGAAAGTTAGCTACGTTACCGGGGAGAGAACTTTTAGGTTAGCATTGAGCTAGTTAACATCAGTGGCGAGCTAGCTAATGGTACTGAGAAGAAAACTAAGGTTAGCGTAAAGCTTGCTGACATTAGTGGTGAGCTAGCTAACATGTTAACGTTAGCGGAGAGTTGGCTATGTTACTGAGGAGAAGACTAAGGTTAGCGTAGAGCTAGCTAACATTAGCGTAGAGCTAGCTAACATTAGCGTAGAGCTAGTTAACATTAGTGTAGAGCTAGCTAATTTGCTAACATGTTCTGCATCACAATGAAACAAAATTGAAAAATAAAACTGATAACAAATGGGAAATGTTAAGTTTTAATTCTCAATACAATAAATTATTTTCTACCTAAGAAATTATGGCTCCATTTTTGGGCCTTTTATTGAGGTCTTAAAGGTCTTAAAACGCATTAAATATAACTTTTAAAATGGAACAAGAACCCTGTGGAGGTCATGCATCCCTAAAGTTTTACGCCTAGGAGGGGTAGGGTGTCCCGTTTCTTGTTCTTGCTTTTTATCGGCGATGTTCAGACTCTGAAGGACGTGGTGATGTAAGCGCTGAAGGTGCAGAAGGAGCGGATTTGTTTCACCTGTACTTTAAAGTGCAAATCCTGCTCAGCGCCGCTGCCAACAGTGACTCATCTATTAGACTAATTATTCTGTTTTGCTCTCTTTTCACTTGTTTGGAGAGCAGAGAGACCGAGTGTCCATTATGTATGCTAATCTTTCAACAATTGAGGCAATCAGAGTGAAATAATACATTCAGATAATATGCATAAATTGAAACTTGTTGCCATGGCGATTTATTAATCTTGGCCTGACCGTCCGTTTTTGAACCGGAGCGTGCCGGCTTGCTGGAGTTCGTGTATGTGCGCCAACTAAAATTAGAGCTATGTTTTGAGCTGGTTAATTAAGCAGCTTATTAATATCCACCAGCCGTATTTAAACCACCCTCTTTTACCTGTTTTACAGCTGCTTAGCTTAAAACACACGGCTAAAAGTAATGCCTAATATGGAGAAATATAATTTGCACAATCCTCTACTTCAGTGGGTGGTAACTGTAATATTAAGTTATTTAAAACTCATTCACTTCCACATGGATACAACTAATAATAACTCAGTTTGTCAGAAAATAACCTTATGGCTGAACTTTGTGCAATGTTTATAGCATTTTTTCACCACTGCTTCAGTTGTAATAATGTACTTGCTACAAAGAGACAACATCCTCCTTAGATGTTACCATGTTTTGTTGCCAAACGTTCGACTCTGAGCTTCTCTATAGTAGACCAATCACTCAACATCCATGCCAACGTGTCTGTGTACGTCTGTCTTTCTTTCTGTCTAACTGTCTCTCTCATTCTGACTCTTTGTTTCTCTGTTGCTTTCTTTTTGTCTTTGTCTTTCTTTCTCTTTTTTGTTTACTTTGTCTGTCTCACTCTCTGTCTCTCTCTCTCTCTCTCTCTCTCTCTCTCTCTCTCTCTCTCACTTTCTGTGTCTCTCTCTCTCTGTCTCTCTTTGTGTCTCTCTCTCTCTGTCTCTCTTTGTGTCTCTCTCTGTCTCTGTCTGTCTTTCTGTGTCTCTCTCTCTCTGTGTGTCTGTCTCTCTGTGTCTGTGTCTCTCTCTCTCTCTCTCTCTCTCTCTCTCTCTCTCTCTCTCTCTCTCTCGCTGTGTGTCTGTGTATGTGTCTCTCTCTCTGTCTTTTTGTCTCTCTCTCTCTGTGTCTCTCTCTCTCTCTCTCTCTCTCTCTCTCTCTCTCGCTGTGTGTCTCGCTGTGTGTCTCGCTGTGTCTCTCTTTGTCTGTCTCTCTGTGTCTCTCTTTTTTTTGTTTGTCTGTCTCTAAATGTTGTTGAAAATCTTAATTTTAATAGAATATATAATATCAAAATATGGAAGTAAATTTGGAACTATTAATCTAATAAATACGTTTTTAAAATCAATATTTTTAGTAAACACAAAGCAGTTCAAATTCAGTGGGTTAAGTTGTTAAACGAGAACTGGGATACGAATTACAATTTTTTTAAATTTTTTATTTTATTTATTTATTTTTTTAAGGGTGTGTGAGATGGCCAAAAAAATGAGCCAGCAGCCCTTTTTTTATCTAAAATCGTACCCAATCCAAACAACCACAAGCAGCTAACTTTTTTTTTATTTATTATTTCTATATTTTTGCTATTTTCTAGTAATTTCATTGGCGTTTCTGTTTTAAATAGCATATTACATCACTATTTTGACTGTATTGCTTGGTTACAGCCTTGTTTGTTTCTGGTTAGCAAAACACCACAGTGTAAAAACATGCATATTTTCCCACTTTATATTGATTTAGTGGTTATTTAATGATTAGTCGAGGCCTAAAGAGATTAGCCTGGCTCTCGCGCTCTTAATCTGCAACATCCCTCATTAGCGCTCGACCGTTGGTGAGGCGCATGTTCACGTTGAGGGACAGTGGATAGAGTGGGTACATCTCAACAAATGGAGCTCCTAATTGGAGGAGTGAAGAAGCTACGAGTCAATTTAAGAGCTGCAGAACTGCGGCGAGTCGAACCCTCGCTCTGTGCAGGTGCTCCCGTGTCTCTCTGCGGCGGAGTGTCAGGAGATTTGCAAATCAAATTCCCTCTCTCTTCCCAACCCTCGGAATATGTGTGGAGAGAGGAGACTGTGAACGAGAGTGAACTATTTTTCTTTTTCTACTCCTCTTCCATATAAAAAGCATACGGTTCACCATCCTCCTCAACCTCCTCTCTGTTCTTCCTCATGTCTGTGCTCTCTCTCTTTTGAAGCTGAGCAGGGTGTGGGTGCTGGAGGAGCGCATGCTGAACACCCCCCTCACCCCTCCACTTGCACACTACGCCAATTAATATGAGAAGTTCTGGGTTATTGTGCTGCCATCGAGCGAGCGAGGGAGTGCGTCTCCGAGTGTCTCCAAACTGCTGGGGTTTTTGTTAAACTCTGAAGTGCTGAGCTCTGGGACTGCTTAAGTCTCGCTCTGATCCTAAAGCCTGCTCAGTCTCAGGGGCGCTCAGCGACACGGCGACACACAGGGCTGCTTTCTCTTTCTTTTCTCTTTTTTCACTCCTTCTTTAGTCTTTTCCCCAACCTCTTCCACCTGCTGTGATTCAGTCTTTATTAGAAGTGTGTAGATGAGGAAATTTATGGATTAATGCAGGATCTTAGTCATCAGGGCTGTTGAATGAGTAACCGTGAGTCAGTCAGTTCCAACACTTGTTTTATATCGCCATTGTTTGCTGCTCTTAAAACAGAGAGAACTGTAGCTGTTGGTACCGGCTGAATATTAAACTTTTCTTGTTGCCTAGTTTAGTCGTAAACTATTTAGGTGTAAAACTTGAAACTCTAAAGAAAATGCCTGTTATTAGATGCTCTTCTTGCTAAGGACTGGTCTTTTTGATTGGGGGGTCCATCCCCCGCCATGGAGTCGTCCATCCCCTGCCCAAATGTAACTTGTAACTGTATAGCTTTTGTTATGTATGCACTATAACACTTATGTGCAGTATTGTTTATTGGTTGGATACTGAAAAAATGACTTGACACAGATTTTAAAACGGTAGATTTTGCTGCCTTTGAGCGTGCACAGGCAGCATGCACAATCATTAGAATCGCTAGAGTCACTAGATTAGGGACTGACGATATGGCCCTTAAATATCAATATTTCATGGTATTTTTGTGATAACGATACTCATGGCGATGTAAAAACTTAATTATAAAAAATATTTCAAAAATACACTACAACAAAATGAAAATTTAATTTAATATATATAATACATATTACATATTATTATATATAATGTATATACATATACATATACATATATATATATATATATATATATATATAGCACACCCCTAACTGAGATATACAATATTTTTTTCAGATTTGTAACAGAAGTCAATGGTCCAGAATTTCCTGATACCAATATTGTACTCTAAATATCTCCATATATCCAGGGTTAAAGTAAAATAAATGATACTGGACAGATATAACCTAGTCTCTAGTAGATATATAATTGGAAATGACAACAGTGCGAATTTTTCTTTTGCTAAAAACAACAAAAATATAGTAGTACCATATGTTTATTAGGATTGGGTGATATGGCATGATATTTCAGGGTATAACATCATTTACAATATTCAAAAATATTAGCAATATTATTATGTATGATACATTACAGCACACCCCTACTCTAGGTCATTCAAAAAGTCCACACCACCGCTTCTCTGGCCCTGTCTCTGGCGCATTGCTTTGTATGTCTAATAGGGCTGCACGATATATTTAAGCATAGTCATCGTGATGTGCGCTTGTGCAATAGTCACATCGCAGAACGTGTAATGTCACTTAAGACAATTAAATCAAACACGTCATGTTGCAGTGTTTTAGTTCTTGACACAAAAAGTAGATACACAGCGCTGTCTCTGTGTCTATGTGAGTGACAGGCTGCTGCTGCCTGTGCGAGAAGGGGGTTAAACACAAGTTATCCACATGACCTCCATCCAAATGGTTGGGCACGTGCTCCTCAGTCCAGCACAGTTTTGCAGTGCAGATATTTCCAGTTACAGCTCCATTCATGTTTTTAATTCCAGAAAAAAAGCTCTTATTTACCTTTTTTTAAAAAGCCATTTAAATGCCTGATTAAAAGACCGATTACTGTTGTTTTGCTTTTTTTCTCGAGTTTTGAGTGCTCTGTGCTCTTGATCGGTCCGGATGCAAGACAGCGCACAGGTAGGGGCAGGACTGGTGAAGTCATTGTTTATCACGATATGTATTGTCAAAAATAATTTTTGCAATGTAAAATTTTTCCAATGTTTTGCTACCCTTATGTCTAAAAACTTCCATGATTTAACATAGGGTTAAAATGTAATATTTGAATGATTTACAGTCTCAGAAACAGCTGTGGTGATCTGTTACAGCTGTGTTCAGTTTGTGGTTTAGGGTCGACGTTTTTCTCTTACCTGTTCAGCTGGTAGTCTGGCTGCTGCTGTCATTTGTTTGCACCAGTTTCAGTGCTTTAGAAAGCACTGTGTGTTTCACACACGGCTAAATTAATCAGCCCTCTCGGTCGTCTGCTTTAAACGTTCTTTCTGGCTGCCAGGCTGGTCGTGCTGTGCCCAGCATGGCTCACAATAGGATCAGAGCGGCGTCCTGCGCCCCCCCTATAGCTCCAGCCCTGGCTCCCCCCAGCTCCGGTCCCGCAGTGCCGCAGCACGGCAGCGCACATGTGATTGACCTTGATGATTAGTTGATGAGTTGAGTCAGGTGTGTTGAAGCAGGGAAAACTCTGAACTGTGCAGAGCTGCGTCCCTGAAGGGGACGTTTGAATACTGATGATGGGTTGCCGAGGCTCTCGTTTTGGAGTACCTGCCCTCCTCCTTTTACTGCTTTTTCTGCTCTGAAAAACACATTCAGCTCTAAAGATGTTCTGTATAGGATGTAAACAACCAAGAAGATGCACCAGGCAGAAAAGGCTGAATCTCTCCAGACTGCTAAAATAGAGATTCAAGTGTTTTTGTGTGACGGCAAAGATAAACAGCAGCAGAAAATGTTTGTTTTAAAAGTTGTAGTTGCTGGGATTCAGCCAGTCAGTCTGCTTGGTGGTCTCCGTGCAAACACCACAAACGTAACTGTTTTGCTCTATTGTGCAGATTCCGCCTTTAAAGTAGAATTAAAGATAAAACGTGTATTTATAAAATACAAAATTGTGTTTAAGTAATGTAATGTTATTAGGTTTCGTAAGTTTTTGTAGTTTCTCTTTTATGCGGGGTCCTCTGTGATTTTATTCCTGTCCGGAACTACCATGTATGTGTTTTTCTCTGACGTCCACTGAACATTACAGGCTAAATTTTCTACTGTTTTTCGCTGAACTCCGTGGTCCTCCAGTAATTTTAGTCCTGTCCGGATGTGACTGAGAAAGCCTAAAAAATCTCACTGGTCCTCCTGTTTTTTTTTTTGTTTTTTTTTTTTTTTTTTTTTAAGTTGCAATCCAGATGCAAGAGTTTTATCGCTAAGTAGAAGTGTGAAATTTATTTTTTGCAGACATCCCCCTGAGAAACGAATCACGTCCGGTGAGGGCTTTGTTTGCGAATATGATTAGCTAATGTCAATTAGTGGAGTAACATAGAATATCATTTGAGAATTACTTTTATTTCAGTAATTTTGCTTATAATATGGCTTACAGCCAATGAAATGCCAAAAATCAGAAAATTAGAATGTTATATAAGACCAATTGGTACTTTTGACAGTGTGGACTGAGTGCTAAGTCCTGCTGGAAAATGAAATCCGCTTCTCCATAAAAGTTGTCAACAGACGAAAGCATGAAGTGCTGTAAGTACTAAAAACAAGAAGAAGAAATTGAAAACATTCTACCAAAGAGTGACTCCCTTTATGTTTACCACGTTCTTTATGTTTTCAGTTTTTTCTGGTGATTCTCATTTTCTTGCCGTATAATTAGGGTCTTCTCAGTGGAGTAATAACATATATTTAACCCCTAGATGGGGATTTATGTTAAGTTGGCTTTCTGAACTATAAAGTGCTAGGGGAAACCCTGAAGTAGTATATGATAAATTGAGGATGTCCTAAATATTAAAGGAGGAAGTGAATTACTGCTACGAATGTGACACAAAGATACCATTGTTGTGGGACATCGTATGACTCACATCCACCACCTTATGTAGAAGAGGTTTGTCTTTCTTTTTTTATTCACTTAAATGATAAGTCTTTGTTAATTGATGAATCTTTCCTGTTTCAAATTAATTGGGTCTGTATGTTAACAAAGGATTTATAGGCCTGTAGATGAGTCTGATTTTGTTAATGCTACAAGAGTCTTAACATCCTGATATTCACTTTCCTCATTATTGATCACCACAGTGATATAACTGTACAAAATGAGTAGTGTTAGATGATGTCCTTGAAGGAGTTGAAGGAGGATATGAATTTCACTTGAAATAACACCGTAAGGAACACAACACGAAGGGATCAGAGTGTTTTGGGACACTGTAATGACTCATCCACCACTTTATGCAGAAGATTTTTGTGTTTTTGTGATGCCATTTGCATTAATTTAGATGGAGAGTGTGTGAGAGATTGGTTTCCTCTCGTTCAGAAGAATTGGGTTGTTTCCAGATGATTCATACGCCTTTAGATGAGTCTGGCTGTTTAATGCTACAAGAGGCCAACATCCTGATATTCACTTTCCCGTTTTTTGAGCTATGGGAAATGTGCTCGAAGCGTTCTTTCTTTCTGTCTTTCGTTCTTTCGTTTTTCTCTCCTGCAGTGCGAGTGTGATTCCAGCTCCCTCCTCACCTGGAGCCGCAGGAGTCCTCTCAGGTCCTTTCACTCTGGCTCGTATCGATTGCGTTGTATTCTGTGATTGGCCCTACCTCGCTTTGACCTTGTTTGCTCCATACTGTTCTGGCAGAGTTATAAAGGCATGGAGAAGCAGGATCGATCTGAGCCCAGCAGAAATATTACCTTATTTCTCTGCCTCCACTAATGATAGCAGGCCGTGATGAAATAAAAACCTCTGCACCTCCATCGCTGCCAATGCGCTGGGGTTCATGGAGGGTGAGAGAAACCGTTTAGTAGTACATGTCTAATATGAGTAGATGACATTTGGCGACGCCGGCGAGCCGTTTGGAGCAACGGAGCTGCTGCTGGGGCGCTTAATCTGTGGCGAGAGCTGTTTAACTAAATTGAATTCGGTGTGTCATATCGACAGTTCTGGTGAGTGACTGAAGGGGTAGCTCTTGGAGCAGCTTTTTAGAGCCTGGCTGACGGAACAGCCGAGCTCAGCGCTCCTCCTCTGCTCTGCTCTCGGCTCTGCTCTCGGCTGCTGGCTCGGCTGGCCCTGCTCTGCTTTAATGGTGGATTTCTATGCTCAAAAAGCATGGAGGTCATCATAGATTTGCTGGAATCATTACAGAATGGCGACTGATCGATATCAGTCTCTTTAGCTCTTGTTTTGCTCCTTGTTCTCTTTGGAGGACTGGAGTGAAAATGGATAAAATTCACTCAGTGTGGAATCTGAATCTGATTGCAGTGAGGTTTTTAAAAAGAATGTATCCTCAAGTGCGGTGTTTCTTAGTCCTGGTCCTTCATTAGGGAACACTGCCCTCTACTCTTGTAGCCACCTGGTGTAGCTACGTCTGTGGACTAAGGACTAAGAACTACAATATCACAATATTGTATGGTATTTTCACGATAACAGTACACTTGGCAATATGACAAAACACTGAGTTAATAAAAAAATGATTTTAAGAATACCCTTCTGCAACAAGATGAAAATTAAATTTTATAATTGCATACGATATGATATTGCACACCCATTAATAAGATATTAAAAAAAAAAAGAATTTTATCGGGTGTGTAACACAAGTCAATGATCATGACAGAATGTCATGATACTAATAATGCACTTCAAATATCTCCATATATCCAGCATTAAAGTAAAATTAAACGATATTATACAGATATAATCTGTCTGTAGTAGATATATAATAGGAAATTAGAACAATATGATTTTTCTTTTGCTAAAAACAGCAAAAAAGTAGTACCCTGATGTGATAATTAGGGGTGGGTGATGGTACATGATACTTGATATTTAAATATTGACTTTTATTGTGTATGCATGGTATGGCGCACCCCTACTTGGTAGCATATTCTCCAATTGTCTTCATGCTTTGCTGTTTACTAGTGAATCAGGTGTGTGGCTATATCTATCAATTAAGCTCATAATTGATTACAATTACAATTGATTACATGTGTGCAGACTGTAGAATGAAGATTCAAGTCACCTTTTTACCTCTGTAAAATGAGCTGTAAAAATAGCCTCAGGTTATATTGATTCCTGTGGAAATCAACATGTGGGTAAATATTCCACTATATGCTGTGGAATGTGAGCTTTATTGCTTTTTTTATTTTTATTTTTTACTCATACAGTACTTGAGGGAATATATTTTTGCTTTGCTAGGTTTAGATACCAAAAGTGTGCAGCATGCCTCAGAACACCCAAATCTTGAACATAGCCATAGGACTTTAGATATCTGACTCTTCCTGCAGCTTTTGGCCTTTTGTAGCATAGCCAAACACGCATCTTACTAGTTTTTGGATGATTTGGTAATTTTTTTTTCTTGTTTGGAGGTAACTGCAGTGAGTAAATCAAGTAACTGCTCCCATCTTGGTTGTTTTTATGAATTAGCCATATATTTACTCCACCTTCTCTGATAAAACAAACTAATCGTGCTCAAGTAAAGTTTTCAGTGCTGTTTTAATCTAGTGATCATATCCTTACTGAGTTAATCAGTTACTCAATGCTTTACCTCTTTAGAGCTTAAGAGAGCCAAGTGTTTTCAGCTTGTGGTTTCGACAGTGTGGGAGATCATGACATTTTACAGTTCAGGGGAACTGTGAAGGTCAAGATGAGATGTGTAAGGTTAGAAAAGCTCTTTGTGAGCTCTGCTCTTAAGATGATGAGACAGACCAATCCAAACTCATATGACTGCCAGGAACTTATACTATAGTTTGGCTGAGTTGAGTGGTGGTGCACTTTTCTACTGTTCTGCGTTGTTCTTAAACATAATCAAAGTGTAGTCAAGAGAAGAAAACCTTGCCTAATCTAGATCCAAACTACACACAGGGTTTGTACGGTCATGAAAAACCTGGAAAAGGTCATGGAATCTGAAAATAGCAATTTTCAGGCCTGGATAAGTTTCGGAAAAATAAAAATACCCAGAAAGTTTTGGAAAAGTCGTGGAAATTTGGTCTTCAATTGTTTTTCAGTTTATATATGGAGGAGAAAATTGTGAGCTCTCAGGATCTGAGACATATTTAATTATTAAAGATTATCTGTCAACATTATCAGATTTATTTTAGACCTACTATAATAAATTAAGTATAGTTTCAGTTGATTTTTTTTTTGTTTTTATTGTCTATCTGCACTGTTTTTGAAAATCGTATGGTCATGAAAATTTACCTTGAAGGCATAAAAAAAGTTGTGAAAACAGTTATTGGTTAAAATGTGTATGAACCCTGTACACAGCAATGAAAGGTAAATCTTTTGTAGAATTAGGCTTCATCTCTGTCTTGATAATTGACCGTGTCTTAAGTATTCTACAGAACTTTGAGACAAGCCAGGTGAGTTTGGAAATCAAGGCAGATGAAGTCAGAATATAACTGTTTGTCCACAGTCTATGACGACATAAAATATCTTCATGTCTAGCTGGTAAATGTCAGGTTTATCATGGTGGTTAAAATTATTTTTAAAATCTTGTTAATTCACGTAATTCTGTCAACCTTCTAATATTCATCAATTAGATGATTGCATATGATTATGTATTGATCTATAATTATGATAATTGTATAGCTGAATGTAACCTATGTCTGTAAACCTCTTCATCTGAGTATAACCTGAAATTAACAGACACAGGCAGCAGCTGAGTGCTGGTAGATATTAACATGTTTTTGGAAGATTTTTACCGGCTGAGGTGACTGGTGGTCAGACAGGCACAGAATCTCCCCAGAACATCTCTTTTTACTGGAGTCTTTTTCTGTCTAGAGCTGTGGCTCGCATGCGTTGAGCGTTGAGCGTCCTCACTCTCACTCATCTGTCTCTCACTCTCGCTGCTGCCATCCCTGCCTTTGCGTTTTGGTAAAGAGCTGTCAGAGCTCTCCGGTCTACTCTCTGGCTCGGCTACTCGCTCGCTGAACTAACTGTGGTTGTTTGTCTGTGAGCCCTCAAAGCTGTCATCCAGGGCTGGATCAACCTGATCCCCTTCTATAGCCACTGTGAAACGAGGTGATGTGGCTTTCCAACATGTCCCACATGTCCAACAGTAAAGAGGCTGGAGGAATTGGTTTTGGTTCAGATTGGCTTCTGCTGCCAACTGCTACAAGTTTTGTGACAAGATTTTGGCGAGTCAGAGGCAAGGATATGCTGCAAACTTTGCAAGTTCCTCACTAGCATACCTGTTAGAAAGACCTGCCAAGTGTGTGGTAGAACTTCTGCCATCACACTTGTTGAGGTCCCAAGTTCTCCTATTTTCTTCCCATTTAGCAGGCCAATTGTCCAACCCACTCAACTGCTACTCAGCTGTATATTCCCCATCACTAGTGAAGGTGAAGACTAGCACATGCCTCGTTCGATACATGTGAAGTCAGCCACCGCCTCTTTTCCGATGCAGCATTGCTGAATAGCATCACAGCACTCTTGGAGGAAAGCGCAGCGACTGTTCTAATACATCAGCTCACAGACGCAGCCTTGTGCTGATCTACATCACCCTTTAGAGTGATGAGGGGAAACGGAGCGCCATCTACTGTACCCACCCAGAGAGAGCAAGACCAATTGTGCTCTCTCAGGACTCCAGCAGCTGATGGCAAGCTGCATGACCAGGATTTGAACCAGCAATCTCCCAAGCATAGAGGCAGTGCTTTAGAGCACTGGACCACTCACTGCTACAGTCCAAAGTTTTTTAAAAGACACAAAGTTCTTTCTTTAGAACACAAATCTGATCTGCTCACATTTGTTATAAGTTTAAATTGTTTAAAAAACACTTCTCCTATAATTAACGGATTGATTAAAGTGATAATAGGCTTAACGTTGAGTACAGAGAAAATGTTAGACTTGTGTAAAGTGTGTTCAAGCTCTAAAAAAAAAAAAAGGGGGAACTTTGCTTACCTGTCCTAGCTAAAAAATATAACCTTCATTAAATGGACAGTTACCTTCAGAAAGTGCTCGGTTTTACTAAAATAGCTTGTTTAGAGTAAATAAAAGTAGACTGTACAGGACAATTGTTTGCTTGTTTTTGATACAAATGGTATATTAAAGATTGATGTAGCTTGAACTACTAATAAATTCCTTTTTCTTTTTTTTTCTCAATTTTCTGCTTTCTTGACTGTTTGCATTTATTCATGTAAGTGACACATCTGTTCTTTAAACACCTTTGGGACAAATTCTTGAAGTGTGAGCAGATAAAATTTGTGTAATTGTTTTAAACCCCTTTTTTCATAGTTGACTTAATTCTAAGCCTATGATTACTTGAATGAATACAGTACACACATGTGCACTTGTTACTGACCATGTTTAAAGCCTGTATAACTTGACTTGACTTCCCTTTCAACTTAAGAATTGGGTATTGCTTTTTTTTTTTTTTTAATGGTTCGTTTATAGATGCCTTATAGATGCTCAACTGTTCAACTTCATGTCTACTAAATGCATTTTACATTTTGCTCCTGTTTTCACGATTACGCCATTTAAAAAAAAAAAAAAAAAAAAAAAAAAAAAAAAGTGAATGGGTGAATGTAAGGAAACGCGCACAAGCAATAACAGGAGCTCCACCCAGATGCCCCGGGTCTTTCCCGAAGTATTTTTTTTAGTAGCTTGTCTGAGAGAATGGGAGTCCGTGAGGGCGTTCAGTAAGTCGTGGAGGGGTCTGGATCTGGATCTGCGGTTTCCTGGTGACCACGCAGAAACTTCAGCTCACGCACACATTTTTCCACCTCGCTTCTTCTTCTCGCCGCCTAATTTCCAGCCGAAGCAACTACGCTGTGAGTCAAAGAGAGAGAGGGAGAACGAGAGGGAGCGCGAGAGGCTTGTTGCCATGGCGACGTGACACGCAAGCAAAGGAGGTCAGACGAGAGCAGGCTAATAAACCCACTTTTTATATTTCTTTTTGAAGATTGCCGAGAGCCGCGGAGCGTTTTATTTATTTATTTTGGCGTACGTATTTATGTATGTATTTATTTACAGCTAATGCTTGGCTCGCATGTCAGCGGTTCTGTTCCTAGCCCTCCCATCTTTCCCTGATATGGAAGCCTAGCACTAACGCGCTTCCTCTGCTGGTTTACAGCAGCAGGACTACTTCAGAGCGCAACAGGGGACAAACGAAGTGTCATCCCGAGACACCGGGAAAAGAAGCAAGCAACAGTTTTTCATATGCAGAACCACATCCTCTCGCCCAAGGCTGGGCTTAAACGGCTTTAAAGTTTCCCTCTTTCTGACGGAGAGCGCTGGTGTTTACCTTAGCCGCGCTCCCAACTGGTGAGAAAGTTGACGAATATTCGCACTGACACTTAGCATCTTTCTCGTGCCCGGTACTGGAGCACTAACGCTGCTGTGATTAAGTGGACAAGTTGGCCAGAACTGCTCACGTTCACATATAATGGATAATAGGAGCTTAGCGGGGAGCCAAGCCGAGGTGTTAGCCTGCTCGCGCTAGCTGCAGGGTTTCATGACAGCTGCAGTATTTGCTGGTCTGCATTTTTGAACTACTACCACGAATAATAATTAAAAAAAAAATGCAGTGTTTCATACGTTAAGATATTTCATGCTTTATCTGCACAAAGTGCTTGGTTTTTTCTGACTTTGGGATCACATGCTGTGGAGAAAATACATTTCAAAATTGAGTACAAATCACACACAGGAAGTTAATTCCCAATAATTTTTAATTTTTCTGTTTAATGTGTTTGTAAAAGTCTTCTATTGTAGTAGCCTTCAGTTCTTAAATGTGGCAGTGTGTCGACAGTTTAAATTAAATTAGGTATGTGTTTCCTTATCGTTACTAAGTTAATCAGAGTTACTCTTACCAGACCAACACTAGGTCTTAAGAGATTCATGTGTTTTCGGCTTGTGGTTTCGACAGTTTGGGAGTTTCAGACCTGCAACACATTCCAAGAAAAGTCCAAGGACAGTTTCTATAATACCACACCTTCTTACATTTTAAAAATGCCCTGCTGGTACCAGACAATAAAGCATTTCAAGTGGTTTTATCTTTGACAGGTCTAGTTCAGTACCCATAACCTCTTATTCCACAAATAAACGCCCCTGGAAACAATGTGGTCTTGAATGCAGGATAAGCTTGGTGGTTATTATTGGTTTATTATTGAAGACCCTGGCTTTTTGGCTGTTATCGCTGATAACAGTCTGGATGGTTAATTTCATCTTTGGTTCTGAGCACAATCTGAGACACCTATTTGTCTGCCCACATTCAGTGTGATCATTCCTTATCCCAAAGTCCAGTAGAAAAGTGGACATGGTGGACATAAGGCTTGTGTTGTGTACAGTAGTAAAGTTGTAGTAAAGTGGTATTAGTGAATATAGTAACTCTGTATTGAAGTAGAGAAGTGGGCGGAGCTTCTTCTGGTCATGGTGAACATAAGGCTTGTGTTGTGTACAGTAGTAAAGTTGTAAGTGGTATTAATAAATATAGTAACTATGTATTTCAGAGGTTTGTTCCATCAGCTGTTAAATAATGGTTCTTGAAGTTTATTTATATATGTAGTGGTTTTATCAGTTCAAGGGCTTCCCTTTGTGGTCACTGGTATGGATACATTGGTATAGATTATGAAAATTAAATCAAACTTTACCCAAATTGTAAATGAGAGCAACTCCTCATATACATGGTCTCCCAACTAAAGAGAAACTGAAACTTGAAGGATATCTGCAGTGACACTCTGCGTCTTGCACATGCCCAGTACGGTAGAGCTAACTTTGCAGTGATTGAACGGACAAGTTGGCCAAAACGGCTCAGGCTCATATATATAATGAATAGATCTTAGCCGGGCGCCAAATTAAGGTGTTAGCCCGCTTGTGCTAACTGCTGGGTTTCATTGCGACAGCTGCCGTATTTGCTGGTCTGCGTTTTTGACCTAACTATCTGTTACGCTGGAAGGTTTTTGGCTGACTTAATTCTTTTGCTTTTGCTGTGTAATGGAGAGTAAGAGGCTATGCGCTGGAGAGTGCCGATTCAGGGGGGGCTTCATAAGGGCACAGACTGGCTAATGCTGATAGAAAGGAGCCATTGGCCTTAAATGGCATCATCATTTCAGAGCGTCTGAATTATTGATTGTTCTGGTTAATGAAGACCACAGGCTGGGGCTCCTTTTCTGCAGTGTTTGAGCTTGAAGCAGAACGCCGGCGCTTTGTGAGGCCTGATGTTCAGCCACCTACGCTTTTTAAAGGGCAGCAGCAGAGAAGTTAGTGGAAAGTGTAGCAGAATTGATGTGGTAGTTGGTTTTGTTCTCTTTTGATGGGAAGTAACTTTACATTAGAATCTTGCAGAAAAGTCTCAGTAGAAACGGTGACTTTTTTTCCTTTGTGCACATAATGCGTTTTTTTATTTCACATTAGTTCTTAGAGCAGTATTTCCCAAAACTTGACATGGCACATACAGTTGCCTTGTATGTTGTATGCAAGTTGGGACAGTTAAAGCAGGGACACATCACCATACTCTGCCAAACGTCAGACATTACCAGCAATACCTGCTGTCAACCCTGTTGGCGAAGGTGTTATAAGAAGTTTCTGAATTGTGGAGCATTTGGCTAAATGCTAGCTGTGGTCATTTCAGGTATCTGATGTAATCCCAGCCCCTTACTCTGGTGATAATAGCATTTTAATGCTCGACATACAGTAAAATAGGCATGACTGTATGAGTTAAGGGAGAACTTCGATGTGAAATGGGCTTGGATTGTAGTGAAACATGATAATGAGTATGAACTTTTTGTTGAATTGCCCACCTCTGTTCTTCCTCAACATTCCCAAATACAGAACGTTTAGCCAATGCTCCCAACAGGCTTACAATGCAAGTGATGGGAGCATAGGATTGCCCTTGTAAAGAAATGGCTGTTTTTACACCATTTAAAACGAGGCACTACGAGCTTTGAAAGTGTGATTATTAAAAACACTGTTCATACACACTGTACCTTTAACTAGTTTCCTGTTGCAACCATTGTGAAATTAGGTCACAAGTCAAATAACGAGCTCCAATGAATAGGTAGGATATGGGAACAAAGTACAACAATTCTGTGGAGATGCAGAGATTTTCTGCAGAAGCTGGAATTAATGCAATTTCACTGGGTTAATTTTACAATCAATGCTGCGCCCTTATCACTAGCATTGTAAGCTCATTGGGAGCATCGGCTAAAAGCTCTATTTCGCAATGTTGGGGGTGAACAGAAAAAAGTGAGCTATTTCTCCTTTAAAAAAAGCAGTGTAAAAAAAAAAAAGATCGTAAATTTTTAGTTCATGTTTAAATTCTGACTGATATTCGTAAGAGTAAACTTTTATTTTATTCTGATAAAATGTACATAATATTGGTTTCATACCTTGAGTTTACTTTTTTTTTTAAACCCCTTATACACCTGCTTACAGTATTGCAGTAGGTCTCAGTATATTGAATCATAGCCTCTATATTGTGATGTGTATCCTACTGCCAGGTTCTTGTCGATACACAGCCCTACTGTAAGACCAGGGTTGGGTAAATGCTGAGCTGAAGCATGTTAGCAGTTGCTTACAGTTGCTAGTGCTAGTGTGCTTAATGTACTGTAATTTGGGTATCGTCTTTCTGTTAAAGGTATCGTCTTTCACCCATAAGACTGTCTTGACAGTCAGTCTTTAGAGCCCCAAAGGAGCGTGGGTAAAAAAGGCGGGGCTAAAATGCCTCTGATTTTGCCCTTTAAAGCCGATTGCCATCACTTTGTGAGGCCTGTTTTTTTCAGCCACCCACGCTTTTTCTTTATTTTTTTTTTACTGTTTCTTTTTCCCTCAAATCCCACATGGCTACAGGTGTCAACCACAGCTCCCTGCAGAAATAATGAAGACCATTTTACTGTCAAAGCCTTTCCTTTGGTCCAGCGCCTGGCATGTCTGAACATGTCGCGTTCTCCTGGGGGTGCAGACTGATGAAACTGG
The DNA here is from genome assembly GCF_023375975.1 of Astyanax mexicanus. Taxonomy (NCBI): domain Eukaryota; kingdom Metazoa; phylum Chordata; class Actinopteri; order Characiformes; family Acestrorhamphidae; genus Astyanax; species Astyanax mexicanus. Next base: position 75,418,674 of record NC_064409.1, read on the forward strand.
CTGTGAGTCAGTGTTTCTATCTGTGAATTCAATACATTTGTACTTTTACTCACATTCTTTCTTTCTCTTTTTCTCTCTCTCTCTGTTTATCCCCTCAGAGGCAGATCATCGTGGACCCGCTGAATTTCAGCGAGGAGCGTTTCCGCCCGTCCCTGGAGGAAAGGCTGGAAAGCATCATCAGTGGCGCCGCACTCATGGCTGATTCGTCCTGCACTCGGGATGACCGCCGCGAGCGCATCGTGGCCGAGTGTAACTCCGTCCGCCAGGCTCTGCAGGACCTCCTCACTGAGTACATGGGCAATGTGAGTGCTCTGTTTTTGGTTTTCTGCTTTCCCTTATGAGTAGTGCTACACAATACTGATTATCTTCCAATGCAAAGGATTGGAATTTTAAGTAATATTAGAAGGATTATGAAGTGAACTTCCAAAACACACTTTAATCTTCCACAGTCTTTAGTTTGAGGGTAACTAAACCTCTGAGTTTAGCTGACTCCACACTCAGCTCAAATTAGAAAAATGCTAAACAAAAAATGGGAGGGGTACTTTTGGAGCACTGTGGGGCACTGGGTGATTTATGGGTTTAGGGACAGGGCAGAAGGGAAAGCTGATGACTACCACAGTCCTTTTAGTTAAAGGGTAATAAAATCCTCTGATTTTAGTTGACTCCAACATCGGCTCAAATTTAAAAAATGCTTCAAAAAAAAGGTAGGAGTAGTTGGTAGGGAAACTTGGTGATGTATGGGTTTATGAGTGGGGCAGAAGGGGAGTTGATAATCTTTTAGTTTAAGGGTGACTAAACTCTGATTTAGCTGATACCACCCTGAGCTCAATTAAAAAAAAAAGCAGAAAAGCAAATTTGTAGAGGTAGTTTGGGAGGGGTACTGGGTGATGTATGGGTTTAGAGGTGGTGCCGAAAGTAGATATGATTGGGTTGGCAGTGTGCTTCGGAGCTTTAAGACTCTCCTATAGCACAATTTGAATAATGTGAAATGTGTAGGAGTAGGAGAGACTGTTTACATTCAGAACATACACATTTTGATAAAGCTCTGTCTTGGACTTTACTGGAAAATGCAAACATCGCATAGAATTGTCCTGAAAATATTAATGCATTCCTGAAAAAGTTGAACTTTTCAGCCACTGAGAATGCATGTGTTGGTGAATTGTCCAGGAGCATTAATATATATCTTTATTGTTTATCTGTAAGAATATTGTAGAGCAGTGTTCCTCAGTCCAGTCCTGCAGCGTGTTCTTCTCCTCGCTCCAGCACGCCTCCGCCTTCTCGTGAAGGCCTTGATAATTAGCCGAGTTGATTCAGGTGTGTTGCAGTGTGTCAGCCCTCCAGGAGTGCGAGTGAGGAACACCGCTGTAGGGCTGTGTGGTTCTGCGTGAAGTGTGTGTGAGTGTGTTTGTGTGTATGGATGGATGTGTAGTGCAGAGTTTGTGAAGTTTCTCAAAACAATGCAGCTTCCCCAGAGTGTGCGGCTCACTGGACGAGAGGATGTGTCTGCTGTTGAGTGAGCAAATGAACAGCATGGGGTTTGATTCACACGTCTCCATTGCATTCTCTCTCCCTGGACGAGCTTCCAGTAGCAGCTCTTCTCCAAGGGGTTCCTGTTCTTTATTTTATTTCTTGCTTTTTTAAGCACACATACCATGGGGGGGAAACAAGTTTAATGCATTATGTAAACATTGTCGGCATATATTGCCATTAGCTGCTTATCCATCCATCAAAACTTGGTGAACAATGCTTTATCTACATCATGTATGCCATGTATGACCAGTTGTTTTCTTACTACATCTTTCCACGATTTACTACTGGGCCGTTTTTACTCCAACTTTTTCCAGCACTTCATTGATGACCACATCCTTGTTATTGTAGTATATTGCAAGGTACCTCACAGTTGCACTGTGTAGCGTCATACTGTGTTTGGAGTTTTCTACTGGAGTTTTCTGATCAAATTGGTCAAGAGCATTAAAATATATATTTATTTTAAATATTACACCATACTTCCCTAAACTACTTGATACTACCGAATACTTCAATACTATACTCTACTGCTGATACTACACCTAAACTGCACTAATCTCCCTATAATACTAAGCTACACTTTCCTATATCCCCTAATACACAATACTTTCCCTATACTACCCAACATAAGACCATACGACTCCTGCATTATCCCAGTACTTTTACGTACTACCAATTTAGTGCGATATACCACCCATTTCTACCCTGTACCCTTATACTACCCTATACTACACTATACCAAGCCTTTACTTCCCTCTTCTCCCCAAAACTTCACTATATCCTCCACTAGACTATACTTCCTCTGTACTCCCATTCCTGTACCACCCTATACTGCAGCTATATGTTCCTGTTCTCCCAAGTATAGTAAACTACACGTCCCTATACTACAGGGAGTATCGTAAACTACCAAATACTAGACTATACTACCTCTGTAGCTACCTGTGCTTTCGCATACCACAAATATAGTGCATTATACCACCCTTTACTACCCTATACTAGCAATACTACACTTTACCATATAGTACCCACCACTAGACTATACTACCTCTTTACTCCCCTCTACTTTCCTGTAAAATCATATACTACCCCGTACATCCATATAAAACCCCACACTTCTCAGGTTTCCGATAGTTCTTTTGAGTGGCTGGAGAATCATCTGGCTCTAGATATCTGAATTGGGTATATGGGTGTGTGTGCTCGCAGTAATAAATTTCAGGTCTCATTAGGTGGACCACTGCCTGTCCTGCCCAAAAATGCAAACTGTAAATTCCCTGTAAATTGCTTTAAAGATGATTCTGCTTAAAGCAGATGAGTTACATCTCTTCATGCTGTTAAATCATCTAAAAATTGTAATTGTGCATAACTTGCATAACTTTTTTTTTTTTTTTTTTTGGTGAAGCATTCTGCCCTAAGGCTCAGTCTGTATCCATATCTATTTAACCTTGAGCAGCATAAATTAGTTTTTCCATCCTGTGCACTGGAGAACTGTGGTGTACGGGCTTTTTAAAGTAAGTCTTGGCCTCTGTTGGTTTGTGGGAGCTGCTCTTCTCCTCCTCCTCTGCTGTGTAATGATTGTGGCTGCGTTATTTGTTCTCGTGTGGAGAGAAAATTGCTTGTGCCGTTGGCCTGCGCTGGTGCCGGGGCTTCTCTAATTGATATAAAATAAACTAATTGAATAATTAAAGTAGGCAGGGGCTGAAGGGGAGGAGGGTGCGCTAGGCGTTCGCAGTGAGAGTCTGGAACACTGATCGTGCGGGGAGGGGGTGGAGGGGGTGTCACGGGAAGGGCAGCTCTGAACAGCACTTCACCTCTCGGCCTTTGTTCTGTCATTGTTTCTGTGTTTTTATCCTCCGCCCTCGTTTACCAGTGGAATTGCGTCTCCGCTTGATGCCTAACAATGAGCGAGCGATGCAGCCAGCCGCAGACGCGTGTGTTTTAACTGAATTGTAGCAGTAATGCTGTTTTCTGCTCGTCCCGGTTCGCTCCAGTTCACAGCGCTCCAGTATGACATTTGTTTTCACCAGAGAGTGAAGCTGAATGAAGCGGTGAGCTGTCTCTCTCTCTCTCTCTCTCTCTCTCTCTCTCTGCTGGTACTGAAGTAGGTTGTCTATCTCTCTCTTTCAGTATAGCTCTCTCAATTCCATCTATTCCTCTTCCTCTCTCAATATCCCACTATTTATCTTTCGTCTCCCTCTTTTTATGCCGTACATATCCCTTTCTATTCAATCTCTTACTCCTCCTGTCTCAATATCCCTCTCTCATCTATATTCTCTTTCTATTTTGCTCTTCCTTCACCTCCCGTCTTTCTTGGGTGTCTCTCTCTTTTTGCTCCTCTTTCTTTGTCTTTTTCTTAAGATTTAGTCTTTCTATTTTTCTTTATTCTTCTTTGTATGCTGTTTCTTTTGCGCTGTATCTAAGGCCCAGTCCCATTTCTCTTTTCTGCCACACCCCTTGTTTTGGAGTGTAACCTTTCCCTTTAGAACAGAGTGAAAAGAGGAAAAGGTGAAACCCTCCCCCTAAGAATTGGGAGAACCCTTCAAGAACTGAATAGTGGACTGAAGCGCTAAAGTTCAGTAACCTAGCTGCTGCTGCTGCTTCATTCTTTATTTAACCAGGCAAGTCATTAAGAACAGTTTCTTATTTACAATGGCAGCCTGGCAAGAGGCAAAAAGTCTCTTGAACATAAACTCACATACACAAAATATGTAAAAAAAATGATGAAAAACAGAGACATGGACAAAAACATCAAGCAATGTGACAACAACATTGCTGAGTTAACTAATTAACTTTAGGGCTTTGTATGTATTCAGAAAGAGGGGAGATGTCCATATCTTAATTTCTCTGTAATGTGTAACTAAATGCTAAATGCTGCAGCCTTAACCGTCTGTTGCACCACTTAAGGTGGAACAGAAAAGTTAGCTAGCTATTGAGTCAAAGTACCATTTTTTTTTTCATGAAGAAAACAGCCATTAAACATTTAAACAAATTTTTAACAGGAAAAATACTCAGATTTGTGGGGGTTTTTGGTCACTTTTGCCACCATCTTTCCAGTAACTCTCATAGCCCTGTTTTTAGTGTGTCTCTAAAAAAAATCTCAGCTTAAAGAGCAGCCCCAACATCTTTCTCTACTTAGCCCCTCTAGACTAAGGAGAATTGGGCAGCCTCTTTTATGGGTGCACATGCAAAATGTAGCGGAAGGGCTAAGTGGTAATGTTAATTTTTTTTTCCCACTTTCTCTGACAGTCTCTCTGCCTTTCACTGCCTATATTTTTCTATTACGTCTCTTTATCCTCTCTCCTTTCCCTCTCCACCTTCTTTTGTTTTTTTCTAAGGGGCTGTATCTGTGTCTTTTTTTTCTCAGTTTAAGATTCAGTTCAGTTGTATTGTCATGGCTGTAATATAATAAAAGCAACAATAATTGCAAGAAGTGACCACAGTCCGATGTAAACTAAAATAAAAATCCAGGCCAGTTTACAAAGGACCTATCTAAAATGTATACATATACTTTTATATGTCTGTACTTGTATCTCTATATAAATCTCTTTCTTTCTTCTTCTTCTGGCTTGCTCTCTGCTAGGGTTGAACTGCTATTTCTGCAAATTATGTTGATGTTTAGCAATACAGGAATTTTCACCAGATTACTGTGGAAGTCAGAGATCCATCATGTCATGATGTGTGTATCACAATTGCTGTAAAATAAATGACACATCAACCCGAGGCAGGTTATATCAGCCCAATGTCATAGAAAATGAAAACAATGGAGATTTAATTTGCTTTGTGACATTGCACATCATACACATGTATTTTGTTTATCTCTCGCTCGCTCTCTCTGGATGCTGCCGCTGCTGCTGCCTCCTCTGTCATTACTGTCCACATGCAGCTCCTGAGTGTTGCCGCCAAGAAAGTGTCTGTTTTATGTTGTCTGGGGAAAAGTCTCTTTACGAGACAAAGGGGGATTTAGTCAGCATTCGGTGATGAGGAACAGTGGGATCTAATAAAAGACTGGTAAAAAATTAGCCTTATCATTTCTCAGCCATTTTGGTTTTAAAAGTGTCCTTCTGCTAAAATTTAAAATCACTTTTTTCCTGTTCTTTGTGAAATACTATAGGTCTTTGAGTTGTATATTGATGCTGCACATTCTCAGCCTCCATTGTCTGCAGTAGCTAGTAAAATAAAACATTCAGAAAAATTTGTCGATCAGGAAAAGCACCGTATCTTCGTCAACCGGTGAATTAGTATTTATGGCCTTAACATGGCTGCAGTTTATAAAATGTCAAATAGAGACTTATTGAAAAAAAGCAGCTCCAATTCAGTTAAAGCACTCGAACCACAAATTATGCCATTTTTTATGTTCTCTGCTGTAAAATGCTTTCAGGCTGCAGACTCTAAACTGTTCTGTTTTCTTATCTTCTGAGATCCTCCTCACTGCTGCAGACTCGAAATGATGTCTGTTAATTGCATCTACAGACCTCCAGAGGGCGTTCTGCTACAACACAGCAGTAAAAACAGAGGATCGTAACTGGCTCATTCTCATAAAGGTCGATGCTCAATGCAGTAAAATATCCTCAGAATGGCCCCGATCCTGATCCACCCTAAAAGTCGTGCGTGTGACCTGGAATGGAGAATATTAGTCATGGATATGAGACTCCAAGTGGTGGTTCAGAGGCGGAGGCTTCAGATAATAAGCTCATTGGAGTGCGGCGTTTGGCATGTGACCACGGCTGCATGAAAAATGCTAACATAATTGGACAGGAGCCTGTAGAAACATCCCCCTCCCCTCTGGCCCAGTGTGTGGTGTTTGTGTGCCCGAACTCAGATGACTGTCACAAAGCCATATGTCCCTAAAGAGCACTGCTCTCTGCTGAATACAGATGAGTGGCGTCTCTTTATTTTCGGGTTATTGCTCGTGCTCCCTGCTGCCAGTTTGTTTCAGCAGGGCCGTTTCTGAGAGCAGGTTTTCTCCTTGAGTAGCGCCATGTACTGTCCGTCCCAGCACCCGGCCCTGAACCTCCCGTCGCCCCGCGAGCAGACTGGACATGACAGGACTTTAGCTGCTCAGTCTCGTCCTCTGCTCTTTCTGAAACCATGTAGCGTTCAGTCCAACCGCACATACCTATCTGTATCTTTCTAGGTCTTTATCACAGTCTCTTTTTGTCTCTCTCTCTCTCTCTCTCTCTCTCTCTCTCTCTCTCTCTCTCTCTCTCTCTCACACTGTCTGTATCTCTTTCTCGCGGCCTCTCACTGTCCGTCTGTCTGTTGGTCGTTTTTTGATGCTTTGTCTATTGCGCTGTCTGTCGTGTCTCTCTTACTGTCTGTCTCTCATTGCCTGTCTCTGTCTGTCTGTCAGTTGGTCGGTCATTTTCTCTCTTGCTGTCTGTCTGTCTGTCTCTTTGTCTCTCTCTTGCTGTCTGTCTCTCACTGTCTCTCTCCCATGGTCTCTCGCTGTCTATTTGTCGGCCTTTGTCGCTTTCTGTTTATTGCTCTCTCATGGTCTGTTGGTCTCTCTCTCTCTTTCAATGTCTGTCTCTTGTCGCTGTCTGTCCGTTGGTTAGCTCTCCCTCTCGATATCGGTCCTCTTACTGTCTATCTGTCTGTCGACCTCTCTCGGGCACACAGTTTCTCTCTCGCTGTAAGTCTATCCGTTGGTCTTTTGCTGTCTGCCTATTGGTCTTTCGCACTGGCTATCGGTCTCATTGTTTCTGTTGGTCTCTCTCTCACTCTCTCTCTCTCTATATATTTTATTATTTTTAGGTCATGGTGTACCAAATAGTGAACCCCAGTTTTGGTTCCATAAAGAACTATTTTCTCTTGGTATGTAGAGCATTTTGAAGGCTCTCTCTTACAAATATAATCCATAAGGTGGATCTTCCATGGCATCCCCCAAAATCACCATTGTTTCCAAGGGTGTATATTGAGCTAGAATTAACCTGTTGGACTGTTTTGATTGGCTAGAATGCACAACTCATCACAGTAGCTCAGCAGCTTCTCTTTCGGTTAAGTGGGATTGCTGCTAATGTTGGGTAAAGACTGGTAAGAGCTACTACAGAAGAAGGCGTATTTGTAGAGCACGGACGAGCCGGTTTATTGCAGAACCATTTCACTTCACTCTTCCACTTGACTGCGTTCGCTTTAAACGCTGCAGCTTTGTCACAATCCTCACAAAGCCTTTTAGTGTAGAAGTGATCTTCAGCCAGAGTTCATCAGTGTTAATTCTGCTGCTAAACAATGAGCCCATTAACAAGGATGTTCCATACTGGGGCAGCCCTCAGCTTACTCCCCGCTTTTTATGGGCTTGCAGAGGAGAGGAGTGGGTTCTTACTGGTCTTTGGAGGGGTTTCAGACCCCTGTTTATCCCTCTTTCCATTCCATCCCAGCACAGTTGGTGATCAGGGGGTGGTGTGGACGGTGTTTGTGAATTCCTTTTGAATTGGTTTTTGGACACTGTAATGGTGCTGGGTTTTTGGAGGTCTCTGGAATCTGTTAATGTGTCAGTAGTCTGTGATTTGGTGCATTTGCTCTGTGGAGGTGTGAATTTTAGCAGGACAAGTTGACATTTGTAAGGCATTTTAGATAATCACTGCACTTGCATTCAGTAATGCTTTTGACTGCTGTGATCAAACCATGAATAAACTGAATGTGAATCAGCTGAGGGCACTTGTTCCATTTTCAACATGTAGAAAATTAGCTTGCTGGTAACTCAAGAACCTCAAGATGAGTCAATTCCCCACTATAGGAAATAACTGTGATATTAGTGGCTCACAAGGTTAGTCAACTGTGGAACTTCAAAAGTGGCAACAGAAATCAGGGAAACTTCCACTCTCTGCATATCTGCTTTTAAGGCGAGGAGATATGTATGCACTTCAATGTGTCAGCAGTAGAAAATAGATAATACTCAAAGAAAATCAGTGGATGACCTCTGTACTTGGCTGTAGAAAAGTACACAGGTTGGTGTGATGCAATGGATAACACTAATAACTGCCAGTGAGCTACCCCGTCATGTTGGAGACTGGGGTTCAGTTCCTGCTCTGGGTGACTACAGAATGCTGCGCTACACCAATAAGAGTCCTTGGGCGAGACTCCTAACACTATGTTGTGTTGGCCTTCCTTTGTAATAGGAATAACCTTGCAAGTTACTCTGGATAAGAGCATCAGATAAATGCTGTAAATTAAATAACCGATCACACAAGTTTCATAAAAAATGGCAGGTTTTGGCAACTGTTGAATGTATCACCCAGGATGTAGTTTAATGGTGTGTATGAATGAGCCCTAATGGAGACATGATTCTTTTTAAACCATTGTTTTCGTTTTTATTATTTTTTTCTTTGTGTTTTCTTTTTTGTTCTTGCAACCCCCTCCAAAGCTTTTTTTGTTCCTGTGTGTGTGTGTGTGTAGTGAGTGTTGAATCCAGTTAGTTCTAATGAAGCTGTCTTTCTAAAAGGACTCTCTGTCCTCCTAACTCTCTCTCAATCTTTCTCTCGCGCTATTCTTTCTGCCTCATTTAACATCATGAGGTTTTGGACTGACCAGAAGCCGGGGAGAGTCTGTTGACACTTCCTCTATGGTTTTTCATCTTTCTGGTAGAGAAAATGATGTTTTCTGCTGCTGTACAGAGCAGAGGTTCGGTGTTCGGTGTTGGGCAAGATGAGTTTAGAGTCTAGGTGGACGGGGTCTCCGTTCTGAATAATTTAATGTCTGAAGCTAATTCAGTATTGGCCTATAAACTCCTCTTCCTCTGTGGTGGAGAACATGCCTGGATGTTGAGCTAGATTAGATCATGCTCAGGGGGAGACTCCTGTCACAGCAGAGGGTCTCTGTTCTCTCCTGCTCAGTGGCTGGAGGTGCCTTCAGCATGCTCTCCAAATATCCATGTTTTAGCAGCTGCTGCCTGTGCAGCTACTCACATATTCACACACAGTTATGCAAATATACATATATATATTTATATATACAGTCTTATGCACAGATTTGGACATCCCTGGAAAAAATACTATTTTTGGGGGGCATGTCTAACTGAAAAGTGAGCAAATCCTGTGCAGTAGAGCTGACCCAATATGAATTGTTCTTTCAGTTGAAACAATGTAATTCAGATTAATATGAACATCTGAATATGAATCAATAGAAGCTACAGAATCCTATGAATCTGTAAAATTTTAAGGCGCTATCAATAAATGTCTTTTTTTTTTTTTATACATAAGATGCACTGGATTATAAGGCGCATTTGCAACACTAGTAAGGAACAGGGGTGTCGCCATGTTTTCCTTCTAATTCAGCAGGTCTTGTCGCTGGTTGGTGGTTATGAGGTAACTACAGTAAAGCTAAGTAAAGTAAACAGAACTGTAATTCTTAAACGCGTGCTGGATGTTAATCTACAAAGATTCCTCTTCCAAGTCAAGTAGTTTTATTGTCAATACTGCATATGTACAGGACATACAGAGAATTGAAATTACGTTACTCTCCTTCCCAATTTTACAGCAAGTACAGATAATAGATATAATAAAAGAGAATGGGAGACACTATGAGTACAATACAGCAGGGACACAATAGACATACATGAGACAGAAACAAGGTGCAGTAGTGTGGGGAGAAATAGATATATAAATATAAGTAAAAAAAAAAAGAAATAGATATAATATAAAAGAGTGGGAGACACTATATGTACAAAACAGGACACAATAAACATACATAAGACAATAGTGCAATATTGATGGTGATTGAGATGGAATGACAGTATAAATAGTATATATCAGCAGTGCAAATATGGTATGTGGTATATATCTTAAGGCAGGTAAAGTGAATGAGTGCGTAAGTTCTTAAAGTTCACAGTTTATGGGGAATTAAAGTGCGAATTGACAGTGCAAGTATATCAGATATTGGGTGTGTAGTGCAAGTCCGTTTGGAAGGGACCAGTACTTTGTGCATTGTAGTGCAGAGTTTCAGTACTTTATTAGTGGGGGGGGTCAGGATGCTGAGTGAGTGTGTGCTGGGGCAGGATTGGGATGGGGGGTAGAGCAGGAAGAGAGTTCAGCATCCTCACAGCCTGATGGATGGGGCTGTCTCGCAGTCTGCTGGTCCTTGCCCCGAGACTCCGCAGTCTCCTCCCTGATGGCAGCAGGCTGAAGAAGCTGTGTAGTGGGTGAGGGGGATCTCCTGCCAGACGGAGGGCTTTCCGTGTGAGGCAGGAGCTGTACAAGTCCTGAAGGGAGGGGAGAGAGGTGCCAACAATCTTCTCAGCTGCTCTCACGATGCGCTGGAGGGTCCTGCGGCAGGATGCTGTGCAGGCCCCGTACCACACGGTGAAACAGCTGGTCAGTATGCTCTCGATGGCCCCTCTGTAGAAGGTGGTCATGATGGGGGTGGGGGCTCCAGCTCGTCTCAGCTTGCAGAGAAAGTAGAGACGCTGATTTGCCTTCCTGGCCAGTGACGCTGAGTTGGTGCTCCAGGAGAGGTCCTCTGTGACGTGCACACCCAGGAACTTGGTGCTGCTCACCCTCTCCACAGCAGTTCCGTTGATGAACAGAGGTGTGTGCTGTGTGTGAGTTCTCCTGAAGTCCACAACAATCTCCTTGGTCTTCTCTGTGTTCAGAGAGAGATTGTTGTGTTTGCACCAGGAGGCCAGGCGGCTCACCTAGCTCCTGTAGTGTGACTCATCGTTGTTGCTGATGAGACCCACCACCGTCGTGTCATCCGCAAACTTGACGAAGAGGTTGGAGGTGTGTGCTGGTGTGCAGTCATGGGTCAACAGAGTGAACAGAAGGGGGCTCAGCACACATCCTTGGGGAGCCCCTGTGTTCAGTGTGATGATGCTGGATGTGCTGCTGCCAACCCGCACTACCTGTGGTCTTCCAGTCAGGAAGTCTAACAGCCAGTTGCACAGTGAAGTGCTCAGCCCCAGACTGTCCAGTTTGTGTATGAGCTGTTGGGGGACGATTGTGTTGAATGCTGAGCTGAAGTCAACAAACAGCATTCTGACGTAGGTGTTCTTGTCCAGGTGTGTGAGGGCTGAGTGGAGAACAGTGGAGATGGCATCATCGGTCGAGCGATTTGACCGATAAGCAAACTGGTAGGGGTCCAGGGAGGGGGGGAGCAAAGACTTGATGTGATGCATGACTAGTCGTTCGAAGCACTTCATGAGGATGGGGGTGAGTGCAACTGGACGATAGTCATTGAAACAGTATGGCGATGCCTTCTTTGGGACAGGGATGATGGTGGTGGCTTTGAAGCATGTGGGAACCACCGCCTGACTCAGAGAGGTGTTATAGATGTCAGTATAAACCTCTGCGAGTTCCCAGGCACAGTCTCTCAGCACACGACCAGGAATGTTGTCAGGCCCAGGAGCTTTCCGAGCATTGATCCTGCTGAATGCTCTCCTCACACTGTCTGGGGACAGCGTCAGCACCTGATCACCAGGAGGAAGGATGGATTTCTGGGCGGGTGTGTTGTTGAGTGGCTCGAACCTTGCGAAGAACCCATTCAGGTCGTTCAGCAGAGATGTGTCGCTGTCACAGGTCTGTGGCCGTGGTTTATAGCCTGTGATAGACTGGATACCCTGCCACAGGTTCCGTGTGTCTCCATTTATTTATAGTAAGTTTAGATTTCCAGATTTCCACTAAGGCTGGGTGCAGCAGCATTAGAACTAATAAATGGCACCAAACAGCGCTGTACTGAATAATCCTGAGTGTTCCCGTAAGCCAGGGCGATTAACGTGCAGACTGTGGTCTGATATACTCACTTCTGAATGGAGAAAGAGCTAACGCTTAGTGCGGTTAGCTGCTAATGCTAATACTGCTCCAGCAGTGCTAGCCGGGGTTAACAGCAGGCTACAGGTCGATAATACTCACCTCTGAACGGCAAAAGAGCTAGTGCTTACATACGTAAAGGTGCACCGGATTATTAGGCACACTGATCGTTTTTGGGAAATTTTAAAGGATTTTAAGTAAAAAAAATAATAATAATAATAAAGTATGTTTATTATTAAGTGATTGTGTAGTTTCGCAGTACATCAGATTTGGAATCTTTGTGAATATTATTAACTATGCTTTCTTTTTTTATATCAAATTCTTGAAGTAGTATTTTGCAGTAGTGTTCAATGTGGACCTTTACCTCATTCTACCTCCAGTTTTGAAATGTTACATGACCACAGTTTCAGTAAAAAGAGCTAAGAGTAATTCTGTAATTTTTGTTTTACTGTTATCACCGCTGTTTCCATGTTGTATTGCATTTGTACAGCTGTACTATGTTACATTGCTTAGATGTTAGTGGCTGTTAATTACATTTACAGCCTTTTCTAAACAGAATAGCACTACAGTTAGTTCATTTTCTTCAGCTGTAGTCAGCTTTCATTGTTTTAAGGCATTGATGGCACAGTAAGCAGAGCTGCATTATCGGTCTCGACTTTCACAAACTGTTTCCGTTCCATTTTGTTTTGCCAAGTTGGCGTAGTGAATCCTGCGAGTTCAACTTGGATGCCTTTACTGATTGTGCTCTGGCTTGAAATGAATAAATAAGCTTTAAACGATTAGCTCTGTGCCCTGCTGAAGCCTGGACCTCGGCCTCGCCTGCTTAGCCAGTGGTATTCAGTTCAGTTATGCTTAACTACGATCAAAATGTGTCATGTAGCAGGACTGTAGACGTGTGCGCTGAATCCTAATAGCCTCCATTCTCCAGTTTCTCATCTAGGCTGGATGTGTTACTCAAAAGGACTGTTCAGCTGGTTCCGAAACAGCGGGTAATTAATGGCTGCTTAACTGACGTATTGATCAGTCCTGCAGCTCTTTGTTGCTCGGCGGTGTTAGACCGGAGGTGTCCATCCCAGTCTTTTGTGATCTGGTGCCCTGCAGTGTGTAGTTCCAGCACTGGTGAAACACAGCTTGTGCGGCTAATCAGAGATAGCGAGATCTGAGGCACTGGATTAGAGCTGGAGTTCAAGTGAACAGAAACATATAGGCGGTTGTATAACCGGAGTGAATGTAGCAGAATGATCAAATATTTGGTGTTCAATTGGAAGGGAAACAGTATCAAGTATGGTGTCCCATGACTTTTGGCATAACCCATGGTGGAAACAGTGTGTGGAGTACCCTACATTGAATGTGGAGGTGAGGACAATTCGTAAGGACAGTTTAAGCCAGATGTTGTCAATCAAGATCATTATCCTCCACTACATTATTCTCTTTATGCTCTGTCACTTTCATGCAAATAAGCTGTTGCTGTCCTCACTGTATATCCACATTTTGGTGTTAGCTTATGCTAAGTAGCAAAACAAGAACAAGCTAATTCATGCTTAACTGCGAGAGAAGCACAAAGTACTTACATCTCCCTCTTCTGCTAGCTTTCCACAGACAGTAGGTACAGATCCCTCCCTCAGAAGAAGTCTGCTGGCCAGTCTTGCTGTGTACTCTCTGAGATTCTCAACTAAAATTACAGAAATGGTGTATAAAATGAATTTTATAGGGTTATAAATATGAAATAACTATTTGAAAAGATACCACCAGCTAAAATACTTACTTTTCTGGAAGTGCTTTATATAAAGAAACTGATTTAAGTCTGTGATGCTCAAGTCACAAATGTTGTCGATACCATAAAATAGCCAATATGTTGCTGATATGGATGCATTGGGATGTCAGAATAAGGGAGCTTCCAAACGGCCCATAGAAGCTGTATATGATTTTCTGACACCAACCTAAAAAAAAAATAGTTTGATTTTGATTTGCAATTGAAGTGTTTATAAGGGCAGTTGGGTACAAAGTGATGATACAAAGGCATGCAAAAAGTGAGTTTTGCTTAATATTTCCTCTTTAAATACCTGCATAACTTCAGAAATCAACATTTACAAGTCCCAAGCATCTGGTACACACTATTAGACTTTACACTCTCTCCCTATATTCAGGTGGCTTGCCATGAGCACATTGCCCAGTGCTCAACATCACTCAAAATAAGAACATCTTACAGCTTTATATAGTTGTGGGTGTCCTTTGAGCAGCAGTACAGAAATTTGTAAAGTTTTAAAATGTCTTAAATTAAAATATGGCTAAATAATTTGCTGTAGGTATGGTTCATTTAATGCCGGTGGGAAAACACAGTGGTCCATTGTAAACTTCTAATCCTGGGAGAGAAAAAAGGTTAGCAGAAAGCTAGCTAACTTTAGCAGTGAGCTAGCTAACATACAAACTTAATCTAGCTAAAGGGAACTTGCCAATATTACCAGGGATAGAACTAAGTTTAGCAGAAAGCTAGCTAACATTAGTTGTGAGTTGGCCAACATACTACTGTTAGCAGTAAGCTAACTAACATTAGCAGCAAGCTAGCTAACATACTAACTTTAGCTGGCTTAAATGAGCTAGCTAACGTTACCAGGGATAGAACTTAGGTTAGCAGAGAGCTGGCTAACATTAGCGTCAAGTTAGCTAACACGTCAGCGGAAAATTAGCTAACGTTTTTTTTTTTGGTCTTAAATTATCTTTATTAAGGTCTTAATGTCTCATCTTTAGCATGTAATGCTCCAAAACTGACTGATAGTACAGTTTATAACAGGTTTTTCAAGGAAAATCCAAAAATAGTCCTCCAAAAAATGGCTTAAGATGACGAGGCCTAGTGACAAGATACATCCTAACGCACACCGCTGTATATCTGCCGCTAATCTAATTTAGTCTCCAGTGACATGATTTAATTATTCGCGTCTCTGTCTTGTTTTGGAGATTTCTGCCAAGTTTTATTTCTAACACAGATCCAGCTTCGTGTCACAGACGCGTGTACACAGGAAGGACTGTCTGTAATGCGGCTTGACACAATAAAGCTACTGACATTTACATTCCTTCTACTTGAAGGCAAACATCTGCACCTGCTGCTTCCCTGTCGAGATTTCGGCTCCGATTTTGACGTCCCCGATACCTTGGCTTTCTTTCTATCCGCGAGCGAAAACATGCCACGCTTTAGACACAGCTCATGTAGCAGGAGATAGGTGAGGACATATGTTGTGAAGGACATCCATCTACAGTCTCCGCGCTCTGTCAGTGTGGAGTACATCGATACTGAAGTGTAAAGACAGCTCGCTGTGAGGGGCCTGAACCAGAGACTGCGGATTCTGTTGCTTCGCTGGTTTAGAAAGAAGGTAAAGCTCATTAACGTAGCAGGCTTTTACTAATGTTAACTGTATTTTCTGTAATAAATGGCTATAAATAGGTTAAGAGAGAACAAAAAATGGAAAACTGGAAAACGTCAGAAAATAGAGTAGAAATACTAACAGTAAACTATGCAGTGATCGATTGCTAGCCTGTTGTGTTTCTGGGTGGTACTTGTGGTATTCTATGTAGTCATGCTGGTCTTGCTAGACAATTTATTATGGTGTTTCAAGGTGGTGTCTCTGGTATCTCATGTTTCTGTCTGTGGTATCGTATTTGACTTTGCGATAGTGTAAGAAAATTGTCAAGGGTTGGTCATTTCTGGGTGGTATCTCTGGTATCCCAGGTCTCATTTGTTTTAATAGGCGGTTGCAATTGCTAGGTTGTGGGTCTGGTTTTCCATGTAGTCTTGATGGTGTTTGGGAGCCGTGAGAGTGTTCCTAGGTGGTGTCTGGTGTTGCTTTGTTGTGTTGCATAGTGGATGCTGTAGGGGTTGCTGTGGTATCCCTTTTTTTAAAGACTAAAAAAAAAATCTGCTCCTGAAACCTTTCTTGTTAAAATGCTGTATACAAGCCCGAATCGTCCAAATGTGCCAAACCGTCTGGAGTTGGAGCAGTGGGTTTTCCAAAAATGTGCAAAAGTAAATTCTGGCAGGAAAATTAACAAAAATAATTAAGTGGCATAACCAGATATTTCAATTAAATCTCACACAGCTCTTAATCAGTCATCCTCAGCCATGCCCTGATTTTCCAGCTATGTCTCCGTTAACATTAAGGTTAAATTTAAGATTGTCCTTTTTGTGGCCACTGTGCACCATGCAACATTTAGCCTCCACATTTAACCCATCTACGCTAGTGATTGAACTACTGACCTTCTGCTCTCCGGCTTCTCTAACCATTAAACCACTGCTGCCCCCAATTCCTGGAGAGCACTAACTGTCCGTTTGTGTTGCGTCAGCTGCAGTAAGCCTGCGCTGGCCTGTGCTGAAGCATTGTGCTGTGTGTGGGACAGTGGTGAAGGTCTGCTATTCTGTTTTAGACTGCTCGTCACGGATGGATCTGTGATTGCTGGAATTAAAACTGTCCATCTCAGCAATTAGGCTCATGGTAGTGCCTCTCAAAGTTATCAGTTTTTATTGATATGCGACCTCAAATATTAATTTTTATTGAAAAGTAGCTGCTCTAAATTTCCTAAGACTCACCCCTCCAATTTAATTTACTAAAATAAGTGCTTCATTACACCACATGGTGGCGCTAATCAAATAAATAGGGAAAACTTGTGCTGAAGAATATTGGTTATGAAATTCTGATATTTTCATAATTTTTTCCGTCATTACTGCATCTGCGTTACTTAGGAGGATAAAGCAAATGCCAGACAAGACATAAAAAAAGAAAAAAACAAAAGATGCAGAGCTTACAAACCTCAAATAATGAAATTAATATTTGGTGGAATGACCCTGGTTTTAATCGTTTTTCATGCATCTTGGTCATCATTATCTCCTCCACCAGTCTTACACACTGCTTTTGGATAACTTTAAACCAAGCAGTTCAGCTTGGTTTGATGGCTTGTGATCATCCATCTTTCCCGATTTTATTCCAAAGGTTTTCAATTTGGTAAACTCAAATGAACTCGTCATTTTTAAATGGGCTCTTAGTTTTTTTCCAGAGCTGTATATATATTCAGTATCACAGAGTATATACAGTATTGGGATATCATTATCATGATATCGTATTGTGAGATGCCCTATGATTCCAACCCCTAACCAGCATCTATATTGACCATCTAGAGTCTTCTATTTTGTTAAATAAAGGGTTGGTTTCTTTTTGTCTGTAAATCCTCCCAATTTTCCATTATTTCTATTGATTTCTGCTTTGATGCTAAATTATTAAAAGGCTGTAATGATTTCTCTGTGTTGAAGAATTGAGTTTGAAACACTGAAATTTATTGCTGAATAGCACTTCTGCCTCTTCAGAAGGTCTCTTGTGGCAAGCACTCTTATAGCGCTTTTCCACCAAAAGAAAAAGCACTATTAGTGAGGCATCTGGGTTTAGCCTATTAGAAGTAAGAGCAAAGAGAGGGAGGGGCTTATGCAGTACATTTCAAGACTTCAAGTCGTTGGCTTAAGACTTGCATGTATTGGGCTTAAAGCCCTTAATGCTGCTGGGTTCCTGTATGTGTGCTGTGCAGATAATCTGTCATTCAAAAGGTGGATCTCTATAGTGGCATCTGTACAGGAATCTGTGAAGGAAGTTATGTATGGAAAAATGGTCTTCCAGGTCTTTTGGAGCAAAACTAAATATTGAATATATTAGGTTTATAACAATGTGTAGATAAACTGTGATTATCATGTTCATGCATAATGATTTATACATCATTACACTTGTCCATAATAGAATTTATGCAATGTTTGGGTGACTTTATACTAGGGCCAGGTGACATTGTAAAATATTTTCAATATTTAGAGAAATGTTCACAATTTTTACATTATATTTATTGGAATAAACAAAACAGATTGAATGATTTAAGTAAATTTGCTTTTCTTCATCCAATTAAGTGATTTTTAATTGCACTTTCTGTAATGAATAATGCTGTCTTTCTGTTCTTTAAGTGCTTGAGGATCCCTAGTCTGCTTAATCATTTTAGCCAGAGGAGGATTGAGGCTAGCCAACTGTATATCCCCCATCACTAGTGATTCCTCAACACGAAAAGGGTGGAGACTAGCACATGTGAAGTCAGACTCCGCCTCTTTTCAAACTGCTGCTGATGCAGCAGTGCCAAAGTAAAGCGGAGAAAAGCGCAGCAACTCTGTTCTGATACATCAGCTCACAGACGCAGCCTTGTGCTGATTGACATCACCCTAGCAGTGATGAGGGGAAATGGTGACATCTACCCACCCAGAGAGAGGGAGAGAGAGCAAGACCCATTGTTTGCTCTCGGGGCTCTGGCAGCTGATGGCAAGCTGCATGACCGAGATTCGGACCAGCGATTTTGCTTTGGAGCGAACTTAACATGTTATCGACTGCTTATTTTTGCTATTATTTCTGCACCTCTAATATAGATGTTGCATTTTTTTTGGATAAATAGATGTAGAAACTTTATCCAAACTGAAGTTTTTATTATGACTGTAGGTCTGTGTAAAGACTGAGGTGTGAAATAGCGTGGGAGAAACAGCGTCTGAGACGAATTCACTTTAAAACACTAGTCAGCGTCGGGGGGTTAAGTTATACCTGCTCCTTATAACTTCAGACGTGAACGTGTTATTGAATGCGGCTTGCATCATACGGTGTGTCTGAATATCCGCCGAGCCACGGTCATATCCGGCTTCAAGTCTACGGAATCTCTTCCACACACACACACACACACACTGCATCATACTCTGTGCTACTTGCTCCATCTGTTTCCATGCCTTCCCTGTTTTCCTCCTCTTTGCCTGAGGCAATCAGAGTGATTGACACTCAATCCCATTTCATGACAGCTTCCTTCTGCTCACCGAGGCTCTTTACACACTCAGGTCCTTTCACCTGCAGCATGTGTGTGTGTGTGTTGTGGTCTTCCAGTTGCGTTTAAGCCCACTTGTGTGAACAGTGAAAAGAGCAATAATGTTTGGTGTTGAGTGACCTCCATACAGCCTCAAGATTTTACCTTGAGTAGCCTCAGCCTTAAATAACCTTAAATAAAGCCTTTCTTTACTGACTGTTTAAAGAATCAAATCAGTTCAGTCACTCAGTCATATATCCTACAATGAGCACTGATCACATTAACAATAAGATAAAATCTAAGACGAATAAAAATATTCATATGGAGTCTATATAGAAAATATAGTATATTATAAAAGTAGAAATATAGGGAAAATTCTGTAATATCTATAGAACTGTATATAGACAGAATTATAAGTATAATCATTGTATGTACACTCTTTGTATTTTAGTGTCTTCATGAGGGAGAGTCACCTGAATAGTTTTCTCAGCGTCTTGAAGGAAGGAGTTCCTGGAGGTGCTGAACAATAGTTGTTGCTTTTCCTTCACGCTGTGAAGCTCCAGCTCATCCCAATGTGATAACCTCAAATCACCATCTCAGTTCATCAGGTTTAGATCAGGGGATTAATGTGGAGGAATAATACTTATTTTATTCAATTTCTTTTCCAATTTTTCCCAAAGAAAAAAAGAGCACACACTACCCACCCAGAGAGAGCAAGGCCAATTGTTCTCTCTCAGGGCTCTGGCAGCTGATAGCAAGCTGTATGACTAGGATTCGTGATCTCCTGATCATAGTGGCAGTACTTTAGACTGCTGGAACCCTTTGGAGCCCATGTCTTTTTTAACATTTAAACATTGATTTAGAATAAATAAAGAAAAAAACATTAAATTAAAGGATGTGTTCAAACTTTTGTCTGGTGCTGTACAAAAAAAAACTAGATGCTGCCCAGTGTGGTGGTAGCCATTGGCTTCCCATGTGCTTACTCTGGGATACATGTTGTTAAAGTAAAGTAAAAGAAAGCACAGTGTTTGTGTTAAGTGATGGAAGAGGTGTAATATGACTAGTCAAATATTAGTCAAACACCAGTGGTAGGAATGGCTTCACGCTACAACCTGTTTGCTTGTGGATTTTGCACAGATTGGAGCTCTTTATTGTAATTAAGTGTGGTCAAGTGTTGCCGCCCCCACTGTGGAAATGGTGAAATCACCGCGCTAAATGTACCCAGTCACAGTTATTAATCACATTTGCGTCAGGTGCCTGAAAAGGCTTTGAGTGCAGCACTGAAGAACAGATTTTAAGCTAGCCCGGTTGATCTGGGTGTAATCTCTTCCAAACACGTAATTAAAGCAAATTACGGCACACACCGCGTACCATGGGAGCGATTTAATGCCCCAGAGGCTTTGACTATATTTATAGCTTCCCATAAAACACAGAGCTGCCACTAACAGGCGGTCTGCCTTTCAGGCTTACCTCAGACCCAGTGCTTGATCTTTTCGCCGTTAAATTCTTGGCTGTGATTGGCTGAGCTTGGCAGGTAGAGAGGTGAGAGACAGTTCCCCTCTCAGCTTTAATTGCATTTCAGCGAGATGAAGAATGAGCTCACTCTCGCGCTCTTCCTCTCTCTCCACCGCTCTCGCGCTGTTTCTCATTCGTTCTCACTCCGGGTACAAGCGTCCCACAGCCTCATTAGCTCCTGAGCTTGTGTGAAAACAGCAGCAAGCCTTCCTAATGTTAACGCAAACATCAGTTCATTAACACAACGTGTGAAGATGACTCCACATGGACTTCACTTCTAAACTGTGGCTTCTCAACTATGTAAACGTCCCCTCCAGTCAGAGAGGGTGCTAGGCTGTGTGAAGAGCAGATTTGTGTCTGTATGCACTGTTATTTACAATAAATCAGACTGGGTTTATACGTCTGGATGCTGCGAACGTACAGCCATGTGAAGAGATTAGGATACCACGTGAAACGGAATTGAACGGACTTAAGACAGTTGTCAATTGCTAAATGAAATTGAATTAATTACTGTTTAACATAATTTACAAGTCTCAGTACTCTTCAAATGAAGCTCAAATTTTCATATGTTTAAATACATTTTAGAAAAATCTAATGTTTTCATGGGGTATCTTAATGTTTTCTCCACTTTGCTGTATCTGCATGGGTTGCTGTGGTATGGAGGTCGCCATTGGTAACTAACATTTGGTGCTGTTTTTGGACCCCCACATTTTAATCACTCTGGATTTGACCAGGTCATTATACATGTGTTTTCTGGCTATCCAGTCTTTCCATTAAATCAATATGGATGCAATCTATGTATATATGTATGTGTGTATATATATATATATATATATGAGTTGTTGTTGTTGTTGTATTGGGGTTTCTGGCTGTTCTTTTTTACCAGTAATCACATGTGTGTGTATATATACGTCTTGATATGCCAAAGAATCTCGTTTTTGTGTGATTTTCTGGCTGTATAGACAATCAAGAATCAGTCTGGATGCAATCTAGATTTACCAAAAATCTGATTTTATGTAGTTTCTGGCTGCAATCTAGACATGCCAAAAATAGAAATTCCTGTGGTTTCTGTCTGGAACAGACCGTCAATCATTCTAGATTAAGTGTAATTATGCGAAACTTCATATTTTAATGTGGTTTCTGGCTGTCCAGGTTACTACTGATCAATCTGCGTACAGTCTAGATAGGCCAGAAATCTGATTTTATGTGATTTCTGACTGTTCAGATAATCAAGAATCAATCTGAATTCAATCTGGATTTACCAATAGTCAGATTCCATGTGGTTTCTATCTGTCCAAACAATCAAGTCAACCGGTATACTGTCTAGATTTACCAAAAATCAGATTTCATGTGGTCTCTAGCTGTCCAGTCTATGCAAAATCTATACGTATGCAATCTAGACATGACAAGAATATAAATTTCTGTGGTTTCTGGCTGTACAGACTGTCCTTCATTCTGGATCAAGTATAATTATGCCAAAAATCATGTTTTATTGTGGTTTCTGGCTGTCTGGGTTACCATCAATCAGTCTGCATGCAGTCTAGATATGCTAAAAGTCTGATTTTATGTGGTTTTTGGCTGTCCAGACTGTCAAGAATCAATCTGGATGCGGTCTAGCTATGCCGGAAATCAGATTTGGACGTATTTTAGGATGTAACTGAGAATTGAAATTGGAAAGGGTGGTTTCTGCCCCACTCTCACAGGATGGTGAAAGAGAACAGATAGATAAGCCTGTATTACCTTCTCCCCCTTCTAACTTGTCGTTCACGTTCCCTCCCTCCCCCTCCTCATGTCAAAAGGTGATAATTGGCATTAAGCTGCTGCCTTGATTGTTTTACTCTCTGCTCTTTTCCTTCTATTATTTCTTTAATGGTGATTAATTTCTCCTCTTCCCTTCCTCTTTTTTCTTTGTTCAGTAATCAAATATTTATTTGGTGTATTAATGCAGTGCTTTTACCAAACGCTTACAGAATCCATTAGTCAGCCTTCGTGTTTTTCTTGTTGTCTCAGCTTTAAGTGAATAACTTTCAGTACTTTCAGTTTAAGTTAAGTTAAGATGCTTTGTGTGTATGAAGGAGGTGGAGATATATAGGCCATATTACTCTGCAGTCTGTATTTTTTATATTTAATAATTAATTTAATATTGCTATGAGTGGTTGTTGGTGAAGTTTATGTGCAAGAGGGAATCTGTACAGGAATTTAATGTCATAGAAGCAAATATTACCACAAATATTATCACATGTATGCATCTGCTTATAACTTTTATAACTTTCGGAAAAACAAAACAAAAAAAACAAATGTAAAATTTATTGTAAAACTTGTATTTTATCTTTTAAGCAACTGGTTCTTAGATAGGCGGGTCATAGCTTTATAAACCCTCTTTTTGAAATTGACAAGTTTAATTAGTGCTGGGTGGTATTCTGATTCATCTTCAGCATTTTTCACATACTGCCATACCGGTAGAGGAGCTGTGAAGCGCCGTGTAAAACAGCACTGCCAAAGAAGCAGTTAGCATAACAGGCTAACACACCGGCGTTTTGGTAGCTCAGGTCTGTAGAGTCAAACGCTCGTCTTGCGCTGTCCTGCCTTGAGAGAAATGAGAACAGCACTTTATATGAGGAGCTCCTGCTGCTGTTCCTCACTGTGAGTGTTTTTATTCAAGTAAAAGGGGAAAACTGCAGCAAACAGCAATTAATTACTCCGAGGAGAATGGATCTACGCAGTCGATTCACAGCTGGAAGAAAAGTTCCTCTCCTCGCTCCTAGATGTGCCCATAATCGGTTCTGGGTACAGAATGAAGTGATAACTGTAGATATGAGGTGATAAACTTCAAGAGCAGTAGCTATAGCCCTTTTAAATATATTCATACTGTAGCTTGAATGCTAATTTTAACACTGCAGTACCTATAATGACAAGAATAACATTATAATTCAATATTAAACTAGAAATATACTTTGAAATGCTTACATTTTGAGTATTTTAGGACCATTTATAGTTTTAGGGAACTATTTAAAGTATTTGGTTTTGTAAAGGAAGCCATGCTGGAGCCTGTCTGTCTTTTAGGGTCTCGTTTACATTCTTCAGCTGTTTTTTTTTTCTTTCTTTCTGATAATGAAGTCTGATTTCTTCATATATTGTGTAATATATATTGGACAAAGTAAATGCAATAGTAATTTAAGGCCTTAATGCTTTATATTATATGTAGTTTTTAACTGTTCAGACTGTTAAGTCACAAATATATAAAAGCCCACTCATGCATATCAGATAAATTAATAATAATAAAAATACTGTGATATACATTTTTGATCATACTGTCTAGCACTCAGTTAAATAATACAAAAGACCTGTTGGAATTAATACAAATGAGAAAAACAATCTATATAAAATATCTATATTAAATATATAAAGTAATATATACATTTTTCTTGCACTGCATTGTTCTGTATTGCTTTATTGTGCCTTAAGTGCCTAAAACTGAAGCTCAAAAATATGAGGCAAGTAGATTGCAATGGCCTGTCTACTGGGGGAAAAAAAAGTAGATCTCAGGCCAGAGAAGTGTGAGCGGCACCCCTGCTCTAATGCAGTCAGTGTTGATGCTGTGTGTTTTACAGAGCTGCTGGTGATTTACACCACGTTTCTCTAAATTCCCATTTCTGCATTCAAGCAGAGGACTGAGGAGACGAAAGAGAGGGAGAGAGAGAGAGTGTAAGCTTCAGTAAGATTCAGTGATTTCTCTACAGTTCAGTCCTGCTCTTCAGGATTTGTCTGGTCGCCGGCTGCCACCGCACGGCTGCGCAATCACTCTCGCTGACGGACAGTTTCTATTAAGACCCATTGAAGCCTTTGATGCGTCGCGGAATGCTGAAAATATGACTCTAAACCCAGCTGAAGGTTGTGTTCGGCGCGCTTCCACTTCCCTGCGGAATGCTAAGCGAGCTCCCTGCTCTACCTGGTCCGCCTTTTGATCGTCAGGTCCCTTTTGAATATTTATAATGACCTTCACAAAGCAGTTTTTGCGCCGTATTCATGTACGACTTCTGATTCGGAGTTTCATTTAACGTCCTGAAAGGAGGTGGAGGAGAAGAGGGAGAATTTGTGTTCAGTTCTAATCTGCACTGTAGCACGTGGGAACTGCGCTACCAGGAAAAAAAAAAAAAAGATTCCATCAAAATGATGGGATAGGCGCTCAGAATTGCTCTTTGTATGTTGTGCCTGTCCTAATACTGGATGATCTCTCCAGATCTCTCTCTGTACACTTAAATCTCAAGCTGCTGTTTGCTGATCTTTGCTGATGATGAAAACCTCGATGTTGCATGTTTCTCTACACAAGCTTTTCAGGCAATGGGGTCTCAATTCTTATTTATGTTCCTCTCATGAATTAGCTTCACACTCTATCTGCTGGGAACTCCTAACATGTACTTACTAAGATGGCGTAGCTTAGCATAGCAGAGCAGATGATGCTCAATCTGCATTCGTTTTAACTGGAGCTCAACTACTGCTCCAACTTGAAGTCTGATTCTCGAATCCTTTGTCCAGTTATGCTATAACGCTAATCCAGCAAGCTAGCTACCCGTCCATCCATTCGATTCTTTCATCCATGCTTTATTTTCCTCAGTTTTCCACACTGCCACTGTGCTGAAGACTCTCTCGCTCTCATAGCAGTTTCCTATTTTCAGGTTTTTTTTTATAAAAAAAAAAAAAAGAAAAAAGATTGAGTAAGTCTAGTCTGCCAGGCCTAAACCCTAAACCTTAAAATACACTATCATTATTGTCTCCCTCCCAAAAAATAGACAGAACTAACAACATAAAAAAAAAACAAGTCATGATCTAAATTATGATTAATCGCATCATTAAACTCATTTAAGAGAGGGTGCATATTTAAATGAAATTAATCTTTTTGGTTTGTAGGTACTTGTTTATTTTGTGCTAAAAATAGTACGTGTTGACACCATTGTTTTAATAATGGTGAAAAAATAATTGTAAAAAAGTATTGACAAAAAAGAAGTCCTGATTACCTAACTTGGATTTTATTTAATTTTTTTCAAGTTTTGTCTGCATTGCCAAAGTATTAGATCAGAACTCTGTATTAGCAGATACTCAAAACCAAATCAGAACAAAAAAGTGATCGGGACATCCGTTGTGTAAATGTCATCAGTCTAAGCCAGAATCAAGTTCTGGTTAAATGTCCACATCTAGCATAGCACAGTCCTTTTGAGGAGTTCGTAGGAGTTGACTTGTGTAGCTTTGGGCAGCATGTAATTTTAGAGTTTAGAGTATGTAGTAGTTTGTACTTGCAAAGTCTTCAGTCTGTACAGCCAAGTATTCTCTACCACAAACTTGGAACACTTTGTATTCAGAATGCCTCAGTGTATTTGATTGGATCTGCACCTGATTTAATTGGAGTTATTGGACTATTGGGTAATAATGGCACCTTTCAGACAGTCAGCAGCAGCAGTTGGACGTTCACCTCCATCAGTAGGACGTGGACGTGCAGCAGTTTGGCACTGGATCCAGGTTGTGAGATGTAAAGTACTCTTTTGACAAGCGCTATATAGAGAGAGAATGATGCCTTCGTTTAATATCGATCCACGAGGTGAAAGTAACTTTATATTCATTTGGCAGGTAATTCTCCTATTCCACGCCGCAGTGGAGCCCTTATTGCAGCCCGGGTGGCGCAGATGTCGCCTCGGATCTCCCTGCGCAAGTTGAATAGATTGGAGCTTTGTTTTCGGCTTGGCTCGTTGGCTCGCCAATTGATGCTCTGCTCTGCGCCGCTCGCTCCGAGGCGCCGCTCGTGGAGAATCATCGCCATGCCAAGCAGTATGGCTCAATTTCTCTTCCCCGAGACTTCAGCCATATGGCTGGACTGATGTCATCGCATTAGCCCTCCATTGCTCTTATTGTTCTGAACTGGCTAATGGCGCTCTGTGGAGTCGGCGAGGCCACCGTCTCGGAAATGGAAGCCGGCCCGAAATGATTTTTACATGTGCCCTCCATAAATCAAACAGATTTTAAATCTCCTTTCGAAAAGTCTTCATCAAATTTTCATCTGAAGCAGCTAAACTGGCTGTCCTTCACACACAGTCACACTGTTGCTTATGTGGGTCGTGTCTTGCCACTCTTTTAGCGAGTCCTACTTTCCGAATAAACTCGATTTTCTGCGCTAACTAAGAAGACTTTCACAATCTGCATTAAAAAGCTTTTCCTTTCTTACTTTCTTCTTTTTTTCCGCTTTACCTTTTGTCACAGTTGTGATGAAAATAGCTTGCACCGGTTAGAAGGTGAGTGATGTGGGCTGAATGCTGTGGGAACTGAGCCACATCCCTTCATGCTTCACAGCAGATCTACTGGAAGCCACAGTCGCCTTTATGTACGGCAGATGTGCGATTTGTCCATGTCCCTGACCTTGCCAACAGGAAATTACTCTGCACTCAGGAGAGAGGAATTAAATGGCGAACAATAAATGAGGTGTTTGCTTCCCCAATCCTTCATATGATTAAAGGTGCAGTACGCCCAAAATGCTAATACTGTTGGAACCGAATGAGATGTAATGGGGAACCAGTTAGCATAATGTCATTTGTTGATGCTAACTGGCTCATACATTATTCATATCTCCTTGTTTGTGATGTTAGTTATGTTTACAGGAAAAACACTCTTATAGGACCATTGTTTTTGATTAATTCTGTAGAATAGAACCTACAGTATAGAGGAACTTTTAAATCAGATTGTATGGTACTTTAGACATTTGTTAAGGTTCTTCATTCTAACACTAAGGTTTTTAGCTGCAATCATCTCCTTTCCTACCTACCATCAATGCAGTATCAGTAGGTATCTAATGTACTCTGAGGAAAGAGTCGAATCCACAGCTAACACAGCCATCAGCTAACAGACGCCTGTGCTGATGAGTATCACACTGAAAGTGATAGGGGGAGAGCGCCGTCTACCGACCCAGAGAGAACATGACCAATTGTGCTCTCTCAGACTCCGGCTGCTGATGACTCACTTATTGTCCTTTTGTTTTATGTTTTTTTTTTTTTTTGCCTTTTTTTTCATAGATAAAATGTATTCCAGTGTTTTCCTCATTGAAAAAATATCAGTGACCTACATACAAAAAAAAAAAAAACTTTATTTTTGAGAAAGCCCTGGTTAATTAGCCCAGGGTCAAGAATTAAACCCTTAAAGCTGACTTGTGCACAGGGAAAAGCACTCTTATAGAACCATTTTTTTTATTTTTTTATTATTATTATTTTTTTTTTATGAATTCTTTAGAATAACCTTTTTGGGTTCTTCTAGGAACCATGTTTGTAATGGTAGGGTTGTGGGAGTGTGAAGAACTACCTTTAAATCAAGTTTTACATCAGGTGTAAAGGTTCTTCACTCACTTTGCTTAAATAGGGAACTATTGATGAGCATCTGCATCTTCCGATATCTGTGAAGTGAGCCCCGCCTCTTTTTCATTTGTCGCAATATAGCACCATTAGACAGCCAATGCACTTTGAGGAAAGTGTTGAATCCCCAGTTTCAATTCATCAGCTAACAGACACCTGTGATGAGGGATCACACTTAAAGTGATGAGAGGGAGTGCTATCTATCCACCCAGAGAGAGCATGACCAATTGTGCTCTCTCAGACTCTGGCTGCTGATGGTGAGCTCAATCCTTTCAGTCTTTTTTCCAAATTTTTCAAAGGTTTATTTGGGTTTTATTGTTTGCTGAAATTTGTCAGTGTTTTCCACATTGCAAAAAAAACAATAACTCATTTAAAACTGCTTTGTTTTTGTAAGATAAGGAGCTTTTCATTAAGTTTTCTTCTATCCAAAGTGCTAATATGGATTTATGTGATGCTCCATGCTCATCTAGCACGTAGTCCTCGTCTCTTTCAGTGGCAGCTCATCCATGACTGTGAAACATTGACATTTTTACATCTTTTCTATTCAAATCAGTGAAGACAGCGCTGCTGTAAGTGAAGATGGAGTCTTCTAGACGCTTGTCTGCCTGACAGTACCTCAGATAGCTACGCAAAGTGAATCGCTGAGTGCTCCTTAAGCACACAGCAGCTGTTGTGGAGATCTCCTGAATAGTTTAATGATCCACCAGAGAATCAGATAGCGGCGCGTTGTCTCTGCTGTTGGAGCTGTTCAGACCTCCTAATCTGGGGAGGGTGGCTGTGAGAATTTGCAGCTTGCTCTTTTTTAAATCCTCTCCTAATTCCATTTAATAAATATCCTGGGGAAAGGAGTGAATTATTATATATTTTTTCCAGCCAAATAAATGGGTTTGAGAGGAGGAAATTGCCTCTGAACCGGCTTCAATGAGTTTGACCCAAACAAATTTGGGCTTTTAAAAGAAGGCTAGGCCTGACAGGTCACACTGAAGTGTGGCCACTTAGTGATTTTCCTGCTTTTCGTTATATCAACTAGTTCCAACCCTTAAAGGAGGTGACCTGCTCAAATTAAATGGCATGTTCTGAGCCATGCTTTATATCTAGTTCTAGCTCTTGGAGGAGATGAGCTGATTAAATTTAGTGGAAGGTTTTTAGAGAGTTGATATTCTTGATAGTTGGGTCATTTTCCATCTTATTTTAACTCCACTTTTAATTACAATGTTGGTGGCTCATATAAGTGCACCTTAATATCTAGTGCACCTATCAATAAATGTCTATTTTCTGGTCTATGTTCATACATAAGGCAAACCGGATTATAATGTGCATTAAGTGACATAAGTAAGGACGCCTACATAGAAGTGAGCAAGTGGATCGCCATATTTTTTTCTTCTAATGGAAAAGCAGCAGCAAAACATTTTCATTTAAAGAGAAACGAGTGCTGGATGTTAATCTACACAGATTTCTCTCCTGAAAACTGTTTACTTGTGTGAGTAAAGCAACCTCTGTTTATTTACAACAAGCTTTAGATTTCAAATATTTGGTCTAAGAGTGAGTTTTTAGTGAATTTACTTCTATATTGGATTTTTTTTTTTTTGCTTTATTTATCGCATTAAACCTTTACATTCAAACCACAGTGTAAATCTGGCTTAACCAAAGCCTTAAAAACAGACACGAAAGGATGAAACGATAGAGCATGGCCACGATTAGATGTCTTGTGTATTTATGGGGCTGTTTTGCGCTGTGTTGCCTCATCTGTGTTTAAGGTTTTAAGACAGGAAGTCGTCTAGGTTTCCCCCTCAGCCCGTTGGAGCATGCATGTTTAATCGTAATACTTCTCATGCCGGTGTGGCGTCTCAGGGAAATTGGGATCTCGCAGTGCGAGATGAAGCTGTGAGAAGCACACAATGAATGACCTTAAAACGCGAGCCTTTGAATGGTTTGTAAACAGGAATCAATAGCTTGCTCGAGCTTCAGATGTTTCAGTGGCTTCATTAATCTGGCTTTGATCTGGCTGAGCATTTACAGTTAGAGTCTAGATAACATTGATTGCCTTCTTGAAGAAATGTCTGCATGCAGAGATGAGTCGTCTTTGGCTCAGGGTAAGCTAGCCTTTGGCGTTTTCGTTATTGTCATTGGTGGTGTTGTGGTGGAGGTGGTTGTCGTGGTGTTTTTGTAGCGATTGTTTTGGCAAAGCAGTGCAAACATTTTTGTCAGAATAAAATGTACAATAGTTGTAATTCTCAACCAATCACATGGGGAGCATTTTGCAAACCTGTATCAAGCACCTTAGCATTACCACAGCAACCACCTGGATGAGTTTCCATTGTAGGTTTCCATTTAAGACTGTAAATGCTCAGCCAGATCAAAGCCAGATTAATGCAGTTAGAGTCTAGATAACAATGGTCTTTGTGAAGAGATTTGTGTGCAAAGATACGTTTTCTTTGGCTTTGAATAAAGTAGCCTTCACCTTTTACATTATGGTGGTTGTTGTGGTGTTTCTGTAGCGTTTGTTTTGGCTGAGCAGTGCAGGGCAACATTTTTTATTTCTTTATTTATTTTGTTACAATCAAAAGAACAGTAGTTACGCCCAGCTAACCAAATGGGGACCAACTTGCACACCTGTACAAAACACCTTAGCAGTACCAGAGCAACCACCTTGATTTGTTTCAACTGTAGGCCTCCATGTACAACATTTTAATGTGGCTTTAATATAGCTGGACATTTAGAGTTAGAGTGCACTAGTTGATGTACACTAGTAATGTTCAACCAACCACATTGAGGTACCACTGCAACCACTTGCCACTGTAGCAAACATATTTATTAAAGGAATTTACACTTTAAATAACATTTCATTGATTGCAGAAATGTCTGTATACAGTGCAAAACTCAATTTATTTCTCAAATAAAGGTACAGTAGTTATGCCTAACCACCTTGTGGGAACCTCATAGCACACACCATAGCAATACCACAGCAACCACCTTCTTCGTTTGGTTTTGGATAAACAATCCATTGGTGTGGTTCTTGTAGTATTTTCATAGTGGCTGTTATTGGTTCCTGTTGGCTCAAAAGTGCAAAACTTTATTTCTTATGTCTCAAAGAAATTTACACTAGTTACATCAAACAAACCACATGGGAACATATTGGGAACCCCATAGCACCTTAGCAATACCACAGCAACCACCCGATAATGTTTTTAATCATAAGCCTTCATTTAAGACCCTTAATGTGGCTGAGCTTTTCATTAGACATCTAGACATTAGAGTCTAGATAACAAATAGCAAAGATTTTAGCACCACCATTGCAGCACCATATGAACCACCTGGGGTTTGGTCAGTGCTCTTTTGGTTTTGGTATAAACAATCCATGTGGTTATTGTAGTGTTTTCATTGTGGTTGTTACTGGTTGTTGGCTAAGCAGTGCAAAACCTAATTTCTTAAATCTTGGAAATTTACACTAGTTACATCCAACAAACCACATGGAAAACTACTGGGAACCCAATAGCACCTTAGCAATACCACAGCAACCACCTGAATGAATGTTTTTATTCATAAGCCTTCATGTAAGACTCTTAATGTGGCTCTTAATAAGCTTTTACATTAGACTTTGAAAGTCTAGATAACAAATAGCAAAGATTTTAGCAACACCATTGCAGCCCCATAAGAACCACCTAAGATTTTTATTTTATTATTGTATTATAGGCGTTTTATAAGCGTTCATGGATCATTGGGTTACAGTATAGATAACATCGATTAATTGGCGTCTTGCAGTAATGTCTGTATACAGGGCCAAGGCCTCTTTTGGCTTGGGATATACAAGCCTTGGGCATGTGCTCCTCTCCGAAAAACCGCAGGAAACATCTTTTGAAGGTCAGAGTGCTCTCTGTTTAAGACCTGTTAAATCTAGCTGTCATGGATAATGGTATTTCCTCACATTTTACCACGAGAAGCCTTTCCGGCTCTGAAATTGGCTTGCTCTCTGAAGGCGTCTCTGGCTTTGCCCGATGCGAGTCTTGAGGGCACGGCGGCCTTTGGAGGGAACACAGAAAAGCTTATTTCCGAACCTCTTGTCAGCGTCCCCAGCAAAGCAGTTATTTAACGTTCTCTCTGGCTCCGTTTTTGTCACAGTGGCTGCCTTAACCGCCGCCTGTGCTGGCAGCTGTGGTCGCATTCAGCCCCGTCACACGCCTATTAACCCCGAACAGGGCCGAGTCGTGTTAGGACACGGGATCGGGGCTTGCGTCCTCGTTCCGGTCTCTTCAAATAACTTACACTCCTCCTGTTTTATTAGACATTTAATGCTTTTGACTTGGTAAGATTGTTTTTGCAAATGGCTTATTAAAATTTAACAGCGTGTGCTATTCTGCCGACGCGAAGGTGCACCCTGAGCGCCGCAGTTGTACCTCTGTTGTGGTGTCGAGAGGCTCTTTTCACGCTCTGTTGTTCCACATTGGGTTCAGCCCAAGGCTGGAGTGATTCACAAGGCCTTATAATGAACA
The DNA here is from genome assembly GCF_023375975.1 of Astyanax mexicanus. Taxonomy (NCBI): domain Eukaryota; kingdom Metazoa; phylum Chordata; class Actinopteri; order Characiformes; family Acestrorhamphidae; genus Astyanax; species Astyanax mexicanus. The sequence continues at coordinate 75,451,185 of NC_064409.1, forward strand.
CCGAGGGGCAGGATTGTGAAAATGAGGCTTGCTGGTGTACTAGTCCTGCTTCGTCAAGGGTTTGGCTTAGAACTGGGCGATATGAGTAAAATATCAAATCACGATATTTAAAAAAACTTTCACAATATTTTTACATGCGGAAAAAATAAATCAGCAGTGCTAGAATTCTAAATTCTAATGGGCAGTGTGACAATATTTATGTGTAGGGCTGTGTATTCTCAATAACTTGCAATACAATCAATTAGGTCTGTCCCAATAGTTGCGTTATTGACTCTTTCTTGGTGCAGGTATCAACATCCAAATAAAAATAAAATGTATAGGACAAAACACAAAATTACCAAGTGTAAGTAAAAATTCAGTATACAAAATATATAAAAATATAATGAGGTGCACTATGCACTGAATACAGTAACTCTGTAGAAGACAGTAGATTATACAGTAGTTTATACAAATTATATGATATAGTTTAGTATAATATAAAATGGTTTAATAATGTAATAAAGTGCAGTGCAGCCAATGCAATAGTTGAAAAGTTTAACATTTACAGTTAAAATATAGATATATATTATAAAAGAAGGGTCCTTATTTAAGAGAGTAATGGTCTTGGGGAAAGAAGCTATGAAGGTGTCGGTTGGTCCGAGACCTTAGAGGCCTTAATTTTGGTTTCTGCAAAGATGGAAGCCGCTAGAAGAAACCAGGGTGTGAGGGCTCAGCTATGATCTTTGCTGCCCTCTTCTTTTATTCTAGAAGAGTAGAGATCTTCAAGCGTGGTTAGCCGACAGCCAATGATCTTCTCTGCACCTCGCACTGTTCGCTGCGGAGCCAAACCAGACTGAGATGGAAGATGTAATGATGGAGTCTAATACAGCAGTGTAGAATTGGACCAGCAGCTTTGGACGACCCAAATTTTTTGAGCTGTCTGAGTAAAGTATAGTATAGTTATAGTAACAAGCTTATGATGCATTAAACACAGATGTTACCAGTCATTGTACTGTAATATATTGTGACGCTTTTAATACATTTTCAGAAAGTAAGTCTCGTCTTTTTCAAAAGTGAAGTTTTTGTTGACTTTTGGTGTGAAGTGTGATCTAATGACACAACAGTGAGTACAACACTGCTATCAAACAGACAGAAGTACACTAGCTAGCAACCTTTACTTGTGAGCTTTGTTAAACTTATACTATGTTTTTTGTAAATCAATACATGAACTAAAACCTCCCAATGATTCAATATTGTTTTTGTATTATATATATATAAAAAAAACAATAAATGCACTGTTCCACATTATTAAGAAGGCCACAGGTTTCAAGCAATATGGGAAAGAGAATAGAACAATCTCTGCTGCTGAAAAGTGTAAAATAGTGCAGTGCTTGTGTTGCATGTTCTGTATTGAAATGTACAGTTGGGTCAGTCTTTTTTAACCCTTTGAATTCTAGGTTTATTATTCAGCTATCAGTCTTAATATAAACACTATTGTGAATTACTTAGTGTTACCGTTTTTGATCATATTCTATTATGTTAAATGTTGTTGTATTATGACAGATTAGTTATAACAGGCAAGGAGGCTTTCGTCCAGAAGCTTTGATGTCCTTGATATGCATAAAAAAAAAAAAAAATGTCAACACAAAAAGGGAAATTATAACGATTTGCTAAAACATATTTAATTTAGCTCTAGTTTGTCCCCTTTTTGGACACCAGTCAGTTTGACAATTTTGTTTGTCTCTGTCTTTTCCAATCGCAAGCAGTTGTAGCAAATTGACCAGCAGGACGTACTTTACAGAAATGTCAAAATAAATAGAGTAATTTTCTGCGCCTCGGTCCTCATTGCTCCCCGTTCGGAGCAGTTGGTGGGCGCTGGTTCATGGTGCCGCTCAGGCGTGACGTTAGGTGTCCTGTTGTGCGACTGCTCTGAAGGTCCAGTGATCTCTGCAACAGTAATGATCTGTTTTTGGGCGAGTCCAGCCAAAACGCTCTCAGAGCTGCGAGTAATGGCATGAATATTAATGGACGGAGGAATTTAGAAGGCCAAAAGATCAGGGGTGCGGAGATTAGAATTCACAGCACACAGCAGGCCTGCCACTGCGAGATGTTCCACGCTGATTGAAGCATTTGGAGTTGGATCATGCTTGTGGCGCTGTCTCGGATTGCTATTTGAAGTTTAGCGAGGGGTCACATGTAAAGGTGGTCTGGGTCATAAACGGCGTTGACGTGGTTTCATCGCGTTCGGGGAAACCGAGCAGCGGTTTCCAGGCAACTGATGCGCTTGGATGACGTGCGTTTGACGTTTTTGCTATTGTTCGTCATTCAAAATCGAGCTGTGTGCTGCCTTTTTTATTATTCTTATTATTGCATTGAGGAACCATGCAATACATAGACAAAACCCAATTAACTGACTCAACCTAGTGTTGAATCAGTTATCATAGTTTAGCTGGTATGTTGACTGTTTGAACAATTGTAATTGTGTAGTCCTGTAAAATATTTGTCATTTTAATTCTGTTAAGCTGTTTTATTTTCATTATATCAGTGGCATAATATGCTCTTTTAAATAATGATTGTTTATTGCAGACTCATAATATTAATACCCAACCATCTACCTCGTGAGGCACCATATAAACCACCTAGGAATACCATTGCAATCACCTTGAATACTATAGCAAATCATTTAGCAACATTGTAGCAACTATCCAAAACCAACATCCACTTATAGCATCACCTTAGCAACCACTTGGCAATCCCACTGTAACTGGGATGTACATTCCAACACTTGACTTCTTGGCAGCCGATGTTTGACAGTATTCTAGCAACCAGTCACCAATAGCAGAGCAGCTAAATCAAGGCAATTGCAACCACATGGGTTCCCATAGCATTCACCTAGAAGCACCTTAGCAACCACATGGGACAGCATATAAAATATTTAGCAGTGTAACCACTCAGCAACAGAATACCAACCAATTAGCAACACCTTAACAACACCTTAGCAACCACTTTGGATGGCATAGCAAATTCTTAGCAATCCCAGAGTAACTGGGATGCTCTATCCAACGCTTGGTCAACACCATATTCTGCAACAGAATCAACCAACCACTTAGCAACCCCAGAGTAACCACCTGTTATGTTACACCTACTGCCTAGATGCATATACCACTATAGCTATGCTTTAGTGGCCACTAAGTGACACCACAGCAACCACCTAGCAAATACAGCTAATTTTAGATATGTAGAATAGAGTCCAGCAACTGTGTGGAAGTAGGAACCACTGGTTGTTGCTACTATAAATCTACTGGTACTTTAAATGGTACAGTACGGTTGATCTGGGATCAGTACAGCTGCTGCTGCTTCAGCCGTGTTGGAGCATTGGTATTCAGACCGATGAGCTCTCAGCTCAGCTCCCTTTGGGTTTGGCTTCACAGTTTAGTCCAACCTTACGTTGACAAAATAAAGACAGATACAGAGCGATGTTTATTAACTGCTCGGCAGGACCTGCTGGCGGTGAAGTGACACGGCGACGGATCGCTCTGGGAGGACCGGCGAGTCCGGAATCCTGCCACACTTGGCACCGCTCTGACTTTCTCTTTCTCTGAAGCAGTGACTGGGTAACCAGATGGCTGGGCTGTAGTTAGCCTCTAGTGCCAGAGTTTTCATTGCACTACACTGGAGTCACTGCAGGTAGAGTTGGCTATATCGTGATATTTTATTGTATCATGATAAATTCTCGAATCGTATTGATTATATACATTCTTTAAAGACCACTGATCTAGAGTTGACTTATGACTTAGATTCGTAATCAATTTCAATGATTGTGCTTAAAGAATGCTAAACCAACTGTACATTTTATTATATATAGTGTATAAAATATTTTTGTTTATTCGGATGATGTGCAGAAAAGTCTTGCATGAAAGAGTATTTTACATTTTTTAACCATATTGCCCAGCTCTACACTAATTCAAATATTTATTCTTTTACATAGTGTATGAAATACTGTTGATTTGGATGGTGTGCAGAAAAGACTGATTAAAAATCGCTTTTCTATGCATAAATGACTATTTAAAAGTAAGTTTTTATGAACTGGACAATGCTCTAAAATGTTGTGAAAAATATTGTGCATCCTGAAAATGTCTTTAAATACGTGGATACAATATTGTACTATATTGCCCAGATCTAAACTGATCCAATTGTTCAATTTATTAGAGAGACTATAATTAGTACTGTCTAATTGAATGATGTTCTGCAAAAAATTTAATACAAATCACTGTTAAATGCATGAGTGAGTTTGAATACCAATTTTCCCCTGCTGATGCATTTTGTTTGTCAGCACATTGCATTGTGAATGTTAAACATTGGGATGCAGTATTTATACCCTATTGCCCATCTCTACAACTCTGAAAAAAATAAATTCACTTTAAAATGATGAGTTTCTTCGATTTTTACCAAATTGAAAACCTCTGGAATATAATCAAGGGGAGGATGGATGATCACAAGCCATCAAACCAAGCTGAACTGCTTGTTTAACTGCTTTTTGCACCAGGAGTTGCATAAAGTTATCCAAAAGCAGTGTGTAAAACTGGTGGAGAAGAACATGCCAAGATGCATAAAAAGGGTTATTCCACCAAATATTGATTTCTGAACTCTTAAAACTTTAAATATATTTATTATTATAAATGCTGTAAATGACAATATTTTTATTTGGAATTTGGGAGGAATGTTGTTTGTAGTTTATAGAATAAAACAACAATGTTCATTTTACTCAAACATAAACCTATAAATAGCAAAATTAGAGAAACTGATTCAGAAACTGAAGTGCTCTCTTTAATTTTTTTCCAGAGCTGTAACTAAGTATCCTGGTCAGAGCCCTGGGGTCTTTTCTCAGATCACGTGACCTCGCCTGGCACTCATTCGCCAGACTCCTGTTCCTTGTCTGAGGCAGGGAGGTGTATAAAATGAAAAGGTCATCTTCGTATGCATAATGTACTAAACTGCAGGTTTTCCACTGACACCTCTCTTCTGGGAGGTAACGAGTTGTGTTCGTGTGGGCGGTGCCTGAAAATAGGCTGGTGTCTGTATGTACACTAATAGAATAGTCCCGGTTGATGGACACTAATGATGTAAATGACAAAACGCTGTAAAATCTAAAGGAAGTGCCTGTTCTCTCGAGCTTAGTCGATGTAATTCCCATGATGCCTGTCAGTGTGCTGTGACGCCCACTCCCTCTTTAGGAGCTCAGCGGAGAACATCTCTCATACCAATAAGTTATTGATCTTATTCCGTAACTGCTGTAGGTTCTCTGGTGCCAGATAGGGATGTAAAAATACACCCCACTAATATTTTTGTGATATTTTGAGTGAGTTATTTCCTATTCTAAAACAGAATTACAGAAGCCATGTCTTCACACCTGCTAATGAAACCAGAGCTGGCTGGCAGGTGTGTGGTGTGATCGGTCCTGTGTGGGACGTGTGCTGGTGTGGTGTTGGCAGTGCGATGGGTGAACGTTGGCCTTGCATTTGTGGGTTTGTGTAACACTGGTCATGTTTTATGTGGGTTTAATTGTGTGGCCTTGATGCCATTTATTTCAGTAACATTTGTAGGTTTAATTGCGTACTAGTGGTGGTCTAGTTGGGTAACTTTGCTTGTGCGGGGTTTAGTTGTGTAACGTTTGCCCTGCTGTTCATTTTGATTTGGTAGGTTTTTTTTGTAACATTGGCTTAAATGTGGCTCTGATGGTGTGGGTTTTGGTTGGGTAACCTTGGCTCTGTTGGTGAGTTTGGGTTGAGTAGTATTGGTCCAGATGGTAAAGGTTTGGGTTGGGTAACATTTGGACCTGATGGTGTAGATTTTAGTTTGGTAACATTGGCTCTAATGGTGAGGGTTTTGGTTTGGTAACTTTGGCTCTAATTTTGTGGGTTTTGGTGGGTAACCTTGGTCCTGATGGGGATGGTTTTGGCTGGGTACCTTGGTCCAGATGGTGTGGGTTTTAGTCAAGTTACCTTGGCTCTAATGGTTTGGGTTCTGAAACTTGGTCACTGATAGTGAGGGTTTGGGTTGTGTAACATTGGTCGTGATGGTATGGGGTTTGGTTGGGTAACCTTGGCTCTAATGGTGAGTGTTTTGGTTGTGTTAGCATTTATCCTGATGGTGTGTGTTTGGGTTTGGTAACATTGGTCCAGATGTTGAGGGCTTGGGTTGGTTAACTTTGACTCTGATTGTGTGGGTTTGGGTTGGGTAACATTGGCTCTAATGGTGAGGGTTTGTGTTGGTAACCTTGGCTCTAATGGTGAGAGTTTTGGTTGGTAACCTTGGCTCTAATGGTGAGGGTTTGTGTTGGTTCGCTATGGTTCTTATGATGATTTGGTTGGGTAACCTTGGCTCTGATGGTAATGGTTTTGGTTGAGTAGTATTGGTCCAGATGTTTAAGGTTTGTGTTGGGTAACCTTGGCTATAATGGTGAAAGTTTTTGGTTGGGTGATACCAATGCTGATGGTGAGGATTTGGGTTGGCTGACATTGCTCCTGATGGTAATAGTTGTGGTTGGGTGTCATTGTTCTTAATGATGAGGGTTTTTGTTGGGTAACATTGGTCCAGATGTTAAAGGTTTGGCTTGGGTAATTTTGGCTGTAATGATGTGAGTTTTGGTTGGGTAACACCAGTCCTGATAGTGTGCGTTTCGTTGGCTGACATTGCTTCTGGTGGTGAGGGTTGTGGTTGGGTAGCTTTTGGTCGTGCTTCAAAAGGTTTGTTTGGGGAAGGGTGAGTTTTATTTGGATGATGTGGAATTGTTACATGGCATGGTTAATAAAATGCAGCTAATATTGCCCTTATCGATACATTACATTACTTTTTTGCATTGTATTGTGATGTGAAACATGGAAACAGTGAGTTGTAACAAACCTTGATGTCCTGAGTCTCTGCTTGGTGACCTGGGTCAGCTGATTGATCCGGTCTGGTCCGGTTTGGCCCAAGTTCTGCATTTTTTTGGCTGGGCTGCTGACCGGCCGTGGGACGGCTTTTAAATGCGTGAGGCCGTAAATACATTAGGGAAGAAGGTATTTGCTGATGAGAGCCCAGATCAATATGTCCTTCCTAGTAAGCATTTTTTAGATTTATTGGAAGCTCATAATGAAAACCTGAGACCTTGAACTGAGGTGGTTCCAGTGGCCTCACGGTTCTAGCACCTTGTGTAGTTTACCTCTGCTGGGCTGCTTTTATCGTCTTTCAACCTGCATCCCTTTGCCTTTCTTTACCCTGTTTAAAAGACGCTGTTTTTGATGGTGGAGGGTCTGGAGCAGGTGGGACGCTGCCGGGATGTGCTAGATTTATAGCGTGCTCTGTGGTGGACCTCATTGCCTTGGAGATCTCACAGTAAATTGCCGGGAGATAAATCTGATTGCTTTCAAGAGACGCTGACGGGAGGGGGTTGGAGTGGTGGGCTGGTTTTAATTGCATTTCCTTAACATGAAGTGCATGCACTGGGTCGCCCGGGTGCGCCTCGCAAGTAAATGATTATTGGGATGTTTCACCTGTGGCACAGATCGAGGGCTGGAGAACGTGATGCAATCAGTGCTGGAGGTAATCAAGAGCGCATTTGCGTCACACTTGATTAGCAGCGGTGCGAGAATGCTGGCGAGGCCTTGCTCTGCAAGCTGCGACGCCGAGCGCGCCATTGTTTTTCATCTAAACTTGAGAGAAATGCCCGGCGCGTTGTGGTGTCGCCTCTTAAATTAGGTGTTAGTGAAGCACCTGCTTAATTAATAATGTGCAACAAGCTGCCATTGCCAGGTGTGGATACCATGATTAAGAGTTTTAAACTATAAAGAAAAGCTGGCTGAGCTTTATTGGGCATGCCAAACGGGGGTGTATAGAAATATTAACATTAACATATATTGAAGTATTGTATTGATTGGTACTGTATTGATTTTAGTTCACATGTAGTAATTGGAGGCAGACAGTGGTTCATTTTGCATTGTTTTTAAACCATGACCAGTAGATGGCAGTGCTGCACAGTACTGTGCTTCTTAAAGCTTTTGCAATATAATGCCTCAGTTATTACTACAGCATATACATATTCCAACATCCAGGCAGATGCCTAGCTGTTTCTGCGTGGACACTAGATCAAAACTATTTGTCTAGGTGGTTGTCATGGTGATTATTAGTTGCTGTGGTGTTTAGGGTTTGCCTGAAAAGTGTATTTTTTGCACTGATTGAAGCAAACACTCAACCTTTGATATAAACTTTGCTTAGAGTGTACTCTGAGACTAAGGTCCTGACACTTTGATCAGGATATGACTTGTTTGAATCCCGGTCATGCCGCTTGCCATCAGCTGCCAGAGCCCTGAGAGAGAGCACAATTGTTCTCTCTGGGTGAGTAGATCAGCACAAGGCGTCTGTGAGCTGTTGTATCACAGAATCAGACATCTAGAGTTATTCTGTAGATATGTAGAAGTGTTTGTGTGAATCAGCACATTGCTTTGTTGGGAAATATTACCTGAAGCTCTTTATTTAAGGTCTTTATTGGTTATCTGGTTGTGCGAGTTGAAGAAACTCACTTCATTATGAGCAGGTTTTATTAAGAATCCGTGACTTAATGGAGGACTGGGATTTCTCACTATCCTCTACAGATTGCTTGGGAATCAGTTTTTAATACTAAATAATTGGGAGGCGCTCACCACTACAGCTTGCTATTATGGAACGCATACGGCGCTGAAATGCAGACGCCTGGCATCATTAATTTCATATTTCTCAGTATCAGGGTGATATGAACAGCATGAAATAAACTGCAGTAAGTGCTGAGCCTTCTGTCCGTCTGAGTCCGTTTGGAAGAGTGATCTGTTGAGTCATCTGAGCAGCTTCTAGTAGGTGCAGTTTCAAGCCTCTGTGCACATGTTCTCAGTCACACAACAACCTTGCTTGTACTTAACTGGAGGAAAAAAAAAAAGGCTTTTTTATTTTTATGGAAAGTAAGTGACAAAATTTAGCATTAGATCATTTTGGAGCATTTCTACTGGACTAACATCTTATGGATATTGTGCATGTAGGCCTGTCACAATAGCATTTTTTGATTGAGGACGATATATCATCTCAAATTACTGAGATAAACGATAGTCATTTTAAGACAATTTAAATATCACTGACTTAGTGATGGTAAGGCATAACAAAGCATTTATACCTTTTTAAATACAACAATTTAAAATCATAGTTTTCTTAACCTACTGCAGTCCACAATGTGTTTGAAGTTTTTTTTTTTTTTTTAACAGCATGACTGGCTAAAATACTGTTTTCTGTTATGTGAACAAACATTTAAACACTATAATAGACGATATCACTTATCAAATATTATTGAGGTAGTATCCATTTATTGTTCGATAAGTGTATAATGTAATTAATGTGACAGGCCTATTTTAGATCATTTAGCATCACTTAAGGATTGTTTAAAGCTGATTGGTCCCTATCTGATCATACAGATACAGTGCATTGCTATTCAGTTTTCATTTTTTTGTATTTCCTCCTTCTCAGCATTATATACATTGATCTCGAAGTAATTCCTCAGTGAACTGAATGGGAATTTTTCCCACACATGTATAAGTTGAGGTATTATCTTGAGTAAAGTTGAACACTGGTCAGCATGCTCAATAGCAAGGTGTATCTCGAAAAATTAGAATGTCATTAAAAGTGAATTTATTTCAGTAGTCCCGTTCAAAATGTGATACTCATATATTATATAGATGTATTAAACACAGATTGATCTATTTTAAGTGTTTATTTATTTTATTGTTGATAATTATGGCATACAGCAAATTAAAACCCCAAAAACCAGTGTCTCAGAAAATTAGAATATTATATAAAACCAATTGGTGCTTTTGGCAGTGTGGGCAGTGTGCCAAGTCCTGCTGGAAAATGAAATCCATATCTCTATAAAAGTTGTCTGTATCTTTTCAATGATATTCAATAGTTTTTATGAGATGCAACTGTACATCATAAAAGGCTGATATCACCAACAGTGGGCACTAGTGCAGTGATTGGTGGTGATTGTGACTGGAGGTGTCTGGCTGGAATTGTGCTTAGAATAGACAAACGACTCTTGCAGAAATAATTACATCCACATTCAATACAGGTGACTCCACACACAGCCCTGCTTAAAATACCCAATGTTCAATACCAGTGTTCAATACCAGTGCTGATACGATACATTTCATTTGATACGATGCCCAAACAATACTTTTTTTCGATATCTTTTTCTAAATTCTAACCAAAAAATACAAAAATAATTATTCGCACACAACAAACTTGTATTACGGGCACTTATTTTATTTTTATTTTTTTTATTTTATTTTAAGACCTTTCGGTACTTTGTAGTACTGAGACCTTTTGGTCCGTGCCTTTTTGGTATTGAATTTCGATACCCAACCCTAAATATTATGCGTATTAATAATTTGACTATGTTCAGTGTGGTAGTCCCTTGGAGAATCTGACTATACACTAATACATTTCAGTTTTAAAGCATGTTCGGTTAGTCTAAAGAGTTAGTCAAAAGCTAATTTCAGATACGGTTGCAACTAATGATTTAATGATATATATATATATATATGTATTTTTCTAGCATTTCTATCAGTCCAATCTTCCTGAAATTGTGACAGCATGTAAATAACAGCGGCCAGATTTACATTAAAGATCTGAATTAAAGTGAAAATGGTGGAAATGGAGATTCAGGGTTTTTGCATGACAGCTCCTATATACAGGCCGGGTTGTGAAAGCTCTTCTGGCCATTTCCAGGGAGTTTAAGCGCTTTGTTAGAGAGACCCATCATGCTTAATGAGCACAGATCTGGCTTCGCTGAGCACAGTTTCCTTGGTGACCATGTGTGAAATAAATGGAATGTTTTGTCACAGCGTTTTCATTTTAGTCCTGTCATTACTGACTCACATGTCCATGTCGGGAGACGATGCCTTATTTTTTTTTTCTAAAGCTGCGGTTTCGAGCCATCGCTCCCTGATGGTCCGTAATGCCCTGAAATATACAATTTTCATTTCAGTGCGTCAGTGTGTGTGTGTCGTGTGTGTCCTGTTGTCTTGTGGAAGGAGTGGTTAACCTGTCTGTAGCACATTTGTTGCCGTATATTGCATCACACACAGTGGTGGTCATGATCAGAAATGGGTCCAGTCTCTCTCTTGGGTTGTTATAAAGGGTCAGTGTGGAGGCCAGCGTTCTCATTCACACTCAAATACTCAAATAAATAAACTCCTATACATCAATATATTAATATATCAATATATTCATAGCTTCTTTCCCCACTACTGAGCCATAAAATCCTGAGTAATAATGTCACGCTTGTTTTCTGCACAGGCTAATATAAAATTTTGATAACATGGCAGAAACACATGCCGCTGTTCAATATTGCATTATGCTTGAATGTAAACTGGGCCCGTAAAAGGAGGAAATAAAAGAAATTATTAATAAATGAAAGCAGTAATGCATGTTGGCTGAAGAACATGGGCTCTGCGTGTGACTGGACCCCTGTTTACACATGGCTCCTCTGCCTCTGGAGAGAGTGGGTGGTGTGCCTGAGTTTCCTCATGCGCTGTGAGTAATTAGTTGTACACAACGTTTTTAAAGCCAGCCTGGCTTCTGTGGGGAATTTCAGCTGACTGAAAACCATGATGCAGAAGAACGGGCTATAAAAAGCCAATTTATATGTAAATATTGAATAAAATACATATTCTTTGATTTGATTTAATGATACGGTTTGAGTTAATGCGTTTTTTTCATTAATGCAAATTGAGTAGCTGAAAATGTGCATTGTTAATGTCTGAATGTTCAGATTTTCGGTTTATTAGAGCATTCAGCTCTACGCAGCAGCTGTGTCTGAATCAGTCAAGCTCTGTAGCTAGGCTGAACACAGACGCAGCGTACAGTGGTATAAAAACCATAATTTCATGATTTTCCTTTATAAATCATTGGTTGTTCGGCTCGGCAGTTTCAGTTAAATAAATCATATAGCAGAAGAATATTTGAGAAGTGAAATGAAGTTCATAGGCTTCTTCTGCATTAATTACTCTCCCATACAGCCTCTCCTTGTGTAAAGTACACTGAATAGTGAATAGTGAACGATGCACAGTGACTCCATCTGCAGTAAGATGATGATGTAGGTGTTTGGAGCTCTGGAGGTCTGTAGGTTGACTATGACTGTTCTCATCATCCTTCTCCTCTGATTATCTGAGATTTTTCTTGTTTTGCCGCTTCAGGTCTTAAGTAGAACTGTGTCTGTGGTTCTTCTATTTCCTCACTCTGTTCCTCACAGTGGAAACTGCAGCTGAAATCTCTAAGATTCTGAGCTTTTTATATCCTTCCTCTAAAAACGATCATGTTGAACAATCTTTGTTTTCAGGTCATTTGAGAGTTTGAGTGTTTTGAGGCTCCCATGTTGTCGCTCTTCAGAGAAGATGAGAAAAGAGGAGAAAAACTTGTAATTAGCTTCTTAACCCTTTCTCATAATTCTCAGGATTCACCTGTGTGAATGTAGGTTAAGGGTTAATGAGCTTACCAAACAAATGTTGTGTTCCAATAATCAATAAAACGACAAGAATGTCCAAATTTATGCACCTGCCTAATTTAGTTTAAATAATTATTGCACACTTTCTGTAAATCCTTTAAACTTCATTTAACCTCTTAAAAATCACTGTATTAACCTGCTATATGATTTATTTAACGTAAAAATCTGAACAACCAATGATTTATAAAGGGAAATCATGAAAATTATATTTTTTTAACCCTTTTATTATCATTGTGTATATAGAGTAGATGCTCCATATTGTCCTAAAAATTATTGCTATGAACAATATAATTGTCATTTTAGGAGCATATTATGTTGCTGATATGGTGATGAATTAATAGATATATAAAAGAAATAATGCACTAATGCATTGGTTTTATAGAGTGGAGTTAAACTGGAGGACAGAGTGATTGACAGCCTTGTTAGGAAGTGACAGTCGAGCAGGCAGTTAAATTTATACTATTATTGCAATACTATTATTGATAATTTGGTATTGGTGTGTTATTGTCACATTAACACTCTCTTTACTTTTTAAGTTCTTTGCCGTTTTAAGCATTAAAGCATTAAACTGAGTTTCTGGCGCAAATATCCACTCAAACTCTTGGCTTGGTTTGGGAAAACAGGGTAAATTCACTAACTGAAAAGGCTAGTCTGGCTCTGCCTCTAGTTACTACTATGCATACTCTGAAAATTCGCAACAATTCAACAACATTGTGGACACATTTTGGTTTAAATTTGATCTATAAAATTGAGTGAGAGGGAGTGAAATAACAGCGTCCATGCTTTTAAACTTCACTCGTCCACACCAAAGCTGCCTGAACAGCATTGCTTCTTTTTAGTCATTGTGTTCTATTTGGGCCTGGTTCTTTGATCAGTGAGAATGAGGAAGGACCGCGCTTGAGGTCTAATGAAAGCTGGATTCCTGCTTTAATACAGTTCGTTTTCAGTGTCTTGTTGTGAGGCGAGAGGTCCAATTCATCCCTGATAAGTCTCAAAGTGCCACAGCTTCAAGCCCCCGCAGTCTCTTAGGAAAGAGAGCTTAAAGGAAGTGAGACTAATTATCATCTTGTAAACAAAGAGGCAATTAATACTCAAGGAACAGTGTGCATGGGGTGCTGCGCACACATACATATACGCTAAGAATACACTGAATATTTGGCAACAAGAAATGGCAGATAAAGAACTTTAAGTGGAAATATTTTGATATCGAGAGTTAATAATAATAATAATTCCACTGCAGAATGATTTATTGTTTTTAGAATATATTGCAGTGTTTCTTCTAAAGTTAGGCTTTTCTTCTAATTTGCTTGCACTTTACTGAATTTTTAGACTTATAAATTTAAAGCTAAAACAGACAGGCTGGCTCTCTCTAACCAAAAGGCTATATAACGACTAGGGGTGCAGGAAAAAATAGATTTGAGCTCAAATCACGTTTCTAACATTGAACGTTTCAGAATCGATTCTTATTTTTAAAAACTTATTTTTTTTTTTTTTGCGGGTACAGCTACTGTCGCGCGGAGCTTTTTAACTGTAACGAGGAGCTCACCTACTGTCCTGCTGTTAAAGAGCTCCGCTGGACAGTAGATGAACTCTGTGAACTCTGTGTTAAAAAGCTAAAAAGTAGTGTCGTGTTAGTGTTTGTTGTTGCGCCGCTAAAGTATGCAGGATGAAAAAAAAGAAATCCTGAAAAATTCGAATTGTGACCCCAATAATCGATTCTGAATCGAATTATGGAATTCCCAAAGATTAACAGCCCTAGTAAAGGCTGACCTCACACAAGGAGTTTGGTCTGTCATCAACAATCAGCGAGTAATCCAGCTCAGAAATTTAGTTGGATAGCATTTTAGTTAAACTGCTCCAGCCCAGCAGAGATCTGCAGCATTACTTACCTTACCCAAGCTGTTGGCAATAACTACTAAATTGCTGGAGACCAGTGAAGGCAGTCTGTTGCGTCTGCATCCTTTGTTTCAAAATAAAAGCCCTCCACAGGGTTATATAAGTACGTGGACCACCACTGCAAAATGCATGTAGTAGAAACACTGTTGATGCTATATGTCTGCTGGGATGTTAAACAGTCTAAATATATTTGTCTTGCTTTTCAAAGCAAATGCAGATATAAAACTTTAAGTCATACAGTGGTGAAAAAATAGCAAAAATATATGAAAACCCGCTAAGAGAAAATGCATTCAGACACCAGCCTTTGGGCAAATGTTTTTGGGCAAAAGTTCTGAAATATTCGTTTTGGTGCATCACTAAGGAATGTTTTTCCTCATTACTTCAATTTAACACTTTTGCTGTGAGTTCTCACTCTAGAATTAGCTGTTATGTTGACTTACGTTTTTATACAGTACCAGTTTCCAAAAGTTTGGATACTCCTCATTTAGTGGGTTTCTTTTTGATATATATTTTTTACATAGTAAATTTAATATTGAAGACTATATTAGCTGTACAGGAGCACATACAGAATTATTCTAAAAATCAATATACTTTAGATTATTCTATGTAGCACCTTTATTATTGAGGACAGATCTGCACACTCTTGGTTTTAATTTTAATCTCAGTGTCTTAATGATGTAGAGTCACCTGGAATAGTTTTCTCAGCGTCTTGAAGGAAGGAGTTCCTGGAGGTGCTGAACAATAGTTGCTGCTTTTCCTTCACGCTGTGAAGCTCCAGATCATCCCAATTAAATCACCTCAAATCACCCCAATCTCAGTTCATCAGGTTTAGATCATGGGATTGGGTCAGCTTTTTTTAATTGTCTAATATTAATCTACAATGTTGAAAATAAATGAAATAAAGAAAAACATTGAATAAGGTGTTGAGACATTTGACTAGACTAGTGTATTGAGGATATTAAAATTTGTAATAGTATTGCTATAATATAGCATTTGTGATTTCATTATTAATAATTGCATAATGGGGTCTTAAATTGAGTATTTGTTTTATTGGATAAATACAGCTCTGGTAAAAAAAGAGACCATTTAATGAGTTTATATGATTTTACCAAATTAAAAACCTATATATATATTCAAGAGGAAAATGGATGATCACAAGCCATCAAACCAAACTGAACTGCTTGAATTTTTTGCACCAGGAGTAAAGGCATAAAGTTATCCAAAAGCAGTGTGTAAGACTGGTGGAGAACATAATGCCAAGATGCATGAAAACTGGGATTAAAAACCAGGGTTATTCCACCAAATATTGATTTTTGAACTCTTAAAACTTTATGAAATATAAACTTATTTGAAAGCTGTGCATCTTTTGTTATTTGAGCCATTTTTTCATTTGGGAGAAATGTTGTCCGTAGTTTATAGAATAAAACAATTATGTTCATTTTACTCAAATATATACCTATAAATAGCAAAATCAGAGAAACTGATTCAGAAACTAAAGTGGTCTATTAATTTCTTTCCAGAGCTGCGTGTCTATCGTCCAAAAGAAATTCATAATCATGACTGGTCTAGAAAGATGCATGCCATTTTCTTTTTTTTTATATATATTTATTCCTGGTCTAAAATTGCAGTCCAGTCCAGAGCTTAGAGAGAGGACGTGCCTTATGTTTCGAATGCTTCACTTCCCAGCTAATTATTTTTTCAGTCCGCGGGGGGACGCCTACCACATGCCACACAGCCGCTCTATCGTTCACCGTTTACCATGTGTCCTCTACTGGCTCAGCTTAATGCCAGCAGTCCTGAGTGTATTAATCATTAATTAGTTGCAGTTTGATGCAGGTAAATGTTTCCTCAGGCTTCCTGAGGAACACAGCAGCTCCCGATCGTCCTTTAACCAAGTGAAGGAAGAGAAGCTGACACCGGTTTTGTTTGCCGTCATTGAGCTCGACATGAAGCCTAGATCTTAACAGACATGTAATCTGCGTTAGAGAACGTTAAAATATTCACAGCGACTCCGAGGAAGCGCAGCCATCATTAAACGCTTAGATTCCAGATCCCAGGAGGACTGTTGAGTGGTGCTGTGAGCATGTGAGTCTATTACAGAAATAGCCTCAATCAAAGCGCCTCCAGGGAGGGATTCCTTTCTTTAGAGCACTGAGACACAGATTGCCACTGTAGCTGCATTTTGTTTAGTGCTGGAGTTTTTAAAGATCTGGGCAGTACGGACATACTGATGATCAGGTTCTTTTGCTATTTTATCCCAGTATCTTAATGCTGAATATCAACTAGGGATGTTGGCAAGCAGTGTTTAACACAGCAGCTGAAATTTGATAACTAAAACGGATAAAAAAGATGAAATCTACTTTTTGAAGTACGTTCCTGTTGCAGCTTGATGTGTTTAAGCAGTAGTGTGAGGTTCGGGTTAAAGTGATGTTTGACGCGTCTTATTCTGTGCTTTTATTGGCTGGAATAATTACCCGACATGTAAATTCTTGGGTTTTCTAATGGTGCATTAACACTGGTCAGCGCACAGCAGTGTATCCCATTCCTTTACCATAGGAAGCGTCATCTCAGTCAGACCAGGAAATGTGAAGCAATGAAACGTTGAGCCGAGGTGAACTTTATGCAAATGAATCCGTTCAACGTGATGCATCTATCCAATCAGAGATCAGGTGCTTGACTAATAAGTGTCCTCAGCTCAGCTCAGTGTATGAAAACGGGGTTACAAAGCTCAATTGCACATTTTATTTTTATAGATATACATTTATATTTATTAGTTTAAAGGAAATAAGTTATCTTGATTAAATATATTTTCCCATTTATTAAAATGGTTTATTTGTAACGCCCACATGCGACCAGTTGAAGGGGTGCAGTGTAAATGCAATGTATGTATCCTGATCACAGGTATTACCATGTTTCACCAGATACCCAATATTAGCTGTTCACTGTGGGTGGTAATGTCTTCTATTACGTTGTGTATCTTGTTTCATATTCTGCAAGTTTATTGGCTGGTTGCAAAGCGAAAAACTGAAATTAACTGACTTGTGTAAATTCTGGTGTTTTCTAATCATCTGGTTTACAAAAGTGTATGTAAACGTCATGACTGGAGTTACATGGACAATTCTAGCCAGACACCGCAGGTCACAATCATTACCACGATCCTCCCAATACCTGATCTGTGCTGTTCACTGTGGGTGATGATGCCTTCTATAAGGTTGTGGTTACCTCGTTTCTTATTCTGCGAGTTTATTGGCTGTTTGCAAAGCGAAAAACTGATTTGTGCCTGGCCACTCTGGGTGGTTACTTTGACAATTCTAGCCAGACAACGCTGGTCAAAATCATTACCACTGTCCACTCAGTACCCAATACGTGCCGTCCACTGTGGGTGGTAATGACTTCTGTTACATTGTGTTTAACACATTACAGTGGTAATGATCATGTCCACCAAAACAGACAAAAGACTCCAGGCAACATACTTACTAACAAACTTGATTTATCAGATAACTAGAAAATTACAGAATCTATACATCAGACAAAAAAAATCTGAATTTTTGCTTTGCAACCAGCCAATAAAAAAAAAATATTGTCTGACTGCCTGTAACTTCTGGAGTTTTCTAATTATCCAATTACCCAAGTTTATGTAAACGTCTAGTGTAACTGTTTACGTGGACAATTCTAGTCAGACACCGCAGGTCATGATCATTACTATGATATATATTTAATACCTGCCGTCCACTCTGGGTTTCTCCACCCTCGTTTCTAATCCTGTGATTTTATTGGCTGGTTGCCAAGCGAAAATCAGATTTCTCTTTGTTAGTCACTATGTTGCCTGGAGTCATTTGTCTGTTTTGATGGACTATGCTAGCCAGACACTGCTGACCATGATCATTACAGCCCAGTGTGTGCTTTCCATGCCTTTTAATATGTGATATTTACCTCATGTTTTATTCTGAGAGTTAATTGGCTGGTTGCAAAGTGAAAATCTGATTATTATATAACTCAAGTTCATGGGAACACATTGATTGGATTAGTTAAAAACTCATACATATTGCAGTAATTGGATTATAAACCGTAAATGTATTTACTGTGAATGCGAGACTGCGAATGAGGAACTTCATTGATTTTGAATAGTAGCCATTAGCTCTCGTATGATGAGTAAGCAGGGATTGGACGGATGTGTTGGCCTGCTGGCCTGTCTCCTCTACAGCTGATGACTTCTCTCTCAGACTGGAGGAGTCTTTGCTGTGACTTCTGGCAGGGTCTGAATGAACTTCCATAATTGAGTGCAGTCGTTGAGCAAAAGTCGAAATAGAAAAATATCTCCTCTCGCTCGCTCTCATGCGTCTCCCCAGAGCACTTTAATCCAGAGATGAATCTCCTCTGATTTCCCCGGAAAGGGACGAACCTCTGACACGGAGGGCCGTGACCAATTAAAAAGTGACCTTTGGAGTTAATAGCTTCCTTTTGCAGTGAGTGAAAAGCCGTGGAATGCCGCAGCATCCTGACGGCTCAGCAATCACAAAGCCCATTCTCGCTCTCGCTCGCTCTCTCTCGCGCTCTCCAGAAAACTCTGTTCGGCTTCGGTTACTCACTCCACACTCATATAGAATCATTTGGGCTGTGTATTTAGGCTCTGTCCAGGCCTTATTAATCAGTTTCAAAAAATGATGTTTGATTTCACTTGGTTTGTGAAAATATTTTCGTACACACAGCATGAGCATGTCTTAATGTATTTTTAGCTTAAAAAAGGCTATAATTGTTTGTTTTAATAAAAAAGTCTCTCTTCCCAAAAATGTCTTAATGACAAGTACATTAACTAAAGTTATAACAGTTTACACAAACTTTCACTTAACCCTATTTTCAGTGCAAGGACACTTCCATTTTGTACATTTACATTTATGGCATTTTAGTTGATTCTCATATCCAGAATTACTATTACAGTTTTTTTCTATTACAGAGGTGTGTCAATGTGGTGTTGGGAGTCTAGCCCAGGGACTCTAATTGGTGTAGCACAGCGTATTGACCCCAGTCTTAGAGTGGTGTTAACCACTGTGCCAAACCAACCAACAGGAGCTGTAAATTAGCAAATTTGTCCCAGAGTGAAATTGAAACATCTTAAAGTCTTAAATTTAATTTCCCTATACCCTGGCTAGCCCTAAATAGAGTGAGGTCACTCTTATTGAGGTGCTATCAGCTGCTGGTCGATTATGGCCTAAAAAAAAAAAAAACTTTAATTCCCCCCCTACTAAAAATCTAGCTACAATTGACAAAGAAATTGTTCAAAACTAGGTTTACCTGTTTAGGTATCGTTTTCTGATATTTTAGATTAAAAAGATAAAAACATCTAAAATTAAAATTAAAAATAGAGTTAACTGAATTAATCGTGAAAATCGCCCAGCAGTACCATCAACACGTACTTAAAAAATGAAAAATGATTAAGAACTGGAGTTTAATGCAGAATTAAACTGCTTTGTATCAAAATAGTGCACTAGGCACGTCTGGAAACTACTAATTCTACATCTAAATTTAAAAATAGAAATATAGGTTTGTAATGGGACCGTATTTGCATTTATTTGCTTGTGTAAATCTGGAATCTAGTGCTATCTCTTCGTCTAGACAATGTTATGCCCCATGTAGTTCACTATATAGGGAGGAAGGAGGGTTTTAAGATTTAGCCACACACATGCATGCATTTTGACATCAGCATTTTCATAAAGATATACATGTTTTCAATGTTCACATGATAATATAGAAAACTGTACTTTGAAAAGAGTGGTTTTAAATATCTCATCATTGAACAAAACATTATTTTTCATGTGAACAGGCCCTATTTAAAGTGCTGGGTAGTATTGATAAATTTATATTTATACCTTATTTTCCTCTAAATTCATAACCCAGATATGTAATTTTTTTTTACTTTAATTCCATTTAATAAAACATTTGAACCATGGTGATCTGTGCTAAAACTGTTTCTTACAATCCTTATATAGCTTTATATAGCTTGATTTTCTGGCCTTATGCACATATCCAGTATTTTCTACATTGCCTATCTGCCAGTACTTGGAGATGGTTTCCCACACTGGTATTAAGCAGAGTCATGCACTATTTATCCACTAACAGCAAATCTCCATACAAAATGCTGCTATTCAAAACCAGACCTAATCCGTGTCTGGATAACTGGCCCATTAAACATTTATTACATGTAGAAATTGGGTTTAAATGTGCTTGGATTTGGAGCAGAGGAATAGAACATGTATTTTTACAGGGTAACAAATGGAGCAGATTAATAAAATAAATGCAGATATATTTAGTGCACGTATAGAGCCTCTTAAAATATCTGATTTGGATCTCAAGATGCTGGTCTAATATAAGCATCGGTGCAATGCTGATTATTTATGTTTAAGCCATTTCTGTTAATATTATGGATGGAAATGGTATAATTTCTAGCTGGATGCTATTTAGAATAAAGAAGTAAAAAAAAAACTGCTGCAAAACAATAAACAACACACGTCTTTTCATGTGTTCTAAAAACAACCATGAGTCAATGATGCATGCTATGTATAATATATATTACAATTTGTCAGGGTTCGTACAGTTATGAAAAAAAATGAAAACATTTAGAAAATTTTAAAATTGCAATTTCCAGGCAAAATAAAAATACCCAGAAAGTTCCATGACTTTTTTTCTAAAAATTTGGTCTACAAATCTTTGTTTCAGTTTATCAATGGCGAAAATCTATTTATAGCTACAAATACATCAGCTCAGAGTTAATTCACTAATTTAGCCTTACACAATATAGCTCTGACACACATTTTTTTATCATTAAAGATTGGGTCTGATTCTTTTTAGACCTATTATAATTGATTTTATATCGAATTATAGTTTTAGTCGAGTTTTTTTTTTTTTTTTTTTATTGTCCATGTCTGCACTGATGTTTTAAAAATCAGATCATGAAAATTTGCCTTGAAGGCATGGAAATGTCATGAAAAAATCATGGAATTTTTTTGGTTAAAACCTGTATGAACCCTGATATGAGGTTTGAAAATCAACACCATTTAATAATAATTAATTTTATTTTATTCATGATGCACATTGGCCCTTTTTTCCCTTTTAAAACAGTATAAACTAAATAAATGCTTTTCTAAACGTCCACTGTTGTAGGACATCTGTGGCTGTATTATCTCTCTCTCCATCACAGTCTCTCGCTCTCTTTTGAAATAGTCCCCGGAAGCAATGCATCTGTTAGCAAGTGGCCGGTGGACTCCCTGGGGCATAGCTGTGCTGTGATCATTCCACTTGACTGTCATTCAGTTATGCTGCCGAGCCCATCCAGGTCTCCACTGAAATACCCCCGAGGTCATCATGACTTAGCCATGATAGACTAGGCAAGACGCATGTAGCAGCGGAGTACAACAGAACAGAAATCTACAATAGTGGAAATGGTAATATATTTAGTTTTTAGCAGTATGCGCTTTTTATATGCTATTAAACCAAAAGAAAGATTGGTACATGATGACCGGCCATATTTTGGGAACATTTGTTGGATTAATTTTCTCTAGAAAATGTTCATTTTGGTTTTACCAACCAATAAAAAAAATATATATTTAGTTTTCATCTGAAATTAAATGTAAAATGTTTTTGATTTCTATAAACTGTGATATATAGGGCTTCCCATTAGAAGTGGCAATGGCAGGGGTCCAAGCGCTGTTTAAACATAATCAAACCATCAAAAAGGAAATGCTGTCTTATTTGACATTTGGATGACTAGTTTCTGTTCAGTTAGTCATTTAATAGAATAGTATTTTGATCTCAGAATATTGGCAAATTTTAATGTTAATTTTCAGCATATTAATCTTAAAGTTTGAGTCTTAGATTGTACCAAATTGTTTAATCTTTCCAAAACATGGGATAATCAAAAACAATTTATTAAGAATGGTGTAACACTTACTGTTTAACGTACCTCATTTTTAACACTAATAGGGGCACTTAAAATCCTTTTAATTTTCCCAAAGATCGTCAGTTTGCCTTATAATTCAGTGCATCGCATGTATGAATTCTACCATTTAGGTTGTAAGGAGCAGTAAAGCCACGCTGCTGAAGTACAGAGTTATACAGTTCTCTCTCTGAGACAGGAAAAGAAAACTGTCATTTTAGTAAATTATTGAATAAAAAAAATGATGAGACAATATAATATTGTAATAAGCAAACAATTATTGGTTAAGAATGATGCACCCCCTTACTTTTAATTGAAATAACTTAATTTCTATATTTTTTACACTACTTAGGGGCGAGTATTATCAGCCAGTAGCATGCTGCTAACTCCGGCTAGCACTGCTGGAGCAGCATTAGCCAGATCACTCACGGTCCCTTAGTTTAGCGTTGTTGGGTGCCATTTTTGTCCCACTAGTGTACCAGTGATTAGCTGCTAATGCTAATGCTGCTGCACCCAGCCTTAGTGGAAATCTGAAAATATAAGAATCTAAGCTTTCTGTAAATAAACTGAAGTGCTTTTCATTAATTAGTTCTGCTGACTTGGGCAACCCTAGCAGAATTAGAAGGGAAACATGGCGAAACCCCTGTTCCTTGCTAGTGTCACAATGTGCCCTTATCTGGTGCACCTTATAGTCTGTAAAATACAGATTTTTTTTTTTAATTGAAAGTCAGGAAGTGCACCATTCTTAATAAAGAATTGTTGACTTTAGTATTATATTTTCATCCTGTTATTTACCAAAATTTCAGGTTTCTTTTTTTTTCTCAGTGTTTACAAAATATTGTTACATTTACTGTTAAAATTGCATTTATTTCTAGGATTTTAGCCCCAAATTTCACAAAAATGAATTTTTTCTAGAAGCACCACCACCTATATACAGCATACTACAGTGCTGTGTAGACGCTGCACTGCACATCCGTGTTGGTGTTTGGTTTTTACAGTACACACTGCTGGCCCCGCAGTGATGGACTGAGTGCTGCGTTAGCAGTGGTGGATGGCACATGAGTAAAGTTGATTTGTAGTTGTATTAGCCTGGCTGCTGCTTGTGATCTGTAATAAAAGGGGTATTGGTAGTTTTATTAGCCCTGCCGGTGTACTGGTGGTCTGTAATAAAGGAGGTGGTGAAGCCCACCTAGGCTTGGTTTAATTAATAATGTGGTGGGTCACCACTGGTGCTGCTGCCGCTGCCGGGGTTCTGTTACCAGTCTGCTCCGTATCAATGAGAATCTTATTTTACTTATTTTATAGGAGATGTGAAAGAGAGAAAGAGAGAGAGATGCTGGAAATTGCTTTTCCTTCTCTTCCTCCTCCTCCTCCTCCTCCTCCTCCTGCTGCTCTGCAGAGTATTTGCAATTCAGTGTGTTCCACAGGCTGGTAACAGCTGTGTGGTGGAATAGTGTTTACTTCCTTGCTTGCACCATTGAAATAGCTGTAGCAGCAGCGCATTTATTCCAGCAGGATTCACCACTGTACACTGCGTATTGCCTTTGTCAGAACACATATTACACCAAATGTTTGGTGAAGGCCTATTAGTCTCCCAAACCTCTGTGTATGTAAACGCTCCGAACGTCTCCGCTGGAGTGTTTTTCTGCTCTTCTGCAGACACTGGAACTGTGCACCTATTCAGAGCTCATCCCCTGGTGAATAAACATCACATTTTACAGCTTAAAATGACTTAAAATGACTTCATTTCTTGGTTAGAGCTGGGCAATACAATACACTGTTGGAGCAAATGTATCAGGGACTAAATTTTTGGTACAATATGTTGATATTGTCCTAAAAAAATTAATTAGTAATAAATTATATTGTATTTTTAGATCAGTTTTGTGCTTCTTATATAATGATAAATATAGGAGCATAACAGTTAGGGCTGTGTATTACCAAGAACTGAGATTATGATTCAGTATATCACAGTATATGATGATTCTCTTTATCGTAAAAGCTGAGTACAAGAACACTTAAGTGTAAATGAACACTGACTGCTATTAATATCTAAACGAATTGCAAATTGGTACTGATTTTGAGCAATAAATCAACACAATATTGTGGTATTTCTTACTTTTACAGAGCTATGAACCTTTCATTAATAAGGCTATTATAACATCAGCATAGGAATAAGGACATATTTAAATACCCCACATATATAAAACCTACATAAAATAAAATCAACATTTTTAATCAAAGTTAACATATCAGCTCATTCACTTTAATGGACTTTTCTCACCAAGTAAACATAATGGGTGTTAAGACCCTTTGCAGCATAGCTGTGAGGATTTGATTGGATACACCAGCCCAGCAGAAGCCTTAGTGAAGTTGGGATGTTGGTTGATTACCACCCCGACATATATTGTGAATATTATGTTGAAACAAATATATTTTGCGGCTGTAACCCACACTAGTTTGGCAATGCTTACAGCCAATCATCTACAGTACTGTACAAAGGTTTGAGGCACTTATGAAGTATCTTATCTTTATAATATGCTCACTGATGTTGGAATAAATACAAATAACATCAATACAAATAACTAGTTTATATAGTTCATCAAATCAGCAGCTGGTTTGATGGTAAATCAGAGTTTAGTGATGTAAATTAGGTGAGCTGCTAATTAAATTATCACATCTACATCTAGGAGAAATCTTGAAGCAATCTTGAACCAATTTATTAACACTTTACGCTAAGTGTTAATAATAACTATTTTAACTAATGCGTTAATTCACGTTAAACAAGACATGAGGCAATGCTTATATAACGTTATTTAAGCATGAAACAACAGCATTAATTACAAAAATATAAAATAATACAAATATGATTGGTTAACATACATTAGTACATAAAACAAGTAACTGGCTACCACTGCGTAAGTGTTATCACTGCCAATTATATTTATAACTAACATTTAGTTCATAAATATTTAACAATTACTGTATGCATAACTGCAGTACATGAGCAAATGACAAGAATATTAACTAATGCAGTTACTTGTTTATCCAACATTAGTTAACACTATTAATAGAAGATTTATTAAGTATCTTAACAAATACTTCATTTGCAATGTTAGTTCATCTACATTTCATTTAAAAGTAACATTAATTAATGCTGTTGTTCCATGTTTAATTAACATTACCTAAGCATTATTAATGCTTTACCTCATGTCTTGTTCATGGTATCTATTGGGCTGCAACGATTAGTCGATATAATCGACAAATGGTTTGCTCACACAGTTTACAATTAACTTAATTTGTGCCTCTAGAAGTGCCCAAACACAACAAATTACATATTTAATCACTAAATATCAGTACTTTACACATTTAAACAACTTACAGATATTTAAATGCCATTTAATTCTTATCTGCTGTTTCTAATGTTTTTAAAGATGGCTGAAATAATCGTTGACTAATCGACTAATCGAAAAAATAATCGTCAGATTAGTCAACTACCAAATTAATCATTAGTTGCAGCCCTAGTATCTAATGCATAAATACATGTTAGTCAGTCAACCCTTAATGTAAAGTGTTAACATCAATTCTTCAGGCTAGCTCACTTTCTACAAAGTAAGATTCTTCTTTTTTTCTGTGTTTATCTTTGCCTGCATTTCTAATGAGCTCCACAGATTGAGATGTGCAGTAAAAGATCATCTTTTGGGAAGGATGTATGAAACATATGCATCAATGCCCTGAAGATGCACGGTAACTGTATATTTGGTCAGTTATTGGTTTCTGTAGTGGCTTTTGTGCCAAAAACTGAAATTCCCAAGAATGCAGAAAATCAGAAGTCGATCTCAAAGGCTATTCAGTGTAGCAAACCAAAGAAGGAGATAGAAATTGAGAGAAAGCCAGAGACTCGGAGCCATAGAGAAGAAGAGTCACATGTAAGCCTCCAGCAAAACACAGTGGCAGTTCTCCCCATTTACTGTGTGTTTAAGTCATGAACCAGTGGTCTAGATAATCATTTCCCACCACTGTCAATCATGTAATGTTTATCAAACTTCCTGTTTCGCGATTCCAGCACCACTCGCGTCCTGGGCTAGCTCAGAACACCAGAAATGCCCTGCTTCATGATGGCACTTATTCAGACAGGCAGTAATCTCGGTTGCAAAGGGCAGAAAAGTGCTGGACTTGGAATGATATCAAAAGCCATTTACTTTAGATTGCATTCTTTCTCTCTTTTCAGTTTCATCTGGATTCGAGGCAAAGATAAAATATTCCATTTTGGCTAATGTCTTACTCACCATGCTAATGAGGACATCGCAGACAATTCGAGATTTTAACATTTTTATGTGGAGTACCAAAAAAATTAGTTCTCAGACCCAAGCCAATTTCACCCCTCCACTCAACCCTACCATTAGCTCTACCCCTCTGTCTTGCATGTTAATGCCTAGGAATAGTATCCTGTTTCTTGTTAGTCTGGAGGGGTAAGTTAGAGGAAATGTTAGATTTTTGAGATTTTTTTTTTTTTTTTTTTTTTTAAGAAGCTCACACTCAAATCAGAAGGCTATGAGAATCAATGGCAAGATGGTGCAGCACAAGTGACCAAAGAAAAACACAAATTTAGTTTTTTTCCTTGTTAAAAATGACAAATCACTATATAGTTAGGCTAGATTGGCTGGAGTCTTGTTGGGGCTAGATGACTCTACAAACTGATTTTTCTCAAAACATTGGGCTATGAGAATCACTGGCAAGAGGGTGTGGCCAAAGCGACCAAAGAAACCCACAAATTTGAGTATTTCCCTTGTTAATAATGATAATAACCACTATATTAACATAGTTTAATGTGTAGTTTCATTGTTTTATGGCTGTTTTCTTTATAGCAAGCAGACAAATATTACTAGGTTGTGTAGCCAACTTAAACATTCCACCTTAATATTAAAAACTGTTTACTTTTAGATTTTACTCCTTATTTTGTCTTGAATCCAGCAGCTAGATATTAGCTAACTTTCCCATTCCACCCTAGTATCAAAAGCCATTTCCTTTAGATTTTACTCCTTTTGCCTCAAATCTAGATAAAACTGAAAAGACAAAGTTAAAATGTTCTATTTTGGCTAATGTCTTATTCATTATGCTCACGTGGACATGGCGGACAATTTTTGAGAATTTAACATTTTCAAAAGGATGTTTTAAAAGTTGTTCTCAGACGCAAGTCAATTTCACCCCTTAACCTCTACCCCTCTGTCTTGTATGTTAATGCCTAGGGATAGTGTCCTGTTTCTTGTTAGTCTGGAGGGGTAGGTTAGAGGAAATGTTAGATATTTGAGATTTTTTAGAAACACACTCAAATCAGAAGGCTATGAGAATCACTGGCAAGATGGTGCAGCACAAGCAACCAAAGAAAAACACAAATTTGAGTATCTTCCTTGTTAAAAATGACAAAAATCTGTATATTGTCATAGTTTAATGTGTAGTTTCCATGTTTATGGGTGTTTTCTATATAACAAAGTTAAAATGTTAAATTTTGGCAAATGTCTATTCACTATGCTAATGAGCACATGGTGGACGATTTGAGAATTCAACATTTTTAGGAAGAGAACCAAAAATAGTAGAGTCGTTCTCAGACACAATTGAATTTCACCCCAGGTTCTTGTTAGGCTGGATTGGCTAAGTAGGGTAAATGTTAGGGCTGGATGCTCCTACAAACAGAATTTTCTCAAAACATTGGGCTATAAGAATCACTGGCAAAATGGCGCAGCACAAGCGACCAAAGAAAAACACAAATTTGAGTATTTACCTTGTTAAAAATGATGATAACCACTATATTACCATAGTTTAATGTGTAGTTATTGTGTAGTCTTTATAGCAAGCATACAAATATTACTAGTTTATCTAGCTAACTTAAACATTCCACCGTAATATCAAAGGCTGTTTACTTTGTTTTTACTTGTTTTACTTTTGTCTTGAATCCAGCAGCTAGATATCTATCTAACTTCCCGATTCCACCTTAATGTCAAAAGCAGTTTCCTTTAGATTGACTCCTTTTGCCTCAAATCTAGACAAAACTGAGGAGACAAAGTTAAAATGTTCTATTTTGGCTAAAGTCTTATTCACTATGCTAATGAGGACAAGGTGGACTATTTGAGAATGTAACATTTTTGCGTGGTAATGCTTAGGGATAGGGTCCTGTTTCTTGTTAGTCTGGAGGGGTAGTTTGGGGGAAAAGTTAGATTTTTTTTTTCAGAGCAACACTTAAATCAGAAGGCTATGAGAATCACTGGCAAGATGGTGCAGCACAAGCGACCAAAGAAAAACACAAATTTGAGTATCTTCCTTGTTAAAAATGACAAAAATCTGTATATTGCCATAGTTTAATGTGTAGTTTCCATGTTTTATGTGGTGTTTTTCTATATAACAAATTTTAAAATGTTACATTTTGGCTAATGTGTATTCACTATGCTAATAAGCACATGGTGGATGATTTGAGAATTTAACATTTTTAGGAAGAGAACCAAAAATAAAAGGAGAGTTGTTCTCAGACCCAATCCAGTTTCTCCTCTTAACCCTACAGTTAGCCCTACCTCTCTGAACCCATACATTTGGGTGTTTTCCTAGTTTAGTTTGTTTTATGGCTGTTTTCTATATAACAAGCATGGACACACATTGGTTGTCTCAGCAGCTACATATCTAGCTAACTTTCCTGTTCCACCTTAAATGGTGCAACAGATGGCAGAGGCTGCATCATTTAAGGTGGAACAGAAAAATAAAAGCAAGTAAAAGCTAATAAAAGCTAATTTTGACAATCGTTTTTCAATAAAATAGTTTGTTGGTACTGAAATCTGTTTTGGCAATTATTGGTAGGTTTTTGTGGCTTTATATTCATGTTGATATTGTAATTATATTATTTTATTGAACGTAAATATGTATGTAAAATGTAATGCGACCTCAGTTTTAGCCATATCTGATATAATACTGATATAATGGTAATATTAATGCAGATGAACCTTTTAAAAAGTAATATAATTTTACCTAAAATTTGATTCGGTAGTTTGGAGTTTTAAAATATCTGAAATAATCAAACCAGTGATTTTAAACAAAGTTGACAGTTGAAGGTATTTCACCATAATGCAGAGAGAGTGATTACCCCTACTCTATAGTAGGTGTAATTTCGAGGTCAGCAAATATGATTGAGGTTATGTCCATCTTTACACATAAAATATTCATTAAAAATCAAATCAATACCATGCTTGAGAATCAGGTCAGCCACAATAATTATGTTGTCAGCATGACCTCAATCATTTTTGCTGACCTCAGTATCGTTAATGAACCCAGAAGTCCTGTTTTTGACATTTATATAGTTCATTATGTTCTTAGTGAGGGGGTCTTAATGTGAATGGGTCAGTGTTGGCTGTTTAAAACCACTAAAACATTCATTTTAGTTTATTTATTTAGGATATAGAAACATTCTTATTTCAGTTAAAATGCCTGAATAGCCTTAAATAAAAGTGCATTGATCTTTAAAAGTGCATCTTTAAAAAATCAGTATCGCTGTAAAGTTACTTTATTTCTTTTAACTCAGTTTAAAATGTGAAACTCATATTATATATATCACAGAGTGCTGCATTTTAAGCATTTATTTCTTTGATTGTTTATGATTATGGCTCACAGCCAATGAAAAACCAAAAATCAGTGTCTCAGAAAATTAGAATATATAAGACCAGTTGGTACTTTTGGCAGTGTGCCAAGTCCTGCTGGAAAATAAAATCTGCATCTCCATAAAAGTCGTATCGAGTCATATCAAGTCTAAAGTCAGTGCAGTGTTTTTACGCAAAATCTTACAGCACTTAATGCTTCTCTCTGCTGACAACTCATACAAAGATGCAGATTTCATTTTCCAGCAGTACTTGGCACATTGCCAAAAGTACCATTTCATCTTAGATAATATTCTAATTTTCTGAGACACTGACTTTGGGGTTTTTACTGGCTGTAATCCGTAATCATACAACATCAACAATAAAATAAATAAGCTTAAAATTGATCCCTGTGTTTAATACGTCTATGTGAGTTTCACATTTTGAACTAATTTACTGAAATAAAGTAACTTTTAAATAAGATTCTATTTTTTTAAATACACTATTATATTATCAATTTTAAGGCATAAAGTGGTATTAAAATAAGACAATGATTTTATACAGTTATAGACACAGACCAATCCCGCTGTTCTGATTGGATGCAGAAACAAATTACCGTTTCTTTTACTCAGATTCTAATCAAGTTATGCTTCATTTTTTTATACACACACAGCATTAAGACAGTTTTCCTGTGATTTGATTTAAAATGTTGCAATATATTGGCTTTACTAACTTATATATAACAATATGCTGTATATTAAATCATAACCCCTGTATCGTCATATTTATCATATTGCCAAGTTCTCCAAGCCCATACACAGCTTCACACGGTACCTTTACACAAATCTTGATATTTGTGTTTTTAACCCATTTACTCTTGATATGATAATAATGATTCTCACAGAGCAGATCAAAACCTGGAAACATTCATAAATTGTAACATTTTATTTAAAAATATATGTTTTAAGGACTTTTTTTTTTCTCCAGTTGGCCACATCTTTATCCACTATACATATATGAAATTTTACATATACAATACAAAAGGAAAAGAGGGTGTGAAAAGCATTCATTTTGCACAAAGAGTTTGAGGGAGTGTGTTCTCAGAAAGGGGGGCAGGGGGGAGGGGGTTTGGGCAGAGTCCGGAGCAAGAAATTCAGCGTTATGACGAGAAGAACCGGAAATCAAACCAAATAAGAAGAAAAAAAATAAAAAAAGAATGTTTACAAGTGCATGAGTGAGTGCAAATGGATGCGTCTCCACAGAGCTGTGGATTGCTGTCACTTGAGAAGCTGATTGGTAAACAGTGATATGTCGTTCCGTGTCTGCCTGTTCTCGCCTCTGCAGAAGATAATGTATTACTGTTTTTTTTTTTTTTTTTCTTTTTCTCTCCTGCCCTCGTCTCTCTCTATATCTGTACTCGCACGCTAGGAAAGAGGTCAATCACTTGTTGCTCAGATGGCGCCGAAATGACGAGATAAAATCCTTCGCTTTGCTTTAACACATGCAATACAACGCTTTGGGAGGTACACAAAGTGGAGAAAATTTACTTTTTCCTTTTCTTCCCTTTTAATTTTTTCATATTTTTTGGTAAATTTGAAACTATAAGAAAGAGGAAGTTGAAGTGGCTTGGCTTCGTTGATGTTCTTTTTAACAGGGTTGGTTAGTTCAGAAGCCCTAGGCCAGAAACATACTCAAATTAGCAAGTATGCTAACGCAGATGCCAGTGTTGCACGGCCAATGCTCTACAAACCTGAGCTTCTTTTATCATATATTTTAACAGTTTAACCGCCAAAGTACCGTAAAAATGCTCAGTTAGTTCTCAATGGGTTGTGATAGAGGACTATTCGCATTGTCTGTCATAGCTATAACCCTATCCTGTTTACAGTCAACTGGAATTAGCACAGCAACAGTGCTAGCTACATAACATTTTGGCTGTTGCTGTAGCCCACACTTGTTGCAACATGTTAAAATGTTTTGCTACAGAATCGTTAGTTTTGTGAACTCTTTTAATAATCGTATTGTCTGTAAAACAGGTTGGTGTTACCGCCGTGACAGTTGACCAACAACGTAGCACTGCTTGCGGCAATGCTTTAAATGCTACTCATACATTGCTTTGGTGCTTAAAACACCAAATTGAGGGCCATAGAGGACAACTTCCATGACTGTTGATTGGAAAAAGCACATCGCCAGCACTATAAGACAAAATTAACAAATGTTTTAGGTACTGTAGTTTTAGGAGGAAATTTCAAATGTCTTAAAGCAGCAATTACCTGTCACTGTAGTACTGTTTGCAGCCATGCTTTTAATGCTGCT
This sequence comes from Astyanax mexicanus, assembly GCF_023375975.1. Classification (NCBI taxonomy): domain Eukaryota; kingdom Metazoa; phylum Chordata; class Actinopteri; order Characiformes; family Acestrorhamphidae; genus Astyanax; species Astyanax mexicanus. Next base: position 75,483,475 of record NC_064409.1, read on the forward strand.
GTACAAAATGTACGTGTTTTTATATTACTTTGACGTTTAAAACACTCAGTACTTAAGGGAAAGAGGCAGTAGACCACAAATCGTATCTGTTAGCAGGATGGGTTAAACGCTATGACTGTTGATTGGGGGGGAACACAGATCCAGTGGTTCACTGAAATACAGAATCATTAGTTTTGTAGACTCTGGGCTAATCTTGTTGTCAACTCCAAAATACTAGCAACTTGATTGTTACTTTATCGCTGCTTGCCGCAATGCTTGATGTCCGTTTGTACATCACTTTGGTGCTTAAAACACCAAATATAGAGCGATGAGTGACTGTTGGCTGGAAAAAAGCACATTGCCAGCACTAAAAGACAAAATGTCACAAAAGCTGTGATTTAGAAAAGTTTGTTACTTTTCTAATCACAGCTTTTGTAAAGCAACAGGAAACCCGAAAAATGCATTGCTCATCACTGTAGTGGCATTTTAGTCAGTGCTTTAAATTCTGCTGTGTAAATTGAACATTTGGGTTTTTTACAGTACTTTGGCATTTTAAAATGATCGGTTTGTAAGAGGACAGTTTGAGGAGCAAATCACAGCATCTGTAAATGGATGGGATTGCAGCCATAGCTGTTTACTGGACGAAAAGCATGTAGTCAGTGCTACAACACAACTTGGATGTCACTGTAGTGTTGCTTGAGGCAACACAAGATGCAGTTATACAGAATTAACGTCTGTTCTTGCACTGTTTTCGGTGTTCGAATTCTCAGAGCTTAAGAGGGCGATAGAGCACCAGTTGTATTGTCTGTAAACTGGGTGCGATTACCGCCATGACGTTTCCCCTGGAAAAAGCGTATCAACTTTGTTGCTGATAGAGCCCCAGAATGGAGCTTGCAAAAGTAGTGCATTATGAAATGGGTTGCTACATATATATTTTTAACGAAATTGCGTGGGAATCCCAGTCTTTGTAGCTTGAAGCATCTGCGTTTGCTATATTATGTGAAGTATGTTTCCGGCCTAGCTTTCACCACCTATTGACTCTATCATTGATGTGTGTGGGCTTTTTGTATGTAGATGTTGCAAAAAATCATTAAGTTTCTGGAAAAGGTTAGGCTACACATTGACTTAATGGCCTTTTAACATGGTTCATGTAATTCTGCTTTAGAATAAGGGTGAATTGTCTTGTCATTTCTTTCTTTAAATTGACTTATGGTTGGTAAGGGTCTGAGGTGGAGATGGTTGTTACATTTCTATATAATTACGATGCATAACACTTTCTTAATTTGACTTGCAAAACCTTGCATCTTAATTTTTGTGGCTCTTCACTTTCGTACAGATTTTTTAAAATGCCGCAGAAGGAATTGGACTCAAATCTTACATTTGAGCATTAAGAAAGTCTTATTCTTATTAAAAAAAAGTCCCTTTTTTGGTAAATTTTGAAAAAATATTTGTTTTGCCCCAATCATTCTAGTTGAGCCGAGCCATTTAACCCACCCACTTCAAACAGCAATGCTAATGCTCTTTAAAACTCGAAGCTTTTTTCCAAGCTGCCCCTAGTAATACAGCGTTATTAGGTGGCAAACATTCCTGGAGGAAAGCGCCACATCCCAGCTATAATACAACAGCCAACAGATGCCTGTGTCCACCAGCATTACAGCATCCCCAGCGAGTGAGTGACAGGGTATCTGCTTAAAACCCATTAATACTATCTCTGACTCTGGCTGCTGATGTCAAACAGGCAATCCCCTCTGGCTGTAGTCTGCAAACCACACTGAAGCCATAAATTTGCCATTTTTTCTAGAAAGTATTGCATCAAATCTACATAGAAATGTAACAATTGAATCAAACAACTACCAATCTCGTTTCATTTCTTATATCTTGCAAAATGCAATAATCCCCTCACACTGCCCTCTAGTGGGCTGTTCTTCTCTTCCTTCAGCCCACCAATCAGACTCCCTCTCGGCAGTCTGTGCTGTGGTGGGTAATTACTCCCTCCCTCACTCTTCACTCCTCACGGCACGTTAGCTGTAATGCTTTCTCTATTTTAAGTTCTGCCAAAAATACCTCAGATATGAGCAGCAGAGCCTCAGAAGATTTTATTTATTTATTTTTTTTCTGGGCACGCCACTCAAATCCTTTGCCTCAGTTTTGATGTGATGTGTAACTAGCGTGACTAGCGTAACTAGCATCTAGCTTTACCACCTTCCTTTTGCTTTATTAGTTTTAAAACCACTGGGCTATTAACGGGTTACAGGTTCTTTTCCGGTCCTAGATGATCAACCTCGTCTGTGACTCCGCTGTCGATTAGATCAGGTCTTGCGCCTAAAGTGTCGTCACTTACTGTTATGTGTTATCTCATATTCTCATCATAATCATAGCTGTCGTCTTTTTTTTATTCCACCCCCTCTCCTCCCCCTGTGCATGCCCTTACACAATGTCACTCTACTGCAGATTTTCAGATCCTCATCCTCGGCGAAGGTTAGACATTAGTTAGACTTGGCTCAGCTCAAACCCCTCCCTACCACGCTTTTTCCCTTTCCTTGTCCTCCGAGCTTATAAATGAAACGCAGCGAGCTGCTCCTGCTACCACCGACCGCTGTGCCGGCTTCTTCAGCAGTCTGATGCTAATGCACATCCTCTCCCTGCTGCATACAAATGTGTCCTGACCCAGCCCTCCCCCATCTCCCCCTCCTGTTGGTTTAGTGGAAAGACTTCAGACTATACGCTCTCCCAGGAGCCTCGCAACTCTTCACTTTCTCTCTTTCCCTCTTTCTAAGTCTCTCGCGCCTTCTCTCGCGCCTTCTCCCTCACTCATTCATCTGTCTAACCCATTCATCTCCCTGCCACGCTGTCACGTCGTGCCAGTAATATGCCTAAGATAAAGAACCTCCTCCGCCGTTCAGCCATCCTGCATCAGGAATGTCAATAAAAGTGCTCTGTCTTTTTCCTTTTCCTTTTCCCCTCCCATCCTCCCTTCTCTCCTGTCCTTCCTTTCCCTTGTCTCGGAAGACGAGTGCAAGTGCGTCCTCCGACTGAACCTTTGTAAGTGCTCCTGCTAAATGTCCACCCGGTCTAAATCTTTCTTTTTGGAGCAGTGATGTGGGTGACAGAATATTAGATTCCTTCTGTCCGGCTCTAATTGGCTCAATCTTCAAGCTGTCAGGTGTGATTACACTCTCCGAGGCATTGAGCAAGGCTGTTGTAGAGCCAGTATGAATTTGATTTCTTTGGACTAGTGATTCTAGTGTTCTATCACTTGTTTTATCCCCTCCTCTTGCTCATTTTCCCTTTTATCCTCTCTTGCACGAAAGTCTCTGTCTGTTACTTTAATCTCTCTGTTTGGTGATTGCATTTAATTGTCCTCTACTATAAGTTGTTGTTGATCTCCTCCTAACGTCATTTATGACGCAGTGGTCAAAGCAGCAGCAAACCGTCACAGTGAGTATGTCGTTGAAGGGCTGGAGTATTTACCTCCAAGCCATCGTCATTTTTTTTTTCCCTCTATCTCTCGCTTCCTCTCTGCTGGAAATAAGAAATGAATGAACATGTGTACGCTCAAAGATCAAGTAAGCGAATGTGCGTAACATTTATTAAATCCCTTCCAACGTCATTGTCAAGGGAGCAATCCAGACACTTGGCAAATGTAACGCAAATGTAACGAGTCAGATTGAACATTAACCTTTCCGCACACAGTGGCCAGCTTCTCAGCTTTCAAAGAACCGTGTGTCATTTATTGAATTAAACCGAAAAACAGGAAGGCTGCTCTGCTCTCAGTCTCTTTAAGTTCACATTGATGCTGTACCTGGGTAGTTTGCACAAACAAAAAGGATCATGGTAGACATTTTAAGGAAGAAAAGATGGAGATGGCTGAAGAATCCCCTCTTTAAACAGTTCATCACCTAACTCTTTATGTATGGAATAATTTAACAGTACTCTCCCCGTAATTGTTTTGTTACAAAAAGGTGACTTTTTTAAAAAAAAAAAAAAAAAAAAACTTTTTTGTAACCAACCATGAAGCCATGATCATTTTCCCAAAAGTGAGTGGGTGTGATCTATAGTGTCTAATGTGCACCACACATCATTTCCCCTTTTGGCACGTCAGATGTTTCTTTTCTACACACCATTTAAAACAGCACTTTAATCCACTTGATAAAATTTCACCTTCAGATTGAGAAGAGCATTTTATAAACCGTCATTTTCTGGAGCACAAGTATCCAGGTGATTTGGCTATAGGTTTTTCTCTTCCCCTCTCTTCTGCTGCTTCTGTGCTGCTCTCTACGTGACTAATAATGCAGTGACAAATCTCACAAATACCACCTTCATCTGAGATTGATTGCCCCAGCTTGATATGAACCTTGCTTTCGTATTACAAAAATAAACTTGTGAATTTCTCTATATATCTATTCTCTCTGTATTTCCATCCCTGTGACCTCCAGGTTTCCCCATTGACTTTCAAAGCTAGCGAGTAGAAATAATGTTTGTTTGTTTTTTTTTTCTCCCCTTTCTTTACAAACTAAAAATGAGTCCAAAAACAAACCCTGTATCGTTTGAAATGGTTAAAATGGTAAACCCATAAACTGCAGGAATAAATAGTGTTTATACTTCACACTCTTTGTAAGGCAGTTGCTGACACTTGCACTGCCCGTAGCCGTTTATGATCACGAGTGCCCCCTCCTCGTGACTCGGCTCGTACTCGTTATAGGGCACCTGTGTCGCCAGGTCCGTCATTGGCTGCCTCTGCTGGGTCCTCATCTGCCGGCGGTTCTGAATGGCTGAGCAATGGCGGATTCGTCGTAGAGTGGGAGGGCAGCACTTCCGTGAGATGTACACTACAAAAATGATGAGAAAGAAGGAAAACAAAAGGGCCATAGTACCTATGATGACTCTCTGGGTCAGCACTGTGTTGTCCATCATGGCGTAGTCCTCGGTAACATCCGCCCCTTCCACCGTGGTGGTGGTAGCCAGGGCGGTACGTGGGGTCTGGGTGGTGGTGGTAGTAGTCGTGACAATAGTAAAGCTCCCAAAATCCTCTGAATAGAAGTCCTGCGTTGGCGTCTGCATATTCCCAAACAAGGAGCTAGTGAACTCTTGGGGCAACGTGGCCTCCGTCGTGGTGCTGGTCAGGACAACTGGCGCCGAAAAGTTTTGACACAGCTGGAATCCATAAACAGCATCCAGTATTTCCTCGCCCTGAGTGTACTCTGGGCTGTGACACAGGATCGAATGCTCCCATCGACCTTTAAACTTACTTAGCCAAGTGGCCAAGGTGCAGATCCTTTTGGTACATTCCCAAAGGTTGCTGGACAACCCGATGATGCTCAGGGACTTCCACATATCCATCGTTTGGGTGTCGAGGCTGGTCAGTTTATTGTTATCCAGCAGCAGAACCTTAAGATTTGGCAGCGTTTCAAACACGTCGGTCGTCAGCGAGCGTATTTCGTTCCCGGTGAGATCCAGTTTCTCCAGAGTGGTCCATTGCCACTCCATGGTGCACGTCAAGTTGTTGATCTTGTTCCACTGAAGATAGAGAAACTGGAGAGCGACCAGGCGCGGGAAGTGGGCCAAGTTGATCTTTGTCAAGTGGTTGTGTTCCAGATGGAGTTCCCGCAGCTTTATGAGCCCGGCGAACCCGTTCCGCGCCAGACTCCGAAGCCGGTTGTTGCTCAGGCCCAGATACTCGAGGCTCCGGCAGTCCCAGAAGGCCCTCACAGGCGTGGTCCTCAGGAAGTTGGACCTCAGGTGAAGGATCTGTAGCTTCCGGAGCCCGTGGAAGAGCTCTGGCTCCAGCGCGGTCATCTGGTTGAAGGACAGGTCCAAGATTTGGAGGTTGATGAGGTGGATGAAGGTTGTGTTGGGCAGCTTGGTGATGCGATTGGAGCTCAGGTTCAGGTCCTTGAGCTTGTAGAGCCCCTGGAAGGCGTCCTCATGCACGGTGAGTATTTGGTTGTGGTCCAGGTGGAGCCAAGTTAGCTGGGTGAAGCCGAAGAACTGGTCCGGGCTCAGCTCGTTGATGCTGTTGTGCCGGAGCGAGAGCCCCAGGGCCCCTTTGTCCACGCCATCTGGGGGCGCCAGGAGCCCCTGCGTGTCGCAGTAAAACTGCAGGTCCTCGCAGCGGCATTTCTGAGGGCAGGCTGTGCATGACGCGGGAGGCAGGCACAGTAGCATGCTGATCACACAAAGTGCCGCTGGTGCTTGTCCCACCAATGGCCACCTTGAATGGAAACCTGGGTGGGTTTAAAGATAAGAAAATAAACCGGGGGGAGGGAAATCTGATCTCTGCAGTGCATGGAAACATTTTTCTTTTCTGATGCTCTGACTCTCTCTCTCTCTCATTACTCTCTCTCTCTCTCTCTCTCTCTCTCTCTCTCTCTTTCTCTCTCTCTTTCCGTCTCGCTCTCTGACTGTTTTGCAACAAACAATCTGCGTGGCAATGCAGTAGTTATGCTCTCCCAAGAGAATTTTCTGCCTTTTGTGGTTTGATTAAAGTTGACAGAATTAAATATGTATACATATATCAGTTTTTCATCTAGCACGTTTTTTTTTTCCCCCCATGGGTTTCATGAATGCTAAACGGATGGTGGCTCATTCACCACCGTCCTCAGCTTCCTCAGCTGCCAGCCGTCATTACATCTGCAGCTTCATCTGTATAATTTCGATATTATTTCTTGCTTGATAGATTCTTAGCTTGGCTTGGCTTTCATTTTTTTTATTCCTTAATTTTAATTTAATCTAATTTTTTCCCAACACTACAGCCAGCCCTCTCTCTCTCTTACACACACACAGATCTCAGTACAACACAAGACATGCAATTCCTACAGCTTCAGTGAATCCCAATCATGACTATATAGGATCCGAATGGTGATTTAAAGAAAAAAAAGAGCAAGAGAGAAGGATGGAAGACGACATTTTAAGTACATAGATGTTTCTGGATAGCCTGTCATTCGCCCCCTCCCTCGCTCTCTCTCCCTCTCTCCCTCTCTTCCCTATTCACTCCATTGCCTATTCAGGTCCAGTCTCTGTGAATAAAAGAGCTAACTTACCCATTCTTTTGTGAACATCGGCGGCTGCATTCAACTGTCTTTTTGCTCAGACTCCTGGAACAGCCAGATGGAAGAGAAGAAATCCAAAGGGGAAAGAGCCTTTTGAGCAAATACAAAAGGAATCAAGGTCTTCAGAACTAAAGCAATGCCGAGCCCCCTCATCTGAAACAAATTCAGAAATTCCATGTCACGGGATGTTGGGTTTTGTCCATCCCTTTTTTTTTTTATCGTAAATGCTTTAATCCCTTCCTCCTCCGATTTGGTTCAATTCCTCAAATTAGTAAAGAACAGGCATTTTCTCACTTCCAGGAATCCTTAATCTTTTAGAAGTTGACGATTTGCATCCAAAGCGAACAGCCTGGCGAACGGCACGACCCCCCCCCTCGTTTTTTCCTCCTTCCCCTTCTTTTTCCACTGCAATGTCGTCAGCTCACTTGCTTAATTGAAGAGCAAACATTCCTTCTTTTCACGGCTTGTGGTCCTTCAACCCTAACTTGTTGATGTCAGGCAGAAGCCCCCCTCTCGCGTCGCCAGCCCGCTGCGTCTGGGAAGCACCGTGTACGGAGTTGTCGGCGCGGAGGAGGAGAGATGCAGGGGGACCGGAGAGCAGAGAAGCTGAGACGTCGTTCTGTGCTTTTGTTGCACCCTCTCGCTGCTACAGAGTGGTGGCAGACTGGCGTCGATCATCGGTGCTGTTTCTCTCTCTCTCTCTCCCTCTCTCGCTCTCGCGCTTGCTCGCTCTCTCTCTCTCTCTCGTGCTTGCTTGCTCGCTCACACGCTCCCTTTTGCTTGCTCTTTCTGTCTTGCACGCTCTTTCTCTCTCTCTCTCTCTCTTTCTCTCTCTTGCTCACTCGCATTCTGCCTTGCACACACATGCTTTGATTCATCATTTCCTCCTTGCTTCTTTTTTTCCCTTCTCCTCTCAGCTACTCTCCATCCCTTTCTCTATTTCTCTCTCTTTCTGTCGTGCTTTCTCTCTGTAGCACTCTCCCACTTTCTCTCTCTTTGATTCATCACCATCAGTATATTGATAACTTCAGCCCCTGTTGTGGTAATTCACAGCACAAATGAACAATCACTGTAAATCTTCCTGTTTTCTGCAGTCTGGCAGTAGTCACTAGGGGTGTGCCCCTTCGTATCATACGTGATATCGCCAAAATCTTTGATGTAATTTAAATGTAACCCTCCATATTGTAAAATTGAGATTCTTTAACACAGTAATTTTTTTTTTTTTTGCGTTTACTTTTAATTGTAAGTTTGCCGTCTATATGCATGCACTAAATATGCTGCATAATTTGTTATAGTTTGTAGTAGATTTTATTTTTTTTGTTTTTTTATTTCTTGTTTAGGTATACCCATTATACGTTACTATTAAAGTTACTATTAAAGAAGTAGACCAGATTTTTTTTGTGTCTGCTAAATGTATAAAACTGTTAACTAAAAACATGGTGGTGGTATATTCTTGAAATGAATTTAAACACATTTAAAGTGTCGCCAACAGTAGTTATCGAAAAAATATCCTGCAATGTCGTGATATTTTTAGGGCTGTATTGTACGACCTCTACTAGTTGCCCACTTAAAATTAAGCATATTGGTGTATATGCATGTACTAGGGCTGTGCTATATATTTTTTCGACATTGCCAATTCCAATCACTCCTTATTTTAGAAGGCCAGTTACACAGTCACTAGTAGTAATTCCCCACTTGAAAGGTGAAGACTAGTGCATGCCTCCTCTGTTGGATGTGAATTTTGACTCCACCTCTTTCCAGTCACCAATGCAGAATCGCTGGGTAGCCAACAGCTCTGATGCATCAGCTAACAGATGCCTGTGCTTACCAATGTCAATTAATCAATCAACCTTTATTTCCACTCAGTAATACATTAAGGCTAACAATCATTTCAATGCAGCCAAGCATTTACAAAATTAAATTGACTGAAAAATAAGTTTCAATTATAAAAACAAGCAAATAATACAAGATTTAATTAAAAAGAAATAAAACACTTCAGAATAAAAAGCTATGCAGACTGGCTAAAATGTAAAGCAATAAAACAGAAATGATTAGATTTAAAAAATATAAACAAAATGAAAAAAAAAAAAATGGGACAGAAATAAAACTAAAAAGTAAATGGTGGAGCTATAATAAATAAATGTGTTTAAAAAAAAAAAGTATAAAAAAATTAAAGGGCAAAATAAATTAAATTAAAAGGTAAAAGTCCAAAAGTAAAACCAGTAATAAAATAAATAAAATAAAAGGGCTAAAAGGTTAAACATAAAACTAGATAAATAAAAATAGAAAATAATTAAAATAAAAAAAGGAAAAGGAAAAAAACTCAACTAAAACAGTTACAGGCTGTCTAAAAGTTAGATATTAAAAATGGTATAATCTGGGAGAGCAATCTACAAACTGAAAGAGAGCATAGCTAATTGTGCTCTCTCTGACTCTGACTGCTGATAGCATGGCAGCGTGATCTGGGATTCATTGTTGTAGCTTGTTTTACTCCAATCTTAGAGGATCAGTGACTTTTAGTCACTTCTATTTAAATACCTGTTTTTATTTAAGGTCATGTGTTTCCAAAACACTGTTGCTGTATAATGTTTTCTGCCAATATTGTGCATCTCAAAAACATACCGTCTCAATTTATTACTGTCTGGCTTAATTTTTGTGAGATAAATCTGGGACGTCAGTGTGCAGCTTGTAACTTTTAAACGAATCGCTCCATTGTAGTGTAAACAGATGGATATTTTGACTTTGCCAAAGAAGCTGTAGTGATGAATGGATTTAGCATGTAATTAAGTTGGCAAGGCGAGCAGATACTTAACTTGATAGATTACCATTAGTAATTAGATGCACATTCCAACCCTCCACACTGCAGAAGCAGGTGCAGTGAGTGTGGTGTACTGTGGTGGTTGAGGTGGCGAAAGTGGCTCAGGCTTTTAAGCTTTTACGTTTATAGGGATTAGCAGGTGGAACAATCAGAACTGGTAGCTACATACAGAAGATGCTCAACCAGGACTCTCTATTTTTTTTTTTTTTTGTGGACAGTATATCCTTTCAGATATTATTTATTTATTTTTTTTTTTTACATGGTATTTTGTAGATGCTCTAATTCAGAGCATACAGCAGAAGTGCTTTATTGTGAAGTAGTTGGTGTGAATAGGCTTTAATATGGTGCGTCTCTCATTCAGACCCTACCTTGGTTCCAGAACAGTGAATATTGCAGAATAAATGGCTTTAAATCTGGCTCTTAAGTCCAGTTTTCCATCCTGAACTTGGTAAGGTTTGGTAGGGTTGGCAATACTTCGCCAACCAATTGCTTTAACTGTTCATTTAACTTCCATTGAGAATAAAATCCAGGAATGGACACTCATAGTTGGATTTGAGGTCCAGAATTGAACACTTGTTTTTCATCCAGATGTTTGTTTGTCATCTTACACCCAATCGATGGTGGATCAAGCTAAGCCATACTTGAAGCTCTAAGGACCCTCTGTACGATTCAAGTCGTGACTGTTATCATTGGGTATGGAGCTGGTCTGTTTTTGTTCAATTTTGTATGAAAAGTGCCAAAAATCACAAACTGGACCAAATAAACAAAGTTTGCGCTAACCGTAAGTAGCTAATTTCAGTCTGGATCAAATGAAAAGGGTTTGCTTTGTTTGCTCAAAAAAGCCTGAACCATTCAGAAAGTTAAATTCACACTGCAGGTATGGAAAATTGAAGCTATTCATGCAATTTTCGTCCATTAAACAATAATAAATAAAATGGATAAGTGGATGGATGAATGGCTGGATAGAGGCAACATTTTACTTGATAACACTTTTATGGATTCTTCACACTTGTAAATTTCTTCAAACATGGTTTTATATGGAACTTGGTTCTTTATTGGGATTGTCCAAAGATCCTTTCATAGAACCTTTGTTTAAGGTTGAACTCTCTTTATATTTCCTATTTGGGCAATATAAAGAAGTGCACCCTGTAAACATCCTCATAATGTTTCAGTATTAATATAGTCATTAGTACTTTAGAAATTGAGCTATTCGTGCAGTTTTCATCCATTAAACAATAATAAATAAGAATACAATAACTGGTTTTCCTTAGTCTTAACTAATGTATAAAATGTAACAAACTTTGATTTGGGTTATTTTGGGACTTTGGTTCTGACTTTAATATTTAATAATGCTCTTTTGAATGCCAGCATCAGCATTTTATCGAATACGAAGCCACAGCAAACAAATTCCAAATAAGAAAACCCTATGGAACGTCAAAATATTCCTAAAACCTTTCTGCTCTAAAATGGTCTGAGAATAAGGCCTGTTGAATAAAACTTGGGATTTAATAAAGAACATTTCAAGCCAAAACCGCTCAACTAAGTCGAAGACATGTCCAGCTGAGAGGCGGCGAGCGTTTTCCCCTGGCCTTTCAGACTCGCTCCTCTGCTTTTATTTACATGCGCTCGCTGAACTGTGACATTCAGGTCACTACGTGGACTTCAAAGAAAGGATGCACTCCATTTTAACTCAACCTAGTTTTGGACATGTTGGACAAAAAAACCCTGTCCCCAACCCCCATTTCCTTTCCCGTTCTGTTTCCGGTTCAGTACAGACCAGTGATGCATTGTGAGATCTTTAAATTAACCAGATCGTGAAACCATGTCACGATCTGAAATATATTAACATGTGCAACTTGTTGGCCAGCTGAGGCCCGGTTTTCCTCCCTGTAACATCCATGGATCATAGTGTTTACTGCACCATGGACCAAAATAGATGCACAGATCCAGAGAGCATTGTTGCAGCTGCTTTTGCTGTACAAATGTGCTTAGCTATATGTACTTTTTGTTCCACTTATTTGGCACAGTATTAAATGTCCACTATATTGTGGAATATTATAACCCTACCTTCTCAGCAACCCACAGTACTAATAAGATCGATACAACAAATGTTTTTTTTAAAGCTGTTCAATAGAACACCAAGATTTGGATCCTTGTAGGACCCTGATTGTAACTGAGATGTATGAAGTGCGAACCTTTTGTTTAAGCTCTAAAGGTCTATGCATCACCGTATAGCCTACGCCGCACCTTGCTGGAAATGTAACTAGGTGTTATGTGACGCTGACAGCCGCAGCTGTGATTGGTCTATAGAGCCTTGCGTTCCTGTCCACACATTCCCGCCTTTGCAGTTTAAACTGCGAAGCATTGCAGTGCCACTGATATGCGCACGCAGAAGTATAAACGCACTCCGTTGTGTAGTGCACTCGCTGGATATGAGAGAACCATGTTTATAATGGGATGGATGGGTGGATGGATGGATAGAGGCAATATTTCACTTGATGATAACACTTTAAATAGATTCTTTATGCTTGTAATTCCCTTCAAACATGGTTCTATATGAAACCTAAAGTGGTTCATTATTGGGATTGTCCAAAAGAACCATTTTGTAGCATCTTAATTTAAGATTGTACTTCCTCAGTGACAATTTATTCCAAATGATAAAAGTTAAGCAAAAAGCATCACGGTTAGTCATTTGGAAATTCAACATATTAAAGTTTTGAGTTTAATTGGTGCTTTTGTAAAGTTAATCAAGGTAGAAATACCTTGTGCTTATGGTTGATGTCGTCTGTGTTCATGATAGATGTAGGTTAAAGATGGAAAATATGATGGCAGCAACCATTACACTCTCTCTCTCTCTCTCTCTCTCTCTCTCTATATATATATATATATATATATATATATATATATATATATATATATATATATATATTTATATATATATTTCAGACCTCCTCCCACTAGTGTGAAGTAGTCCTTAAGAGAGATCTCTTTACCAGAGATGGATTAAGAAATGTCAATTTCAGTCGTTCTACGTATCTGCCTTCCCTCCACTGTTTAGCGTAGAGGTCCCGCTTTGCCTGCGGTCAGACTCCATCTCATCATCCTTAACTGTGACAACATATAAACAAGTGTGAGGAGTCTAGTGGCAGCCCAATTAAGATAGCCGGCTTGGAGCAGAATCGATATTGAAGTGAAGGCACATGATGATTTGGCCTGCAGAAGCGTTTATTTGATCAGCTGCTCAGAGCTCACGCGTTCTCAGAGTAAATGTTGAGGAATGTTTTATCCGTTTTGCGTTTGTTCTTTTTGTGAATGATGGTTTTAAATGGCCGGTTTAATCTCTGAACATTGGGCTCCAAAGCATTTGCTTAGGGCTGTATTGAGGCTTGCATTAAACAAGCATGAAATCAGTGGAGGATTAAGAACAATGGCGTTCCCGAGCTCCTGGCCTCACACCACCCGGTGGGCTCCGGGTTTTGGGGGCATGCTTGCCGCCATTGCAGTGTTTCACCGGCTGTCATGCGTTCATTGCAGAGCACCACTGCGGAGGCCTTGCCCCCCAGGCATCATGCTGTGTGGAGATTTACCTCCCCACTGCACATGAGCAATTTGTCTGTGGCTTGAGCCCGAGCGAGGCTGGCTGCACCAGGCATGCTGGGTGCAGGAGGAGGAGCAGAGCTATCGTATCTGTCAGGAAACGGTGTCAGGGGTGATTTTCTTTTCTTTGCATACGTCTTTGTAGATGCAGGTGGACGTATTTGTGAGGGTTGGTGGGTTTACGGGTAATCATAGCTTTGCAGAGGCTAAGAGGGAGCAAGCGTACGATATCTCCCGAAAGCTTTCGAGTCGCATCGTATTTGAATGCTAATCTTAACTCGAAAACAACCAGTTTTTTAAGATCTAAGCTGGGGTTACATTGCTTGATTTTAGCTACACTTCATAGTCTGGTTGGCGTTGCTTTGGAAATTTTGAAATGTTCTTATTAACTGGATTTCCATAACAGGGATGGCTTAAAGACTCAATGCAGGACCAGAAATGACCCATCTAATGTGAAATAAGATCTGAAAATAACCATGAAAATTTGGTCTAAAGCGATGCCACAGTGAATGGGAGATTGCTGGTTCGAATCCTGATCATGTAGCTTGACATCAGCTGCCAGAGCCCCGAGAGAGCACAATTGACTTTGCTCTCTCTGGGCTCTCTTTCCCCTCTTCACTCCTAGGGTGATGTAGATCAGCACAAGGCTGCGTCTGTGAGCTGATGTATCAAAACAGAGTCCTGTAAACACAGGTCCTGTACTGGCTTTTGATGAAGTTGAGGGTTATAATTGATGGTGATATATATATTTTTTTTATCTTAAGCCTGTCTTCAGCCTTCAAGAAAGAGTTTGGTACCAGTTTAAGCTTCTCTAGGCAATCCTTCGAAGACAATCGTAGTACGATTTGGCCGTGAAATATGTTTACCCCTGCAAAATGTCCTGTTTCTTCATGTAAATCTACTTGTTTAGCTCTCAGCACAGGCCGGACTGAGGCAGGATCCAAGCCTTTAGCGCACCGTTGCATATTGGGAGCGTGGAAAAATAGAGAGAGAGAGAGAGAGAGAGAGGGATATGGAATAGGAAGCTGGTTCTATATCTAGAAGAGTTTGTCACGCCTCCTGCGGCTTTATGGTTTGAGAGGGAGAAAGAGAGAGTGGTTTCTGCTATGAATAATTTGTCTGGGTATACAAGCCCTCTGTAACACAAACACGACTCGTGAGGAAGGTGAAATTCCTGCACCTGAGTACAAGGCAGCAGAGGAACAGTGTAAGAAGATCTAGTTTTGCTTGCTTGGTTTTAAAAGTCCTGCAGGTCGTGCTAGCGAGAAAACGACCCGTGAAAAAACAAATGTACCAAAATATAAATAAATATGAACCGAGGAGGAAGTCTGAGCGAAGGAAATCAGCTTTATTTCACAGCAGCAGTAATCAGTACATACATGTATTTCTTATTAATGTTTTATGCAAATTTCCAGCATGCTTCAGCCCGAAAATCAACACTTAATATGCGTTTTCCTAAAGCAACGGGAGAAACGTGGCCAATATGAAATTGCACCGTGGCTGTAAGAAGCTCAGCACAGCTAAATGCTTTAATGGGTCAAGGGGAACTGTGTCAAGTCAGCATGTGCCAAACCAGGAAAAACTGCCTCAGGAAAGAGGTAGAGCGGAGCAATTAAGTGTGGAAAACGGAGTCTTGTAGAATCACACGTTTTGTCTTTAATGATTTTTTGAACTTTTTCAGGAAAGAGCATTTTTCTTCTTCTCTGCTCAGAACTGCTGCTCAGCTGCAGGTTTCACCATATCTCCACATCAGACCACGAGTCCTTAATATAGCAGACTTCCTGAGCTGGGTGCAATTTTTCTTTATTTATTTTTACATCTTAGGTGCCTTGTGCCATTTCTATATAGACTGTGTGCCTGTTTTTATGAGCTGTTGACAAGTCTTGCTGCATTGCCAGTTTCCACCAAGATATATTTCAGGTTGGGGTTGGGGTTCTGGTTGGATTTGGGATTTATTTGTTCTTTGGGCTGATTGGATTGAGTTTGTTGGGGTTGCTGTTTGGGTTTTGTGATTTTATTTATTTTATTTTATTTTTATTTTTTTTCCTGGTTTGCTTCGTTGGATTTGAAATTATGCTGGTTCTGGTTGGATTGGGGTCGTTCTCGTTGGGGTTGTTGTGATTCTGGTCAGGTTTGTTCTGCTTTGCGTGGTTGGGTTTGGGCTTGTGCTTGTCCTGATTGAATTGTGTTTGTTGGGGTTGCTGTTAGGGTTTTGTTGTTTTGCAGGGTTTAGGATTTTTCTGGTTATAGTTTGGGAGGTTGAGATTGGGCCTAGGTCTGGTTGGATTGGGTTTGTTCTGATTGGACTGAGTTTGAGTTTAGTGTTGCTGTTTGGGTTTTGTGGTTCTGGTTGGGTTTGGAATTTTCTGCTTAATGGTTTGAGTGGTTGGTTGTATTGGCTCTGGTTGGGTTTGGAATTATCTGTTTAATGGCTTGGGCAGTTGGGGTGGTTGTTTGATTTTTGTGGTTCTGGTTGGGTTTGGAATTTTCAGGTTAATGGTTTGGGTGGTTGGGTTGTTCTTGTTTGGGTTTTGTGCTTCCCGTTGGGTTTGGGATTATCTGGGTATTGTATTTTCTGGTTATGGTTTAGGTGGTTATGGTTTGGGCTTATGTAAGTTCTGGTTGGAATGAGGTTGTTCTGATTAGTGTTGTGTTTCTGGTGGAGTTTTCTGCTCTGTGGTTTGGGTTTGAGCTTTTGCTATTTTCTGATTGGATTTAGTTTGTTGGGGTTGCTGTTTGGGTTTTGTTGTTCTCTTTGGGTTTAGGCTTTTTTGGTTCGTGGTTTAAGAGGTTGGGGTTGTTCTTGTTTGGGTTTTTGTGATTCTGGTTAGGTTTGGGATTTTTCTGATTTGGTTGGTTGGATATGGGCTTGTGCTGGTTTTGGTTGGATTGCGGTGGTTCTTGTTGGGGTTGTTGTGGGTTGGTTGGGTTTGGGACTTTTCTGGTTTGGGGTTGGGCTTGTACTGGTTCTGGTTAGATGGAGTTTCTTTTTATTCGGCTGTTTGTAGTTCTTCTGATAGTGGTGCTTGATGCTTAAAGCTGAAATTTATTAAAGGGGCTGTGGCTTGGAAATGATTTAGAACAAAATTCAAGCAGGAATAAAATGAAGGAAATAAAGTGTAATCTAATATTTTGCTTGTAAATTGTAGTAAAATTATTTTAACAGCATATTTCATTATAAATCCACTAATAGTCTTGTTAAATTAAGTATAACACATTTTTAAAGAACTATAATTGTGGCAGTGTGAGATGTAGTTGCCAGAGAAACACAACCAGGTCTTTGTTTAATCTTTATAGGGTCTAATTTAGTCTTGCTGATTAATCTATTATTTATGTTAAGAATCTAACACTGACAGTTACAGTATCGACAAAGGACTGTGTTTTAATACTTATTTATCTGATCTTTATATGTAGTGCAAAAACTGATCCTTTATAATTCTTTACTAGGATTGCATTTTATTTTCATTGCATATCTACCAGAGGCAGAATTAAGGTTTCTGGTTAATACTTTAATATTTTGTTTTTTTGTTGTTTTTCTCATAGCACCTTAAAACATTAAATTGTGGTAAAATCTGTTAAATATTTTATTTATGTAATAGTTTAATATCTGAACTATATCGTAGAATAAAGGCTTTTTTAAATTATTTTCCCCTCAGTATTGTGTAGCACTATATCTCTCTCACAGTAATACGGCTCTTTAAGTCTTCTGAATAGGTCACATGTGGTCTTATTGGCAGTGACAGTGATGAGAATAGAGGAGGAAACTGATGCTCACTAATATTTCTTTCTCTGTTTCTCTCAGGCTGGACGTAAGGATAAGAGTGATGCTCTGAACACGGCCATTGACAGGATGACTAAGAAGACCCGTGACCTGCGCAGACAGGTTAGTTTAACCTCCTCTTTTCTTTCTTTTTCTTGATGTTCCTCCTTATTTCCTCTCCTCCCCTCTCCCAGCTGTCTGCAGCTGAGGTTAAGCGTTCCACACACAAAATCCCATTGATTTTTATGGAGTCATTAATGGGAACATATTTGGATCTTCTGCTGCAACCGTTGCTTTAAGATATTTATTTTTATAGTCTCTCTCTCCTGGGGATAATATAACTGTCCATTACCTATTACATGTTGTTTTATGTCTGTTTTGAATGCAGTGGACTGGCATGCCTTTCTGTTTCATACGATTACTCCAGGAAGTGCATGCTTATAGTGTGTTGTAGGAATGCAATGAATATTTGTTAGCAGAAAATATTTATTCGATAATAGCAGAAAAACGTTTGTGCGAATAAGTGAGAACACTGAAAAATTCATACCATATTATTAATGTATTGTAAGTTTTATTGCACTAAGTTATATTGCCTATTTTTTGACAAATTGCACTGCTGAGGTAAATTCCCAATTACAATGGCACTGCTGAACGAGATGTTTTATTAGCACTGCTTAGGTAGAATTGTTAAAATAGCTTTTTTTTTTGTAATTAGGAAGCACTGTTAAGCTAAATGTGATTTAGAATAGCACTACAGAGGTAAGTTAATGACTTTAATGGCACTACTGAGCGAAATTTGTCAGAACGCTGTTGCTTAGGTAAAATTATGATGTTATATAGCTTTCCCGAAGGTAGATTTATTAGAATAGCACTGCTTGGGTAAAATTGTTAAAATAGCTGTAATGAGGTAAATTTAGGATTTGAATAGCATTGCTGGTTTAAGTTCATAGTTAGGAAGTATTGTTGAGGTAAATGTGGGATCGGAATATAGAATTTTTGAGGGAAATGTTTTATTATATTAGCTCTTTGCTGAAATAGAAAAGTTGATTAGAATACCACAGCTTAAGTTAAATTATGATTAACACAGCTATACTGAGGTAAATTTATGATTAGGAAGCATTTCTGAGGTTAATTCTTGTTTTATAATAGCATTAGAATAGCACTGATTAGGCAATATTAGTAAAAAAGCTATAATGAGGTAGTTTAATGATAAATATAATGTTTCTGGAGTAAATTCATAATTACAAAGCATTGCTGAGGTAAATTCATGATAGCACTCTTAAATATATGATTGGAATAGCGTTACTGAAGTAAATGTATGATTTATAAATTTACCTCAGCTATACTTTTCTAACTAGGAAGCATTGCTGAGGTAAATGTGATAAATGCTGAGGTAAATTCACGATGATAGCATTGCTTAGGTAAATGTATGATTTCGAATAGCACTGCTGTGGTAAATGTATGATTTAGAAAAGAGTTTCTGAGATAAATTCATAATTAGGAGCATTGCTGATGTAAATGTAATAAATGCTGAGGTAAATGCATGATAATAGCATTGCTCAAGTAAATGCATGTTTGGAATAGCACTGCTGAGGTAAATGTATGATTAGAAAAGTACTGCTTAGGTAAAAACTGTTTTGAAATAGCTCTGCTTAGGTAAAATTATGATTTTTTAAAATATCTATAATAAGGTACATATATGATGTAATATATTCAGGTTTAGGTAAAACTATGATTAAAGTAGCCATAATGAAGTAGATGCATGCATGATTAGAATAGCACTGCTTAGGTAATGTTATGATTACAGTAGCACTAAGATGAATCAGTCAGCGGAGCTTTAAGAAAGTGTTCAATACATATTTTTAAACTGTACTTTTTTCCATTTTGGCTATTTAATTTATTCAGTGTTAAAGAAAAGTGTTTTGAAAGTGTATTTAGTATTTGGCCAAATGTTTAATTTTCAGTTTCGCTGTTAGATTTGTATTTCAGTGCGTCTCCAGTATGTAGTTAATGAGTATGTGTGTGTGTTCTTGTTTTCAGCTGAGAAAGGCAGTGATGGACCACGTCTCCGACTCGTTTTTGGAGACTAACGTTCCTCTGCTGGTCCTCATCGAGGCTGCCAAAAACGGCAATGAAAAGGAGGTGAAGGAATACGCCCAAGTTTTCCGCGAGCACGCCAACAAGCTGATCGAGGTAGGCACCTGCTTCTGCTGAACGGAGGAGCCGAGCGTAGTGGCGTACATATGGCACATTCCTAGCGCTGGCCCCGGCTCAAAACAAATGATTTGGGCGATGATTTGAACGCTTGCAGGCGGCCATGCGTTTTGCTCGACAGGCGAACAACGGAGCCAAATCCGGAGAAGTCTTGTGCACACATGCGGGAGAGGCTAGTTAATGACTCCTCAGTCCCCTCACCTGTTCATTCTGTTCATTCTGGCGTTTTTAAAGTTACATTTTTTTTTTCTTTTAAGGTTAAAAGCCGTGAAAAGGTCTGTCTCTATGGAGGAGCGCCGTGTTTCAGAGAGCCTGATTCATTTTAAAGCACAAAGAACAACAAATTCTTGTTCAACAAAAATTTAAATATGACATTTTACGGTATTTAGCAGATGCCCTTATCAAGAGCAACTTACAACAGTAATAGCGAAAAAGTAAATGCATTTGTGGGAATTGGTGAAAACACTGAAAAATCCATACCATACTATACAAATTTATTAGAATAGCTCTGCTTAGGTAAAATTACTAAAATGGCTGTAATGAGGTAGACTTTTTTTTTTTTTTTTTTTAGGAGAAAATGAAACGAGAAATCACATTTTTCCACACCTGTTCATTTTGGCATTTTAAAAGTTACATGTTTGCTGTTAAAAGCAGTAAAAAGGTTTGTCTCTTGGGAGGAGCGCAGTGTTTCAGAGAGAGCCTGATTAATTTTAAAGCACATTAAAAAATTCTTGTTCATCACAGATTTAAATATGACATTTACAGTATTTAGCAGACGCCCTGATCCAGAGCAACTTACAATAACTGTGCTTCGTTGTTTAGTTTAAAATATCCAGAGCTAGTTTGTAAAGACTAGGATCAAGAGATACAACACGCTTTGATTATGTTTAAAATCCCTTTTTTTAAGATTAGTTTAGAAACTCTTTGAAAAGATGAGTCTTCAGTCGGTATGGTAAGATTGTAAGTGACTCTCTGAGCTGTTCTGACACCACCTTGCTCCTCCAGCACAGAGAAATGTCGGGATGTTTGTTGTTTTCTGTTGGTTTTGACAGATAGTGGTTCGAGCCGAGCCTAACTGGAAGCTCTAAGAGCTCTTAGTACAGATCTGGATTTTACCTCAATTTCTATCAAGTAGGAAGGAGCTGGTCCATTTTTGCATTTTTGGTTTTGTAGGCCAGAGTCAGGGGTTTGAATTTGATGCGAGCAGCAACAGGAAGCCAGTAATGGGAACTCAGCAAAGGAGTCACATGACTGAACTTCGGAAGATTGAAGACTGAAGAGTCGTGCTCCTGCCTCATTCTAAACTAGTTGCAGGGTTGTTGGTGGCTCGCAGTAGAAGACAAGCCAGAAGAGTGTTGCAGTAGTTGAGTCTTGAGATGATAAGAGACTGTAGAAACACCTGATTGGCTTCCCAAGAGAGAAACAGTTGAATTCTTCAGATGTTATACAGGAGAAATCTGCATGACTGAGTCAGATTTGCAACTGGTCATCCATTACCACCCTAAGGCTTCATGCTTCTGCTGATGGAGTGCCCAGTGCGGATAGCAGATACCCACTTAATTTATCTACAAATGCAGGTTTTTAGCCACACCCCTGTAGTTCACACCTCAATCAGACTGAAGCCACACCTGAATCCACTCCTAAATCAACAAGCCCAACAAATCCCAACAAGCACAAGATTATCAAAACAGTTCTTACAGAAAGAATTAAGCTAAAAGTATCTTTAAGTCAGCCTACCTTACAAGCAGATGATGATGATGATGATGATGATGATGATGATGATGATGATGATGATGATGATGATGATGATGATGATGATGATGATGATGATGATGATGATAGTATAAAGAGAACCAAGATCTGATTTAAATATCATAATTGTAGTTGAGTGGATCTGTGTCTTTTAATATAGCGATCAGTGAGCAGTCGTTTAACCGAATTAAAGTCTTTGTACCCTCGAGCACCGAGCAGTGTCAGAGCTCTCCTATCTCCAGTTTTGACAGGTTTGATGTTTCTGCGTAAACTGGAAGCTGAGTGTTCTCTTTGTGCTCTGGGCGTTTTATAACTCCCGGAAATAGCAAAGCGTGCTGCGCTTCTTAGGAGGGCAGGTTAATGCCTTTGATTGACAAGTTGGTAAACATGAGGGAATGTGAAATGCTGAGATAGTCAGAAAGGGCTTTGTAGCAAATCTATAAAAAAAAGGTTAATATTCTACATCAAAACACAAATTTGACAAAAAGAAAATGGGGCAGCAGTATGATTTTCATGGTTGTGGGTAAGTAGGGGGCATAGCTTGGGTGGTGAAGGACAGTAGTAGTGGGTTTTGTTGTTTGTATATGTTACAGTGTAATGTCTACAGGTCACTGAAGGCATGGCGGTACCAGAAAGGCAATAACGTGACATGGAATTACTACATTGCCCGTTTTAATACAGAGTACACAAGTTTGGACTCCCGTGATAAGTTCAGTTTGTGAGTGCATACTACAGAGGACAGGAGGAAGCGGGACTTTTATTCCGTAACAGCTGCTTTCTTGATGACGCCACCCTCTCAGGGAAACGGAAAACGCTGTTTCCTTAAATGTAGAAGCACATTTTCACATAGAGATGTGGTTTAATTGTTAACAGTGACTAAGTCTATATTCTCATATACTTAGTCTAAATAACTTTCAACTGTATTTTATCACACAGCAGTACAATTTTTAAACCTATAACTTGCTCACTCTAACTGCATTCTGGGATATCGGGCTGTAAGACGTTCACACAAGTCACCTTCCCTGCATCCTTGATAATGAGGGAGGAGCAGGAACTCTTTATTTGTAGTAAAACCGTGAACAAGAATATGATGGGTACACACCACATCAAACTGAGCATGCGTTAACAGTGCTAATGAGGCTAGAGCATCAGTTGTAAAGTAGTGAAGAGGTAGAGTTACAGGTATACAGTGAATAGTGAATATTTGAATAATGTTCTAATCCAGATTGTGAGAAGCAACAACTACTCAACTAAGTGACGAAAAAAAATAAATAAAGAAAACATCAAACATAAAAAAAAAAAAAATAAAAAAAAAAAGTTTCAAAGTATCCTCAAGTGCAGCTGCAAAGACCATCAAAAATGTTATGATTAAACTGGCACTCATCAGGACCGGCCAAGGATAGGAACTGCAAGACTTATCAGAGTTACCAGCCTCAGAAACCGCAAGTTTCTGATAAGAATTTCCCAGATAAGAATTATTACAAGTATTTTGCTTTAACACTTTTTTTTTTAAGTTGCTGCATTTCCTTGTGTGTGCTTTCATATATATATATAAGTAGAGTGATTGAAGGAGAGAGAGCAAGAGAATTGTAAATTGAATTGATGAACGTTTGAGGAAGATTGGATTCTAAATGCATCAGCGTCAAACATTCAAGCAAATTTTGGTCTGTGTGTAGATTCAGTGTGTGGCATTAGCATAACAATGGGCACTAAGTGGTTCACAGTGGGGGAGCGGGGGAAAAGGGCATGGATTGCCTTAGGGTGAAAAAAAAATCCTAGGTTTGGTCATTCTATCAAACGAGCTTGGCGGAGGAGTGGGTTTCAGATGCTGGACAACACTGTTGAGCCTTTCAAAGGTGGTATTGGTCTTAATTTGGCGATACACTGATTGAGAGGAACCTACCTGATGAACCCTGTGAAGAGCTTGTGGTGGTGATGGGTGATTTTAGGGTATGGGTATAAAGGAATAGGCTGGGTGTACCTGTGTAACCCTAGTTCAGAGGTCACTAATAGGTGTTCCGGACCCAGACATTGTCCAATACGGACCGAAACCGATAAACTACAGAAAAGAATTTAATTCGCAAAGAGTTTATTTAAAGTGGCGGAACTTTTCTTGTCTTTTACGGTATAACGTTACGTGCTTTGCGTCACAGTAAACTTACAGACCAATCACGTGTGGTGTAAGATCACCAAGCGGTCTCCTCATCTGTGCAGTGAGAAGCAGCAGTCTGAGAATAAAGCGAGAAAGTCTAATACAGATGGTCCTCACCAGAAAAATAAATTAAAATACTCCCTTTATAAAACATACTAATAGTAAAATATTAAATTAAATAAAACAGCTGTTTTAAAACAAAGCTGATATTTTGGCCAAGTTCAGCAAACATTTCTCTATATATTGTATGATTTATCATCAATTTTATTATCATGACAGGCAGGCCTAAATCAAACATAAATAAAAGAAAGTAGAATAAATATAGCATTTTGAAGCAAAGTTAACATACAGATTCACATTATTAGACTAGATAAGTTAAATTATTGAGGGTGTTTCTATTTATTGTATGATAAGTTGATAATGTAATTATTGTGACAGGCCTATTTAAAACTATACATATTGTTGAAATATACAGAATAGAATGTGTAATTTATTTTACATTTATTAGTCTTTCAGTTGTTGATTACGTTAATAAAACACTGAGATAACTACTATAGGCTTCTTCAGTGAACAGTATATAATACTGGATCATAACACAAGTTAAAGATGACCCCCTGCTCTAGTTGTTAGATTGCAGGATTTTTTTATATTGTTTTTTTTCCCCATTTTTATTTAATATTAGACCTAATTTGCTTAAAAACAACCAATTTTTACCCCATGCTGGATGAGTAAGCAGGTAGAATGCATCTTCTCTGCCTTGATTGGCCAGGATGACACACATATATCGTTCTTTCCCAGGTTCTCAACATTAATCTTGCCAGTTTAAAGCAAAATGCACTGTTCAGCACTGGTGCACGTATTGGTCTGTAGTCAACAATGCCCTCAAACTGCTTATTTATCTTTGGTAGCGGTTGTTTCTTGTTATATTCTCGCTCATGGAAATGGCCCATGTATCTCTCTCTGTCTTTCTCCCAAAGGATCTGATTATCCGTTCACATGGTGGCGTCCCAAAGAGCCAAATTCATGTTTAGCTGTCTGCTTCCGCATTAAGGCATTTCTCAAGTCTCAGGATTCCAGCCCGCACCTGCTCTTTAAGAGTTTTGCTTTAAAGCAGGGCAGTGTCTGCTGGGTTTGCTCCAGTTTCTGTCCAACACTTAGTTTGGCCTATTACAGCTGGGATTCTGACTGAGAGTGCACTACTCTACCATCACTAAGCTTGATGGCCTTTTCTTTATTTCACTCTTTCAGTCTAACAACTGGCAATATACTAGTGCAAAATGTGAAACTCATATATTGTATAGATGTATTACACTTTATTAATTTTTCTTTTACTGTTGATTATGGCTTACAGCCAATAAAAACCCAAAAATCAGTATCTCAAACTTTTGACAGTGTTTCCAATGTGCCAAGTCCTGCTGGAAAATGAAATCTGCATCTCCATAAAAGTTGTCAGTAGCAGAGGGAAGCATGAAGTGCTGTAAGATTTTGTGGGAAAACAAAACTGCACTGACTTTAGACTTGATAATAAAACACAGTGGATCAACACCAGCAGATGATCAGCATGTCTCTCCAAACCATCACTGATTGGTGGAAACTTCACACTAGACCTCAAGCAGTTTGGACTGTGCGTCTCTCCACTCTTCCTCCAGACTCTGCTCCCTTGGTTTACAAATGAAATGTAAAATGTACTGATGATCAGTGATGGTTTGGAGAGACATGTGATCTGCTGTTGTTGATCCACTGTGTTTTATTATCAAGCCTAAAGTCAGTGCAGTTTTGTTTTCCCACAAAATCTTATAGCACTTCTTTCTTCTCTCTGCTGATCAACTTTTATGGAGATGTGACTTTTATTTTCCAGCAGGACTTGGCACTCTGGCCACCCTTATGTTTATTACCCTTTATTTCTTTGAGACACTGAGTTTTTGGTTTTGATTGGCTGTAAGCCATAATAATCTACAATAAAAGAAATAATGCTTAAAATAGATCACTCTGTGTTTAATACATTTATATAATATGAGTTTCACATTTTGAACTGAATTACTGAAATAAAGTAACTTTTCAATGATATTCAATTTTTTGGGATGCACCTGTATATTGCAAGATTAAATACAGCATTTTCACCCACGTTTGCCATAATTTAGCATGCCTTAATATTATAAATGCTCTCAGTGTATCTAAGATTGGACTAAAAGGATTGCTACTCCAAATTGACCATGCAACTTTTAGAGATTTTCGAGAATTTCCGTGATCTTGCATCTCGTGTGTTTGGTACACTTTGCGGGACATTCTTTTCTTTCACACATTTTGAGCTTTTGATGTCTTTGAATAACTGAAAGTGACCAGTTCATGTAGCTGGAACAGATGTCCTTGCAGCATTTTGTCACTATAGTGTGTAATATCTTAATGATTTGTTCATTTTCAGCTCTTTCTAAACTATGGAGAAGACCTGTAAAAACCACATAACCCCCATTTTTCTCATTATTCAGATAAAAGTTAAATGACAGTGCGCTTGTGGCCTTTTTCAGTTCAAGGTAACGCAATGATATTCACCTTTTTTCACAGAATATTAAACAATATTTTCTTTAAAACAGGTTTACACTCACTCTTGTCAAAAAACATAGTTTAGGGATGCATGACATTAGTCCTTAGATTAAATGAAGCATTTTCTTTTTCAAAATGTAAAGTTTAATTCTTTGCTTTACGTTCTTCAGGGACTGTAGACTTCTTCAATTAATACCACAATAAGCCACAATAAACTTCTTTTTTAAAGGTTAGGAAAAGTTGTTTTTAAAAGTTTAAGCAGTACTGGTATGTTTTATTAGTTCAAAGGAACACAATTCAGCTATTAATAGAAAAATATATAGTTTAGGGTTTAGTAGCTCTTTAACACTCATTAGCATACACAACTGAGCTAGCTCATCTGTTTGTCCTTTAATCCGTCTGTGCATATACATCATCTGCATGCAGCAGTGAAGTGAATAAAGAACAGTACCTCCTTAAATTCATCGCCACATAAGCTGGGTAGTAAAGGTAATTTCTGCTTGTGTATGCTGCTGTTTAGTTAATCATAAAGAGGTAAAGATTGCACTGTGAGTTCTGCACAGAGGGATTGTAGTCTAGTGAGCTCATTAAAGTATTAAAGCCCTTCTGAGACGAGTTCCCAGGAAGGGTTGATTTGGGTTTTTTAATCAGTTTGCTCATTGTTCATAACTTTGCTGAATGTTTATAAAACAGAGCTTAATTTTAGTATCACAGCCCAGCCGTTTTTGATCAAGCGATGGATATTTTAAATGAAAGTATTTGACCTCATTTTGAGCCCTTGTTAGTTTTTTTTTTTTTCTGCTGTAAGTAATGAACCAGATTCTATTAACCACTTGACTTGACTTGAAACTACTTGACTTATTTAAAAAAAAATACACAGCTCTGAAAAATAAAAAAAACAGATTTTAAAAATTGAGTTTCTTTGATTTTACCAAATTGAAAATCTCTGTAATATAATCAAAAGCAAGATGGATGATCACAAGCAATCAATCCAAACTGAATTGCTTGAATTTTTGCACCAGAAGTAAACGTATAAAGCTATCCAAAAGCAGTGTGTAAGACTGGTGGAGGAGAACATGATGCCAAGGTGCATGAAAACTGTGATTAAAAACCAGGGTTATTCCACCAAATATTGATTTCTGAGCTCTTAAAACTTTATGAATATGAACTTGTTTTCTTTGCATTATTTGAGGTCTGAAAGCTCTGCAGCTTTTTTTTTTTTTTTCAGCCATTTCTCATTTTCTGCAAATAAATGCTCTAAATGACAATATTTTTATTTGGAATTTGGGAGAAATGTTGTCTTTAGTTTATAGAATAGAACAACAATGTTCATGTTTTTCAAACATATACCTATATATGTGTCAATATCAAAGAAACTGATTCACAAACTGAAGTGCTCTCTTAATTTTTTTCCAGAGCTGTATGTATATGTATATATAAAAAACTAGAAATGCAGTCTCCTTCAAATCTACTGACTGTATTGGCTCAACCATATGTTTTCATTCTGCACCAGATCAGTTTTGGCAGCACGTTAGCACAAGGGAGTAAATACCCTAAGAGACTTGCGAGAGTCTTTGCACACTTGCACTTGTGGTTGTTTTGGGAATAGTTCTCCATTTGAGAGTTTCACAGCAATTTGTCACATTTAGTAGACTGTTGTACTTCTTATTTGTGCCTCTCCAAGCTCAAATTTAGCACCAAGATGTTGATGTTGGGTATTTTAACTTGAACCTAATGCATTTTGTACGTAAATGACACACACCTAACCAATCCATGTAAGTGGTGTAAAATTACAAGGACTTGACTATAATCTGAGTGTTGCCTTCTCCATCAGCAGCCAGAGTCTGAGCGAGCACAGATGGCTCTTAGATCTCAGGAATGTTCCTCACAGTGATCATCGGTGCAGTCTGAAGCTTGTGCTATTCTTCCTTCTGCCCCTAGTGTTGGGGCATTGCTAGTGATAGGAGAAGTCCATTTAAATGGAAATTAGGTAATTGGTCTCCCATATTTGGGAGAAAATGGGTTTATACTAAAATTAATTATAAGAAAGCTTAAAATATCTTCAGTTCTGGCAAAGTTAAAACAATTTTCCAACCTTTGGTTTAAAGATTTGTATTCATATTGTAGACACTTTGGACAGGGGTTAGAATAGCCACTCCCACTGACAGGTGAGGCACAAAAGGATGTGATGCACTTAGGTTTATTAAAGGTTATTTATATAGTGCTTTTTACAACAGACACAGACTCAGTTTTAAGCCTTCGCTGCAAGTGAGCAAGCCAGGGGCTAAGAAAATCAGAAAATTTAAAACAATGGTTCAGTATTTCAGTATTGCATGTCCTAGTGTAAGCAATCTAATTTTAAGAAAAATCTAGTGTGAAATGCACCTTAATCACATATATAAATCCTGATATTTTCCTTTTGTGCAATTAGATCCAACTGTTGGATCTAAAGACAGAGGACAATACTGCTATATGTTGGGTTGGGTTTTAAATACAACACTAACCAAAATGAACCACTTCTGACACCAATCTTTAAATGTGAACTAATCATTAGAAATTGGTGAAAATCTGTGCTTTTGAAAGTTGGTAAAATACTGCAAAAGCAAATATTTTGGTACTAATTCTGACATGTGGATTATGATTCAATGTCGCAATATATTGTGCTAGTGTAAGCAAGCAAATTTTAGGAAAAATGCTAATTGCGTGAAATACACACTAATATGTATGCAGAACCTGGCAAAAAAAAAAAAAATTGTGCAATTAGAACAGTGGGATCTAATGACTAGGTGCCATTCTGGTGGGTCAATATGTTTTGTGCGGTTTAAATACAACACTATTCAAAATGATCCACTTCTGACTAGGGTTGCAGCGGTAACCGGTTTCACGGTATACCATGGTATTAAAATGCACGGTTATCATACCGTGTGTGTTTGCTTATTACCGGTAAAACGCAAGCCAGCGGAGAAACTCACCCGCGCATGCGCAACTCTGCTCCGCTTCAGCTGCTCAGCACACAGCGGTGAGAACGGCAGAAAGTGCATCTGACTAGAGCTTCATTAACAATTATTATTGTTAATGAAAACGAACCAAATAACGAAAACTGAAAGTGAAACTTAACTAACTTATTTATAAGCGCTATTTTCACTCCCGCAGGAGGTGTTGTGCTGATTCTGTCCGCGAAGCGGGAGTCGGATTGAGCAGGGAGTCGGATTCGGCACAACAGCGGCAGCGCGGCAGCACCTCGCGGCCCGCGGTGTTAGTTGTAAGCGCTCGCGATAGCCGCAAAATACGACAGAAAACACTGAGAAATTGCAGAATTATGTATTGGACTAAAATGAGCACGAGGAGATAAAAGAGAACCTTTACCTGTGAGTAGCTCATATCAGAACACGCAAATCTCTCTCTCTCTATCTCTCTCTCTCTGTGTCTCTCTCTCTCGCACGTGAACTTCTCCGCACTGTGTTTAGCTGTTCTTAAAAATAATTTTTTCATTAAATGATAGTTCTATGCTTCTATGATAGTGTTAATTAACATAATTCTGATCATATTTTGCTCATTCAAACAGCCTGAAAACAGACTTGTAATCTTGTAATCAACAAGCTTGTAATCAATGTGGCCGTAAAGTCACAGCTAAAGGAGGAAATACATCAAACCTGTTCCCCCATCTCCAAGAACACCACCCCGCCGTGCAGCGCAAAGTATGTGTTTAGTTTATAATTTTAATCTGAACATAAATAAAAACCTCTTTGTAGTCGTGCACAACCCATGCGGTAAGCGCCCGCAAAAGCGCTGAGTTATCCGAAATTTGGGCACGCAGGTACAGGCGTGAAGTGCGTGCTACGATGGATTCACGTGTCCGTGTAAAGGTCCTGGCCGGACTGGATGTGAAAGACATGCGTTCACTTTTCAAATTGTGACGTGCCTGTTTTTCATATGTTGAAGGTTTTAAGGTGTGAAAGCCTTAAAATAGAAATCTCTATTGTGAGGATCATGTCAGAAATAAATCCCCTCTTTCTGCAGTATCTGGTTATATACCAACTTTTTTATATATATACACTCTTAATGCCCTTAAGAGTAGTGGAAAAACATGGTTTCCTTCACCTGATGGTGTAGTTTCTACAATAAATAGTTAATTGAACAAAAAACCTTTGTTGTAATTTCTTTAAGGGTCAGTTTAATAATATATGTAACAAACTGTGATAACCGTGATACCGCGGTATTTTCTGAGACGGTTATCATACCGTGAAAATCTCATACCGTTGCAACCCTACTTCTGACACCAATCCTCAAATGTAAACTAAATAATTAAAACTAACTCAAAAAAAGAGCTAATTTTAGGAAAACTCAGTGCAAGAGACACACTTAATGTATGCAATACTTGGCAAAAAAAAACAAAAAAAAAAACAACGAGAACTAACGAACAGGGCACAATACTGCTATAATAATAATTCATAAATCAGTAATTTAAAAATCGATTTTGGTCATCTTTATTGTTTATCACTATTTTGTGATATATAATATTATATTATTATATAATGTATATAATATGTGATATAATATTTTCTTACATCTCTAAAGCCTTATACTGAACAGAGGTGCTATATTTACCCATTAAAACGGTTCTAGCAGGGCTTTATGCAGGGGTCAGTCTCGTTCGGGGGGATGCGTGGAGCATGCTGGTGGGGGTCTCTGGCTCGGGTGGAAGGTGAGTGGCGCATGCGGGCAGCTCCATGGCAGTGCAGTTGTTCTGGAGGGCAGGCAGCAGCAGGGACACCCAGTCAGCATTGATCTTACCCCAGCATCAGTCCAGACAGGAGGGCGGATCAGCTCAGCATAAAGAAGAGAAGCACAGACTCAGACTCTGTTTCAAATGACTGGATACAGTGTGTAAGGTCAGGCAGGGTGCAGGCAGTCACTCTGCTATTCACTGTGTTGTGTTGTGATGCGTTCGTCCCGTAAGCAACGTTGAGCTTTTCTGATCATCTGTGCTGTGGTGCCGTTCTGTCGGTTCGGCTGAAGATGGGGTCGCCTTTGTTGCCCTTTTTTTTTTACAGATGGATAATGCTTCGGTGTGCATGAACTTGTCATTTCAACCGCAGGTAACGACTAAGCCATTCAGTCATCTTGCCTTAAAAGTTTGGTCCTGTCAAAGTTTCTCAGAGCTTCAGGACGGTCAGGCCTTTCTTCAGTGTCCAATATCCAACCTATAGTTCCCAACAGCTCCTGTCATTACTTTCCAGCACAGTGGTCTTCAACCCTGCTTCACCTGTAGTGCTTTTCCACCAACGTGGAACTGACACCATTCAGAGTTGTGAACCTGGTTTTGAACCATTTGCCGCGTTTCCACCAACCAAAATAGGTTCTGGAACCAGAAATTTGCAGTAGGAAATGAAGAACACAAGGTTCTTCACTGCTGTGCAATGCCCTCTGTTGGTGTTTGATATGCTGTATTGATGGTTTCATTAGGGTAGCCTTCATTGCCCTTTTTTACACATGGATGATGCTTCGGTGTGCATGTACTTGTCATTTCAACCGCAGGTAACGACTAAACCATTCAGTCATCTTGCTGAGTTTGTCCCTTGTCAAAGTCACTCTTCAAGCTTTAGGACTGTCAGGCCATTTCTTCAGTGTCCAAAATCCAACCTATAGTTTTTCTTATTCTTACCTTCTAGCACAGTGGTCCTCAACCCTGCTCCTCATGTAGTGCTTTTCCTCCAACGTGGAACTGGCACCATTCTTGTTCGTGAACCTGATGTTGAACCAGTCGCTGCATTCCCACCAACAAAAGTATTTTCTGGAGCCAGGAACGTTTGTTCGCTGCTGGAACCGAAGAATACTAGGTTATCTTATAAAGACTGAAAATGAGTGACATTACATGTTACTAATAAACTATTGTACAAATAAAAGTAAACTATATTTAGAGTTTTCTTTAAAACTATTTAAATAAACAGGGAAGTTCAACAGGTGTGAATAATATTTTATGTTAAATGTGGGGGTCCAAACATTAAAAAAGCTAAATAATGCTCAAACGTAGAGGGGAAACTTCCCTTCAGGTTTAAAATGGGGCTACGCCAATGAATGACACAAAATCCCACTCAGTAATAATCAACTAATTGTCCACTTAAGGTTTAAAGCTTGGTGTTGCGATTATGCCCCACGTTCTCTGTGAAGCACTCACTTCTTTTTTTTAACATTTTTGCTGCTTCTCAGAGAACACGGTGCAAAAAGATAACCTCCCACAAGTTCTTATGTTTTTTTTTTTTTTTTTTTAGAATAAACTGCCTCTCTCCTGGGCTTAGCTTAAGATGTAAGCTCTAGTAAAACGATGCATGCATTCAACTTTCCTTGGACTAGTTTATAAATGGAATGCCATATTACTTTTAGACAGGGCTAGTCACAGATTTATCTTGGATTGGCCTTCAGATTGGCTTCAAATTTAGTCTTTCCTAAGGTTTAGTCCTGCCAAAGTTCATGTGTGTCTTCAGTGCAGATAAGCCAGTAAGCCATAAGTCAGCAACTGCCACCTAGATATTAATAAAATCCAAACATCCTAGTTGTGTCTGAGTGCAGCTGCTGCCATAAAGAGTGTTATTTTCCTATCATTGGCAGTTGTTTCACACATGAGCCCCGTATCCTTTGTCTGTTATGTATCCTCTCTTCTGTTTGTGATGCATTAGGCAGCGCTGACAGTCAACAAACCTACAGTTTTATAGCAGCGCCGGGGCGAGCACGCAGTCTCAACACACAAATGCCACATTTGTATGTACGATCACAGCAGTGAATCAGGTTTTTATACCGCAGCCGCCGTAGTGAAACTTCCCTGTGGCCAAGGTTAAGTGCCGTCTCGAGGGAAATATTAATTGCCTCAACAGTTGGGTATCCTGTTTCTTATTGAATGACCGCAAGAGAAATCCACTCCACCGCTCTAGAGTGCTGTGCAGCGGACATCTTCGACACCAGCAAGCTGAGCCTTCTATATTTACATTTCCCGCATTTGGCTCAATCTTGACAAGAGTAATCTTTGATTTGTGTTGCACTGTTAGAAGCTTGTACAGTGTGCTGTATTTACACTAGCAGGAAACCAGTAATTTCCTACGGGAGCGTGTGATTTGTAGCTACGATTTAGCTACAGCAACAAGCGAAAAAAATTAGGTTGAGATGTTCTAGAGGTAAAATAACACTTTTTATTTAATTTTAAGCAAGCTTTGGAGCAATTATAGATCTGGGGGTCTGAGGACACTAGTTCTCTCCCAACTGTTCTCTCTTTACCAGCATTGTGTTCCTATTCCAAAAAGTGTGGTTCTGATCTTGGGGGAGAGGCTTAAAACTACTGTTGCTTTTGTTTTTAATTAAAAAAAAAATCACTTTCTCCTAATTTAGCTAGGCCATTTGTCCCTCCCATTCAGCTTCTACTCATCTGTATATCCCCCCATTACTAGTGATGCCACAACACAAGGAGGGTGAAGACTAACCCACGCCTCCTCTGACACATGTGAAGTCAGACTCCACCTGTGGAAAAACAAACACTAGTATCGGTGGTGGGTTAGTTGCTCAATAGGTAGCTTGCTAGAATATCCAGTATGCTAATACATGCCCTTTGTACCAAAAATTGGTCTTAAACACCCACAGAATAGAAACTTGGAGCATCGCAATGGACTAGTGATATGATGACTGCTGGACGATATGGATTTGGCCGATACGATATAGGTTTTCAAACTCTAAATGAATATTTTGAAATATTTTTTTAACTGCTAAGAATCCCTATAATGGAAATCTGTACCTGCTGCTGTGTGACAACTTAGTTTAAGTCTTTGCAACTTTTTCTCACAAAAAACTAATGTAATACTTTAGAAATAAAAATGGTCCAAATAAATCAATGCTCACTTTTATTTGCATATAGTCTTTATGTACAAATAAGAGCATGACATCCCTATCAAACACAACCCTATAACCTATATACATGTTACCAATATAAATAACTTGAAATTACAACAGGCAAGAGGCAGAGCTTCTTATTATTTTGTAAACAAATGTAACAGTTTAAAACCAAAATGCTTCAACCAGGATAGAAAATACAAGAAACCTTCTTATATATGTAAAAGGAACATATCATCCCTGTCAAATAAGCAAAGCTATAGGCTTCATCAACTATAAATAACTTAGTTACAACATAAGCTACAAAAGTGCTTCAGCTACGGTGGCACTTTTCATTTCAGCTCTACTCGAATGCAGCAAATTGATGGCAGTAAAAAATGCCTGTCCCTGACTGATTCTGTAAATAATACATATCGGAATACCATAGAAATTAAATCAATTATTGAAACATTTCTTATCGTGATAAAATTATTATATGATATCAAATATTATTATATGATATCAAATTATTATCCAGGCCTAGATGACCCTGGTCTTCCCAGTACCCATTACATACTTCTCTGCTCTACACTAAACACATCGTCTGCTACCTACAGCAGAGGTACCGTCTGCTCTCCCAGCTGACAGAGACTGACAGACATCTGAGCATCCTCATTAGTCGTCTTCAGATCCGTCTCCTCTCACAGCCGGTGGCAGCACATCATCTGCTGACATTTGGAAGTGACCTCGCCCCACAGGAGGCTGTCGCGGCCCCAGCATGACGCGCTGCTCACCGAAGTGATCCGACTACGGGGGAATCAGAGGGAAAGTGACAGCATGGGGCGAGGGGCAATGAGTCCAGACCCCTCACCCGCTCCAAAAACTCCCAGACGTTAAATGAAGCACGACACGTCTGGCCAGATTTCCTCTTTCTGACTCCCTGAGGTTGTGATTTGGACTGGGCTGTACAAATACAAGTCTAAACGTGGCTCAGATGTGGACTGACATAACACATCTAACGGGATGTGGAACTAGACTCTTCTCTCATGTCCCTTTGAAGCTACAAAACGCTGCACTGACCTGTGGGATTTGTGTGAAGAGTCTTCTGTATTGAATGTAGATGTAATTTTGATTTCTGCCAGGGTCCATTTTTTTTTTTTTTGCACATGAACAACTCTAGCCAGACACCACAAGTCACAATCATTACCAACTACCACACTACTGTCCACTGGGTGTGGTAATATGGTCCATTGGGTATATTACATATTCCTGATACAGACTTGACACTGTGAATTGAGGAATTGTTTGCACCCAATCCTAGGCCTTGCTTCAAACTCCCTACGATGATTCACCTTACTTTGCTTTGCTAGACCAGTGTTCAGCCTCACTCACAAGATAACACCTCTTAGCTTATACAGGCTGTGGGTATTCCATTTCATTACAAATAATGTCATTATTTATGTTTAATTAAATGAAAGACTGAACATTTTTAATATAAATCACTAAATAATGTATGATAAGACTAGGACTTGGAATCACAAGGCATCTTACGATATATATCATATCTTGATATTGTGATTCGGCAATACACCATATGTCGCAAGATTATCTACTATACTTCATCTGTGCAGCATCTGTGTCACTGAAGACAATAAAATACTCCTAAATAAGCAAATATCAGGAATTATAGATATATTACTGTCAGTTTCATAGAATTTTAACAACTTAAAATTCTTCAATTTTCCCCAAAATCAGCAGTGCTTCTTTTTATCTGTCAGGTATTAAGAAGCAGTAAAGCCACTTTGCTGAAGTACAGCATTATAAGGTTGAGCTTACAGTGAAGTTTCTCCAGCACTAAGGCTGGGTGCAGCAGCATTAGAATTAGCATTAACAGTGTTTCTCCGTGCTTTCTGTGTTAAACCAAGTTACAAGGGAAGAACTGAACTGAGTGCCCTGGGTTACTGGAACACTCAGGGTTCCTCGGGATAACCGCACTGCTAGCAGGATGTAAGTGCCCAATATAGCTGAGATTAGCGTTATTAATGCTAATGCTGCTGCACCAAGCCTTATTCCTTGAGAAACTTCACTGAAAACTCACCCTTAGACAAAATATTCAAAATATTGAAAATCTAAACTTACTGTAAATAAACGGAAGCGCTTTACTCACCCAAATAAACAGTTTTCAGGAGAGAAATCTGTGGTTTTAAAAGAAAATGTTGCGTGTGGGATAGTATTTTAAGTTGGTTTGTATTTTAAATGACATTACATTCATACATTACATTTATGACATTTAACTGGCACTCTTATTCAGAGTGACTTACAAGGTTATTACTATTACAGATGTGATTCAGTGTTGTGTTGGGAGTCTTTTTTGGTGTACCGCATGCATCCAGTCACCCAGACCAGGAATTGAACCCTAGTCTTTCACATGATTTGGTAGATCACTGGCAGGGGGTGGTGTTATCCACTGTGCCACACCAAACCACCTTTGAATCAAACCCAATTGAATGTTGAGTATCGTCAATGATATTAAGTATTGTGCTGAACTATAATTTACAGTATTGTCCAGTCCTGTATTTGCTGACAGATTAAATTCTGAGAATTTGCAAACTCCACACTAATGGATCATCTTTTTCATAGTACGTTGGTGTCAGTTTCTGTTTGTTTATCTGGAGTTCCAGTATAAAAAGCCTGTTAAAGCAGAGTTGATGTACTGCCTGACGGCTCTGAGACAAGTGCCATTTTGTAGCCGCTTATGTACCCATTTTAGGTGAATTACAGCTACTAAATTTTTGGTCTCTCTGCAGTATCAGCCTCACTTCCTGCCTGCGAGGGAGAAATATGAACACTGGGCACAGGAACCTTTTAATCAAGGCTTGATAAAGGATTTATTTTTTGCCAAATGGCTTCCTACCAACCACTCCTCATTAGAACAGTTCTGCAGAGGAATGTAGCTCTTCCTTGGGGAGAGTGATGATGATGATGAAGATGAAGATGATGCACCAGCACAGATTTGTCGGTTCTTCCCACGTCCCAGAACGCTGGCCAGAGGTCTAGTTTTCGCCCTTACTTCCTGTTCAGTAATTGGGTAATTATGTGGCCGTTCGACTTGTTCTTTAAGGCTTGACATAATATAGGAGCTTGCCCTTCGTTCAATATTTTATCCCTCAAATACAGCGGCGGCGCTGAGGATTGTGCGTGCCGGCTCTATTATTCAGTTCAGTTCAGTTCTGATTTCTTGCATAGGTATTCATTTTTTACATTACTCTTCTAACTCTCGCAAAGTGGTCCCTCGCTGAAGGTGAAATGGCATCATCTTTGCTTTCTTTGCTTATCTCGTGTTTCCTAAATTACCTTTGCGGATGCAACCAATCCTTATGATTGCTGTTGTCGAACCGCGACTGCATTGTGCTGAAAGCATAATTTTTTTTTTTTTTATATTAACCTCTTAATGATGCTTCAGAACATCTGGACTGTTAAAACGACAGGCAGTTCTTTACAGTTCCGAGTGCCAATCTATTCTCACGCCAACGCATCAACGTATCACCGGAGCGCTTTAGATTTCGCAGCGCAGAAACGCGTCTCTTCTGAAACTGAATAAAAATAGAATGGGCTTAGTAGTGTTGCCTCTAGGCCAAGTTCTCAAAGGTTCTAGGCTGCTCAAGGGGGAGGCTGAGATTGTACAGGGACTGTGCTGCTGTGCATAGTAAAGAGATGGAGAGATCTAGTGCCCCTCCCCCTTCACACTTCTTCTTCTTATTCTTTCTTTCTTTTTTTTCCTCTCTCTTTCCTCTTCCCAAGCCTTTTCAGAGTGAAGGTGCACACCTTACCCCTCGCTTCATCACCGCGCTCGTTAGTATATGGGTGATGAGAGCGAATGCTAGATCAGCAGAGTTCTCTGTGAGAAATTGGAGGGTAAAGCCGGCAGTCTTCAAAAAGAAATTATGATTCCAAGCAAGACATTTTGTTCATTCCAGTCGCGGCCGTAGTTCCCTGCAAAGTGGACTGTGCGGGGAATTGA
Source organism: Astyanax mexicanus (assembly GCF_023375975.1). Classification (NCBI taxonomy): domain Eukaryota; kingdom Metazoa; phylum Chordata; class Actinopteri; order Characiformes; family Acestrorhamphidae; genus Astyanax; species Astyanax mexicanus. Next base: position 75,521,212 of record NC_064409.1, read on the forward strand.
GCCGTTTTAATGGTGGTGCCGAACCACGGGGAGTGTTAGAAGGGAAGTTCAGACTGTGCAGAGAGTGTAGAAAAAGAGTAAACAGCGGTTTATCATTTTGTTTGGAGCTTAAAGAGCTTAACTTTAGGCATCAGTAATTGCCTGACCATAAAGAGCATGTATGTGCTCATCTTGGTTTGAAATAGTGGAGTCAATAGATACAAAAAAAAAATCCAATTAATCAGGACAATATTCTTTGATTAACTGTGATTAATTGCATTTTTTTCTTTTTCCTGTTAAGACGCAAGTTTTTATAGTCTATCTTCAAATGTAAATTAAAGAATTAATATAAGAAATGTAAAATTAAATTATATTTATATTAGTGTTTTTTTATGTTTGAGGGGACATAAAACCAACGTGAGGTGCTGGAATAAAGAACGTATGATAAATTGGATAGAGGAAACTTTTTTTTACTTTTTACTCATTGTAAACAGCTAGTATCTCAGCTTGGTTGTAAGGATTTCTGAATTAGATCTTAATTAGCTGAGTATAAAAGAAACTCTCACAACTAAAGGTGTGAAAATGATCCGGATCAGTTGATGAGTTTGTTTACTTGGGGCGTTTCTCCCTCTGTTTGGTTTGGTTTCACACGGGTATAAACCTAAACGCACCAAAATGTGCAACAATAAACCACATAAATGCATTCTCTCCTCTGATTGGTCAGAGCTGTCTGGCATGGGAGCAAGAAAGGAAATATAGTGAAATTCTGTGTTCCACGGTGTATATCTGTTATATATATTCATGGTACGTCATATCAATGGCACAGATGTCTGCATAGTAAACGGTAGGGGTGTGACGAGATCTCGTGGCACAAGATCTCGCGATATTAAAACGTGACGATATTTCTCGTCAAGCTTTAACCTGTCTCGCGGGGGAAAAAAAAATAGTTTTTAAGCGGGATCTGGCAACACAGCAGGAGTGCAACTAGTATTAGCGCCCTCGGGGGGGAGGGGGTGGAGGAGATCCACCGAGCTAGTAATGACAGAACCAGCAAGCTGATTGGCTGTTTCTCCTGCGAGAAAATTTATTTGGGGCTTTCATTTGGCGCCCCCTTTAGTGCAGTGCCCCTATGCGTTGTAGGCAGTTGTAATAATCCCTCAGCTCTGTACTGTATTAAAAAAAAAAAATGTTCTGTCTCTTTTTGCACTTCAAGCATATTCTTCATATGACTGGTTATGGTTATGTATAGTTAAATTACAAGAGATTTAGGAGAAAAAAAAAACACAAACCATAGGCCTAATATGACTGGTTGTGGTTTGCACTTATTGTTTGCACTACATAAGACCTAGAAAAGTTTTATTTTTATTTTTTATTCTTATTCTTATTTGTATTTCTTATAGAATCAGTGTGTGAGAGAAACCAGTCTGTTAAGTTTGTGTTATATGATTTTGTCAAATAAAACTCTAGTTTTCATGCTATTTTTCTTTTTTGACATTTTCTTTAAAATTTTGTTTAAATCTCGTCTCGTCTCGTTCTCGTGAACCCAGTATCGTGTCTTGTCTCGTCTCGTGATATTAGTGTCTCGTCACAACCCTAGTAAACGGGCTGCGTGGCTGTAAGCAGTGAATGCAGCACATAACACTCTGTCTCTGCTGCTCCATGCTGTTTACACAGTGTTTCCTCCTTTATCCCACTATTTCCCTTTGACTTCTATAAAGCCCTGCCTAAAAAAGTGTTTGTTTGGAACTTCTACGTCGTGTATTGCTAAATGTACTTACATTATTTGTAAGTCACTTTAAATAAAAGTGTCTTCTAAATGTATTGTAATGTACCTTATTAAGAAAAAGTCTCAAAACATGTCCAATCTGCTGCAGATCCGAGTCCTAGTCCTTGTTTGTTTCCAAAACCTCTCAATGGCTGCAATGGGTACATATATCTCTAAATGTTACATATACCTCACTTAGGTTTGGTTTTAAGCCTAGAGCTACACCATATATATATATATATATATATATATATATATATATATATATATATATATATATATATATATATATATATATATATATATATATATATAATTTTTTTTTTTTTTTTTTTTTTTTCTTCAATGTAGAATTGTAATTTGCAGTGCTGTGTAGACCAGGACTAGGCTTATTAATGGAGCTTTAGTTCTTTTTTATATATATATATATATATATATATATATATATATATATATATATATATATATATATATATATATATATATATATTTCTTTATGCATGCTTTCATCAACTAACCATCGACTCATCCGTTTCTACTGAGCGGTTACTTTCACCATTATGTGCTACTGGAATTAATTACACGCTTATGGCAAATAGGTTCCAGATGTGGTGCAGTTTCTAATGTTTTCCACCAGCTGTCAGCGTGGCAGGAGAGATGTCATAATATTATTCTGCATGTATCTAGCGTGTTGGCTAAATTCAGAGTGAGCAGTGGCACAGGCAGAGTCAGTTGTAGCTCATCGCAGAGTTCATTTCATGCTTGCTTACTGTCTGAGTACTGCTTTCTAACGCGACACTCGAAGACGCTCTGCAGGAGAAGCTGGAGGAGTCGAGAGGAGCTCTGCAGCTCGGATAGGAAATGAACTTGGAACTCCTAGTAGAAGTTTGCGCTGCCATTTGAATCTGCTTGACATTTAGGTACAAATGTAGCATGCAGTCAATAGAACGCTTCTGCAGCTCCTTCTGCTTTGTGTTGATCCACAGAGAGCTGAAGCGAGGAGAGGAGTCTGTCGCTTTATGTGCTCTCAGCCTCACTGCTTCACCAGCATAAAGCCACCGGGACCGAGGCCCAGCAGCTCATAGCCGACGTAAAGGAATGATGCACACGGAAATAAATAACAGGCTTGCTGACTTTCAGGCTTAGAAATCATAAATGTGGCTGTATTTGAAACTGCTTTAGACAAAATAAAAACTAAAGGCTTTGCAGGTCACTCTGTGTGTTCAATTCCTTAAAGCAGAACTCCGCTGTAAAATGGACTTTTATTGTAGTAAAACATGATTAAAAAAAAAAAAAAAAACTTTGATGAATTGCACACCTCTGTTCTCCCACAGCTTTCAGAGATCCAGAAATTTAAAATTTGTCCAAACACCCTTCAGACTGGGTGATACGGGGCATAATTTACCCTGATAAATCGTTTTTTCCACCATTATCCAGCTCAAAGTAGCTCCACACCTCCTCACTAGAATCCGGATATAGTCCTGATATTTAAACGAGGCATTAAAAACTTAAGAAGTGAACAAAAAGCTTATTAAAAAAAAAGTGTTTCCATCCCATAACGCTAGCTTCAGCTCTGAGCGCCGCCATCACTGTACTGATAATGACATACATATATACATATACTTCGCATGGCGTAGCAGCTGGCGCCAGGAGGCAGGCTGTGTGGAATCGATACAGATATATGTGTATGTCTTAATTATGTTTTACTACACCAAAAGACCATTTTACACGGGAGTCCTTCTTTAAAGAATGTAAAAATCAGTAGCGTGAAAGTCTTTGCCTCCTTACAGATTTCTTTTGTTTTTGCATTTTTGTCATGCTTATTTTTCAGATTATCATTTTTTTTTGACTATCAGACATATAATCTGAGTAAATATAAAAAGCACTTTTTAAATCATGTTTTCATTCATTAAGGGATAATAAACTATTCAAACTAATCTAGCCCTTTGGGAAAATAAATTAACAGTGAATAATCACACTTTTTGGAGAGCTGAGTTCAATTTCACTACTAACCACAACCAGGCCTGATTACTGACTACAGACCTGTAGAATCAAGAAATCACTTAAATAGAATCTGTCTGACATCATGAAGCAGATAAAAGATCTCAAAAAGCAGCACAATATTATACCCCCATCTGAAGAAAACCCCTCAAAAACAGATGAGAAAACAAAGTCATTGATCATCTATCTGTCTGGAAAAGGTTATAAACTAATTTCTAAAGCTTTGAGACTCCAGAGAACCACAATGATTCACTGTTATTCACTAATGGAGAAAACCTGGAACACTGGTGAACCTTCCCAGGAGTGACCGGCCGACCTAAAGAAATTACTCCAAAAGGGCATGAACAACTCATCCAGGAGATCCCAAAAGAACCCAGAACAACATTTAAAACACATTTTTCAAGCAGAGCTGACACCAGCTTATTCACATCAATCGTCTTTCGTTTCTAAGATAAATAAATATATTTTCCATATGTTGAAAAAGAAGTCCATAACGTAATAATCTTAACAGGTCTAATTGCTTTTTTTTGTTAGTTTTTTTTTTCTCTCTCTGCAGCATATTGAGGTGTAGGAGTTTTCAGTCATATCTTCATGCACTGTAACCGCTTCCTCTCCTGATTTCTTTCCTTGTTTGTCTGGTTTCAGTCTATTTAATTTGTTGGAATCTTTTTTATTTTATTTCTCTCTGTGAAAGAGTGCTGTTTTGGCAGCGTTTGGGCAGGTGTGTGATTTGCAGACTGTAATCGAGTTAGTCGTACAGGTGAGGATTGAGGTGGTGTTTTCATCTCCTTTTGCTTTGACATTGGAATTAAATATTGGTTGTTTAGCAGAAATCTGACAGATTTTATTAAGGAATTAGTCACTTCTAAGAAAAGAGACTCACTTGGCCCTGAATCAAACAGATTTTGGAGATTCAGCTGCCAGCTTTTTGGTTTTGTGCCTGTCGATTCACAGTTCGTGGTTTGTGAGCGGAATCGCAGCTTAAGCCTGAATAAATGTATTTTCATTAACTGAAGTACAGCTAGGGTGAATACATCAACACGAGTGTTAGGAGGGAGAAGAAGATTCAGACAGCTCTTGATCTGTTGAGGAGATGGCGTTTTAAATGCTGCACTAATTTACTTTCATAAAGCCGAGCTCGCCTCGTTTCTAATTGACACGTCTGGAGCAAACTTATGGAATAAATTGATTTTTCTGCATTACCCACTGATGCACTCTCTGCTAGAACCGCTCACGTGGTGATTGAGCCGGGAACTTCTCCATAGATCTTTCACTTAAATCAGTTTTACGCGAGCCTTTATGTTCCCTTCATATACGAAACTCCGGCGTGGTGGATTAGAGCTGGAAGGTCAGGATGAGGCAGAATCAGATGTGGTGACAGATTTCCATCGTAAAAGGCATGATGCACGCCAACAATTGTAAATCTAACTACACTGCCTGGCCTGGGGTTGATTTCTGCAGTTGGTCTGCAGGTTTAGGTTCAGCAACAGTATGTGCTGAAAGCATGAGGTCAGCTGACCTCAATACCTGAATATGCTGAATATAGAGCAGGTTATTCCAGCAATGGATCAATTTTTCTTCCCTGATGAACACGGACATATTCCAAGATAAGACAATGTCAGGGTTCATGGAGCTGGAATTGTGAAAGAGTGATTCAGGGAGCATGAGATCATCATTTTCACACATGGATTGAGAGAGAGTTCACCACAGAGTCCAGATCTTACCCTCATTGAGAATCTTTGGGATGTGCTGGATGGAGAAGAGCTGATTTGTGCAGTGGTTGGTCAGACTCTACCATCATCAATGCTGCTGCAAGACCTTGGTGAAAAATTAATCCAGCAACACTGGAGTGAAATAAATCTTGTGACATTGCAGAAGCTTATTGAAACAATGCTACAGTGAATGCTTCATAGCAATCAAAGATAAAGGCGGTGCAACCAAACATTAGATTTTTTTTTTCTTTTCTCCCAGGCAGTGTACGTAGTATTATAGCAGTAGTTAAAATAATAGCCACAATTATATTAGACCGTGATTGAATATAGGGTATTATAGCGGAAGAAACAAATAAATAATTGTTTTAAAAGGTAGAAATCTGTTAATTTTTGATAGTCTAATATCTAAGAGTTGAATCATCTGTGATGTTGCTGCATAAATGATAGTTTGAACTGTCGGCACGTTTCATTTGTTAACGCTTTATTGGAGTAGTATAAGCTCTGTGAAGAAGCCTAAAATAAATATTATTGCCTATAGTATTGTTTTACTAAACATTTAATATTTAATAACAGTACCCAACCTTCTCTGGTTGTCCTGGTATGAGTGAATCAGATACAGCAGTGCTGCTGGAGTTCTTAAACACCTTACAGTTTTACCGCTGTACTAAGAATAGCCCACCGACCAGAAGTATTCATCACATCAGGCAGTGTTTAAAAAGATTCAGCACCACTATTGTTTGCTCTAAAGTATGCAGAGAAACAAAGCTTAATTTAAATGTACTAGTGTGCTTAAAAAAATTGGAGTATCATTAAAAAGTTACTTTATTTCAGTAATTCAGTTCAAAATGAGAAACTCATACTTTATATAGATGTATTAAACACGGTGATCTATTTTAAGCATTTATTTATTGTATTGTTGGGGATTATGACTCACAGCCAATGAAAACCCAAAAATCAGTATCTAAAAAATTTGAATTTCATACAAGTCCAATTGGTAATTTTGGCAGTGTGGGCAGTGTACCAAGTCCTGGTGGAAAATGAAATCTGTGATTTCTGGGAGAACACTGCCCACATTGCCAAAAATACCAATTGGTCTTTTATCACCAATATTCTAACTTTCTGAGATACTGATTTTTGGGTTTTCTTCTTCAACAATAAAAGAAATAAATGATTAAAATAGTACTGAAACTTTTTTTAGGATATTCTATTATTTGGAGATGCATTACTACATTATTAATTTATTAAGGTAATTAAAATAACTTATTTTAGTAAGCAAAAGGTATGGTTATTTGTTGTTTATTTGGAAAGTCTCAATGAAGAACTGGAATTACTGCAGATTTTAAGGGACTGTGGATGTGTATCAGTCACTCACATTCTCAGCTAATTGCATCCTGATTCTCACTATTCCAGCTAATGCATAAATTCCAGCAAATAACTGCTCCAAGCAATCCTGCTGAACCAATAGAAGTGTCCTTGGGTAGACGTTCATTGAAAGACCCTCAGGTTAAGTTGGTTTACTTGCATTCATTAATTCTGCAAAGGCCTGTTGGGCTCTAGCTGTTTCAATAGGATCCAAAAGAAGTTTTCTTTAGAGTTGGATACGGTTTAACCAAGAACTGCAGCTCCTTGACCTGAGTTTTTGGTCAATTTGAGATTTTCTTTATATCTTTTTCTATGTTTAGGGTTAATTGTATTTCTGCTGAAGTTCTGTATCATTCTGTATCCCTGATGCACACGAGCAGATTTCAGCTCCGCTACGTTTGTACGTTCTGTGCAGTTTAAAGTGCGGTTTAGTCATGCAATCAAGTGAAGTCATCCATCTTTTGGTGTTTGTGAAAAGCAGGAGAAGCAGAAGTTAATGCTAGCCCTACTCCCACACACCTGACTCACCTAGTCAGCTTATTCTCCAGCCTGTGCATTGAGCCAGGTGTGGGAGCGCGTGGTGAGCTGGAGCTAGCCGCTGTTAGTCAACACTCTAGTGCTCTTTGGAACTTAAGCTGAAGCAGTCATTCAATACTGATGAGTAACATGAGCTGTATTATGTGAATATGATGATCTCGGTTTGAATGGTCCAGAGTTTTTGTGTACCTCCATGCATGTGGTAGATGTAGCCACCCAGGGCTGGAAGATGTGTCCAAAGTTTATATTAGAGTAGTTTTATTAATTCCAGTCACTGTAAGGTAATTACGATATGGCAGCGACCTGTAATAAATGTATAGCTCTTAAACAATCAGTTTTTGATGCTCCTGTATTTGTATTTGCCTGAACATTACACAATGTACAGGTGCATTTCGAAAAATTTGAATATCATTGAAAAGTTACTTTATTTTTAGGCTTACAGCCAGTGAAAACCCAAAAATTAGTGTCTTAGAAAATTAGAATATTATATAAGACCAATCAGTACTTTCTGCAGTGTGGGCAGTGTGCCAAGTCCTGCTGGAAAATGAAATTCACATCTCCCTAAAAGTTGTCAGTAGCAGAGGGAAGCATGAAGTGCTGTAAGATTTTGTGGGAAAACAAAACTGTACTGACTTTAGACTTGATAATAAAACACAGTGGATCAACACCAGCAGATGATCAGCATCTCTCTCCAAACCATCACTGATCATCAGTAAATGTTGCATTTCATTTGTAAATCAAGGGATCAGAGTCTGGAGGAAGAGTGGAGAGACACACAGTCCAAACTGCTTGAGGTCTAGTGTGAAGTTTCCACCAATCAGTGATGGTTTGGATAAAGAGAAATTTCATCTGCTAGTGTTGATCCACTGTGTTTTATCATCAAGTTTAAAGTCATAGCAATGTATGTAAAATGTATATTATTTATATGCAGTATTATAAAGAGATGATATTTGAATGCATTTTGATCAGACATTTACTATCCAAAAAAAAAATCTAAAAGTAGTCCTTTTATTATTTGTTAGCTCTTTATTCGTTCACTCATAGTAGCTTAGCGGGTTAGTCACAGTGCTAACAGCCCTACTCACCCTGGTAAAAGTCGCAGTGCTAACAGCTGGGCTCTTCAGGTTTGGAGAGTTAATTACTTGTTAATAGTTTACATGTATTATAAATATTTTTTTTTCTGGTCCTCAGTTATTAAGCTCAGAACTGAGAGTGATGCTAAAATATCAAAAATATATTTCATACGCAATCATACCATTTTCTTTTTAATGCGATTTGTGTCATAAAATGTTCTAATATTGAATTGTCATCCAGCCCTAAAGTCACTAGTCCCTTCATGTTGAATATCTTAGTACCACTTCAAAATGACTCCTTTTTCAAAGGGGTTTTAAATAGTTTAATTCATCAATGATTAATAATTAGGTTATAAACCATTAATAAGCAGTTACAACACAAACAGAAAGGGCAACAGTGGCCTGTCATGCACCAAAAAGTGATGCAGATCTTACTTTATCTTTTCCATCAGTCAGCCGTAACTATTTCTCTTAATAAGTTTAATCATTTAACTATGACGTATTAACTGACTTTCTGTACTATTTTATTAGATATGTTAATCATTGTCTGTTCTTTCTATTTGTGTTTATTAAGTGCTTATTAATGTTTTTAAAGTATTTACTTATTAACTTAATTTATAACATTAATAAACCCCATTATAAACCATTTATGTGCACTTTATAAAGCAGGTTTTTTTTTTTTTTTTTTTTTTTTAAGTGGTACCAATATCTTTAAATGCAGGAGTCTGAATCAGGATCCATGAATAGTTTGGGTCTTTTAAACTGGAGAAATACATGTTGTGAGGAGAAATCAGGCGCTGGCAGGAGTGATGTGTTGGTCAGTGTCAGATTTTACTCGGGGACTGTAAATGCTGGCAGCGGGAACAGCTCCTGCTTGCCTCAGCGTTCCTGCAGATAGTGGGATGTTGGCTTTTGGAAAGTGACAGGGCAGAATTGCCGCTCGTTCTTTGCCAAACGGCTGACAGCTTCAAGAAGAGTCTCCTCTTGGTGATAAAATCACCAGGCTGCCACCTTCACTCCCGCAGTACAAACCAGCAGGAATGAACTGTTCTCCGAAAGGCAGAGGAAGATGAGCGCTGGAGCTGCGTGATCTGTTGTGTAGAGCAGTGTACTGGAGTTGATCCTGCACAGCAGGGGTAAATCAGTAGTTTTATAGTACTTTATTTCCTGGATTATAAGAGCTCAATGAATGCCTATTTGCTGGTCTATTTTATACGTAAGGCGCACCGGATTTTAAGGCACATTAAGTGACACTAGTAAGGAACAGGGTTGCCATATTTTCCTTCTAATTCGGGGAGGTAACGAAGTTAACCTAAAGGAATGCTAATCCTGGGTGATTTTCACCCACAATTGTTTTGTTTCATTTGATTTTCATTGTGTTGCTGATGTCTGAGTTGAATGGGACTTTGGGGAGCTTCAGGGCGATGATCATTGTCATTCATGTTATGGTTGATTCTCTCCTCCCATCTATGTTTTTTTAAGAGACATGCGTTCAGGTGATTTTCATCCAACGTTAGTGATGGACAATAAGATATTTTATGGGTGTAATTTATCTGATAGTGTTTTTGTTTAAATCAGGTGCTCACATGTCATAGGAATGGGTGGACCAAACACCAAGTTCCCAGAAGAACTATTTTTTGTTCGAACATTACCTGATTTTTCCAATATTTTTTCTTCTTTTTTTTTTTATAGGGTCATCCGTGATACCTTTTTATTAATGTGATGTATGTTGTAAAATTAAAGAAGGGTTCCAAAACTTGTAATAGAGTGTATACCCAACATTAGTGATGTTACTAATTTTAATGTTAGTGTTCTAGGGTTAAGTAAAGCCAAAATAAATGAACAAAACTCAAAGCAATTCTTAATAAAGAAAAAAAAAATTCTCCCACAAGCTGTTTTTGGTTAACTAAAGTTTTTTTCAGATTTTTAATAGTAAGCTTAGATTTCCAGATTTCGACTTGCGCTGTGTGCGGCAGCATTAGCGGCTAACCACTAGTGTTAGCCCAACAGCGCTACACTGAGGAACCCTGAGTGTTCTGGTAAGCCAGGGTGGTATTAGCTAGAGGTTCATCCATGTTTCTTTTTAACACGGTAAACACACAGGATACAGTCCAATTAATACTCGCTTCTGAACAGCAAAAGAGCTAGCGCTTAGCTTGGTTAGCGGCTAATGCTAATACTGCTTCAGTCTCTGTGTTGGAGAACTCCTGTATAACTCTGTACTTCAGCAGAGTGGTTTTACTACTCCTTAATACCTGACTGGTAGAATTCATACATAAGGAGCACCAGATTATAAGGCACACTAGCGATTTTTGTGAAAATGAAAAAAATTAAGTGCCCTTTATAGTGCGAAAAATACAGTGTTTGATAAAGCTGTGTTTTTTTTTTATTAGTGCATGGAATTGTTTTTTTTTTATTCTGGTAGAAAACTTAAGTTTCAAGATGCATAAAAGTAGTTTAAAAGTTAAATTAAATATTAAATATATTGTAGATTAATATTAAATACATGAAATGATATGGAATATGGACACACATGGAATTATAAAATAAAACACAAAGAATAAGAAAGGGTGTGTCCAAATGTTTGACCGATACTGTGCTTGTACATTATTACAGCCTTATACAGTGTTTTTAATAGAGTACAACATTATTTTTGCAGTCGTTATAAGAGAAAAACATGAGCTTTAAAGCTAATGTAAGTTTAGACAAAGATTTATAGGCTGAATTATCACAGGAAACAATATTATGATTCAAATTAATTTAATCTACCAGCTGTTAGTGTTAAGAGATGTCTGTAACCTGTGAATTCTCTTATGGTATAATTTCCATATAATTACTGTCTGGGTTCGCTTCTCTTACTGAATAATTTAAGCTGGAAACTGTTTTATATTGTACAATATATCTACATGTTCTGTACAGAAAACATCAGAACGCCCACATACACTGTTTCAGGATCAGCTGTTGGCACTTATTATTATGCACTTGTACTGACAGCATTTAACCAGACTGGAAACTTAATACTTTGGCTACATTTACTTTACTTTTCTTATTGAAGAACACTTTTTTTAATGTATTTTTATTTATTTTATTTTATTTTTTATCAGATTTGACTAGATTGACTTACTGTTCTTGTTTATAAAAATAAGACTACATTCACACTGTTAAAATGCTCGGATCATTAATACAGCTTTTTACCACATTAATACATTTACTAAGTGGGTGGGAAAACGGATGATAGAAGTGAGTGAGGGTTTCAGTGGTGGGGTAGTGAGATAATAGAACCTTTTATGATATGTCTTAAAAGATAAATTAGCTTTTTGTTGCGTCTGCTCCCGTTTTGAAGATTTTTCTAAACGAATAACCGAATGCTGCCTCAGGACAGAGCTGCTGCAGAGTCGATAAAAGATTAAAAAAAGTTAAAAATATCCGCTCTCAGGGCTCCGGCAGCTGATGGCAAGCTGCATGGCTGGGATTCGACCCACGTTTTAGACCGCTGAACCCCCCAACTCAATTATTATACATTTGATAATAATTGCTATTAAAATTATTCTATAAGGTAATGAAAAATAGACACCATCTAATTTTAAATTGTGGTTCAGGAAGCATGATTGAATACTGAGTTGGAGATAAGGCGTGGATGTGAGCTTTCTGCTGTTGTGTGTTAGGGGTGTGCCATGATGTATTCTGAATTTAAAGCAGTTTATTATTTATTCTGTATGTATGTATGTATATGTATGTATATATATATATATATATATATATATATATATATATATATATATATATATATATATATATATACTGCATAATGTAGCGTTTGCTTTAATTTTAATAGAAATAGTTAAGCTTTAATGCTAATGTAAGTTTATACAAAGATTTATGGCCCGAGTTATCATATTAAACAATATATGTGTTTTGTGACGTTGTGAATACTGCATACTGAATAAGTGAATCATTTGTGTGTGTGTGAGCGCGTGTGTGTGTTCCTGGTGGACTCTGACGCTCAGAGCTATGACTGTTCAGTAATGTGTGTGTCTCTTTGTTTTAGGTGGCTAACTTGGCATGCTCCATCTCCAATAATGAGGAGGGCGTGAAGCTGGTCCGCATGGCCGCTTCCCAGCTGGAGACCCTCTGCCCTCAGGTACACGACGCTCCCCCCCACCCCCCTCCACAGTGGCCTGTGACATCTTTTTCATCTCCACTCTAATTACTCCCATTCATCCTCTTGCTTTGATCTCGACAAATGGGGCTCTCCGCTAAAAACAAGCCAGGATTAATTGCAGCCGCTCTGTACCGGCGAACAGCGAATTACTCCGCTTTATATATGGAGGACAATAAGAGCAACAACAACACCAAATGAAGATAAAAGAAAAGGGGCAGCTGATAATTAAGTCATGCAAATACGAGTGTTTTTCTCTTCTGTTTTGCCCCTCTCCTGCCCTAACGACAGGGTAATTGTTCTTAATTGGTAATTGCAGGTGATTAACGCTGCCCTGGCCCTGGCCGCCAAGCCCAACAGCAAGGTGGCCCAGGATAACATGGACCTGTTTAAAGAGCAGTGGGAGAAGCAGGTGCGCGTGCTCACCGACGCTGTGGACGACATCACCTCCATCGACGACTTCCTCTCCGTGTCCGGTAAGCCCTCAGGATCTTACGAGCACTGCTGATCAGCGCTGCTGCTGTTAATAAACACTGGCTCATTGCCTGCTTTGAGTTCTGGCCTGTAGTCCTGCCTGGTTGTGGTGCAGTGACTTTAAAATGGTCTTTTGGGAGTGGGTGTCATATTTAAGGTAGAATTCAGGCCTAATCCCATTTTACCACTTAGCTCTACCCCTCTATTTTGTGTGTTCTCATCTAGAGGTAGGGTATCCTAATTGTAGGGCTAAGTGTTGCATGGTCCTATAAAGATTACATAAATAGAATTTCGTTATAACACACAGATCTATTTTAAGCTTTTATTTTATGAATGAAAAAAAAGTCAGTCAGTGTCAGTCAGAAAATTAGAATACTATATAAGACCAATTGGTAATTTTGGCAGTGTGGACAGTGTGCCAAGTCCTGCTGGAAAATGAACTCCGCATCTCCATAAACATTGACATCAGAGGGAAGCATGAAGTGCTGTAAGATTTTGTGATCCACTGTGTTCTATCACACCAGCAGATGACATGTCTCTCCAAACCATCACTGATTGGTGGAAACTTCACACTAGACCTCGAGCAGTTTGGACTGTGTTTCTCTCCACTCTTCCTCCAGACTCTGCTCCCTAGATTTACAAATGAAATGTAAAATTTACTGATGATCAGTGATGGTTTGGAGAGACATGTCATCTGCTGGTGTTGATCCACTGTGTTTTATTATCAAGTCTAAAGTCAGTGCAGTTTTGTTTTCCCACAAAATCTTACAGCACTTCATGCTTCTCTCTGCTACTGACAACTTTTATGGAGATGAGGATTTCATTTTCCAGCAGGACTTGGCACACTGCCCACACTGCCAAAAGTACCAATTGGTTTTATATTATATTCTAATTTTCTGAGACACTGATTTTTTGGCTTTTGATTGGCTGTAAGCCAAATTAATAACAATAACAATACTAATAATCAACTATAAAAGCAAAAATGTAAAAATTGAGTTTCACATTTTCAACTGAATTACTAAAAAAAAAGTAACTTTTTTTTTTTTTTTTTTTTTTTTTTTTTTTACAATATTCAATATTTTTGCGATGCCCCTGTTGTTTAAAAAAATTCTATTTTAGAAGCAATGCAGTGTGTTGACCAGGATGTGCTGAAACTAATACTGATTTTTATTTTACATTGGTTGCGGCACTAATCCAAGGACTTCAAAATCCAGAAACAGAGGCTGGACTTTGCAATCCGTAATGTCCAGTTTTGAAGAACTCTGGCTTAGATTGTACAGTATATAAAAAATATATAGACTGCTGATGAGAGACTGCAAATACTGCATTTTCTCCTGTTTCTGCCTGGAAACTGCTGGAATGCATTGTGAGGCGCACGTCAAAAATAGCCTGTTTTTGTGCTTCATAGCTGGTGTGAAGGGTATAGTCATTAATATAGGAGAATATTGCCCGTGGCAAGTGTGCAGCATCTGGTGTGAAATGGGCTTTAGAGTGCTCAAAATAGATTTAGTTAATTATTGTTTGTTTGCATTTTGTATTTTGCACAACAGTAAATTGTGGTTTTGTAATTGTGCATTTCATTTCTTACAGGAAATATTTTTTTTTTATTCTCATTTACTGAAAAAAAATAAAACTCTATTTTTTAAATACATTAGCAATGCTTATATTAAACATTGTGCGAATAAAATCCTTTTAATTTCAATATTATAGTTGAGGAATAGTGCAAATTAATAAATCACTGCCACATAGAGTTCTTTACAGGTTTCTGACAGAAGCACATTTGTCTATTAAAATTCCTTGTGAAGCTACTATAGGCAAAGATGTACAATCTTTGTTGTCTCATTTTGAAAATTGTAGTAATTCAATATCAAATAAAATCGATTAACGTATCAGTCCTACTTCCAAGTATCCAATAAACAGAGTTCGTTCAAATGCATCACCAATGTTTGATTGGCTAAAGTCACATGTCCTCCGCCCTTAGCTTACGCCCACTGGCTCCTTCCAGCCTGCGCTAATAAGTTCTGAATGAGATTTCATAGGAACAGAAGATGGAATTATCTGTTCCTGAAATGCAAATAGTTGTATTATCCATCGCAATGCATTGTCACACCCCTAGCAGGAGTTAATTAGTAATGCAATCAGCATTTTTACATGAAGATGCGTAATCAGATAACAGACTCAATGTTTACTTGAGTAGTAGGTTAATGACTGCTTGAATTATCAAATAAATACACTTCATGCACTTCAAAGTCTGACTCAGGGTTCCTACAGGTCCTTAAAAAGTCTTTAAATGTCTTAAATTAAAATCTGGGTAATTAAGGTCTGAAATTGTCTTAACTTTACTGTACATTTGCTGTAGGTATTACATTTTCAGACAATGTTTTTAATGCCGATGGGAAAGCACATGCTAACTTAATAACATTAGCGGCGAGTTGGCTAACGTTACCAGAAAGAGAACTAAGGTTAACACAAAGCTAGCTAACGTTAGTGAAGAGCTAGCTAACATACGAACATTAGCAACGAGTTATGTAGCTACATTATATGGGAGAGAACAAAGGTTAGCAGAGAGCTAGCTAACATACTAACATTAGCACTGAGTTATATAGCTACATTATATGGGAGAGAACAAAGGTTAGCAGAGAGCTAGGTAACATAGTAACATTAGCAGCAAGCTAGCTAACATGCTAATATAACATTATCAGTAAGTTATGTAGCTACATGTAGCTAACATAGTAACATAAGCAGTAAGCTAGCTAACTTGCTAACATAATATTATTAGCAGCGAGTTATGTAGCTACATTACTGGGGACAGAACAATGGTTAGCAGAGAGCTTGCCAACATAGTAACATAATAACATTAGCGGCTAGTTGGCTAACATTACCAGAAAGAGAACTAAGGTTAACAAAGAGCTAGTCAACGTTAGCAGATAACTAGCTAACATACTGACATTAGCAGTGAGTTATGTAGCTACATTACTGGGGACAGAACAATGGTTAGCAGAGAGCTAGCTAACATACTAACATAATAACATTAGCGGCTAGTTGGCTAACATTACCAGAAAGAGAACTAAGGTTAACAGAGAGCTAGTTAACGTTGACAGTGAGCTAGCCAACATACTAACATTAGCAGTGAGTTATCTAGCTACATTACTGGGGACAGAACAAAGGTTAGCGGAAAGCTAGCTAACATACTTACTAAATAACATTAGTGGCAACTTAGCTACGTTACCTGGGAGAGGACTAAGGTTAGTGGCAAGCTAGCTATTGTAGTAATGTTAGCAGCGAGTTAGCTACATTTACGTTTTGATTCCAATGCAACAATTTATTTTTTAAACAAAGAAATTAGACTACATTTTGTTTGGGTCTTAAATTATATTTATTGCAGTCTAAAAAGCATAAAATGTGACTTTTAAACTGGTGCAAGAACCCTGTGACTATAAAGAGATATTTGCAAACGCTCTCAATAGTAATCATAATGTCATTGAGTCCTAGAACACGTCAGCTCTTTGTGTTTAACACTTGCCTCTTCTAGTTAGTGGTCAGATCATGCAGAATGAGTGTGTGAGGCAGTGCTTAGCAGGAATGAGGGGGTAGAATCGTTTTCCCCCTCTATAGAAGCTACTTATTCCACTCCACTTAGCTCCCCCAGTGCAACCGGAGCGAATCTGCTCGTCAGAGCCGTAATCGAGACTGCTCGACGTGCACTCGGCATGTAAAGCGGTTGAACCGTTGTCCGCGTTCGCTTCTTTTTTTTTTTTTTTTTTTTCTCCTCCGTTCTTCAGCAGGAACGGGTCCTGTGATCCCCGGTTTAAACTGTACCTATCTGACACTCTGTTCTTCAACAATAGAGCACTCTAGTCCTCTGACATCTCCAGCCACGGCAGGAGAGAAGGGGCTTTTAAGAACCATTAGCTAGATGGAGTTTCCTGGTATATTTTTACTCCGCTCTGAATAATGATCGTGCCGGTGTCTACTCAGCTCCTTAAAGATGATCTGAATGCGCTCGCCACTTGATTAGCCCCTTTCTGACCAGACAAAAGCACTCGAGGTTCGACGTGGTGTTGCGGCATTGACGTCCTGTCACGTGTGCAAAGACACACGAGCTGCCTGCCTGTCAGACTCGGCCTTACGGAGCGACGCCGCTCACCTCCGTCCAAGGACACGCAGCGCTTTACACAGAATGTCGATTTGCCTTTTACAGCAGGCTGCCATTAATAAAGGGTTGTGTGTGTGTTTGTCTTCAGTGCTGAAGACCCCCCACCACCATCACATCACCAGCACACCACCCTCTACACCACTCTATTCCTCTATTCTGCCCTTGTGTTCTGATATTAATGTTTTTAAACCCGTCCTGATGCAAACGCAGCACGATAGCATGAAGAATGCAGATTTCCCGCCTCAGCTTGTCACGTTCCGCCGTCACGGGCGTCTCCACGCGTCTCCAGGCTAATGTGTCCTTGCTGTGGTGATCAGGTCACTCCAGACCCCTCTCATTGTTTGTTTGTTCGTTCTCGTTTGTTTGACTAATTTGTTTGTTTGTTCTAGAAAACCACATCCTGGAGGACGTGAACAAGTGCGTGATCGCGCTGCAGGAGAAGGACGTGGACGGGTTGGACCGCACCGCCGGCGCCATCCGAGGCCGCGCCGCTCGCGTGGTCCACGTGGTCACCTCCGAAATGGACAACTACGAGCCTGGAGTCTACACCGAGAAGGTTCTGGAAGCAACTAAACTCCTGACTGAGACAGGTATGGGCCTTAACTTTCTACATGCATTAATGTTACCAGCATGCCTACATTCAGTCTCACATCGATAATCTTCAGTGAAATCTGATAATGTAGGATGATTAGTTCTGCATTTCCAACTCATCTTATCAGTTCAGAGAACACAGTTCCACTGCTCATCACCTTAAAGGGGCACTAAACCCCCTGATTTTAGCCAACTCCACCCTCAGCTCAAATTTTAAAAAGGCTAGAAAAAAAAAATGGGAGGGGTAGTTTGGGGTTTGGCAGGTTCTCTGGGTGATGTATGGGTTCAGGGGCGAGGCAGGAGGCAGCAGCAGTGTGCCTCTGATAGCGGTGAGATGCAGCTGGTTGGAAAGCCGTGAGCAGGGGGGGTGGTATTATTAATCGTCTGATCTACATATTGTGATGCGTCTGTACACCAAAGCACCTATAGCACAGTTGAACCTGAGAGGTGGAAATTAACACAAAATCGTTTTGTAAAGGTTAAGAAATGTTTACAAAAAATGTTAATCAGGACGCAATGACAGGTGTTTGTGTGTAAAGGTTGTTTCCGGTAAGGAGTACGCTTTACATGATTGGCTGCCACTCCTCACCATGTGTAGATGAGTGCTGAGTGTAAATGTTTGTGTGTAAAACATTATTGTAATATATCCTTGTGTGTCTAGAAAGATACTGTGTGAGTTCACTGGTTGGTTGGTTGGTTGGTTGGTTGGTTGGTTGGTTGGTTGGTTGGTTGGTTGGTTGGTTGATTGATTAATTCATTCAATGATTCATTTATTCAGTGATTCATTGATTAATTTATTGACTCATTGATTGATTCATTGATTGATTAACTGATTCATTTACTCCTTCATTGATTAACTTATGCATTGATTCGTTAAGTGATGCATTAATTTTCATTTTTTCATTCATTCATTTGTTGAATTATTCACTTGTTGATTGATTCATTCAATTATTTGTTGGTTGATTGATTCATTGATTGATTAATTGATTCATTCATTTATTGATTTGTTGATGGATTCATTGATTTCAGTGAATCAATCAGTGAATCAATGATGCAATAATTAATTGATTTTGTTCATTTGTTGATTCATTCATTTGTTGAATTATAAATTTGTTGATTAACTCATTAATTTATTTGTTCATTCATTAATTGATTTGTTGATAGAGTTGTATATATTAATTCATTGATTCATTCATTAATTCATTGATATGTTATTTAATTGATTGATTTATTTGTGCATTTGTTGATTGATTCATTTATTTAATTGATTGGTTTATTTGTTAATTTGTTGATTAATTCCTTCATCCATTCATTCATATTCAATCTTTCAGTTTTCAGTGTGAGAGCAGGTGTCTACCTGATATATTTTTGCTCTGGTTGTATGGCTGGCTGAGCTCTGTGTGTAACCCCTGTGTGTATTAGGTGCAAGATTGTTTTATAATTTTCCTGTATAGTTTTACAGTAGGCTGTACTGCTATACAGCCCAGTGCTGGGGGCTTTATTACCCTGCTACCACTGCTTGCTGCAGCACATGATGGCCATAAGGTCACACACTGCTCTGCAGCAGCTCTGCCAATGGCTGGTGATTATACAAGCTGTGTATGAAAGCCTCTGTCAGCAGTGGTGATCCTGAAAGGAGCTTGATTCACTAATTGGAAGGGCTGTTCTAATGGGATCCTGGAGGACATATGGTGGATGACAGCAGTTGTGCATTCGCAGGCGTCCAACATGTGGCTTAGAAAGTGTCGTTATGAAAGTGTTTCCCTTTTAGTTTGCATATTGCAGACTGCTGCTAAAAGCACAACCACCTATAGACTTGGAGTAGCAACACCTCTACTGCAGCTGTGGGCTTTATAACTGCTTACATCTTGATTGTGCCAACCATTAAATGTAGTTCTTTACATCAGTGTTCATCTCAACATGCTCTAGAATTGTATAAAAGTTGAATACTGACATTTGGTCAAGATCATTACATCCCTCTGTGCTGTGGGTAATAATATAAACCTTCCATTGTATATGACTGGTTCACACATGACACTGTGGATTGAGAAATATTAAAGGAGAAGTATTATACTTATTTTTACACAAGTTAGAATAGGTCTAAACTTACCAGTTTTAGTCCCTTTCAGAATGAGCTGTTTAAGGGCTCTGTCACTTTTATGCAAATAAGCTGTTGCCGGCCGCGCCTCATGTATACGCTGAGTATTTACAACACGTTAATGTTAGCTTGTGCTAAATGACAAACACGAACAAGCTAAATAATTTCCAAATGCCATAGAAGCACAAAACTCAATTTATTTGAAAGTACTTAAATCTCCCTCAGAAGACAGGTACAGATCCCTCCCTCAGATGAAGTCTGCTGGCTATTCCTGCACAAAAAAAAAACAAAGAGTGTTTGTTTATAGATGCAGTGGGCCCAAGCCCAAGGAGAAATATAAAAGAACACAAAAAGTGAGTTTTGTGTAATGTCCCCTTTAAAGCCATACATAGATTGTGTACAGCCTCACTCACAACATAACACCTCACAACTTATACAGTTATAATAAACGTATTTTTTTCCAGACATCTAAGCCATTATAACATGCAATAATTATAAAAAAGTAATATTTATTCAAAGCAATGCTTTTGTTTAATTATCCAAATATTAATAGTTGAACAAGCAATTTAATGTTTAACTGTTAGAAGCACAAAGCTCATTATTTAAAAGTTCTTAAATCTCCCTCTTCTGCTGACTTGCCACAGACAGTAGGTACAGATCCCTCCCTCAGAAGAAGTCTGCTGGCTATTCCTGCACAAAAAAAAACAACAAAAAAAAAAAAACAGATGGAGTGTTTGTTTATAGATGCAGTGGGCCCAAGACCCAAGTAGAAATATAAAAGAACACAAAAAGTGAGTTTTGTGTAATGTCCCCTTTAAAGCCATACACGACTTCAGAAACAGAATGTCCCGTCCATCTGGCATCAACAATTTCATAATTTAGATTGTGTACAGCCTCACTCACAACATAACACCTCACAACTTATACAGTTATAATAAGTGTATTTTTTTTCCAGACATCTAAGCCATTATAACATGCAATAATTATAAAAAAGTAATATTTATTCAAAGCAATGCTTTCGTTTAATTATCCAAATATTAATAGTTGAACAAGCAATTTAACGTTTAACTGTTAGAAGCACAAAGCTCATTATTTAAAAGTTCTTAAATCTCCCTCTTCTGCTGACTTGCCACAGACAGTAGGTACAGATCCCTCCCTCAGAAGAAGTCTGCTGGCTATTCCTGTTGTGTATTGTCTGAGGTTCTCAACCTAAATGTCTGAAATGGTATTTCTTCCACTGATCTAGTGGGTGGGGCATTTCTGCTCAAAGAAAACAGATGGAAGGTTTGTAGCGAACATACAAAAGCACACTTAAAATGAGTTTTGCATAAAAAAACCCTGTCCTATACATCTGGCACCAACAATTTTGTAATTCAGACTGTGTTTAGCCTCACTCACAATATACCTTCCAACTTATACAGGAACATGCATTCCCAAGTTGTCCCCTGAAGTAACACTACTTTATCAGTTTGCATATTGCTCACTCATATGACTTTTGGACAGTAGGAAAGTGTACATTTTGTATGCTGTGATTGCTGGCTCAGATGGAAGTCTGTAGATTGAAAACTCAAGTTCTAAAATTAAATATGCTCCAGACTCTCAAACAACCACTGCTACCAATTCACTTAAGAGTGCATCGAGTCTCAGAGCTTGAGTGGAATCGTTTGAGGTGGCAATTACTATAAAACGATCACTAAACTTGAAGTCCTTGCTATATATCTGTAGAGTGCTTCTTCAGAACGTTCCTGTTTTCTCGAGCTGTTTTTGTGTCTCAGCTCTAACCTGGAGATGTCTTCCTGTTGATTACAGAGGGATGGAAAGATGGTGCACTTTTGTTCAAGGTCTAACACATGAAAAGCAGAAGTGGCCCATCCTAGAGTACATCACTGAAGGATCTGCTTTACCAAGTTGAATTGTTTGTGTGCTCTTGTGAATGTAAGAGCTAGGGATGGATATGGAATATATGTTAGCATAACACTTCAAATGTTGGATGAGTTTGAATGGGCAGCAATTATTAAAATAAATACCCATAAATAATAATGCTTTTATATTTAGTATTCCACACAACATGCCTCCATAGTCCTAGTTAATCAGAATTCCTTCCTTATGTTTTTTTTTTTTTTTTTTAGTTTTTAAAATGAGCTAAATTTCATCATGCTTTCTTTATAATGAAATGTAGCTGGCTAGTGCTTTTGTGGCGTTTGCACACCAACACTATTTGGTCTGGTTAGAACAGATTCTGGTTTGTGTGTAACATTAGTTTGGGTCGATTGGGCAGGTGTGAAAACAGTAATCACACTCAGATGCGGATCAGGACAACCAGACAGAGACCAAAATGAACTTTGGAGTGGTTTGATTGTGGTGAGAACGCGATCTGGTCTCGATTTGACTCAGCTATCAAATATACTACTTTTATTTGAGCTAAACTGCAGATAAGACACAGTTTTAATCTGATATATTAGCCAGATAACGCTAATTACCACAGCTATGAACAAACACCTTTCTCTGCTGCTTCGTACTGTTTACACACTAAGAGCACAGTATGTGCGGCATTCAGTGCTCGCAGCCACAGGACTCCATTTACTACATGTACCTCTGTGCTGCTTGTCACATTAAAAACAGTGTTTAAAAGCACTGGCAAATTTTCAGCGTTCTGTGTTTAAAGCAGCTTCACACTACTATATTTACTTTCTTACTCCCCCCGCAGACAGCACTGACCAATCAGAGGAGACGATGTGCTTGCATGCTTTATTGCTGCGTATTTTGGTGTGTTTAGGTTTATGCCAGTGTGAAACCAAACAGAGGGAGAAATGCTCCAAATAAACAAACTTCAACTGATTTGGACCATAGAAACCAATTACAAGTGTGAAAACCTCTTAAACTCTGTAGACCAGTAGCATGAAAACCTGTCTTCTCACAGACTTTTTATCCAACCCTAATTCCAAACCTTTTTAATTGGGGGATTGGAAACCACACCCACTAAAAGTCGTAGAACAGCAGTTTGTAAATTGATCACAAATTATCACAGGGCTGGAAAACATGCACACCTGTTTAAATTGTAAGGTATTCGCTTGTGACTCAGGGTAAATACTGGCAACTGTGTCCAAGCCAAGGGGATGTGAATTATGGAAGTTGGAGTGAGGTCTGAAAGTGGGTGTGGATGGATATGACCTTCCATTTCTGAAGTGCTTTATTTATGAAGTATTTAAGTATATAAGTATTTAACATTCCTCAAGCTGCAGTTTTTGATGTATTTTGGGAATATGACATGGGAGCCTAATATTACCACACTTGATCTCATGTTGTTCTTTAACTATTGGTTTTCTTGATTTATGGTCAAACTGCTTAGTTTTAATCAATGCTCAATTGTAATGTAACTCTAAAAACCATCCTGAAATTAGGAATCCTCAAAAATCTTTTGTTCTCTTCTCGGTTCTCTTTCTCTTCTGTTGCTATGATATTGAAAATATTATAATATAAAATGTTTTCTTCTTATATTTGGGCAGATTTCATTGGTACAGTTTTTTGCGAATATATATATATATAATTTTTTTTTTTTTTTTTTTTTTTTTTTTTTTTTTTTATATATTTGCTCACACAGTAAAACACCCTGTACACTCATCCTCCAGTGATAGACTCCTCCAGTTGTGGAGGAATAGCATGTCCTGGGTTAAACTTCTGGGCCAGATTAAGGAGGGGGCGGCAAGGGAGGAAAGCTAGAAGACTAGCATGCGCCGTGACACTCTGAAGGCTGCCTTAACAACTTTCAAACCTCATTTCCCCCAGAGCCTGCAGGCTGGCCTCAAACCTTTTTTTGATGTAGAGGCCAAAATTGTCCATTTTACTCATATCATCTCTTACTTTCCCTGTCTCACTCTATCTTTCTGTCTCTCTGTCTTTCTCTCTTTCTCAGCTTGCCAGTCAGTCAGTTGGGACAGTGCTAAATTGTGAATGAGGCTGAATGTTAATGCAGTAGCATATATAGTGGGTGTCTGTCTCCATTGGCAAGGCTGCTTATCCTGTTCATTGGGAGGTATGAAGAAATCGTTTGGCCCCTTTGCCTGCCGAAATGGTTAAGCTGTAAACTACTATAGATCACGTCAAATCGAGCACCTATTTAAAAAAAAAAAAAAAAAACTTATTTCAAAGCCTCAAACAACTTCAGTTTTATTTCTCCCAGTGAATGTATGTATCTGTATTAGGCCTAGTCTGAAGAGTCTTCCTATTGATTATAGGAACAATGATGAAGATTTCTATTCACTTTTATTCAAGGTCTTAAGCCCTGGTGGATATGATATTAATGCAACATATAAGCTAGGGATGAATGTGGAGTAAGTATTAGCACAATACTTCAGAAATTGTTCCTTTGTAAAAAAAAAAATAATAATTCCATGCATCTCAGCCATTATAATGGGAAATAATTATTCAAAGTAATATGTACTCAAAGCAATGCTTTTATTCAATAATCCACACAAAGTAATGCCCTATTTATAGTATTTAGCCCTAGTTAACAAGGACTGTAGACTTGCCAATAGTCAATAGTGACGGATGGCTAAAATTAGATTAGATTAAATTCTGTACTTTGACAAAATTAATAAAAAACAGTTGTTTATAGATATTTAGTCATTTTGACTAGTGAAAAACTACCACACTTAACCAACATATCCACATCACCACATCCTATCCAACATAGCTTAGTTTAATAATTGATATTTAATAGTCCTATGTGTATTATTCAATCTAAGCTTAGTCACAAGGCAACACAAACCAACAGAGCTGCCTAGCCACATTAGTGCCCATTCCATTAGTAGAGAATTGACAAATAAAACTTTAAACGTAGCATATCAGCTTTTCAGTAAAACTCCTATTCATATGGGTATTTTAGTAGCTTAGCCACCAAGCTAAAATGTTAGCTCACATTCCATCAATAGAGAACTCACACTAAAATATATCATACGTTTATTTGCCATATCTAGCGAGTGTTTTAAGACCGGAGGATAATTTACAGTTTTACAGAGTGCACTGAAAAAGCACAGTGCCTGAAAATTGCGAAAGCATTTGTGATTTAAAAAAAAAAATCATTTTGCTAAAAAAAAAAAAAAAAAAGTAAATTTGATTTGGATTTAAGTTTTGTGCTGGTGGATGTAGAACACACTGCAAAATGCACATCCCCTAAAACATAAGGGGACTTGGGGTTAAAATCACCAAACCCAAGGATGAAACTTTTAAATATTCTTTAACTGCTTGTGTTGTTGGAATGGGCACTAATTTGTTAGCTGGTTAGCTAAGCTAATTATCTTCTAGGGATTCTAGCAGATTAAGCTAAGCTTCTCATTCAAAACTATTCATACTAAACAGTAGCTTAGCTCCACACACTGCACTGGACAAAAATAATCAGCAACTCTGAAATTAGGGCACGTCAGCACTAAAGAATGAATAATGCAAAGTAATACAAGCTCATTATTACTAATTCTTTATTTATTTTATTATGTTTAAGAACAAAAAATAATGAATTGGGTTCTTTTTAATAGAGATTTTATATTAGGATAGTAGTGTCTTATTTTGTGTGCGTTTCAGACTGAAAATAGCTTTCTTATCTTTTTTTTTCCATAACTGAAAACTAATATTTCAGGTCTAAAAGGATTAATGCAAAAATGATAAATGAGACCATGGTGTTTTCTGTATTTGAATATCTTAAGCTTAAACTCGAACTAAATCAATCACCATGTTTCACAGAATTAAAACAACTCAATACAAAATAAATGTGTGGCTTGTTCACATCTTTTTTTTTCTCTCCCCTTTCCCTCACTCACTCTTCCTCTCCATCATATGTAAAGGAAGTGCAATAGATGAGCAAACAGCAGGAACCCCGTTCAGCCATAAAAGCTTTTTGTAATCACCACCCAGAATCCAATTAATTATTAAACAGGCAATCTGTTTGTTCGTTTTGCTTCTCCAACTCCAAAGAAGCAATTGAGTGTTCCCCGCGGTGACCCGACTTGCTGATACCGGCCTCTGCAGTGGATTTCTGCAGCCCGGCCCGCGGTGGACGCCCCGGGTCCTGCTCTCTGACCTCAGCCAAAGCCCTGGATGAGCGTTAAAGTGGGGGAATTGCTTCTCTTGCAGATTAAGCCATAAGCAGTCCTTTGGTAGCGTTTTATCTGCCTCCCCGTAGCCCTGTTGAATGGTTCTCCACTGAAGCAGTCAGCGTTGAGTATATGTAATGTACTGTATAAGCCTGTGAGAGTGTGAGTGTGTGTGTTGTTGCCACCTGTCTCTTAACTGATTAATTTAACAGACAGCTTTAAGAGTACTTTCATCTGCTATTCTTGGCTCTAAGAGGTAGCTGATTAAAAGTTTGCCCCAAGTGCTCATTAAACTCTAGCAGCCCACCAGCCCTCTGTGAATCACGGGGTTGGGTTAGAGCCACCGTCTCCTTGCAGCCGATTCAGACAGCCTGTGTTAAAAATTGCATTCATTAAAAGGCAAATTCTGCCATAATTTCCATAGAGCTCTTTTTTTTTCTTTCTTTTTTTTTGTATAAATGAGTGCAAGATTCTGAATCAGACTAATTATAGGTGTCGAATCGGGTGGATTGAAACGCAGTTAATCCGAAACCCTTTGATTTTTGAGTGTTGGTGGCTCAGTTTCTTCGCTTCTCAGCACTAATTTGGAATGTGTTTCTGTGAATTGTCTGTGTGCAGTGATGCCTCGTTTCACGGAGCAAG
Organism: Astyanax mexicanus; assembly: GCF_023375975.1. Taxonomy (NCBI): domain Eukaryota; kingdom Metazoa; phylum Chordata; class Actinopteri; order Characiformes; family Acestrorhamphidae; genus Astyanax; species Astyanax mexicanus. The sequence goes on from NC_064409.1 coordinate 75,547,847, forward strand.
TGGAGGCAGCGGTGGAGGCTCTGAGCGCCAACCCGACCCTGCCGGTGGATGAGAACGAGTTCATCGACGCCTCGCGCCTGGTGTACGACGGAGTGAGAGACATCAGGAAGGCTGTGCTCATGATCCGGGTAAGCAGAGGCTACATCACTTTACATACTACTGTATCTTTAGGCAGTTTGGGCAGTGTGCCAAGTCCTGCTGGAAAATGAAATCTGCATCTCCATAAAAGTTGTCAGTAGCAGAGGGAAGCATGAAGTGCTGTAAGATTTTGAGGGAAAACAAAACTGCACTGACTTTAGACTTGATGATAAAACACAGTGGATCAACACCAGCAGATGACATGGCTCCTAACTTTTATAGAGATGCAGATTTCATTTTCCAGCAGGACTTGGCACACTGCCCACACTGCCAAAAGTACCAATGAGTTTAATATGATTAAAATTTTCTGAGACACTGATTTTTGGGTTTTGATGGGCTGTAAGCCATAATCACCACCAGTAAAATAATTAAATGCTTAAAATAGATCACTCTGTGTAATACATCTATATAATGGGTTTCACATTTTCATCAGAATTACTGAAATAAAAAATTAAGTAAAATTACAAGATATTCAATTTTTTTTGCGATGAACTAGTACAAGGTGTTTACAAAAACATCAACCAAAGTAGCAAAAAATGAACATATAAATGAGTTTTTAAAAGTGTATTAAAAAGTGTAGTAATATCTTAAAAGTATAGACAGGATAAAGAAATAATTGACAAGGGGTTTAGAGTTTCTAAATATATTGGTTTCAAGTCATGTAACGTTCTCTTTTTAAAAGAGAAATAAAAGTAAGGAAAGTGAGAGAACGACTTCGCTAGGTTTCAAGTTTGTGTCACAAAGCATGATTTCTCACTTTAGCTAGAGAAATTGCTTCCAAAATAAGCATTTGATAGAGGAATAAAATTGGGGACCAGGGCAGTTGGGTCACTTATATTTGGGTTCCCTGGCCCCTTATAGTGGGATGCCTTAGAGTTTGCAAAGGATTCTTTGAGGTATGCCATTGGAAAAAAAACACACTAGTTTTGGAAAGGAGCTGTGTCTCTGAATAACCTTTAAATCAGTAAAGAACTTTACATTTACTACTTCACACTTTCTCCATACTTTTCCCCACCCCAAATAGATTATTCTCTGCCATTCTCTGCTCAAAAACTCAATGCAGCACCTTTTATTTTTAACAGTATATTTCTTTCTGTGACCATTTTCAGCATTTTTGTGACAAATTCTTCTGACTACACTGAAATCTTGACACACCGTTTCTGCTAATATTCTTTGCCGTTATCCGATCTGGGCTGACACCTCCATTTCAGAACATCCTGGCATTCTCCTGCTGGAGGAGACTGTGTGCTCCACTTCAAAAAAACACATCACATCCCAACAGCTAACTGCAGGCTATCTACCGACGCTTCTTCCAGAATCATAAATGAACACTGCTTCTGCCTGCCCGACCTGCAGAGCGAACAGCAAACACAAAACACAGAAAAACTTCAACTGCAGTTATTGAAGGGTGTGGAAATGCACCTTATCCTTCACAACTAATAAAACTCAAGAATATGATGCTCACCCCGGATTCTCATTGATCTGGAGTACCAAGCTCTGACTACAAGCTGGCTGTTTACAGAATTGGACAGCGTACAAAACAATTTACTTTAGACCCATGAATAATGTGTAAAGTAAGAGTTCACGCAGTGCGTCCAAAGGACAACAGGCTATGTTTAGGTTGACTCAAAAATACAGTTTTGTGAACAGCCAAGGTTAAGGTGGTTGGCCTTGTTGGGATCTAATCAAGTTTCTTCCACTCTGAAAATAAAACTGCTCCTCCATACCAACATTCCCTCCATACCAACTACCGCCATTAGAAGAATATGCAATACAACCTGGGTTTGTTTCACAAAGCATGATTTCTCAGTCAGAGAACTTGCTCCCAGTATAAGCATGTTCTGTAGCTCCATAGAATTGGCCCTGGCCTACATGTTCCTTGTGGTTGGCCCCCAGCTCAAACGTTCTTTGGGGTTGGCCCCTGGCCTGTACATTCCTTAGGGTTGGCCCCTGTTTGTACGTTCCTTGGGGTTAGCACCTTGAATTTCCTATGCCAGCCTATGCTTTCCTTGAGGTTGAGCCTTGGTGTGTTCCTTGGTGTTTGGGGCCCCCCTTGGAGTAAACCTCTGCCTAAACATTTTTTGGAGTTGGCCCCTTGGAGTTCCTATGCTGGCCAGTGTGTTCCTTGAGATTGGGCCTTGCCTTTACTTTCCTTGGGGTTTGGCCCTGGTCCACACGTTCCTTGGAGTTGGTTTCCTGCTTGGAGTTGGGCCCTCGGCCTACACTTTCCTTGGAGTTGGGCAATGGACTACACGTTCCTTGGGTTTGGCCCCTTGGAGTTTCTATGCCAGCCTTTGTGTTCCATGGGATTTGGCCCCGGCCCCCATGTTCCATTGAGTTGGTTTCCTGCTTGGAGTTGGGCCCTCGGCCTACACTTTCCTTGGGGTTGGGCCCCAGCCTACACGTTCCTTGGAGTAAACCTCAATCTAAACGTTCCTTGAAGTTAGCCCATTGGAGTTCCTACGCCGGTCTTTGTGTTCCTTGGGGTTTGGCCCCGGCCCACACGTTCCTTGGCACTGGCCCAGAGCGGCTGATTAAAACTAAAGGTATTTTCAACCTCAGACTTATTCATTTCCTCAGCTGTAATGTGTTTAGCTTGGTTAGATCAATTAGGGCGATGAGGTGAATCTGCTACATTAAGCAGGAAAAGTCTTGTTCTCTCTAATGCTGCATTGTGTAAGTGCTCCAGAGAGGGGCTTTTGCTCGTAGCCTTATTAGTAAGTAATGGTGAATCTGTTTCAGGCAAGTGACAATCTAATTGAACAGACTGTCTTCACGTGTTATTATTATTAAAGTAGCTATAGTCCTCCGAGGGTTAATGGCCTTTCGCCCGCGTCGGGGCCGTAAGACGAGCAGATGGCCGCTTCCATTGAAGGCCGCTTCCAGTCGGGCGTTCGCTAATGCTCCAACAATGAGCACTCAGCATTCCCGGCCCGTCATTACGGGAAACGGCTTGACCCGGGACCGCCTCGCACCACGGCTGGGAGCTGCTAGGTTAAAGCCTGTTAATTGAGGCAAATTTCATCTTTCATAGTTTCTGCAGTAATGAGCTTTCGATTAATGGTAAAGACAATGCCGCACCCTTCGGAGTAATTGCTCAGTGGAAGAAGTTTTTGGGAATGTTATTATTTTTTTTTTTAATGGAGCAAGTTGAAATGTAGAGCGCTGCGTGTCTCGGATGATGAAGCACAATGAGGTGGTGATTAAGGGAAATTTTGGAGCCGTGGCCATTGTTTCGTCTCCTCCCACCCCCCTGCTGATGTTAAGGACTCTCCAGCACCCACTTTCGAGGATCATTAGAGCTCTCTTTCCATGTTCCATTTACCCCACTTTGTTTACATTTGCTCTTTGTTAGAAAGCCCCAGTCAAGCTGATCCATTCAGTCCCTCTCAGCATGGAAACCACACTTCGATGCTGGTTTGTTCATGGCTAAATTACTCAGCCAAATAGTACCAGGGCTCTCATTAATAACAGGAGGCCTGGATTTGATAAGCACCAAATTAGATGGGGGGACAATTATGCTGTATTTGCATTATAATAAGTAATTGATTTTAAGAATGGGAGTTTTAATTAGCGCTGTTTTTTAATAACTGAACAGGGAGCGCGCGAGTAGAGAGCCGTAGAGCTGTATTCGATTTCTTCCTTAACCTGCTCCACTGTTATTCAGATTGATTAAGCAGTTAAGGTGAGGCCCTGAAGCAGCCTGATTCTGCCTGCCTGCTGTGGGAGGACTCTGACTGCAGCTGCCAGTGTTTTTGCTTATACTAGAGGACTGCACAGGTTCCCTAATGGCCTCCATTTGCTTAATAACTAAGTTCACAAATTTCAGACAAATTGTTGCAGAAATGCATATTTTTACTATAGGAGAGTTTTAGAAACTGATTGTACGTTCTCAAGGTATTGCAGCCTGCAGTGCTGCAGAGCTTTATCTTGCCTATTTAGAGTGTAGTTGTAGCTTTTAAGCTTTTGAAAGGTTATAGGGAAGTTTAGCCTTTAATGTTAATCCATAAATTACTCAATTATTTATTTATAATTAAGCATCTCAATTTAGAGTCTTTTAAAACACTTATTTTAATATGGCAGATATTGCATTTTTCTTTAGCTTAAGCTGATAAAGGTTATTCAACTCTGAGTTTTGTGACTGCGCATGCAGCAGGGCTCCAGACTAATATGGTCCCACCGTCCTGGAAATGGTTAAAAAAAATGGAATCTACCTGGAATAAGGCTCTTTTTTTCATATATGTCCACTCTGAGTCCTAATGCTGCATACCTGCTGTTTTAATCTGTAACCAAGCCCCCAAAATGTTGGATGCCTTAGATACGCACAAACAGAGCGCACATTCAGAATGCAATTAACCCTGCCTGGGCGTCTCTTATTACTGGCTTGTTTGATCAGTGAAAGCTTGAAAGGCGAATGATGAGGGACGTATCCTCTTTGTTTGCTTGTTCAGAAAGGGAGTTTCTGATAAACAAGGCTTTGCTTTGTTGGGTCTTGTTTGTTTAAGTATCAAATAAATGAGACAACAACACTGAGGGAAGGCCTTATTGACGGAGGAGACTCGATTAAATGCTTATTTTAAAGACATTAAAAGACCGATACACCAGTCAAAACCTTCTCAAAGTCAGGACGAGGATAGGAAAACAAAAACTGGCTGCCCTCTAGTTTGCCTTTGGGTCCACTCAGGCCCTTCTCGTCTCCGCGAGCGGACCTCGTCCACCTATCTCCCTGGAGTGGACAGGCCTTTAGTAGCGGTCCATCAGCCGGATTAACAGCCCCATCAGAGCAGCGACTCCGGCAGCCATTCCCGGCCCCGCTGCGCCGCGGCTCCTCAATCCGAACAGACAAGTGGTGAGGCTTAGGCTGCTGGAGATGGACAGAGTCTTTAACCTCTGTAAGTGGAGCCCGGCCCGTCTCCCGGTGTTTGACAGGCGCTGCGTCCGCCCGCCGGGGATGTCTCTGGCACTAACGCTCCTGCCGAGGCACAGCGCCTCAACAGCCGGAGAGAGGCTCTCCCAGCCCGGGGATAGCCTGAGCCCACCTCACCATCCCCCGCAAAACGCCTCCAGCACACGCTGCTCATTCAAATGACTGTCCGCTACTCGCCCGCGCTGTTGACGTGATGCATTTGTGTGGAATGAAGAGGATGAACAGTCACTGTTCAAACAATTGGAATCGTTATTCACAGTAATAGAAAAAATATAGGACGGAATTTTAGGTGATTTTGCCCAATCCTAGCTGTGAAACCACCAAATCAAAATTAATCAAATTAAATCAAATTTATTTGTATAGCGCTTTTTACAACTGGTGTTGTCACAAAGCAGCTTTACAGAAACATGATCGCAGGACAAAGAATCAGGCAAAGACATTAAACATAGAAAATACAGAATACAGAACCCCCAGTGAGCGCGGAGGCAAGGAAAAACTCCCTCAGAGCTGCAGGAGGAGGAAGAAACCTTGGGAGGACCAAGACTCACATTAAAGGGGGGACCATCCTACCACTGATCAAATGACTTTTCAATTAATTTGAAAAAGTCTTTATACATCCATATAGGTCTTATATATGATAATTTTCCATTATCATTATCAACTTCATCAGTATTGCAGTATTACATCATTTGTTTGGCTTCATATTTTTGTATTTATTTATTTACGCATTAACATTCTCAAGCCAAACATCTGAGTTTAGTCAACTAAGTCAACAAAGTTATTTTAATATGGCCTTTTCTTTGGTAAAAGCTGCTAAAGTCATGTCATGAACTAATGGGTCAGAGACATGTGACCACACATACATCAGGGCTCCAGACATACATAGTCCCACCGTCCCACGGAAAAATAGCACATGTGTTGAGATCGAAGCTCTTTTTTGAGGTGATTTGGGGATGGTGAATCTGTTCCATTAATGGCAAGAAACAAAGTGTCCTAATCACCTTTAATTCACCCTACTTGCGTAGACGGATCAAAACTCATAAACATACATTCAACCTTTTTTCATGATCTAGTACTATACATCTTTGAATGATCTCTAGTTACAGCTACCAAATCTATATAGAGAGAGCAGTACAAAATAACGAGATAGAAGGGATGGAGAAAGGTGAATAGAGCATAAAGAGATAAAATACAGCACAAAAAGTAAGGAAAGAAGTGTGTAGGATATTTCTTTGTTTTATCAATTCTTTATGGCAATAAATCTTGTACCGCTGGAAAACTTGTTAATTTCTCTTTTGTAAGGAACTTGTTTCATTGGCGCAACCCAAATACTCAGGTCTGCAGAGCTCAAATCACAAATGCATGTTCCTTACAAGTGTGGCTCCATTTAAAAGGGAAATTAACACACTTTTTTCCAGCATTAAAGTGTTTTTTTTTTTTTGTTTGTTTTTTTTGGCCAGGAAGCATAGTTGCAACAAGAATACCAAACACAGTTTTTATAGCTGTTTGTGTCATGAATATATAAAGCTTTAAATAATTTGTAGTACATTTTGTTTTATTATGGATTCAACTGTAAAAAAAAAAAAAAAAAAATATATAATTCAAAAAAAAAATCATTCTAGTGGTACTTTTTCTTGGTTTCATAAAATAAATTTGTAAATGTAAAGAGATGTCTAATATGATTAACATTTACTGTAGCTCTGGGCTTTAAAGCTGCATGTTACAGAATAATTGCTAAGCTTTTGGAAATCAAATCTGTTTTGGCATTATTAGAGATAATGTTATCCATCACATGTTTTTAAACTTTTGTCTGTAGTGTTACTAAGGGAACATATACTCAAACATTCATAAATATGTCCTTAAATATCGTTTTTACAATTATTTGCACTCATGTTTTACTCATTTGTCCGACACTTTAGATTTGTTTTATTCCTGCACTTTTATTTAGTTCAGTTTCTTTCGTCCTGTTTGAGCTACTTAATTTAATTGTACTCAATTATAAGTCAGTTTATTAAGCCTATCAGTTAGTCCAGCAGTAGCACCATGGCGAGCTTAGTTCTGTTAATATCTTTCAAAAAAGAAGGCAGTCTAAATGTTATAAGACCATATTATTGACCCAGTGGAACTGATCTGTTGGTTGTGTGGAGACGGACATTCAAATAGCTAATATTGTTCTTTATTTTGTGATTTATACAGTAAAGTAATCAGTAAGCTGCATTGATTGATTATTCTGTTGGTTTGAATTGTAAGCAGTTGAGTTGAGTCTCTAGCCAGGCTGTGAAAGCTGTGTAGTGGGCTGTGTGGGCTGAGAGTTGCAAGAGGTTGGGAAACCCTGAACTAGATAATTACAATTAAACACACAATTAAACACAAGCACTTCTCCACTGATCCGCCCCTCAGTCTCTAAACTGAGCTTTCACTCGGAAACAATCCGTCCTGTCCCCGAAAACTGCCCTTACTCACCCACTTATACATATATTTATTTATACATTTGCATATCATTGAAAAGTTACTTTTCAGTAATTCAGTTGAAAATGTGAAACTCATATATTATATAGATGTATTAAACACAGAGTGATCTATTTAAATTATTATATTTATTTTATTGTTGATGATTATTATGGCTTACATCTAATGAAAACCCAAAAATCAGTGTCTCAGAAAATTAGAATATCATATAAGACCAATTGGTACTTTTGGCAGTGTGGGCAGTGTGCCAAGTCCTGCTGGAAAATGAAATCTGCATCTCCATAAAAGTTGTCTGAAGAGGGATGGATGGACAGTGATGGTTCGGAGAGGCTTTTAAAATTAGTTTGAAATCTCCAGCCATCACAGCATTCACATTTTATGGCAATTAGAGGGGAAAGCAATCAATTATATATATCAAGTGATTAGATATTTATAATCTCTTGTTGATCACCAATTTGTTTCTTCAAAATAAAGAATTCTTAACCTGAGTTCTATCAAATTTCAGAAATGTACATTAATTTTAACCCTTTAAAAAGTTTTTTTTTTTTTTTTTTTTTTTTTTTTTTTTTTTTTTTTCCTGCCTTCCATTTTAACCCAGTTTTCATACCAATAGTGAGGCTGGACAAAATGTATTCAGATTAGTGCATCAGGTTTTTTGGAAATATCTGCAAATGTACCTTAGTGTTTGTGTTCATCTCCCATGTTGTAAGTTCGGAAATCAAACAAAACTCAAACATTTAGTATTAATTTTTAAGTAATCTTTACCGCAATACTTAAATTGTGTCTCAGGATGACATAGCTATAAACATTTCCTTCCAAACAACACACAGCTCTGGGGGGAAAAATAGACCACTTAAATAGAATGAGTTTCTTTGATTTTACCAAAATAAAAAACTCTGGAATATATTTAAGAGGAAGATGGATGATCTCAAGCCATCAAACCAAACTGAACTGCTTGATTTTTTGCAGCAGGAGTAAAGGCATAAAGTTATCCAAAAGCAGTGTGTAAGACTGGTGGAGGAGAACATGCCAAGATGCATGACAACTGTGATTAAAAAACAGGGTTATTCCACCAAGTATTGATTTCTTTGCATTATTTGATTCATTTCTCATTTTCTGCAAATAAATGCTCTATATGACTGGTTTATTTGGAATTTGGGAGAAATGTTGTTTATAGAATAAAACAGTAATGTTCATTTTACTCAAACATAAACCTATAAATAGCAAAATCAGACAAACTGATTCAGAAACTGAAGTGATCTCTTAATATTTTCCAGAGCTGTATTATCTTTAGAAGATTGCTGTGCTAAAATAAGGGAATAAGGGAGCTTAAACAATCCCAATTTTCCCAAGTAGCACATAATATAACGTTCTGAACGTCATGAATGTTCACAGCATCAGTGATTGCCTTCATCCTGGTCCTCGCCAAACAGGGGGTCATTTATATTGGTCCTGTGGAGCTGTCCCCATTGTTTTATCAGCTCCACTGATAACCCCACTTCCTCCCCAGCTCCCCTCCAGAGATAGCAGATGTATTCTGGAGAACACATGCAGCTCTCTCGTGCTGCAGTGGATTGTCATTGATACGCGGCGCACCGTCACCGCGCCGCCCTCCCCGAGTGGCCGCTGAGGTGCCGCACGCTTTATCTCTCCTCAGACCGGCCTGCCGGTTTCTATTCTCGGCGCGGCCGAGTCTCCAGCCTGTCAGGATCCGCTCCTAAATGGCTGCTATAGACAGTTAAATAAGCATGACTCGCAGCACCGACGGGATAATACATCCTTATCTGCCCGGATCTCTCCTCTCCCATATAAAGTTGAAATATATTTTCTTGTCAGTCACTCTGGGATTTTTCTCCCCCTTTTCCTCTCCTCCGCTCTGCCTTTCCCCCGCTCGTCTCTCTCTCTCCCCCGTTTCCTCGTGCACAGCGAGTCGAGGCTACCTCTGCTTGCGAGTGCATACTAATAGGGGAGTGGAGTTATGAGCTGCATACTTGGCATTCAGTGCAGGAGTCTGAGAGAGAGCGCGAGAGCGAGGGAAGGAAGGAGGGAGGGAGGGAGGGCGAGAGAGGCTGGGTGAAGGGATAAGGTGGCCACCTCACTTCACAACAGCCCTGATCATTTCTCTTTCCCTCTCTCTCTCTCTGTAGCTCATTTTTATTCGTTCTCTCCCTCTCTCTTGCAGTCTCTCTCCTGCTGTGTTCCTTAATTGTGCAGTCTCTCTGCTCAGTGTCTCTTTCTATGTCTCTCCTGTCTGCAGTCTTACTCATTTTGCTGTCTCTCTTGTTCTCTCTATCTCTCCAGGGTGCAGTCTCTATCATGGGCGGTCTCTCGTGAATATCTCCTGCAGTCTTTCCTCTTTAGCTGTATATTTGCGCAGTCTTTTAAATCTTGCTGATCAGTTTCTTTTGTTCTAATGCATGCAGTCTCTTTATAGGTTTGCACTCTCATGCAGTCTATGGGAAGTCTCTCGCATTTTATAGTCTCTTGCACATTATTGCTTATGTAGTTTTGTGGTCTCTTACGCAGTCTCTATTGTCTATTCAGTTTCTATCACTTACGGTCTCTTATGCAGTCTATCACTTATGTAGTTGTGTGGTCTATCACTTATGCAGTCTCTCTCTCTCTCTTATGTAGTCTTATGGTCTCTTTTGCAGTCTCTATCGCTTATATAGTCTCTATCGCTTATGCAGTCTCTATCATCTATGCAGACTCTCTTTCCCTCTTATGTAGTCTTATGGTCTCTTGCGCAGCCTCTGTTGCCTATTCGGTCCCTGCTACTTATGTAGTTTTATGGTCTCTTATGCTGTCTTTATCACTTATATAGTCTCTATCACCTATGTAGACTTATGGTCTCTTACACAGTGTATCGCTTATGCAGTCTCTCTCGCTTATGTAGTTTTATAGTCTCATGCAGTCTCTATCACTTGTGTAGTCTAATAGTCTCTTACGCAGTCCATCACTTATGCTGTCTCTCTCTCCTAAGCAGTTTTATGGTCTTCTACGCAGTCTCAATCGCTTATGTAGTTTCTCTCACCTATGCAGACTCTCTTTCCCTCTTATGTAGTCTTATGGTCTTATGCACAGCCTCTGTTGCCTATTTGGTCCCTGCTACTTATGTAGTTTTATGGTCTCTTATGCTGTCTCTATCGCTTATATAGTCTCTATCACCTATGTAGTCTTATGGTCTTTTATGCAGTCTCTATCGCTTATGCAGTCTCTATCGCTTATTGAGTTTTATGGTCTCTTACCCAGTCTCTATCGCTTGTGTAGTCTTAGTCTCTTACGCAGTCCATCACTTATGCTGTCTCTCTCTCCTAAGCAGTCTTATGGTCATCTACTCAGTCTCTATCGCTTATGTAGTCTCGATCAGATAGATAAATAGATAGATAGATACTTTATTTATCCCGAAGGAAATTTAGGCATCACCTATGCAGACTCTCTTTCCCTCTTATGTAGTCTTATGGTCTCTTGCGCAGCCTCTGTTGCCTATTCGGTCCCTGCTACTTATGTAGTTTTATGGTCTCTTGTGCTGTCTCTATCGCTTATATAGTCTCTATCACCTATGTAGACTTATGGTCTCTTACACAGTGTATCGCTTATGCAGTCTCTCTCGCTTATGTAGTTTTATAGTCTCATGCAGTCTCTATCGCTTGTGTAGTCTTATAGTCTCTTACGCAGTCCATCACTTATGCAGTCTCTCTCCCCTATGCAGTCTTATAGCCTTCTACGCAGTCTCTATCGCTTATGTAGTCTCCATCACCTATGCAGACTCTTTCCATCTTATGTAGTCTTATGGTCTCTTGCGCAGCCTCTGTTGCCTATTCGGTCCCTGCTACTTATGTAGTTTTATGGTCTCTTGTGCTGTCTCTATCGCTTATATAGTCTCTATCACCTATGTAGACTTATGGTCTTTTACACAGTCTATTGCTTGCGCAGTCTATCGTGTTTTAAGTCTCTGTCACTTATGAAGTCTTATGTCTCTTGCGCAGTCTCTATCGTTTTATGTAGTCTCGATTGCTTACACAGTCGGTTTTTCCCTCTATTGTAGTCTTATGGTCTCTTATGCAGTCTATCGCTTATGTAGTCTTTTGGTCTCTTACGCAGTTTCTCTTGCTAATGTCGCCTCTATTGCTTATGCAGTCTCTCTCGCTTATATACCTTGCATAATGCTCATCGTCTTTTTTTTTTTCCATGTCTTTTTTGCTGTCTCTTCTGCACAGTCTCTAAAACACACTCCTTCCGCGCTGAATCTTTTACTCACACTTTGTCTCTCTCTGTCTTATTCTCTCTCTCTCTCGCGCTCTCAGACCAGCGACAGATGGGAGTCTGATTGAAACGTTTTATTCCCAGTATGGCCTCTCGCACTAGCTCATACTTCCCATACTCCCCACTTAAAATGCATAGGCAGCACATTAGGTTTGATTTACAAATTCATTTGGAGTTTACAGTTGCCCAACCCTGAGCAGCGGGGGGAAGGAGGGCGGGGGGGACATATATCTTCTCTAGCCATCCAGCCGGCGAGACCTGAGCATTCCTCATAGATCATAAGGAGCGGAGTTATTTAATGGGGCTCAGACGCTTTTCTAACATGTCTCTCCTCCCTCTGCCCCTCCCCTTCCTCCCTCCCTCCCTCCGTTCCCCGTTTCTGTCCTCAGACTCCAGAGGAACTGGATGACTCCGACTTCGAGACCGAGAACTTCGACGCTCACAGCAGGACCAGCGTCCAGACCGAGGATGACCAACTCATCGCTGGACAGAGCGCCCGGGTGAGACACACGCCTCCATGAGTGTGATGTAGCTGAACTGTGACACACACACACACACTAATATAGACCAACACAGTCTAACACATATAAACATAAGCACCACTGTCCTGAGTAACAGTTGCTTGACTAAGAACCAATACCATTTCTTGTTGTCTTTGTACCACAACCCCTTGTTTTTGAGTGTAGGGGTGAAATCCTCCCCCTAAGAATTGGGACAACACTTACACAAGTGCCAGATACAGATATAGCTAACTATGGCAGTGGAGCACTACAGAAAGTAAAGTTCAGCAACCTAGCTGCTGCTAATGAACTCTATTCAAGAATAAAGATTTAAACTTGGTGTGAAAAAAGTGAAAAACGTGGGTGCAGGTTCCCACTAGTGTGCAGAGAACAATATAAAAAAAATAATTTAACAATAATAAAATAAAGAATATACAGATGGAATATACAGATAACTTGACGGTATACACAATACACACTATAACACAACAACTTTAGACAGACATATATACATATGGTATTGCACGGATATACGTTAAGTATGACTAAATATATAAATATAGAATTCTATATAGATGCTGGTTAACTTGTAAACTTAAGGGAGTATTTTAACATATGTCTTCAGAAAGGGGGAAAAATGATGCAGAAATTAATTATTATTAGCCATTCCTTAATTCCTCTGTGATGGGGAGCCGAAATTTGTTTTAATAGCTAATATTTAGTCTTCCTGTTCCACTGCACATTCTGCTGTCAGTGGCACCATTCAAGGTGGAACAGGAAAGTTAGTTAGCTAGCAACTGACACAAACTAGAATGCTTGTTATAAAGAGAATTAAATTGTGGTAACATATTGGCCATCATTTATTTTTGTTTTTTGTCAATTTTAACTAATTTCATCTTTAGGTGTGAACAAGGGCTGGGCCATGGGGTGATTAAACCTAAATAACCTTTCCATGCTCCGCCCAAAACAACATATGTTTGTAGATTGAAAAACCTCTGAAATATTGTTAAGATTTAAATTGAATGATTTTTTATTTATTGATTTTATATTCTGATTTTTCAATAGAATAATTTTGTAACCAAAAAGTGTTAAACAAACCAGAATATGTTTTTACTTTAGATTATTCTAAGTAGCACATATATCTTTGAGGACAGATCTGCACACTCTTGGTTTTAATTTTAATCTGTGTCTTCTTGAGGGAGAGTCACCTGGAATAGTTTTCTCTGCATCTTGACGGAAGGAGTTCCTGGAGGTGCTGAACAATAGTTACTGATTTTCCTTCACGCTGTGAAGCTCCAGCTCATCCCAATTAAATCACCTCAAATCACCATCTCAGTTCATCAGGTTTAGATCAGGGGATTGGGTCAGATGGAGGACTAACATGCTACAATATAGAACATTTATTAAATAACAAAATAAAGAAAAGCATTGAATTAGAAAAGGTGTCCAAACTATATATATATATATATATATATAAATAGACAGGGGCATGCATATATATATATATATATATATATATATATATATATATATATATATATATATATATATATATATATATATATATATATATATATATATATATATGCCCCTGTCTATTTAAGACTTTTTTTATTTTTTTTATGAGCTATCCAGTGCTGATTATTTTGTCGATGACTAATCAGTGGCAGGATCATGTAAAACAGGACATAACTCCAGAGAATGTGTCATTATGCAAATGGTAAGATTTCCATTTGTGCCTGAGTTCAGTCATGCAGGATAAATGAGGCCTAAGTCATGGTTTTATTTGTCAGAATCCCCATGGGTCAAATGCTACAGATCTTATATAAGCAGAGAAAAAAACGCTTTATTTTGCTTCCCAGCTGTTTGAAATCATGGCTTTTTATTTTTGTCATTCTGACGGAGGGGGAAATGTGCAGACCTGCTTATTGTTCAGTAATAAAGGAGAAAATGAATCAGGATTGGCTCACAGAGCCTCACAGCTAGTCGGTATTAAACACAGTGTCAGGGGACGAGACTAGTTAAGGAGGTGTGGAGCAGAGCACTGGGCTTCTGTAATGATTTCTCATCAGCCAAGCTCATTCTCCCTCTCTCTCTCTCTCTCTCCCTCTCTCTCGCTCTCTCACTCTCTTTCTTTAGCTCTCTCTCTACCTGTCTTTCTCTCCCGGGTTAATGTTGCCGCAAGCTCATAAAAAGATAGGGAAAAATGTCTCTCTTTTCCTCTCTCGCTCTCTCGTTCTGCTCTCTCTCTTCCTCTCTCGATCTCTCGTTCTGCTCTCTCGTTCTGCTCTCCACACAGTCTGCTCTGTTGCCTTGGTAATGCTTATGAAAATGGCTCATGACATGAATAGAGCGTAAGGACATATTTCTGATTGTTTTATTTTGAAATTTGTTCACTCTGCTGCTCAGCCATTTGTCAGAGTTGATTTTGTGTAGAGATGCATTCTATTTATTGATTTATTTATTTATTGGTCTGAAACCAAGCAAAATGAAACATTTGGCAGGAAATGAAGCACACGTTTCGCAGGTCTTCATTAATTTAGCCTTTTTTTTCAGCATTAAATACATTTAATTTGTATGTATGTACATGTCATTTTTATTTTATTACTTCCCAACATACATACCAACAAAGCACAATACATTTGCCTTAATTGTGCTATTCCAATTATACATTAAACTTAGCTAAGCAAGATTTTACTAGCTTAGAGTGAACAAGAATGCTTTTATTTTATGTAAGTAAAGCAGAAAAATTAACTTAAACCTGCCTTTATTTGACTGCCTGTCGCTGCCACTTAAATAGGTAATCCTCTGTTCCTCTGTTAGAGGAAACCCTAAAATAGAACTTAACATATTTTTCGCACTATAAGGAATTTGCACTTAAAATCCTTTAATTTCCCCAAAAATAGTAAGTGTGCCTTTTATAATCCGGTGCTCCTTATGTATGAATTCTACCAGTCAGGTATTAAGGAGCAGTAAAGCCACTCCACTGAAGTACAGAGTTATAAGGGTGAGTTTTCATTGAAGTTTCTCCAGCACTAAGGCTGGGTGCAGCAGCATTAGCATTAACCGCAGCTCTAGCTCTTTCACCAGTCAAAGGTGAGTATATTGGACTGTAGTATGCGTGTTTACTGTGTTAAAACAAGCTATGTGCGGCAAACTCCTAGCTGATAGAGCCCTCAGTTACCAGAACAGCAAGCGTTTACAACCCACAAGCGCTGTGTTTAGCAGCTAATGCTAATGCTGCTGCACCCAGCCTTAGTGCTGGAGAAACTTTAAACTCGCCCTTAGACAAAATATTGGAAATCTAAGCTTACTGTAATTAAACAGAAGCACTTCACTTGCACAAATGGGTTTTCAGGAGCGAAATCTGTGTAGATTAACATCCAGCGCTCATTTAACTTGTGTGAAAATAGACCAGAAAATAGACTTTCACTGATAAAATAAACTATTCCTTGTTTGGTATAATAATAATAATAATAATAATAATAATAATAACAATAATACATTTTATTTATATAGCGCTTTTATAAAATATGTAGTCTTTTTATATATTCGTTCAAACGCCAAACTTTTTTAAAATTGCTTTCCTATTGTATTCATTTGCCAAAACTTATTTAACCTGTAGTTTCAGATGGTTTTGTTTTACCTCAGCCAAACAAGTTAGTAGATATTAGTAACACAAATGCTTTATTAACTGTATGTAAGTAGAGCAGAAAAATTTACTTAAACCTGCCGTTTGTTGGCTTCCTGACACTGCCAATAAAATGTAATCCACTATCCCTCTCTCAAAGGAAACCCTAAAATAGAACTTAATATATACCAAACAATGAATAGTTTATTTTATTTCATCTTTTAAAATATTCGTCCAAACACCAAATATAATATATTTGGTGCATCCGGAGTTTCAGATGGTTTTGTCTCTCCTCCTTAAAACCCAGGTTTTGAGGAGAACCCATTTGTACTTTGGGATCTTGTTAGAGCCGATTCTTCTGTTTTCTTTGAACACGTTTCACAGGCTAATTCTAACTTGCGTAGCGCAGATAAGGAGGAAGTGGAGTCAAATTGTGCTCTGCTCCTCTTCTCAATTGGTCCTAAAGGAGAGCATTTCTGTTTGCCCAAGTCAGTCATCTGTAGTCCTGACCTGAAGTGCTTGATCTCTGCCTCACTGGTGCCAGAAGTACAGTGCGCAGAAACACATTTTACTAAAGCTGCTGGTACAGTCTAATTCAGTAGGCAGATAGAAACACTCAGCTATATATATATATATATATATATATATATATATATATATAGGTGATGTTTGAAGGTGTGCAATTACTGACTGTAGCCTGTCTGGGATTGTGCAGTGCGTCATTCCCATCCATTAATGGTAAGAAACCTATGTTGGATTACTACTGTATAGATGTACAGTCAGTGGTAATGTGTTACCTGTATTGAGACATGAGCTCATAGCCAAAACACTATGACTCCTTTCCAGTTGACCTCCTCATACTCTGATCTCGAACACCCCTGATGTTTATAAAAACGAGTGGTGTCGATCGATTTTAAAAAAGAATCAAATTAATAACAATATACAGTAATTCTGTGATTAATCAGAACCATAGACTGTATATAAAGATGGACGCCGTGTCTCCGTTCCCATTCATTCAATGAAAATGAAGCCAAAATCTTCCGCCATTTTGGCGATTCAGAGACCAGAGTCTGCGCAGTAGAAACCAGAGGAGGGAGAAAGGCTGTGGAGAGACCGCCTACTCATTTAAATAACCCCGCCCCTGAGGGCTGCCTCGCGGTCACAGACTGCAGAGCGGGGCGGAGCGGAGCTGACGGTCTGTTATTGGTCCCGCCCATAACCAGCCCTTTTACCATAACCACACCTTTTTTGAATAGAGCTGAATAACGTTTTAAAAACCGAATTCTGTGAGAATATAAAAATTGTACAATATGAGCAGAGGTTACACTAGCTGTTGCATTTAAATAATGGAGGTAGAATTACAGTATATTAGAAAAAAACGTGATTAAAAGTTGTCTGTTTTGCCATTGAAACCTATGGGGATGGGTGGAGTTACACAGCTTTCTGCAACCGAACAGCAGGGGGCGCCCGACCTGTGGTGGCTTCACTTTTGAGAGACGATGCTCTGTCCAGCTATATACAGTCTATGATCAGAACCTTCAAATCATTAAAATTGGCTTCTTTAGGTAGAAATTAGAGATTGTGATAATGATTTCATTATTATTACACTGGTTTATAATTAATTAACTTATTTTATGATTTGAGAATTCTGAACCTGGGTATTAAACCTTATAATTTGTGGTTGTAATAAACGTGTCCCCCTTTTTCTATATTGATTCTATATTGATCTATATTTCATACACCCCATTTTCCTAAAAATAAACTGTTCTTTGTTTGGTATAAAATATTTAATCTTTGTGCATATTGCATATTTTTTTAAACTATAATACGCACTTAAAATAATTTAATTTTCTCAAAAATCGTCAGTGCACCTATTTACAATTGAATAATTTCACTAGAATCTTTCTTCTATTAAATGTTTTTTTTTATTTTTTTATTTTCCTTGGGGAGTAGTACTTTGACTTATCGGTCTTTTATTTAATTTAATGTATTTTAATCTGGTGCACTTTATAATCCAGTGTGCCTTATGTATGAAAACAGACTGGAAAAAAAAGACAGTTCAGTGATAGTGCATCTTATAATCCAGTGCAAATGGATTAGTAATCATACTCTTCTTAAAAATAATTGTATTAATCACAACAATATTCTGTACATTCTGTTAATCATGGATGATGCATGTGATTAACTGTATTTTTGGAAAGGAGACAGTAATAATGATGTAGTGTGGTTTACACCTGGCAGATTAGATATTTAATGGGAAAAATAAACACTAGTGTAGCTCCATATTCCACACTTTAAAAGCTTGAAAAATGGTAACATGCCATCGCTAATTGAAACTGCTACTATGTCACCAGGCTCTATTTAATTTAATTTAATTTTGTCTAATAATAAATTTAGGTTAAACACAGATTACAGATTAACTGCATGCGTTTATTATTTGGTTTTGATGGTCCTAGTAATAACTAGCCGTGCTTATGTTCTGGAGATGATGGTCAAATTCTGTGTGCTTGGTCTACAAGAGCGTGATTTCACAAGCCATTATTTAGATTCCAGTGTTCCTCTGTTCTTTTTTTTTAAGTGACTCCTCTAATTCAGCCTGCGAGGGCATTCCAGTTTAGATGTCATTTATTTAGCTAACGCCAGCAGCGGCGTGTTAGCGCTCCGGCACTCGAGAGAAATGTTGTGCGGTCGTGAATGAAGTCGATATTAAGAGCCGGAGTCAGACAGCAGTGGGAAAGGGCCCGGCTGTCCGGCTCTCATATTCATGGCTCTGCTTTATTTAAAAAGTGATGAACACATTTCCACGGCTTATTATTCGGCTGCAAATAAATGCCCCCTCCTATTGATCTCTGCCGTGCCCGCGGCGGAGGAAAATAAAAGATGTGAGCGCCAGCAGAAGACATCAGCCCTACCTCTGCTTCTGCGTGTGAGGGAGGGCTGTTCTGGATCATAGACCGCGCTGCCGAGCTCCATCAAAGAGGTTGTGATCCTGTAGCGATGTTTAGAAAAGTAAAACTCTTTCATAGCGCAGACATATCTCTCCCAAAATGGAAGAGCTCTCCTCCGTACAGGCTATATTGCTGATGGGGAGTGTGTGAGAGAGAGAGAGAGAGAGAGAGAGAGAGAGGGATATATAGAGTGAATGTATAAATGGAGACTGAATCATTTTACTAGCCAAGCACAGTACAGGCCAACAGTTCTCTTTTTCAATGTGTTTTCTTTATTTTCATGACTATTTACATTGTAGATTCTCACTGAAGCATCAAAACTATGAATGAACACGTGGAGTTTTATACTTAACAAATAAAGGTGAAATATTGTTTTATATTCTAGTTTCTTCAAAATAGCCCCCCTTTGCTCTGATTAATGCTTTGCACAC
The DNA here is from genome assembly GCF_023375975.1 of Astyanax mexicanus. NCBI lineage: Eukaryota > Metazoa > Chordata > Actinopteri > Characiformes > Acestrorhamphidae > Astyanax > Astyanax mexicanus. The sequence continues at coordinate 75,567,157 of NC_064409.1, forward strand.
TCTTGGCATCATTCTCTCAATGAGCTTCAAGAGGTGGCCACCTGAAATGGTTTGGAGTCAATGTAAATAGATGGTACAGAATTCCAATTGCTTAACAGGGTGTCAGTATACTGATATAACTGTTTTTTTTTTGTTTTTTTTTTGTTTTTTCACTATTTAAAATGTTGTGCATTGGCGATAAATACTAAAGTCCTCTAAACTATGAAGAAAAACACATGGAATTATTTAATAAACTAAAGGTTTTTCATCTTTTCTGTATTTTCTCAGTCAGCTTTATGAGCAGGATTCGTACAGCCATGAAAATCCTTTTTTAATAATAAAAAAAAAATAGCAAAAAAAATTAAATTCCCAGAAAGTTTTGGTAAAGTCATGGAAATTTACAATTTCAATTTACAAATATGTGCTATTTTGAACTAACAAATACATCAGCTCATAGTTACGTAGTTCAGTAATATAGCCCTAACACACTGAAGCTCTCAGGATTAAACAAATTTTATTGGAGATCATGTTAACATTGCCTAAAGAAATATATATTTTCATTATTATTCCTATAGTTTAAGTTGATCTTTGGTTTTATTGTACATGTATTATACATTATGCCCTGATGACATGAAAAAGTCAAGAAAAAGTAATGAAAATTTATGGGTTAAACCAGAGACTGTAAAAAGATGGACGTCGTGTCTCCGTTCCCATTCATTCAGTGAAAATGAAGCCAAAATCTTCCTCCATGTTGGCGATCCTGAACCCTGAGTCTGTAGAGCGCAGTAGAGACCAGAGGAGGGAGAAAGACTGTGGAGAGACAGCCTACTCATTTAAATAACCCCGCCCCTGAGGGCTGCCTCGCGGTCACAGGCTGCAGAGTGGAGCGGAGCTGACGGTCTGTTATTGGCCCTTTTACAATAACCACACCTTTTTTGAATAGAGCTGAATAACGTTTTTAAATTCTGTGGGGATATACAAATTTGACAATATAAGCAGAGGTTACACTAGCTGCTGCATTTAAATAATGGAGGTAGAATTACAGTATATTAGAAAAAAAACGTGATTGAAAGTTATCTGTTTTGCCATTGAAACCTATGGGGATGGGTGGGGCTTTCTGCAACCGAACAGCAGGGGGCGTCCAACCTGTGGTGACTTCCTTTTTGAGAGACGATGCTCCATCCAGCTATATACAGTCTATGGGTTAAACAAATAGTACAGTACATAGAAAATAAAGAAAACGCATTGAATAAGAGAAGGTGTGTCCAAACTTTTGGCCTGTACTGTAGATGAAACACACTCATACGCGGTGTCGTAATGTTGTTGTATAATAAATATATGTGTGTGTGTGTGTTTGTGACCACAGGCCATCATGGCTCAGCTGCCCCAGGAGCAGAAGGCCAAGATCGCTGAACAGGTGGCCAGTTTCCAGGAAGAGAAGAGCAAACTGGATGCTGAAGTGTCCAAGTGGGACGACAGCGGCAATGACATCATCGTGCTGGCCAAGCAGATGTGCATGATCATGATGGAAATGACCGATTTCACCAGGTTAGAGCACCAACACACACACACACACACACACACACACACACACACACACACTCACACACACACACTCGTTCCCTTAATTCACCTTGCACTCTCCGAATAGCTCTCACCTCTTTATCACATCCACACCATCTCCATGTGCTCTGGCTCGCAGGATCTGCATGTCTGGATGAGTCAAACCATCACAGCCGAACCTGGATGATCCATTTTAAACCTGAACTTTTCACACAGCACAGATTAGCCTAATGAATGCTAATGAATCTTAAACCTGTATATAGCCTTACTGTATAGTTTCACACTAACTACATACATTCCACATTTCACAGTAATAATTACTGAATAATGTATAGAAGTTTCTAATTAATATGACTGAATCTGCACACAGGTTTTAACTACATTTAGCATAAAAAATGCAGCGAAACATTTTCTGCTTGGTTGAAAATAAGGATTAGATAAACTACTGTATTTTTCGCACTGTAAGGCACATTTAATATTCTTTAATTTTCCCAAAAATGGTCAGTGCACCTTATAATCCAGTGCGCTTTATGTATGAATTTTACCAGTCAGCTTTACCAGTAAGGCGCTTGAGTAGCATTAGCATTACCCTCTAAGCCCTAGCTATTTAGCTATTCAGAAGTGAGTATTATCGGCCTGTAGCCTGCTGCTAACCCCAGCTAGCTCTGCTGGAGTAGCATTAGCATTAACCACTAATTGCGCTTAGCCCTAGTTAGCTCTTTCACGGTTCAGAGGGGAAAATATCAGACTTGGTCTGCGGGTTTACTGTGTTAAAACAAACCACGTAGGACAAACCTCTAGCTAATATCGCCCTGGTTTAAAGGAACACTTTGGTACTGGTACTCTTATTAGCAGCTAGCAGTTAGCCACTAATGCTAATGCTCCAGCCAACAGTGTTCAGGAGAGAGGTCTGTGTAGATTCATATCCAGTGCTCTTTTGACTTTTGACAGTCAAACCTGCTGACTTAGAAGGGAAACATGGCAAACCCCATGTTCCTTACTAGTGTTGCATAATGTGCCTTATAATCTGGTGTGCCTTATAATGTGAAAAATATGGTATTCTGCTTATTTTATTGACCTTACTGTATGATTATGAAAAAAAAAAACCTCATCCACCCAAACCTCCATACGTCTGCCCTTACCATTCTGTGAAGGTAAACCAGCACTAAACCATCCTAACCCAATTAAATTGTTTAGGTTATAAAGTACCTCGTCTTTTAACCCTTTAAAAGACGCATAAAGTTTCTTTCTCAGTCATTTTAACTCATTAAGCCTTTTTCTAAGTGATGCATTCTGAACATCCTAAGAGCATCACTACAGGACAGTGTGTGAACGAGTGTGTTCATTGGTCTGTATGGTTAGTGCTGGAGATAAAATTAAGGGTGTTTTCACATTTTTTGTTCCGATTAAAACAAAATCTGGTCTATTTCACCTTAGTTTGGTTTGATTGAGCAGGTGTGAAAACAATAATACGTGTTGAAACAAAATCTTCTCGCTATATTACTTATTCCATATATATTTATATTTAACGTTACTCCCATGCAACTCTGACCAATCAGAGGACACAGCCTGTTCACGTTCTTTTTGGTGCACATTTCGGTTCGTTTAGGTTTATGCCTGTGTGAAAACAAACCAAACAGAGGGAAAATGCTCCAACTAAACAAACTCATCAACTGATTCAAACCATAGAAACCTTCACAACTACAGGTGTGAAAACCCTCTTAAAAGTATATTTGTTTCTTCTACAGCTCTGTTTCAACTATTTTAACAATTTAAACACTATTTTAATGTGTCCACATTCCATAAAACTAGTTCTGACCTGATTTCTTTTTTTTAACCTTAAAATATGTTCAATCATGTTCCCACAGTAAATAAAACATGAATGAGCTGCTCACTGAATTTATCTGGTTCAGTTTTGAACTTAGTATCAGTATTCAGAAATGGGTCTGGGCTCTAATGGATTAAAGGAAAGTTTGGGAGGGGGGAAGAGGCGAGATTCACTTGAATCAGAAATAGAATCGTTGATTCCTGTAACTGTAACTGAGAATATTAAACTACTCATTTTGGTTAGTTTTTATCGCTGTGGTTTAATCTTGTATAATCTTTATCAGTAAAATGGTGAATATTTTACTATTAGATTAAAAATTTGCTATTAAATGTAAAATTGACCCAGAAAGAATATTGAGGGGAAGCTGTAATAATGTTTATTTGGTGCTGAACTGAAAAATATCCTATATTTGCTAGATTTAGGGTGATTTCTGTTGGCAGGGTATTTTTTTTTTTCAGTGTGAGCGAGAGATCCGTGTCCTCCTCCAGCTCTGTCTGGAGTGTCTTCCCCTCAGTGCTCAGCTCTTCCAGCAGGCTCTGTGGGTTTGTAGTGGCATTGTTCCTCCTACGGTGGAGAGACGAGGGCTGCGGATGACAGGAGGGAGCTGTGAAGGCAGCAGGCAGCTCGTGTTAGCAGTGAGGGCTGAGATGCTGGAGTTGGTTCTGATGAATGCAGTGATTACTCTTAAATGTGGGAGTTTTGGGGGGTGGAGAGGTGGGGTGGTTCGGACGGAGGGTTTTAGGTCAGTCCGTTTCCGTTTTTACGTTTTTCCTCTGAATCAGAGCTGGATTCTGGTTAGGTATGACTGAGCAGATCGTGGGCTTCTCACCAGAGAGTCTCTGCCATCTGCTCTCCTAAAGGAGTATCTCTCTCTACCTCTACCTCTCTCTCTCTCTGTCTCTCTCTCTCTCACGCCTTTTTTTTTTTTTTTTTTTTTACTTAAATAGTGGAAATGTGTATTTTCGTACACATTGTAGCTTTACAAATAAACAGTAGTTACAAAACTATAATTTTACCGCTATTCTAATTGCACATTTACCTCAGCATTTGAGTTCTGATGATAATTTTTCTCCACAGCACTAGTCTAAACATTTATTTCAGCACTGGAGTTTTAATAATACATTTATCTCAACACTGCTAGTTTACCTAATTCTACTTCTGCAGCTCTGTTCTAATCATTACTTTTTCTTCAACACTGCTAGACTAATCATAAATTCACCTCAGCAGTGCTAGTCTTGTCATAAATTTACTTCAGCAGTGCTTTTCCAGTAAGAAATGTACCTCAGCAATGGATGTTTTAACCATGTATTTCTGATTTAACCATGAATTGTACCTCAGCAGCGCTGATGTAATCATAACTTTACCTTCATGAATTTACTTGAGCAGTGCTGATCTAGTAAGAAATTTACCTCAGCACTGCAGTTTTAATCCAAAATTGATCTTAACGCTGCTAGATTACCCAGTTTTACCTCAGCAGCGGATTTCTAATAATAACTTTACATCAGCAGCACTATTTTAATCAGAACTCTACTTCAGAAGGGAAATTTGTACATTTTTCTCAAATTAGCCTAAGTAGTTCTGCTCAAGCCACATTTTAGTAAAATTTTCACACAGACTTTTCCATACATGTTTCATACCCCCCACCCAAACCCCAAACATGTTATTTGTAAGCCAATTTGCTTTGACTTGACATTTAACATCGGTATACACATATTACATACATAAATGAATCATTAAATACCCAGCAGACATGTGTATGCAGGTTTAACTATGTTATTATCAATTAAATTAACCTCTGGCAGAAAATCAAAGCACCCTCTGCCTCTGGATCTTCTTAGAGCTTCTGCTTCAGCTGATCTCATTCTCCCTGTGTCTCTCTCTCCGTCTTTTATAACATCTCTGTCTCTCTGCCAGTTTCGTCCTTGTTTTCAGTAAGTCACAGGGTTAATGGCTGTAGAATAGCAGTCACCCGGTCTTATCTATCAGACTGTGTGTGTGTGTGTATCTGGAACATGTATATACACACACACAGAGGACTGGGGGTATGCATCACTGGTTCAGGTGCACCTGCCCGCCCCTCCCGTCGTGTGGCCAGTCATTGCTGGGTGCTGTTGGGAATGCTGATGCAGCCGATGACCTGCAGATTGTGTGTTTGATCCGTCTCCCCTGAAGTATCAGTCAGGGAGGTAATTGTGAAGTGGCTTTTTTTCCTCCTGAGTCCGCTGAGCTGCATGGCAACAGTGCATGCTAATCACATGGCATCGGACCGAACGCCACCCAACGGCTCGAGGTGTAATGGTATGTGTATTTGTACTGGTACAGACTAGAACTGCTGTGATTAATTACCAAGATGGACAATATTTAAAAATAAAAATTCGTCTACTTCGTATTTCAGTGTGGACTACTCATCTGTAACTGTGCTACACAAAAGTGCAGGGCAAAGAAATGCAATGGGGAGGAAAACCTGTACGTTTAATCTCGCATTTTCAAAAATATCCCATATATCATTTAAGCATCGTCATCGCGACGTCCGCATGCGCAATAGTCACAAATCGCAGGACGTGTGATGGCACTTATGGCAATTAAATCAAACACGTCATGTTGCAGTGTTTTGATTCTTGACACAAGAAGTAGATACACAGCGCTGTCTCTGTGTCTGTGTGAGTGACAGGCTGCTGCTGCCTGAGAACCGGGAGGGGGAGTAAACACAAGGTAACCGCATGGCCTCCATCCACATGGTTGGGCACATGCTTGTAAACGTGAGCACGTGTTGAAAGCTGTGCACCTCAGTCCAGCACAGTTTTACAGCACAGATATTTCCATTAACAGATTAATTCACGCTTTTAATCCCAGAAAAACGCTCTTATTTACCTTTAAAAGACAGTTTAAATGCCTGATTTAAGGGATGTCTAGTGTTGTTTTGCTGTTTTCCTCGAGTTTTGAGAGCTCTGTGCACGGCGTTGACTCAGCTCTTGATTGGTCCAGACGCGAGACAGCGCAGGGGGGTGGGCTGGGCTGGTGATGTTATGGGTCCTGCATTGTTTAATGTCGCAATATATATATATATATATATATATATATATATATATTCGGAAAAAGAACAATTGCAATGTACATTATTTCCAACATCGTGCAACCCTACCACATGTCCACAAGGAAATGCTATACCACTCAAAAACATAGAACATAAAATGAACATAGGATTCACTAGACATTCAGAAGTTTTCTCGCCACTCCCGAGCATTAACTACTTCATTTTCAAAACTGTCGCACAGAACAGGCTAAGCTAAAGCTAATGAGCAGTCCACACGGCTCCGTTGATAGCGAAGTTTTCAAAAATCTCCAGTTTGGAAGGTGTTTTTAAAAAGCTCTGTTTTCAGTGACTGAAAAAAAACTTTTTAGTGTGTTTAGATGGAAGGCCAAAATGGAGACAACAAATATTCAGATTCGTGTGGATGGGGCCTTAGTCAAGTTGTTTCAAACTGCTTGAGGTCTAGTGTGAAGTTTCCACCAATCAGTGATGGTTTGGAGAGACATGCTGATCATCTGCTGGTGTTGATCCACTGTGTTTTATTATCAAGTCTAAAGTCAGTGCAGTTTTGTTTTCCCACAAAATCTTACAGCACTTCATGCTTCCCTCTGCTACTGACAACTTTTATGGAGATGTGGATTTCATTTTCCAGCAGAACTTGGCACACTGCCCAGATGGCTAAAAGTACCAATTGGTCTTATATTATAATCTAATTTTCTGAGACACTAATTTGTGGGTTTTTATTGGCTGTAAGCCAAAATAATCAACAATAAAATAACTAAACGATTAAATAGATCACTCTGTGTGTAATACATCTATGTAATATAAGAAGTATAAAATTTTGAATTGAATAACTGCTTCCTGAGTGAGTGTGTGGTCACTGCCGTCGATGGTGGGTTAAATGCAGAGGTTGAAACGTGTTGGCTGTAATGAGTGCTTTCTTTTCCGTCTCACTTTCCTCTGGTAGTAAATGTGTGATACAGACAGTACAGTTAAGAGATCCTCCCTGTAGAGACTCGTTTAATGGTAAACAGAGCCTCCCCTATAAATTAACAAGGTATAAAACGCTGCCTGAAATCAATTTCCCTCCACTGCATTAACCTTCACACAACGCTCTGCCCACTCAAGGTCAGGAAAGGGCATCAATTTGGCTGCGAGCTGAATTAACTGCCTGTGACCTTGCTGTGTACACTAGGACAGGTGGTCTGCGCAGCCGTCTCGCTGTCCTGCTGTCCTGCTGTCGCAGGCATATGCGGCGTCTTCAGCTGGTGAGCTGCCATGTTACATGTCAATAACCAACATCTGTGTGCAGACAGATGTGTTCTGATCTGTGTTTGTGTGTTTTCTGAGAAGACCAATTGGTGAAGAGAAGAGTTAATGATTCCTTTTAACCCATGATCCACCTACATGGGAAGAATATAATGATATGAAAAGGGGTGGGACAAGATATTGATGCTTTAATCCTCCGAATATGAAGAATAATGAATGTGATTTTCTGTGAAAATGACAATAATAAATCCATAATCCCTGGAATTTGCTTATTAGGCATTTAGGAGTATTTTTATCATGTTCAGTACCACAGGATCACAGTATTGTGATATAATTTTTGTGGCCAATGTATCGTAATAATATTGTATTGCACGATGCCCTGTTTAAGCCATCATTCCAGAAACAATGTCCACTGCTCTATAGTTCAACAGCTCAGTGCTGTTTGACATTATAGACATTATTACACTCTAGCCCACACCTGGCATTAGGCATGGTTCCAACTAGGGGTGGGCGATGTAGCCCAAAAAATAATATCACTGTATTTTATGGTATTTTTGCGATAACTATACCGATTGGCAAAATGACAAAACACAAAAAAATATATGTATACACTACTGCAACAAATTGAAAATCTAATTTAACTATTGCACACAATATAATATGGTGCACACCGCTTACTGAGATATAAAAAAAAAAAAAATACAAGAATTTTATCAGATTTGTAACAGAAGAATTAATGGGAAATTAGAACAGTTTGCTAAAAACAGCAAACAAAAAGTAGTACCCTGATGTTATAATTAGGGGTGGCACAATATTTCAGGGTATAATATCGTTCACAAAATTGAAAAATGTTGGCAATATTATTGTATATGATACGATATGGCACACCCTTATTATTATCTGCTTCAGATAATCCTTTTCTATTGGTAGTACATCTTGGATGGAGCACCATCATTCCAGAGATTCTGGTGAACAGAGCTCAGTTTTGGTCGGGTATTTATTACCTCTCTAGCCAACGCCTTGCATTTGGCATGGTGCCAACAGGATCATGTTTATTGTCTACTTCATATAATCCTATTCTTTTGGCAGTATGTCTTGGATAGAGCGCCATCATACAGCACTGAGACTTTAGAGTGGAGCAGTATTAGCATTAGCTGCTAACCGCGTGAAGCGCTAGCTCTTTAGCAATCCAGAGATGATGATTATTAGCCTGTAGTCTGCTACTGACCCCGACTAGCACTGCTAGAGCAGCATTAGCATTCGCCCTCTTATCAAGCTAAGCGCTAGCTCTTTTGCAGTTCAGAGGGGAGTATATGGGACTGTAGTCTGCGTGTTTACTGTGTTAAAACCAAGATATGTGGGACGAACCGCTAGCTAATATCACCCTGACTTACCGGAATACTCAGGGTTCCTCAGTGTAGCGCTGTCGGGTGGCATTAATGGTCAAGGTTTAGTGTAAATCTGTAAATTTAAGCTTATTATAATAAACAGAAGAGCTTTACTCACCCAAACAAACAGTTTTCAAGAGAGAAATCTGTGTAGATTAACATCTAGCGCTCGTTTGACTTGTCTGACTCGTCTGAAATATATTTTTTTAAAGAATTCCAGTTAGTGTTGTTTACTTAACTTTTACTTAACCTGCTGAATTAGAAGGAAAACCTCATGACATTCCTGTTTCTACTAGTTTGTCAAGTGCGCCTTGTGTATGAAAATCGACCCGAAAATCGACGTTTATTAATAGTGGGCTTTATAATTCATTGCACCTTATAGTGTGTAAAATCCTGTCTTTTTGTTTGTCTCCTTCAGAGAGTCTTGCGCCTTATTGGCTATCTACTTAATCTCTACAAGGATTAGACAGGCTATGTAAATATGCATTTGCACATCTGTGCCAGTACTGTGTGCAATAGATTAGGTGTCCACAAATACAGTATTTAGACTATATACGACTATAGTGTGATAGTAGGTCCCGGGTAGTGATTGGTTGACCCTCCCCTAGTGGTGGAAACGGCAGTGTGAGTGCATCTTCGTACGGTCAGTAGGCGTGAGGCCTGTCCTGGCTTTGATTTATGGTGATTACACAGTGATCTGTCATTGCTGATATAGTACTGACATTATCGTGCAGCTCTGCGACAGAGGCGACGTGTGCCACCACCCCCCCCACCGCCACCCGGCACCCTCCACCAAACACCCGGCACCCCCCTCCCGTCCTGACCCGGCTCATGAATAATCAATGCGATGCCTGAATATGTATCACACATTTTGGAGCCACCTGTCTGTGCCTGAGTGGTCCAGTGCTTGAGTTACCACCCACACACACACACACACACACACACTTTTTTCCTCTTTTCTCTCTCTCTCACACACACACACACACACCAAACACACAAACCACCCCCATCTGGAGCGGGCAGCGATGGCTAATTCATGGGCGGCGTGACAGTGGCACACTCAGCTATGTAAATCTGATAAACGAGTTGGAGCTGGAGTCAGTGTTGCTCTGCAGTCACCTTGTAATGGCCATGCTTCTGCCCTCACCCTGTGAGTTACAGATAGAGGGAGCAAAAGAGAGAGAGAGAGAGAGAGGCTGCCACATCGCTTCTCCGCTAATAACAGTGCTTGGGGAGCACAGTTGCCACCACAGAGACTGAGATTATTGGGGCGAGCAGTTATTGGGGCGTGAAAATTCAGATATAGCTAAATGTTGCAGTTCAAGCATATGTTTAAAAATGGCTCAGGTCTTGAAAAGCTGTATTTTTCTTACTTGTTTTAAGAGAGAGTATGATCTACTGTGTAAATATTACAGGTTTTTTCATGTTTTTTCAGAATTATTTAAAGGTCTCATTCCATCGTTTTTTCATTCATTTTAATTCATGTGTGGTGTTGGTCTCTAGTATGAATGAGTGAATGCAATGTGAGCTGCTTTTTGTGTAAAAAAAAAAAAGTGCTCCGGTGATCCGGTATAACCCTGCTTTAGTCCGGTGGCGGAGTGGACGGGGGAAGCAATAGGATTTTGGCTTTTGCTCATGAATATTTATACATGCAAACATATTGCCTCTGATTGGCTAACAGCACTGTGACACTAGGAGGCAGCGAGACAGACAACAGTAAGAAATGTTATAAAATATATATTTTTGTCTTTACAATGTTATTATTACTTTACAACATGTGTAATGCCCTGCTAAGTGCAGTTCAGCCACTGACCAAGTCTCTTTAGAGTCTGTAAAACACCAAATCCATCGGAGATCCAATGTAAACCTATAGTTACTTACACAAGGAGATGGGTAGTCCAGGTCCAGAAAATAAAATTCCACCCCGGGGTTTTGTTTGCATGCTTTTGTATTTCCACTTGGGTATTGACTACATCTTTAAACACATTTTAAGCACCAAAAAAACTTCCATACTGTATTGTGATATCACAATACGGAAACCTGCATACAACCACCCTGGCACCACCCCTCACCCATCAACCTCCACCTGAGTCCCACCCACTAGATCAGTTAAAGAAACACCATTTCAGTCATTTGGCTTGAGATCCCCAGACAATGCACAGCAGTATTATCCAGTAGACTTTGTCTGAGGGAGGAATCTGTACCTACGATATACTTTATAATAGTGTGTAATACACAATTGGGACGCAGCCTTAAATAGTCGATACTGAGTAATAGTATAATAATAATATTTAAGCAGTGATCCAATTCAGTTACAGTCTTTAATTTTACCTATTTTTTATTTTTATGTTTATTTTTTCCAAATTTGATCACTTTAATTAGTAAACTCATGCGTTATATAATACAGAAGCAGCGTCAGAGTGTAAGTTGTAGGTGTGTGAGGATGTGATGACCAGCGGTTTGAATCTGGCTATCTGATCTGTGGGCTTAATGAGGGCAATTTGTCCATGTCTCTTTAAAACACATGGGGGAATATCAGATCAGATGGCGCAGGCTGCCATGGGGCTCCTGCTCTGTATGGCCAGTGCGTTTTTCCTCTGACAGTGTCCCTGCAAGGCTATAGCACGCACTCCCCGGTGTATTCCCGTTCCGGGAGAGCGAGGGAGAGCGAGGGAGACGGTACAGAGCTGTGTTTTCAGAAGAAGAGAGAGAGCGAGAGAGAGAACGCAGAATTCCATCTGCTGTGGGTTGGGTTTTTGAGCTTAGCCTGAAGAGAGCAGTTTTAAATCCAGGTTGCGCCACTTGCCAACCGTGCCCCATGTTCCCTTGTGGGGGGTGGGGGCGGGGCGGAACTGGCAGGCGGAGGGGCGGGCGGTTTGCCTGGCACCGGGCTGGGAGGGGCCGGACCGAGGCTGTCCGGCCGGCTGAACCGGGCGAGACCAGAGCGGTGGGATGGGTGGGCGGGGCGGTGACCTCCGGAAGTGGACCAGACTGGCCGGGAGTGGGTGGGAGCTCAGTGCCATCTGGTTCTACTGTTTGACAGTTTGAGAGGCTGGCATTCTCTAAATACTCTCCCATTTACTGTCTCATTACTTCTCTCTCGAACATTTTCTCTACCCATCTCTCTCTCTCTCCATCTCTTTTTCTTTTTATCACTCTTAATTTTTCTGTTCCCTTTTTTACTCCCCCTCATTTTTTGCTTTCTCACTCCCCAGTTTTTTCACATTCTCTTTCCCCTTTTCCTTTAATCACCCTCTTCTGTTCTCTTTTCTGATTTCATCTTTTTACTTTTCTTTCCTGTTTCCCTTACCACTTTTTTTGCTTTAACTCTCTTTTCTATTTTTCCTATTTCTCATTTTTTTACTCCCCCTCATGCTTTTTCTTCCTCATTCTTACTTTTTTAATCCTGTTTTCCACCCTTCTCTTTTCCTCACGTTTGCCGGTTTTCTGTTTTTCACTCTCTTCCTTTCATTAACTGTGTTTCTTCTTTCTATACCAGTCTTGTTTCACCTCAATTCTTCCATCTTTGTCTCTCTGTTCCTTTTTTTCTTTTTCCCACCCATCATTTTTCTTTTGTCCACTTTCCCTGTCTCATTGCTCTCTTTTCTGCTCTCTCTCTCTCGCTTTCTTTTTCTTTCTTTCTTTCTCTTTCATTCTTTCTCTTTTTCTTTCTTTCTTTCTCTTTTTCTTTCTTTTTCTTTGTTTTTCTTTCTTTCTTTGTCTTTCTTTCTTTCTTTCTCTTTTTCTTTCTCTTTCTTTCTCTTTGTTTTTCTTTCTTTCTCTTTCTTTCTTTTTCTTTCTTTCTCTTTTTCTTTCTTTCTGTCATTTGTTTGCCTTTCTTACTTCCCTACACACTCTATAGCTATTTTCACAATTTAACTCCCTCTCCATAGCTCTCTCTATCTTTTTTTTCACTCCCTTCTTTTCCTTTTTACATTTAGTGACCTGTTTTTATTTTTGCTCTTCCTACCTCCCTGTCTCACTGTCCTTCCTCTTTTCTGTGCACTTAATTCTATCCCTTTTTTTCTTTCATTCATTCTTTTTCTTTCTTTATTTTTCTTTTTCTGTAGTATACTTTCATATTTTCTCATTCCTCTCTCTGTCCTGTTCCCTTTCTCACGATACCATTTCTTTCTTTCTCTCTCTCTCTCTCTCTCTCTCTCTCTCTCTCTCTCTCTCTCTCTCTCTCTCTCTCTCTCTCTCTCTCTGTGTGTAAAGGGGGCTGATGGAGAAGGTGGTCATTTAATGAGAGGAACCAATTGGATGGAATTGGATGTTTTGGCCAAATTGCCACATGCTAGAGCGGCGGCCTGTGCTGGCCTTGAACGTTCTCACCTGTGAGCTGCAGAAGCGATCATATCCGTCTGTTTTCACACAGTTTCCACAGTATTACTGATTTTAACCCACTTTATTGGGTGAAATGATCTCATGCCGTTGGGGATAATTGTTTGTATTATTTCTTAATGGTGAGAGATATTGGGTGTATTGCTCGGGTCCTGGAGGACTCCTTTGCTGAGATATTGTTTTATTTCTCCTGGGGCTGACGGTCCTGCCACAGTGCCAATCCAGTCACCGGAGCTGTCAGCGGCCAGTCATAGTGTCTCCACACGTTTCCGCTCCACAGATTGGAGAGACACACAGTTGGGCACATGCTGGGTGTCTGGAGGGAAGTGGTCGGTCCATTTGCGAGGTTCTGGGTAGAGTACTGACTGACTGGCGGTGTGTTTGTGTGTGTTTGTGTTTCTCAGGGGGAAAGGGCCGCTGAAGAACACGTCCGATGTTATCAGCGCCGCCAAGAAGATCGCAGAGGCAGGTTCCAGGATGGACAAGCTGGGCCGAACCATCGCCGACCAAGTAAGTTCTAAGTCCAAAGCTTTAAAGGCCTCAGCTCCGGGCGTGACGCACGGGGGCTAACCCAGGCGGCTTGTGTCCTCCTTAAAGGTCTTAATGCCTGTAAACCACTCCAGGGAGCTGCTGTACATAATTTATCTTGCGATTTATTCATGTGGCCTGCTTTTATCCAACGCCTTCACTGTGGAATGAAGAGGCTTCTGAAATCGTGATGGAGCTCGTGGTACCAGGGGACCATTGTGAATTTTATGGCCTTGGTCCGGCTCCTCCGTATTTTCTTCCTAGGGAAAAGAAAAGGGGGGAAAAAACGGAAGCAAACCGTAGTCTTGTGGTTAAGTGGATATGACACTTCGAGCAGACTGCTTTCTGCCAAGCCAGCAGTGTTCAGGCTGCGTCGGCCATGAGCGGGTAGCTCAAGCATATGCTGGAAAATGACTTTACCAACTCAGCTGACTGACTGCCTTTGTTTCCGTTAGCGGAGAGAAGCTAAAAAAGCGTATATGAGTGGGGGAAACCATTTGGCTCCCTTTAAGACGCCTCTCCATGAAGGCCATATATATATATATATACACTATATATCCCTTAGTCTGTCATTTAGTTACTGTTGAACCTCCCAGAGCCCTGTTTAACTCGATAACCAGTACACGTGTCTAAACATGTGCTGCATCTAAAATAAAATCTTTGTGCTGGGATGCTTTTGGAAAACCCAGCCCTGTTAACCGACTCTCTGAGGCCCAGTTAACTCTGTTTTAAGCTGGAACAAATGTTAAATATGAATGATGATGATGATTATTTTTACATTTCTTAATGTTACAAAGTGTTTATGCAAGATGTTATAAATGTGTAATGCAGGTGCCCTTCATACAGTGTGTTACTGCATTTTCATTGCGTCCCATGCTGAGCCTTTTACAAAATAAGCCTTATAAACTTTCTTACTTATGGATCTTGTAATTTCCACTGTTCTGTAATCTTCTGCTGAGGCCTTGCGTTAGATTTTGGAACATTGCTATGAGGATTCGATGGTATTTGGTCATGAGAAGGGCAAGTACTGACAGTGGTTGTCAGTACTTAGTTATAGAAGAGCATTTGAACCTAGGTATAGAACCAATAACCCTCTGCTCAGTCGACCCCAGGAATAAAGGGGGACTCTGTAATCAGTAATCCCTTGGGGCAGAGCGGGTTAGATAGTCGCACTGAACTTGGGTATCAAACCCACAACTATTTGATTTTTAATAACCCCCTTTTACAGAGAGGGTTCAGGGCCTTCAAGAGTCCAGTAGTGTGACTGTAAAACCCTGGTATTAAACCCACAACCCTGTGATTAAATAACCATCTAGGGCAGAATGGGTTAACACAACTTACTAAGGGCCAAAAAGTGACTGTGAAGCTAAGTATTAAAAATACAACCATGTGGTTAATAATCCCTTAGTACAGAGAGGGTTAAGGGCCTTCCTTAAGAGTCCTGGTATTGAACCCACAACCTTGTAATTAATACCCTCATGTGGCAAAAAGGGATGAGAATATTTAATAATGGGGCCAGGGGCCAGCAGTTGCACTGAACCTGGTTATCAATGCTACTATGTGATTAAAACTCGGAACCCTCTCTGTACCAAAGGGTTATTAATCAATTTCTGAAAAGTGGCATTGAAACTGGGTATTGATCTCACAAGCTTGTGATTAATAACTTTCTGGTACATAAATTAAGGGGCTTTACTTGAGGGCCAAACAGTTGCACTGAACCTGGATATCAAACCTACAACCATATGATTAATAACCTTTTAGTACAGAGTGGATTAAGGTCCTATCTTAAGAGTCCAGTAGTGGCAGAAAAACTGGTATTGAACCCAAAACCCTGTAATTAAAAATCGATAAGGGTCTTAATAATGGGGCCAACAGTGGCACTGAACCTGGGTATCTAACCCACAACTCTTTATAAACCCTTATTACAAAGAGGGTTAAGAGTTTTAATCTGTTGCCAAACAGGAACGTTGAGTCTGGGTATTGATCCCCCAACCCTATGATTTAAAATCTCCTGGGGCATGAATTATGGGACTTTTACTTGAGGACAAACAAATCTACAGAAACCAGGGTATCAAACCCACAACCCTGTAATTAATAACCTCCTGTGGCAAAAATGCGTAAGGGGTCTTACTCAAGGGGCAAACAGTGGTGCTAAAACCCACAACCATGTTGTTAATAAACCCTTAGTACTCTTTAAGAGCCCAGTAGTGACAGTAAAACCCTGGTATTGAACCCGCAGCCCTATGATTTAATAACCGTCTAGGGCAGAAATGGTTAATGCGCCTTACTAAAGGCCAAACAGTGACACTAAACCTGGGTAGTGAACCCACAACCCTATAGTACAGAGATGGTTCAGAGTTTTAATCAATTGCATAACAGTGACTGTGAGCTTGGTGTTGATCCCACAACTATGTGATTTAAATAACCTTCTGCGGCTTAGATTAAGGGGCTTTACTTAAGGGCTGAACAGTGGCACTAAACCTGGGTATCAAACCCAAAACCATGTGATTTAATAACTCCTTAATACGTATAATAAACTTTAATAAATCCTTAATAATATTCAGTGCCTTAATCAACTGCCAAACATTGATGTTGAACCGGAGTATCGACCCCACAACCCTGTAATTATTAACCTCCTGGGGCAGAAATTAAAGGCCAAAGAGTGACATTGAGTCTGGGTATCACACCCACCACCATGTGAGTAAATAACCCCCATTGGTACAGAAAGGGTTCAAGGCCTTCCTTAATGGCCAAGTAGTGACTGTAAACCTGGGTATCGATCCCATGACTATGATTTAATAACCCACTGGTGCAAGTAGGGTTAAAGGAAGGTCTTACTCAAGGATCTTAAAATATATTTTTGTGCAATCCTGGTATATTTTTTGTTCTATTAGACTCTTGGATAGGAGTTTAATAGTCACAATGTAAGTTTTAAATCTTACATTGTCACCAGTTTACAGTTATGACCATACGGTCGTATACCTCAGTATCACGGATTTAAATCAGCATTTACTGTGTGGTTTAAGTTCACATTTACATTGAAAAATAGAAACCTACGCTCATACAAAACAAGCTAATAACCCATTAGCCTGCCTGTATCTGCCTGAAGACTAGCAGCACATGGTCGGGAAAACGCTGCATACATAACGAGCCATCTAACAACCCATCCACACCTTTCAAACAGCACATGTAGCAAAGCATACGCATTCGGGTACATGCAGACGCAGCCCGTAAACACACATGCGTCGCATGTACACACTGTCAGGAAAAACATATGCTCCCCACGAACGCACTCACCATGTAAACGTGCATACTATACATAAATGCTATTTAGAAGATATTTTTAGGCTTTATTACAAAATAAATCACTTTCAAATGAAAGTATCTAGAATTTTACCAGTCAGGTTATTAGTAAAGTAAAGCCATTAAAGCCGCTCCGCTGAAGTACAGCGTTAAACAGTTTGAGTTTGAGTCAAGTTTCTCCATCACCGAGACTGGAGCAGTGTTGGCATTACCCGCTAACCATGCTAAGTGCTAGCTCGTTCGCCATTCAGAGGTGAGTATTATCAGGCTGTAGCCTGCTGCTAACCCCGGCTAGCACTGCTAGAGCATTTTTAGCATTAGCTGCTAACCACACTAAGCCCTTTTAGTGGTGAGTATATTAGACTGTAGTCTGGGTGTTTACAGTGTTAAAACAACAAACAGCTACATGAGCAAACCACTAGCTAATATCACCCTGTCTTACTGGAACACTCAGGGTTCCTCAGTGTAGTGCTGACAGGTGGCATTTACATCGCACTAGCGCTGCGGTTAGCAGATAATGCTAATGCTGCTGCACCCAGCCTTAATGGAAATCTGGAAATCTAAGATTACTTTTAATAAACAGAATAGCTTTAAACCCAAATAAACGGTTTTCAGGAGTGGAATCTGTGTAGATTCACATCCAACACTCATTTGATTTTAAAGGAAATTTTTTTTTTTTTTTTTTGCTTAGTTAGTTACCCCCACCACCACCCACCAGTGAGACCTGCTGAATTAGAAGGGAAACATGGCGACAGCCCTGTTCTTTACTAGTGTCACATAATGCGCCTTATATTCCAGGGTGCCTTATGGCCTCATGTATTAAAATGGATGTTTATTGATATTGCATCTTTTAATCCAGTGCGCCTTAAAGTGTAAAAAAACAGTAATTATGTAAAAATGTAGGTAGAAGTCAAAAGTCGTCTGAAAAAGAATTAGTCCAGTACAGTATAGAGAACCAGTATTTCTAATTAGGTAAAATAAAGTATTTTGTAACTTGACACCTCTGTGCTTACTAAATATTTTGCAGTAGTACTTAATACTTGGATTAATAGTAGGATTTTTTTAACCAGTCGGTTACAGCATGTGAACATTTATTTTTTTTAGTACACTAAATAACTGCCCCCAATTGAGGCATCACCCATATGCTGACGCAGGCATGCAGGTTTATTTTCACTCTCTGCATAAACACACACACAAGAACCTGCCCGTAAACTGCAGCCCATGCATATCCATGAGATCCCATGCTTTCAGCG
Organism: Astyanax mexicanus; assembly: GCF_023375975.1. Taxonomy (NCBI): domain Eukaryota; kingdom Metazoa; phylum Chordata; class Actinopteri; order Characiformes; family Acestrorhamphidae; genus Astyanax; species Astyanax mexicanus. The sequence goes on from NC_064409.1 coordinate 75,585,643, forward strand.
CTGGCTGGTGTAAAACCTGCGTCTTAAACAATGTCACCTTGATGCACATCCTTTCAGCCTTTTCACGAGCGTGGCATCATCACCATAACAATAAAGCAGCCCTGCCTCTGAACGCCACCGTTCCTCAGAGCTTCACAGAGGTTCACCCGGTTTCACTCCTCCCGATCTCTCGTGCTACACAGAACGCAAAGCTGCGTAGCGTTATCCTATTTCCGCTAATTAGCCATGCCTCGAAACATCTGCAGCGCGCTTTCAGAAAGACTCCTCCGACGTAATCTCGCATAATGAGCAGCCCTATGCAAATGGTCCTTCAACTTTTGATATTTTATTTATCTCGCACTTTGATCCTGGGCTAGCGTGGTCTGCACCGGCTCTATCTGAGAGCAGGGAGATAACTGGCCCATCGATGCTCCAGAAGCGCCGCGATGAGAGCGATGATATCCCCTGATCGAAACAGATGGGGCCTGAGCTAATGTGCGCGAGTGTGTGCGAGCGAGTGCAGGTGCGAGAGTTTGAGTGAAATTGTATAGGCCATTTTACATTGTTTTAGCCGTTTAGCCGGGAAGCGAGAGTCTGCGGCGAGCCAGATGACTGCACAGGTGCGCAGGCTTGAATGAAGCGTGTAGGCCGTCTCGCATTGTGTTAAGTGAGTTTCTGGGTTGTATCCAATTAGTCAGTTGTATGGCTATCTGTGTCTGAGTGAGTGTGTGTATCTGTGTGTGTGGGGGGGGGGGGGGGGGGGGGCACTGTTACACTGTGTTTTCTTTTCCTCTCAGTAGTAGGTAGGTGTGTGTGTGAACAGTAATCAGATCTGAAGTAGAGCTACTGTGATTAGTTAACATAGACTGTAATAAAACCTTGGTAGGGCTGCATGATATTCGGGAGGAAAAAGACATTGGGATATTTTGTTGTTTTAAGATATATATGTATATATTGTAATATTAAAAAATACAGGTAATAACACCATAATAGGTTCAAAATCAGTGATTCAACGTGTTACAACTTTAATAAAAAGGTCTCCAACGGTCTCTTTTCGCTTGTTTCCAACAGACTCTTTTCGCTTGTTTCCAACATTCTCTTTTCGCTTGTTTCCAACAGTTTCTTTTTTGGGTTGTTTCCAACCCTCTCTTTTCGCTCGTTTCCAACCGTCTCTTTTACCTCGTCTCCAACAGTCTCTTTTCGCTTTTTTCCAACCGTCTCTTTTCGCTTGTTTCCAACCGTCTCTTTTCGCTTGTTTCCAACCGTCTCTTTTAGCTTGTCTCCAACCGTCTCTTTTAGCTTGTCTCCAACCGTCTCTTTTAGCTTGTCTCCAACCGTCTCTTTTTTGGCTTGTCTCCAACAGTCTCTTTTTTGGCTTGTCTCCAACAGTCTCTTTTTTGGCTTGTCTCCAACCGTCTCTTTTTTGGCTTGTCTCCAACCGTCTCTTTTTTGGCTTGTCTCCAACCGTCTCTTTTTTGGCTTGTCTCCAACCGTCTCTTTTTTGGCTTGTCTCCAACCGTCTCTTTTTTGGCTTGTCTCCAACAGTCTCTTTTTTGGCTTGTCTCCAACCGTCTCTTTTTTGGCTTGTCTCCAACCGTCTCTTTTTTGGCTTGTCTCCAACAGTCTCTTTTTTGGCTTGTCTCCAACCGTCTCTTTTTTGGCTTGTCTCCAACCGTCTCTTTTTTGGCTTGTCTCCAACCGTCTCTTTTTTGGCTTGTTTCCAACCCTCTCTTTTTTGGCTTGTTTCCAACCGTCTCTTTTCGCTTGTTTCCAACAGTCTCTTTTCGCTTGTTTCCAACAGTCTCTTTTCGCTTGTTTCCAACCGTCTCTTTTCGCTTGTTTCCAACAGTCTCTTTTCGCTTGTTTCCAACAGTCTCTTTTCGCTTGTTTCCAACCGTCTCTTTTCGCTTGTTTCCAACCGTCTCTTTTTTGCCTTGTCTCCAACAGTCTCTTTTCGATACTCTACAATGGTCCTCTTGCTTTTTTTCCAACACTCTCTTATAGCTTGTCTCCAACAGTCTCCTTTCGATACTCTACAACAGTCTCCTTTCGCTTTTCTCAAACAGTCTCCTCTTGCTTTTTTCCAGCAGTCCCCTTTTGTTTTTTTCAAATAATCTCCTTTCAATTTTCTTCTAATTAGTCATCTACCAAAGATTACACAGTCCAGGACTAGGTACTGGATTCAGGATTCAGATTTGAAGCCTCATACTTGAGTTAACTAAATATAACACTTCAGCAGCTAATGTGTAGATTTTGAGTTAACACTCTAGACATAAACTAATGTATGAACACCAAACCCTCTACTCTTTACATTTTACAAACTCTGTACCAACAAGAGAAGCATTTCTAGCATCATTCATTACATTTTGACATTTTCAGCTTAGTAAATTTTGGCCACTATGTCAGGTCTGAAAAGTGCTAAAATGGAGCTGCATTGTTTTTGCAGTACAGTTTTCTGATATCTGGTTGAGGTTATTAGCTAATATGTTACGCAGCAGAGTTTCCTGCTTGTCCAGCTGACTGGAGGCTTAGTCTCCCTGCGTGGCTCAGTGAGACAGGCCCCAGGGTGTGCTGGAGTACGGAGAAAAATGTGGAAATGTGCCCCGGTCTCGGCCTCACTCTCCACCCACACGTACACAATAGAGTCTGGTATCTATTGCATGTTAAGCCGACCACAACTATCAGGACTTTGTCAGCTGAATCCTGATTGGCTGCGTACACGTTTCCGTACAGCGTCTCTTATCAGCCCGCTGGGACGCACGACTGTGAAAGCAGCTGTACTGTACTGTGCTGTACACACTGCACCGCTGACTGTGGTAGTGTGCAGGTTAGGAAAGCTCTGCACTGCGGGAAAGACACGACTGACATGGCTTCTCCTGTTTCAGAGAAGGTAAAACCCAAAACTGTCCAAAGTAAAGAACTTCCTCGCTCACTTTATGGAAGATTTTACTGCAGTACTGCAGAGATGGTGCAGAGGTGACATGTTGCAGCTGAACAGTGTTTAAAATATGTGTATTTTGACCATTATTTGCATTTATTTGTTTCTGTAATGGAGCCATTGAACAATGGAATTGTATAATATTCAGAATATGATGAATGGTCATACTTAAAAGCACAACTTTTGCATTTGATACTGTATCGAATCAACATATGATTGTTGAGTTTAATCTGTTTGCATGCTTGGCCCATCCTGTGGTCACTGACACTCACCGTCAGTGTGTAGTCATTCCCCAGAAGTCATACAATAATAGTTAAATGCCTAGCTTTAATGTTATAAACTGCTAAAGCGAGTAAGATGAGCTTTTAGTATTTGGCATGTAGCTAATATCATTGTTACAACAAATTAACCTCAAGTTAATGTGTTACATTCATTGTGTTGACTCCAGGCTACTATATTTGGTCCAGACTAACACTGTAACCAGAAGCCATTATGTTGGCTCCAAGCTAACACTTTAGCCACAAGCCTTTGTTTGGTTCTTTAGCCACATGCCAATGTTATCTCCAAGCTAACTCTCTAGCCATAAGCCAGTGTGTTGACTTCGATAGCCACATGCCAATGTTAGCTTCAAGCTAATACTCTAGCCATAAGTCAGTGTGTTGGCTCTAAAAGCCCTATGCCAGTGTTAGCTTCAAACTAAAACTCTAGCCACAAGTCAATGTTTTTGGTTCAAGCTAACATTATAGTCACAATTTAATGTGTTGGTTTAAAGCTAACTTTGTAACAACAAACCAGTGTGTTAGCGGCAAGCTAATGTTCTAGCCACAAGCCAGTGTTTAGGCTCCAATAGCCACAAATTAATATTAGCACTAAGCTAACACGCGATCCACAAGTGTTGTCTCCAAGCTAAATTTTTAACCACTATCGTATGTGTTTTTATGTCAGATTGTGTTATAGTAATTTTGTACAGAATTAAATGAGCCGTTTTTGATTCACAGAGCTTTTACTCTGAGCCCCATGTCCTAAAATATAGATAATTTATACGCACATCCTAACTGCCCTAATGGTTAGTTTATGAAATGAAAATCAGGAGAAAATGGTCCAAGTTACCCGTTTAGAAATAATCGTTGGGTCTGTGTGTGACTAATAAACCAGTGAAGAGCTCTTGGCAGCGCTGGAAGTCGGGGCAGAGCTCAGCTGGTGTTTCTGATCTCACCCAGCCTCTGACGGGAGAGGAGCCAAGAGTCCAGCCCAGCACGACCTGGCACGCTCCACGCGCAGGATCCAGGGCACTGGATCGGAGGAAAAGAGGGAAGAGCGAGGGGATCGAGGTCCTCGCGAGGCCTGAATCCATTAAGAATGAATCACCTTTAATTAGCTGCTTAATTACCAAGTGGAAGCTCACACTCCCTCCCATATTTATTCCAGAATTCAGATCTACTCAACACCACTGCAGGACTCGCCAGTACACCCAGCCAGACCTCAGCCAGCAGACTGAGGAACCAGTAATAACCTCCCCCTGTATTCGTCTGTGCTAGAGTTACCAGGAACAATCAATTATTAAACCGTTTAGACTGATATGGCAATATTGTGAGCTATACGCATGGAATACACACTCCTAATGCTCTCCTGTGATATTCCCATGCAGGGAATTCCATGAGTATATACTGTAGAAGTGGAGTGTATTGTAGTATCAATGGAAGTCTTTGGAAGCAGTCTCTGGATGAGCATTATCCTGCTGAAATGGGTCACCAGAGTGTGCATTCAGAAAAAATATGGATACTGGTTGCAGGACCTCATTAATGTAACTTTGGGCTGTCATGCCTGTAATGAAGATCAAAGGTGATGTGAAAAGTGAGACAGTATAAACTGGCATTGCATTTGGTGATGTGTAAGGCTTGGATGGAGATACTCAGTATTTAGTCAGTATTTCTCAATTAGTTATGTAATTACTTTTTCTTCAAGATAAAAGTACATACAGTATTCTCAGTGGAGAAGTGCAAAACCTTTTAAACATTTTTTGGAAAAATAACTGTTTTGGTATTCGGACAGTTTTTACATTTTTTGGTTTTGAACGAAAATGTTTTGGTGCATCTCTAACATATATAGATCTCTCTCTCTCTCTCTCTCTCTCTCTCTCTCTCTCTGTTCATCTATTCATCTCAATATCGCTCTCTTAATCTATCTCAATCTAACTATCTATATCTATCTCTGTCCATCTGTCTCTCCTCTCTATCTCTCGATATCCCTCTATCCATATCTCCACTTGCATCTCTATCTATACCTTTCTCTCTATCTGTTTCTCTCACTATCTCTTTCTTTATTTCTATATCACTGTACATTTCTATCTAAATCTCTATATCCATCTCCATCTGTCTATTTATATTTCTATGTAAATCTGTCTATACATATATGTCTCTATCCATATCTCTACTTGTATTTCTATCTATTTTTATCTCTCTATTTTCTCTCTATATCTATCCATATCTCTACTTGTATTTCTATCTATTTTTATCTCTCTATTTTCTCTCTATATCTATCCATGTCTCTCTCTGTATCTCTATCATATCTCTATCTGTCTCTCTATCCATATCTCTACTTGTATTTCTATCTATATCTCTCTCTCTCTTTTTATATCCATTTATCATCTCTTTTTTTTCTCTTTATCTCTACCTGTATCTCTCTCAATCATATCTCTCTCAATCATATCTCTCTTCATATGTCTCTCTCAATCTGTCTATCTTTCTCTATCGGTATTTCTATCTAAATCTCTCTATATATCATTATCCATCTTTCTATCTCTCCATCCATATATCTACTTTTTTATCTCTCTCTCTCTCTCTCTCTCTGTTATTTGGAGTGGTGGAGTGTTGGCGCGAGTCCTAGTTTTTAAGAATCAGTTAAATGAGTGTAACGGAGCCGTATGAAAGTTTAAAGGAACGCGGTGTTGAGAGCGAGCGAGTGGGAGAGGAGAGAGAGGGCGAGTTTGCAGGATTTAGGTCAGCGACATGTGAAAGGTCTGCAGTGCAGTTTATTAACAATTTACGAGCACGTTCCTCAGGGCACCTTAGGAGATCTCCATCTGAACGAGGAGCCAGTGGAATAATAATAATACTGCGTAATTGAGATTTACTATGTAAATGTGGGGACCACCACACACTCCATAAATATTTCCCCACACAACATACACACAATGCCTGCATGTGCATGTACACTCCCATGCTGTGGATTTGAGCAGGTGGTTGTGTGTGCTCTTCACACACATGCGTGATCCTCGTGATGTACGCCGGCATGCGGCGCGTACGTTCACCCATTTGCATTCAATCAGTGCAGATTTATGGTGATCTGCGGCCGCTGGCGCCGCCCGGACGCTGTTCCCAGTCCTGGCCTTGTTCGCTTAGTGAAGACGTGGCTGTAAATTCCACGCTCTGCTGGAGGAACGCGGCTCCTGCCTGTGGAACGCCCCGATTTAAGGGTTAACCCGTCGCTGCTGGACGCCTACGGCTCCCCTGCAGCTTCTGATTGCTTTTGTTTGTTGGTTGATTTTGTTTGCTTTCTCTCTCTTTCTCTATCTCTACCTCTCTCTATCTCTCTCTGTATATCTTTCTCTCACCTCGTCAGGTGTTATGTGATTACGCTCAGGCTGGACCGGAGAGTTTTGTGTTTAAATATGGATGCCAGGAGAGTTCTGTGGAGGCTCTAACCACACAGCAGCTCTCTTTCTGGCAAGCACCCAGCATACCCTGGTAACAGTGACTGATCTCACAACCAAAGCAGCTTTTTTTAAGTGGAGACTGAATCTTTAAAGCAATGTTGCACCACTGACCAGGCCCATCATGCTAATTACTTTACTGGCGTATGGTATAATATACTAGTGCATCTCCAAAAATTAAAGTATCCACGAAAAGTTACTTTATTTCAGTAATTTAGTTGAAAATGTGAAACATCTATGTATATTATATAGATGTATTAAACTCAGATTGATCTATTTTAAGCGTTTATTTATTTTATTGTTGATTATTATGGCTTACAGCCAATAAAAACCCACATCAGTCTCTCAGAAAATTTGATTATTATTGATAATATTAATTAGTACTTTTGGCAGTGTGGGATGAAAAAAATGAAATTCGCATTTTCATAAAAGTTGTCAGCAGAGGGAAGCATGAAGTGCTGTAAGATTTTGTGTAAAAACTTCACTGACTTTAGACTTGATAATAAAACACAGTGGATCAACACCAGCAGATGACATGTCTCTCCAAACCATCACTGATTGGTGGAAACTTCACACTAGACCTCGAGCAGTTTGGACTGTGTGTCTCTCCACTCTTCCTCCAGACTCTGATCCCTTGATTTACAAATGAAATGTAAAATGTACTGATGATCAGTGATGGTTTGGAGAGACAAAGTCTAAAGTCAGTGCAGTTTTGTTTTCCCACAAAATCTTACAGCACTTCATGCTTCCCTCTGCTGAAAACGTTTATGAAAATGCGGATTTCATTTTCCAGCAGGACTTGGCACTCTGCCCACACTGCCAAAAGTACTAATTGGTCTTATATACTTTTACTGTACTTTAAACATTTACTTAAGTATTTCATAACTGGATTATTTTTATTTGACTATTATAAGCTCGGGGCCTCTGCTACCTGTGTGTGCAGTGCTGTGTAGCACAGTATGTTGGAGCAGGAAATGTAATGTAAAGCAGAATGACAGTAATGCCTGCAGACTGCTGCGGTCTGCAGAGCTGCTGATGCTGCTGAATTCTTTGTCGTGTAGAAGTTCGTGGTTGTCACGGTGGTCTGACAGGACGTCTGACGGGACGCTGTGGTCACAGTGTGTAAGTAAGTTTGAGCGTGTAGTTGCGTGAGAGGCGGCTGGGTGGGGGGAGTGTTGAGGAGATGTGGAAGTGGGCCACGTTGTTAGCTGTTAGTCGTTAGTGGCTGTAGATGATGTTGTGTTGGTGGTGATGATGCGGCTGGGTTGGCAGGCGTGCCGTGTCGCTGCGCTTCGGAAGCACTGATGCGCACTTGGCCTTACAGAGAGCTGCTGGAGACATGGCTGTGATGTATATTTCACACACTTTATGAACCACTTAATTAAGAGGCTGCGTGTGAAGAGCAGAGTGCACTTCCCTCCATGAGCTTCTTCCTCAGAGCAGCCAAGACCTACAGCGGCCTCCCTCTCTGTCCAAGTCCCTGGGTTAAGGGGTTTTCATTTAATGTTTCTCCTTATTTCTTTATTACATTTATTTTCTACATTGTAGATTAATATTAGACATGAAAACTATTAAGGGACACATATGGACTTTAGTCCTCCACATTAATCTCCTGATCTAAACCTGATGAACTGAGTTGGTGATTTGAGGTGATTTAATAGGGATGAGCTGGAGCTTCACATTATGAAGGAAAAGCAGCAACTGTTGTTCAGCACCTCCAGAAACTCCTTCCTTCAAGACGCTGAGAAAACTATTCCAGTTGATTCTCCCTCATGAAGACACTGAGATTAAAATTAAAACCAACAGTCTTCAGATCTGTCCTCAAAGATAAATCTAGAGTATAAAACACAAGCTGCTTTGTTTAACACTTTTTGTTTACAGATTAATTCAGCATGTGTTCCTGTATTAATATATAAATTAAGAGACCACTTCAGTTTCTGAATCAGTTTCTCTGATTTTGCTATTTATAGATTTATGTTTGAGTAAAATTACATTGTTTCATTCTATAAACTACAGACAACATTTCTCCCAAATTCCAAATAAAAATATTCTCATTTAGAGCATTTATTTGCAGAAAATGAGAAATGGCTGAAAAGATGCAGAAATTTCAGACCTCAAATAATTCAAAGAAAACATTAAGAAACAAGTTCATATTCATAAAGTTTTAACAGTTCAGAAATCAATATTTGTTGGAATAACCCTGGTTTTTAATCACAGTTTTCATGCATCTTGGCATCATGTTCTCCTCCACCAGTCTTACACACTGCTTTTGGATAACTTTATGCCTTTACTCCTGGTGCAAAAAAAAAAACAAGCAGTTCAGATTTTTTTGTTACAGTACTGTATTTTTCAGACTATAAGATGCTTTAAATGTGATCCTTTAATATGATCAAAAATCGTCAGTGCGCCTTATCCGTCGCGCCTTATTTATTAATTCTACCAGTCAGTTTATAAGTAGCAGTAAAGTCTCTCTACTGACACTCACCCTTATAACCCTTGCAAAAATCGTCAGTGCACCTTATAATCCGACGCGCCTTATTTTTTAATTCTACCAGTCAGTTTATAAGTAGCAGAAAAGTCACTCTACTGACACTCACCCTTATAACACTGTACTTCAGCAAAGTTTCTCCAGCACTAAGGCTGGGTGCAGCAGCATTAGCATTAGTTGCTAACCGCAGCGCTAGCTCTTTCGTTGTTCAGAGGGGAGTATATCACTGTAATCTGTAAGTTTACCGTGTTAAAACAAGCTACGTGGGACAAACCCCTAGCTGATAGCACCCTGCCTTAAAATTTAAGTTTACTGTAAATAAATGGAAGCACTTTACTTACCCAAATAAATGGTTTTCAGGAGAGATGTGTAGATTAACATTCAGCACTCATTTGACTTTAAAAAATATATATTTTTTAAATATATAAACAAATGCAGTTTCGTTTACCAGCTTCCTCATTAGAAGGGAAACATGGCGACACCCTTGCTCACTTCAATGTAGGCATCCTTACTAGTGTTACTTAATGCACCTTATAATCCGGTGCACCTTAAGTATGAAAACAGACCACAAAATAGACGTTGATTAATATTGTGCTTTATAGTCAAAAATTTTAATAGGCAGTGTATTACTTTGTCCAATTCCACTGATTTTTTTTTTTTTTTTCGGGGATCAATAAAGTATCTATCTCTATCTAGCTAGCTAGCTATCTATCTAGCTATCTATGTAGCTATCATTAGATTTCTAGAGTTAAGGTTACATTATTGTTAAATTGTTCCAGCATTAAGTACTACAGCCGACCTCAGAGCCCTTAACTAAACCAATAGAGTGACTACTTTATACAGCAGTTTGGCCTTTCCAGGACTGATGTATGATTATATTAAGCTTAGCTAAAGTACACTGAGCAGCAGCGTGGTGTTTCCCCCGCTCAAACACACCTGAACCAGCTTAAATCAGCTAGTTAACAGCCTCTTCATCAGCTGAAGGAGGTGTCTGGAGGAGAAGCGGTAATCTGTACAGTGCGGGGGCACTTCAGGACTGCAAAGTGCAGCTTCTTTCCTTCTCTTTCTCTTTTTTTCCCTCTCTTTTTTTAAGCCAGTGCGGTTATTTGAAATCCTCTGCTGTTCTGTTCAGAGCTGACCTTGGGGCTACAGCAGTTCCTGGCTGAGGTTTTAAAGTAACAGATTGAATTCTGTGCCCTTAGACTTAAAAGCGAAGATCATAAAAGCTGATCTGGGTGTGTGAGGACGGGGGATTCATATTAGGCTGCTTGTTTAAGTGTACCCTTGGCGATTCAGGGGTGTTGTCTTAAAACTTTAGAGCGTCGCCTGCAGTCACGCATCTTGGTGAAGAAAAGCCGCTATTTCCTCATCCGATTAAAGCTTTAAAGCAGGAACGGGCAAAACATAAGCTGTGCTCTCACCAGCATCAGTGCCGAGTTTACTAGCAGGGCATCAAATAAAATGGAAGTTTGTCATTTACACAGGCAGAATGAGATGAAGCAAAATGGACTTCCTTTATATTGTGGGGGTGGAAAAAGTAAATGGACCAATAAAAACACACTATTTGTCCCTTTAATAAAAAAAATTGTCTACGAACAAAATAGAGAATATATAGAGATTACTTATGAGGTATGATATGATGTTAGATGTTTTAAAAAGAAGAAAGGTTAATAAATGTCCAATATTTCAGCAACTAGAATTGTGTCCACTGTCCTGCAGGGGAACACGTAGTCACGATAATTACATTATCGACTTATTGTACAATAAATGGACATGACTTAATATTTGATAATCGTGATATTGTACATATGTATTTGTGTTTGTTCTCATATTACAGTTAATATTTTAGCCGGTAAAAAAGAAAGAAAAAGTGTATAATAGTGCATCTTAAATTGTGAATATCATTTAAATGTTACTTTATTTCAGTAATTCAGTTCAAAATGTGTAACTTATATTGTATAGATGTATTAAACAGAGTTTTCTATTTTAAGCATTTATTTTATTGTTGATTTTGGCTTACAGCCACTGAAAACCCAAAAATCAAAATAAGACCAATCGGTACTTTGAGCAGTGTGGGCAGTGTGCCAAGTCCTGCTGGAAAATGAAATCTGCATCTCTATAAAAGTTGTCAGTAGCAGAGGGAAGCATGAAGTGCTGTAAGATTTTGTGGGAAAACAAAACTGCACTGACTTTAGACTTGATGATAAAACACAGTGGATCAACACCAGCAGATGACATGCCTCTCCAAACCATCATATGATTAATTAAAATTTAGTTGTCTTTAAAAGGACAGAATTGCTTTGTTATGCTAGTATTTGGTGTCCTAATGTTCTTGGTATTTAATGGTCTTTTTATACTATGGGTAATATGCTTTATCGCAATAATTCTTTTGACTATATAGAGTATTCTCCACAAAAAAAAGTATTGTGACAAACACAGACCTAACATGGGGTCTTATGCATTGAATGACCACCCATTACCACCCAGGCACTTCACTGTCCACTGTGGGAGGTAATGCTTTTGATGACATTCATAATAATCATACAAGACTGTAGATTGGGTAATGTTATATGTCTGCACAAATTCAAAAATGGAATATCCGATCCGTCTGCGCCTATTTTCAGACCTTGCTACAACTGTTAAACCTTTCAAACAAGATAGCTCCTCACAACTTATACAGGCATGTGTTTAAACACATAATGATTAATTTACATACAGTTGTACAATATCTTGTGTATTGTCCCGTGCTCTTTGTACTTTATGTGCAACTTAATTATTACTCAGATTGAGAATCCTAATAGTCTGTGGGAAGAAGCTCTTACTCGTTCTTTAGTATTGGGCTGTTATTAGGCCATAATTGAGATTAGTGGGATGTGGTACTTCAGTGACTTCCTCACCTTGTTCCAGATGATGCTTAGCTCAGCTGATTTCACCAATCTTTGAAGAGGCCATGTATCATTCTGTGTGTAGTAACGGTGCCTGATGTACAATTTAATTCTATATTTGTTTGTTTTAAGAGAGAGTTTCTGTATTGCGTTATCGACAGCTGGTCTTGGCTGAGGTTTGAGGCGATCTGGTTGTGCTCAGTTTGAGTTTGATGGCTCCGGGTAGGAGTGAGATGCGGAGGTCTCAGTTTGCTCTGAGGGGCTGGGGGTAATTGGCCGGGTTAAGTGCTGGGGGGGATTATTGCTCTTTCCAATGTCCCCTGATTGATTACCATGCTCCATGATGGCTTTATATTTGGCCGGCTCCTAATCGCAGCGCACCGCCTGACCATTTAAATGCAATATAAAACGCATTAGCTACATAAAGAGATGCTCCCTGTGCTCCTACATTAGGAGCCTGTCTATTAAAGCAACTACAGATGAATCTTTTATCTCTCTCTCTCCTAAAAATATTGCTTTGATATTAACAGGTGCTTTTTAAAAGCAGCCTTCAATTGCCTCGGGTACTTTTGCTGTTCCCTGCACGTACTTTGAATGTAGATCCATAAGTGAGTGAAGTGGGCAGTGGGAGGGGACTACAGGGTTAAAATGAGGAGTGAGATGGACCAATGAGGAGTGAGATGGACCAACTTGCTGAATCAACAGAACTTTTAATTTTTAAAACTTGAAAATGAAGGAAAAATGTGTCTCTTTTGGTTATTGAGACATATATACTACATATACGTATTTGTACAGAGTTTAAAAACTGGGCATGCACAGATGCATCCTAACAAAATTATATTATATCATAGAAAAGTTACTTTATTTCAGTAAATCAGTTCAAAATGTAAAACTCAATTTTATATACAGTTGCAAGAAAAGGATATGTAAACCCTTTGGAATTACTTAGATTTCTGAATAAATTGATAAATTGGTGAATAAATGTGTTCTGATCTTCATCTAAGTCACAACAATAGACAAACACAGTCTGCTTAAACTAATAACACAAAATGATATGTTTGCATGATTTTATTGAAGGCATGTTAATATTCACAGTGCAGGGAGGAAAAAGTATGTGAATCTTTGGATTTAATAACGGGTTGATCCTCCTTTAGCAGCAAAAACCTCAACCAAACCAAAGGTTTCTTATAGCTGCAGATCAGACCTGCTCAACAGTCAGGAGGAATTCTGGATCATTCCTCTTCACTAAACTGTTTCAGTTCAGCTATAATATTCTCAGGATATCTGGTGTGAATCTCTCTCTTGAGGTCATGATGCCACAGCATCTCAATTGGATTCAGGAGGTCAGGACTCTCCAGAAGGCCCAGTATTTTCTTCTGTTGAAGCCGTTCAGTTGTTGATTTACTTCTATGTTCTGGGTCATTGTCCTGTTGCATCATCCATCCTCTGTTGTGCTTCAGTTGGTGGACAGATAGTCAGATAGAAAGTGTTCCTGCAAAATGTCTTGTTAAATTTGGAAATTAATTTTTCCGTTGATGACTGCAATCCGTCCAGACCCTGAGGCACCAAAGCAGCTCCAAACCATGATGCTCCCTCCACCATGTTTCACAGTTGGAATGAGCTTTTGATGATTGTGTGCTGTGCCTTTTTTCTCCACACAAATTCCATGAGGTAACACTTGATAATCAGTTTACATACTGCTGCTGTCCCATGTCTTGTGCATTGTTCTGTGCTATATGTACTGTATGTACAACCTAATTATTAGCCAGATTGAGAATCCTGATAGTCTGTGGGAAGAAGCTCTTACTCATTCTTTATTATTGGACCATTATTGCGAGTAGTGGGAAGTGGTCCTTCAGTGTTTTCCTGGCCTTGTTCCAGTAAAGCTGGCTTGGTCTAGATGATGCTTAGCTCAGCTGATCACGCCAATCTTTAAAGAGATTACCTGTCTGTCCTGTTTATAGTGAGGGTAGCTGATGTACAATGTAGGTGTGTGTGTTAGCGAGATTTAGTGATATTTTCAGTGTTGTGTTATGCATATTTATCCACATTTATTTCTATTTTTTTCCCAGTTTACAGACTATTAGAGGGGTGTAGCAATGAGCTAAGAGAATTGAACAGATTGTGTGTGTGTTTTATTGGTGGCATGTCCACTGATGTCCAGTGGCTGGTGTTTTATGGGCTGTGTTTGCTGTGCCTGTAAATACAGTCTTGGCCCTGGTCACCCTGTCAGCAGACAGCAATCCAGCAGGTGTGATGGAAGATGGAGTGTCCAAACCTCTCGCAGCCTCCCGCACTGATTCTTTCACTCTATTACACACACACACACACACTTTCTCTCTTGCTCTCTCTCTTTATCTTAGTCCCTCTCTCTCTCTCTCTCTTCTGGCTCTGTGTCTTCAGCAGATGCACCTTATGTCAGAGCCACTGCAAAGTCATGAGGGGAAATACTGCTGACTGCCTGACTTTCCTTTCTTTTTCTTTATGAAAATAGGTCTGCTGCAGTTGGCTCGTCGCCAGCAGCTATTCAGTCCTGCTAGGATGATCCGTCCCCCCGACTCCCTTTTAGACCGGAGAAAATAAAGAGTTTAAATGAAACCAGTGTTCAGCATAATTGGTGTTTCTTTCAGGACGAGCCGAGAACAAGAGGCGGATCTTTTGACATTTAACTTCCTGATATTGGCTGATATTTGGCTTGGATTAGGACCTGGAAGAGTGAGCGCGTGTGTGTGTGTCTGTGTGTATGTGCTGGAGTCTATAATATGTGCCCTAAACCATCCTAATAGCCTTTCTTACTGAGTTTGTGTGTATTATAGTGCATCTCAAAACAGTAGAATATCATTAAAAAGTTACTTTATTTCAGTAATTCAGTTCAATATGTGAAACTTATTTCGTATATAGAAGTGATCTATTTTAAGCCTTTATTTCTTCATGATTATGGCCTACAGCCAATGAAAACCCACAATTCAGTGTCTCAGAAAATTAGAATATTATATAAGACCAATTGGT
This sequence comes from Astyanax mexicanus, assembly GCF_023375975.1. Lineage (NCBI taxonomy): Eukaryota > Metazoa > Chordata > Actinopteri > Characiformes > Acestrorhamphidae > Astyanax > Astyanax mexicanus. Next base: position 75,600,654 of record NC_064409.1, read on the forward strand.
GCTTTTGGCAGTGTGGGCAGTGTGCCAAGTCCTGCTGGAAAATGAAATCCGCATCTCCATAAAAGTTCAGTGCTGTAAGGTTTTCTGGGAAAACACTGCACTGTCTTTAGACTAGATAATAAAACACAGTGGATCAACACCAGCAGATGACATGTCTCTCCAAACCATCACTGATTGGTGGAAACTTCACACTAGACCTTGAGCAGTTTGGACTGTGTGTCTCTCCACTCTTCCCCCAGACTCTGCTCCATTGATTTACAAATGAAATGTAAAATGTACTGATGATCAGTCATGGTTTGGAGAGACAAGTCATCTGCTGGTGTTGGATGACCTTACTGACCTCACTTGGAGTGGAGTATTGGATTGGTATTTAAGTGGAAGTATTGGATTAAGCATGATTATTATTACTAAGATAGCACATTATCACCCAAGTCTCATTGATGGTATCTGTCCTGGACTACATTAGAATGCTGCATGGACAGTTAAGGTTTTCCTCTCAGAGATATGTGGGGAAAGGTCATAGCAGTGTAGTGGACCCTGTCCTACACCCCCCACTTGTTAATGCTGCTGTTCGGTAGGCCACATGGCATTTCCAGTGATGCGCTCTGACCTTCCAGCTTTCATTATGGCAGGATGTCCTTAACGTTGAGGTGCATAATAGTTTCTTCCGTTTGAAACCTGATGGACCTTCTTTATTAGGAGCTTTTCTGACTGGTGGAGGTTTCCAGTGTGTTTCATTCAGTTTTTATCTTCTCTGAGGGGTTTTCAGACTGTTGGAGTTTTAGTGAGAGAGAATTAGTTGAAAATATACTCATCTCTTCTGTATTCAGCAGGCCAGACAATGAAATCTTGAAGCACTGTCTTTTTGTGAAGAGCACATTTACATCCTTATGACTGTAGATGAGTTATTCATCCAGCAGTGGCAGGAGGAAATGTCCAGAACCGGAGAAAACTAAGTGAAAACAATTCACACCCACTGGAAACGTTTGTCGAAGGCTGGTTTAGACATTCTGAAATGCTGAACTGAAAGCTGGTCTGAAAAATGTGTCTGCATTGCTCTCCCACAACTGTCTGGTGGGTTTGCACTCCCAGATCTATGAGAGATTTCAGCCCTGATTAGGTTCATGCAAAGGCCAAGATAATTCTCTACATTTTGTTGCTAGTTTCAATGATGATTCTAATTACAGTATTTTTCACACTTAAAATCCTTTAAAGCTTCGCTAGGTAGGATTGAGATTTTGTGCTCGTGGGCTCCCCCTACAGTTGTAGAGTGTAATAAATGTTTCAGGCGGATTAGTTTCTCCTTTTCTGGCTTTCACAGACATATTCGGTCTCTTTCCAGCTGTATCTGTGTCTGTATGTTAGTTTGTAAAGAATGAACCAGTAGTCTTTGTAGAACTGTTAGAACTAAAGGTCGGAAAGCAGGTCGCAGTTCTCGCGAGCGTTGGTTGCGGCCGCCTCGGAAAACTTACAGAGTCTGGTTTGAGCTCAGAGGAGCTCCGGCACAGACATGAGAGCACCGCTATTCCTCCTATTACACCTCAATGCAGCGCTGCAGTGAGTTTCAAGCTGTAATTTTACTTCTTTAAAAAGTTAAAAAATCAAGGAAATTCTACCTAGTGCTGCTTTAATTTTCCAAAAATTGTCAGTGCGTATAATCTGGTGTGCTTTATGTTTAAGTTGTACCAGTCATGTTGTAAGGAAGAGTAAAACTACTCCGCTGAGGTATAGGAGTAATTATAAAGGAGTTTCAGTAAAGTTTCTCCAGCACCAAGGCTGGAGCAGTAATAGCATTAGCTGATAACCACAGCGCTAGGTCTTTCATCCTTCAGAGGTGAATATATCGGACTGTAATCTGCATGTTTATAGTGTTAAAACAAGCTACTTGGGACGAACCACTAGCTGATAGCACCCTGGGTTTCTTATTGTTCCTCAGTGTAGCACAGTCGGGCGACATTTACTAGCGTTAAGCACTGCTGCTAACCATGCTAAAAAAATGGAAATCTAAGGAAACACTTTACTCACCCAAATAAATTGATTTCAGGAGAGAAATTGTTTGACTAAAAGATTTTATATATATATATATATATATATATATATATATATATATATATATATATATATATATTAGGGGTGTCACGATCTCGATATTTTATCGAAATCGAATCGAAATGAGGTCACGATCTCGAGTATCGAAGTCAAAAAGAGGATCGACGATCCCTCCCGCGCGCGCTACGCAAATAGCGCAGCGCGCTACGCAAATGGCGCGGCACCAACACAGCGCATCCTATTCATTCAAATAGAGATAGCCACTGCATGAGCGCAGTCGGCGGGAGTGTGATCACTGTTTTTATCTGTCCAACGGGGGAGGGGGGGCGGGGGTTGGGCGCGCAGGTTTTGTATCTGTATCTAACGGAGGGGTGGGTGCGCGCAGGTGAGAGCGTGTGAACTCGCTGAAATGCGTGTGTCAGTGTGACTTGAGAACACTGACTATAGATCACAGTGAGGTGGATTAAAAATCTTAAACTTATAATTGACTACACCTGTTGCTTTCCATTGAATTAAAAAAACATCTTTCTCTCAGATAAAGTAAACACAAGCGTGTTTCTGACTAAAATAAAAGCTTTTCAGGAGAGATATAAGTTATGTGTAAATATTTATAAGACAATACCCACATCACTTATCTAACCAGCCTGTACTGATTTCTGCCCCCCAATAATGCTTTCAATAACCTCTTGTAACCCCTGGGAGCCAGGGGTTACACTCTAATAGCCTTTAATAGTCTTCAGTAGCCTTTAAAAGACTTACCTGGCGGCCGTGGTGTGTCCACTAAACTCCGTAGTTATAAACATCCTGAGGTTAGCAGCGCGCTAACTGACCTGTTTATAATGTAATCCGAGCAGTGCCTCCGTGTCGGCTGTTCTAACCTGCTGCTGTTAGCTGCTTGGGCTGAAAGATGAACTGTAGTGAGCTGTATTATCCGGTTAGTGGGGTTAAAACCTTTATTTGTTTACAGAAACAGTAAAAACGGACTGGCTGAGCTCTGTAGCCCGTGGCTGGGCTGTACTGAAGTAGTGACTGAGTGAAGAGAGCGGGGCTTGTGCTGCTGCTGCTAGTGGTTGGATGAAGAACTGCAGCTTCATGTAATGAGCAGTTTCACCAGCCATCCACACACAGCTCTGATAAACTGCTTGTTTTAATAGTGCACACTGTTGCTACCAAAAAAAGTCACTAGATGGCATTACCATATATATCTTAATAAATAATAATAATAATATTTATAATATTTATAATAATAATAATAATAATAAATATATTATTTAAATTTTATGAGGCATAAAATAATAAGAAAAAAAAACAAGAAAATCGAGAATCGAATCGAATCGTGACCCTCAAATCGAAAATGAAATCGAATCGAGGATTTAGAGAATCGTGACACCCCTAATATATATATATATATATATATATATATATATATATATATATATATATATATATGCGGTGAGACCTGCTGAATTATAAGGGAAACATGAAGCATGACACCCTTGTTCCTTACTATTGTTACTTCAAATGCGCCTTATATTTAGTGTGCCTTATGTATAAAAAGAAAGGAAAGAAAATAAGTGTTCATTCATAATATGCTTTATAATGTGGTGCACCATGTTCTGTGAATTACAGTACAGTATTCTGTGTCATTCATACATTTTTATGAATTTATACCTTGAGGCTTTGTATTGTGTGCATCACTGCATTACCTTGCGTTGAGTCAGTCAGTGTATACAGCGAATGCGACTTGGCATTTAATTTGTCATTTACCAGCTACACAGCGCTGCGCTGCCCATTTATAGCAACAGGTTCATTCAGACAAGCTCTCAGACGAGTAATGAGCGCAGAGTTTGTTTTACATCTCATTTTCATTTAAGAAATAAGTCGTCTAGACAGTCGGTCCCGGAGAAACCGTGAATCAGCCCAATTATGTATAAAATACCCAGCATATAGCCGGTATTGCTGCGCTGCACAGAACAGACAAACAGCAGCCTTCCATCGCTTGTTATCCTCAAAACGTTCTATATTGATTCTGCACTCATTTCAGCTTTGAAGTGAACTCAGCACAGCCGTGCTTTTGCTGTATGGACTCCACTTCATCTAGCACTATCTCCAGTTGTACTACAGATGGGCTTGTAAGGTCACTGTAAGTAATCATGTTCCTGTGCCGTATCTGTGTGAACTTTTCCAGAAGCAGCACTTTTCCTTCATTCCTCTCTCTCTCTCTCTCTCTCTCTCTCTGAGCTGCAGCTACTCACTTTTTCAGAACGGTGGGAAGGAGGGAGAGAGGGAGGGAGGGAGGACGGTGACTGAATGCAGAATTAGCCTTGAGGGTGGCTTGGACATAAATTAAGTGGACTCAGCTTCAGCCTTGAGAAACACCTCTCTTTTAAAAAAAAAAAAAACTACAGCCTTGTGCTGGCCAGTACTGTTTAGTTTGTTTGCCTCCTTTCAGTCAAGGGAGCACCTCTGTACTGTTCACTACCTGTTTATTTTGCTTACTCACATAGTAATTGTTCGCTACAGGATAATAATTGGGCCAAATTTGAGGGACATTAGCTCTTTCCGACAAATCAAAAATCTCTCCAGATTCCAGGGTGATGGTAAGAACTGTCTGGTGGGTTTGCACTCCCATATTTGTGCTGGATTTCATCAGGTGCCACAGAGATTTCAGCCCTCACAAGGTTCAGCCTGTTTATCCTGCCTGTCGACATCCACAATAAAAATTGCTTATATCTGTAAAGGCGGTTCTTCTAAAAGTAAAAATGGCAAGTTAAATCGCTCTATTCTGCTTGTTTTTATGCCAAATGTAAGGCCAATTAGTTTTTTTCCCCCAAAAATCAATAGAAATCCAGATTCCAGGTTGATGGTAAATGATTATATTTTCAGATGAACCTGTAGTGTTGTGATTTCACCTCTTATTAGATTCTGTATCAGTTCATCCTCTCTGTCGACATCCACAATAAAAATTAACTATAAAGGAGATTCTTCTGAAAGCAAAAAGGCCAAGTAAATTTTCTTCATTCTGCTTGTTTCAAATGCCAAATTTAAGGCTGATTAGTTCTTCCCAACAATCGAAATCCCTACAGATTTTAGGGTGATAGTAAATAATTATATTTTTAGATGTCCCTGTAGTGTGTGGAGTGTCTAATGCGCTCCCTCAACTGTCTGGTGGGTTTACACTCCCATATTTATGCTGGATTTCATCAGGTGCCACAGAGATTTCATCTATTAGCTTTTTTGTCAGTTCATGCTCTCTGTTGACATCCACAATAAAAATTGCTATTAACTGTAAAGGCGATTCTTCTGTGAGATTCTTCTCCATTCTGCTTGTTTTAATGCCTAATTTAAGGCAGATTAGCTCTTTCCGACCATTAGAAACTCTCCAGATTTCAGGGTGATGGTGAATAATTATATTTTCAGATGATCCTGTAGTGTGTGGAGTCTCTAATGCTCTCCCTGAACTGTCTGGTGGGTTTACACTCCCATATTTGTGCTGGATTTCATCGGATGCCTCAGAGATTTCAGCCCTTATAAGGTTTGGCCTCTTTTTTTTGTATCCCACCTGTTAACATCCCTAGTAAAAATAATAAAAATAATAAGCTAATAAGTATAAACGCAAAAGCAAAAAGGCCAAGTTACATTTCTCCATTCTGCCTTTTGTAATGGAAAATTTTAGGCCGATTAGCTCTTTCCGACAATCAAAAATCTCTCCCGATTTCAGGGTGATGGAAAATTTTATATTTTAAGATGATCTTGTAGTGTGTGGAGTCTCTAATGCTCTCCCAGAACTGTCTGGTGGGTTTGCACTCCCATAATTGTGCTGAATTTCACATCTTATTAGGTTCGGCCTCAGTTAATCCTTTATCTCAACATGCACAGTAAAATTTGCTAATAACTGTAAAGCAAATTAATTTTAAATGAAAAAAGGCCAAGTTAAATATCTCTATTCAGCTTGTTTCAATGCTAAATTTAAGGCTGATTAGGTCTTCCCAACAATCAAAAAACTATACAGAGTTCGAGGTTCGATGGTTAATGATTTTTAGATGATCCTGTAGTGTCTAAAGTCTCAAATTTTCTGAGACAATTTTTAGGATTTTAATTTGCTCTAAGCCATAATCGTTAACAATAAAAGAAGGAAAGAAAAACACTTAAATATTGATATTCAGTTTTTTTGACATGTATTGGCCCTCAAAAGGTTCTTTCTTTTAACCACTTTTGGATTGAAAAACATTTTTTTTTGTAGCAGATGCAAATATAAAGACACTCGAGAGTAAAATCAACTGTAAGAGGTTCTTCTCTGCTACAAACATTGTTCTTAATTCAACCAAAAGTGGTTCTTCAGTGCCGTTCCTTTAAAAACCGTTTCAAACCTTAGAAGCAGAATAGTGTTGTGCCACATTTAGAAACAGTAAGGTAATGTTACAGGTACATATTCTTTTCCCTGAGCTACAAACAATCTCAGCGTGGCCTCAGAGGTGCCGTGCGGTTCTTAAGGTCTAATTGTGTCTAAACTAGATTCACGTCCTCAGGAGAAACAAGCAGATATTTATATCTGTTCATAAACGGAATAGAAAATAAAAAGCCTGCCTTTGAGGGCGTCTTGAGACGGTGCAGCTTAAACAAATAGGAAGGAATTCGTCTGAATTGTTCCGTAAGCAGAGGTACTGAAGATGTACCCTCGAGAGAAGCACCCCAGTGACAGTGTGATGACTTCTTCTTTTCTGAGAATGTGGAAATATTCTCAGAAAAGAATGATTTTCTTCAGTTTACAGAAGTGCAAGAGTGAAATAAAATAACCTGAAATGAATGAGCTGGAATGAAAAATGTGAAAAATCAGTTAATCAGTTAAACGATGTATCCAATCAGTACTTTGATTAAATTGACCATTTATCACAAAGATGCCCAACTGTTGTATATCTGAAATTGGGACTGACTCATACTTTTACAGGACTGTCAAAACTTTCAATGGAAGTTAGTGTACAATTATTTTATTTCCACACATTTTAAAGCATTTCTATTGGTTCATTCCTCATGAAGTTTTGATGCGATATAAAAAAAAAGACTGACACCAAATTCACATTAAGAAAAAATAAAATGCTAAACCGAAAATAATAGATTTTTGCTTAGTTAGTGCAGTTGGTCACTTAACTAATATATATCACGGTTAATTTCTTAATTTTGTGTAGTTCCGGTAAGCCTGGGCGATATTATCTAGCGGTTCATCTAGCATAGCTTGGTTTAACACGGTAAACATGCAGACTACAGGCCGTTAATACTCACGTCTGTGGTGAAAGAGCAAGCGTTTAGCACGGTTAGCAGCTAATGCTAATTCTGCTTCAGCAGTGCTAGCTGGCGTTAGCAGCAGGCTACAGGCCAATTAATACTCACTTTGATTGGCAATAGAGCTAGTGCGGTTAGCAGCTAACTGCTGGAGTTCTAAACTGAAACTCCTGTATTACGCTGTACTTCAGCAGAGTGACTTTACTGCTCCTTAATACCTGAATAATAGAATTCATACATAAGGAGCACTGATGATTTTTGGTAAAATCAATTTAATTAGGATTTTATAGTGCAAAAAAAAAAATTCCAATCTATATATGAATCGTAAAAACCCACCACATTTGGTGTGCATCAGTGTATCTCAGTATCTGAAGTTGTCAGCCTACAGTTCTAGTATAACAAGCCGTCAAAAGCTCAGAAGGTGAAGCCAAATAGGCAGGTTAGTGGAGACGCTAAAAGCTGGACCTCAGCAATGTTCTAGTGGATAGTTGTAAGGCTTACAGCTGGACTCTGTAGGCCTGGTGTGGGTTAGCTGTTTTTCTGAGCTGGATTACTCGCTGATAGTTGATTTTACTGATTGAAGCCACTGCATGTGTTAGACTAAGTTCTGTGGTTATTATTTGTGTTCCAAGTTTAGTGGTGTGTAGCTGCAGGTTTAGGTGATCTTGAAATATCGTAAACCAGTGCCTCCTCCCTTCCTCTGCAGCGGTAGAGCGTGCTGATTGGCCGGTGTTGTTTTGCGGTGTGCTCATCGTGTACTGGCCGTAGTGTCTTTCCTGTGGCTGAATCCAGCAGCTGAACGTGAGCACAAGCGGAGCTTTCACTGGTCTGAGCAGCGCTGCCCCTCATTAGTATGCTTACGAGGTTTCATTTTAACAGGGCGCTGTTCCTCCGCTCTCTTATCCTCCTCTGCTCCATCCCTCTCTCCAGCACTCTCTCTCTCTTTCTGTCCCCCTCTCTCTCATCCTAATCTCACTTTCTCTCATTCACTTTTCGCATCTCTCAATTTTTGCGTTCTCTCTGTGCAACTCTTTCATTCTCTCTCATTCTCTGTGTATCTTTCTCCTCTTAGTCTCTCTTCTCTCTATTTCTCTCCTCTCTTTCAGTCTCTCCTTGTTTACCCTCTCTCACTTTCAATCTGTTCTTTCTTACCCCTGTCTCTCTGTATTTCTCCCCTCTTGCTCTCTCTCCGTCTCTGTACTCTTATCCCCTCCCTCTCCCTTGCCGTTTTCTCCCTCTCTCTTTTCTCCCTTTCTTATCCCCTCTCTCCCTCTTTTCACCTCTTGCTCTTTCTTTATCTCTCTGTACTTTTATTTCCTCTCTTTTAATAATTATCCCCTCTCTTACTCCCTCTCCCCCACCCTCTCTTTCTCGCGCTCTCTCTCTCTCTCTCTCTCTCTCTCTCTCTCTGTTTTGCTCTTCTCTCCTATTCTTATCCCCTCTCTTTCACTCCCTCTCTTTCCCATTTCTTGCTCTCTTTTCATCTCTCTATACTTTTATCCCCTCTCATCACTTTGGTCTTCTCTCTTAGTTTTTGCCCTCTTTTTACCCCTCATCATTTTGTTCACTCTCTCTTTCTCTAGTATGCTCTTCCTCACCTCTATCTCTCTACTTTTTCTCACTCCTTTTTCACCCAGTTTCTCTCTCTCTCTCTCTCTCTCCTTCTCTATCCATTTCCCTCTCTCCTTCACCCTTTCTTCATTATCATTTCCTGCCTTTCTTTTTGTTCTCCCTCTCGCTCTTTTTTTGCCTTCTTTCTTTCTCCCATTTTGTCCTCCTCTTCTTCACTCTATTCCTCTCATCTCTCTCTCTCTCTCTCTCTCTCTCTCCTGGGCTCTGCAGGCAGCGGTTGATGGATATAATGTAGTGTTTTATATTAATGATGGTGGGAGCAGAGCGAGGCTTTTGAAAGGTGGTGGTGAAGGTGAGGGTCGAGGACATGGTGCAGACCTCATCACACACAAGCCACCTGATCACTCCCAGAGTCGTCCTTAACCCTAATAAAATCATGCTGTAATTTTCATATTCCATCATTTCTATCATTTCTATTTCATAGCTCATTGAAATGTATGGAGGAAGTTCTGTTCAAAGTGCTGAGTCTACACTTTCAGTCATTTCACTACCTTACTGAGTTTAAGTGGATTAAAAAGCTTAAGAAGAAGAGAGAGGTTTTGTCTTGTCGCTGATTGTGGTTGCAACGGAAAACTGTTTCTCTTTGTAGCATGCTACAAAAATGTGTAGCTATTATACCATGTATGCTCACTTATTACCAAAGAAAAGGAACCGTAGTTTACTCTATTAAAATATTACTGTAGATAGCCCAGAAATGAATTCAGGGTTCTTATACTTTGTCACAAACTATCAGTGAGTAATCCAGCTCAGTAAGACAGTTAGTATTGCTAAGATCCAGCCAAAGCCACCTGCTCTGTCTGTTAGCACTGTGGCTTTGCCTGGGTATTAGCATAGTAGCAAACCTGCTTTATAAAGCTTCGTCACCCAGAACAGGAATTGAACCCTAGTCTTCCGCATGGTTTGGAAGCTCACTGGAAGGGAGAAGTGTTATCCACTGCACCACACCAACCACACACAGGTTAAAAATATTATCAGCGTCATCGTCTTGTCTTCAGCTGTCTGTGTGTAATCTAGATCAGAACCACAGTCAGGATTGTGGCTAACATGGTCCAAGCCTATCAAAGACTGTTGTTAGCATTGTTGCTAAACTGCAAACCATTCAAACACTGCTGATGATTGTTTGTTAGCATTGCCACTTTATTCCAAATCTATAGTATATAAACAAAACGCATCATATCAATCTGCAACACTCCATCAACCTGTCATCAACCATCAGCGAGTAATCCAGCTTGAAAAAAACACTTATTATTTCCTGTCTAATGACATTTAGAATATCTGTGTAAAAGCTAAAGTACACAAGTGATTAAAATACAAGGTCTAATGTAACTACTACACATGGATACAGGATTTTATAGAAGAGTTGTCCTGAAAATCACTAGTGTTTCAAATAATGAAAAACATTTCACCACATCAGCATTAACTCAAGGTGGTGGTGAAGGTGAGGGTCGAGGACATGGTGCAGACCTCAGCACACTCAGGCTACCAGATCACTCCCCAAGTTGTCCTTAACCCTAATAAAATCACACTGTAATTTCATATTCCATCGTTTCTATCATTTCAACTTCATAGCTCATTGAAATGAATGGGGGGGAGGGGTTCTGTTCAGAGTGCTGAATCTACACTTTCAGTCCTTTCACTACCTTTAACCCAAAAGAGCACATAGTGCTATAAATGTGATATATACTGAACATCCTGAGCATCTCTACAAGAAATTGTCAATCTGTTTTAATTCATTTGATCATATATAACTACTAGAGATTTGATGAGACACTAATATCACGAGACGAGACACGATATTGGGTTCACGAGAATGAGACGAGATTTCATTTTTTTTATTTTAAGAAAACGTCAAAAATGGAAAAATAGCTTGAAAACTAGAGTTTTATCTGACAAAATCATATAACGCAAACTTAACAGACTGGTTTCTCTCACACATTGATTCTATAAGAAATAGAAATAAGAATAAAAAAATAATAAAACTTTTCTAGGTCTTATATAGCGCAAACAATAAGTGCAAACCACAACCAGTCATATTAGGCCTATGGTTTGTGTTTTTTTTCTACTAAATCTCTTGTAATTTAACTATGCAGAACCATAACCAGTCATATTAAGACTATGCTTGAAGTGCAAACAGAGACAGAACATTTTTTAAATACAGTACAGAGCTAAGGGATTAGTACAGCTGCCTATGAAACAGTCACGTGTAGGATTTACTTACAGTATTTACATATGGTTTGTGTCTTGTTGGTCACTGTTACCGTTTATTGTTTTCACTGGAGCCAAAATGCAGCCAGACATACAACTTAAAAGTAGCAGAGGCATCTTCTATACAAATGCCTGAATTTTCCTCTTCTGCTGAGAGCTGCTCTCACTGCTCAGCCATCATACTCTATCGCTATCGCTACTGGGTTGCCAGATCCCTCTTAAAAATTCCACACTTAACTGTTTTTTTTGCCCCGCGAGAGAGGTTTAAGCCTGACGAGAAATATCATCAGTTTTAATCTTGCGAGATCTCGTCACACCCCTAATAACTACAGATTGTAGGTGTGCTTTATGGTTACTTCAGCAAATGAATGTAGCGCCTTTTAAAAGTGTACTTTTTGCTTTTACAGATCTGTTCCAACCATTTAACAATGTAAATACTTTAAACAAACTGTTAAAATACAAGAAACATCATTTATGTTCTATCAGGATTTAAACCTTAAAATATTGTTTTTCATCAATAAGAAAATTGGCTCGTATGGGTTAAGTAATCTCTACTAGAAAAGGGTTTGGATAGAACAGCTTTTTAAAGTAAAAACACAAAAGAAACAGGGATTGTGACTATACACTGACAGTGAGGACATGCTCACTCGATTAATCTGATTTTAATTTTGAATTTGGTATCAGTATTTAGAAATGGGTTAAACATTTAAACAGTAATTTTATATCTAACAATACTATTTTTAATCTGCAAAATCGTAGCTTCTTTTATACTTGAGCTGCTTACAGTGCAAAGTAGTAAAACATAGTAGAATTCATAAGTACTTCTTTATAAAATTAAATAAATGCATCTAAATTAAAAGAAGTAGGCAAACTAAGACAAATTGCATAAAAAGTCACGACGCAAAGAGAAATGAATAAAACAATAAATATTTAGTTAAAAAACTTAACAGATTTATTGAGCTGTGTTTTTAAAACATTTTAAAGATGTATCGACCTTTAAAGGAATGACACAACTTCCACTGTAGATTTAGTGTAACCAGGATACCATTTATAATATGTAAAAATAAAGCTTCTTTCACACTTGAGCAGCTCACAGTGCTACATAGTAAGTAGTAGTTCAGTAGAGTTCATAAGTAATCATTATTAAATAAAAGAAATAAATCTAAATTTAATTAAAAGCTAAAACTGATTTATTAAGATTTATTTTCTAAAACATTTAAAGGTATATTGACCTTACTGAACTTCCGCTGTAGAGTTAGGGCTGAGATTTATTGGCTAAAATACAGTAAAGACTCCTGCTGTTCTGGATCTTATAGAATATATGAGTTATCCTGAGTATAGCCACAGTTTCTAATAACGGAATGGAGTTGACATCAGCATTAACTTAACCCCCCAGGCCCACCCCACTCCCCCAATCCTCGTACAGGTTTAATTGCCAGGCATGTTTGCCGTTGTAGGCATTTCTTTATACCCAGTCATTAAGTTGAACAGGCTCCGTTTAGATGCAGTTGCATTGTTTCATATAGAAGGCTGGCTCTTTATGTTAGCGGAGCTTTTTCCTTCTGGCGTGAGCCGTAAAACCACCCTGTCAGGCGGGCAGCAGGGCTGCAGCGGGAGAAGCAGGCTGTGAAGGCCGTTATGTATAATTCATTTACTTATTTCATTTTTCTGGCTTCCTCCTGGAATGGAGCGCCGCCGTCGTTTTAGCGGAGACTCATTGCTCGGCGCAGATTTGGGATTGAATGTCGTTAAAGGAATTTCGGTCATAAACCCTCCAGCATCTTGGCAAGCTCGTAAAATTAACAGCCACAACTTCCTGGAAATAAAATGGTCAAATGCCAGTTCTGAAATTTGCATGAAGTACGAACTGACCTTGCACTTTATTTCTCTCGCTCTTTCTCAATCTTTCTCTTTTTCCCCTTATTCTAGTTATTCATGTGGGCAGAGTCTACTGCAGTGAATATGGTTATAATATCTTATCTTGCTCGTTTGCATGGACTACTGTCCACTGTTGGTTTAACTTACGTTTTAAATTTAGTATTTAATAATAATGAAGATTATATTTAAACTATATAGGAACAAATACTACATTATTTAGTACTTAAAACGTGTTAAACAAACCAGAATATGTTTTAAGTATCGCATTTATCTTTGAGGACAGATCTGCACACTCTTGGTTTTAATTTTAATCTCAGTGTCTTCATGAGGGAGAGTCACCTGGAATAGTTTTCTCAGCATCTTGAAGGAAGGAGTTCCTGGAGGTGCTGAACAATAGTTGCTGCTTTTTCTTCACGCTGTGAAGCTCCAGCTCATCCCAATTAAATCACCTCAAATCACCCCAATCTCAGTTAATCAGGTTTAGATCAGGGGATTGAGTCAGGTGGAGGACTAACATTTTTTTAATGATTACTACATAATTCTAAATGTGTCCCTTAACTGTCTTTAATATTAATCTACAATGTAGAAAATAAATTAAATGAAGGAAAGCATTGAATCTGGCATTGTATCAGTATTTTTTGATCAACAGACCAATAGAAATGCCCCAAAATGGCATTGAAAAAAAAAGTAATTGGTTATTAGCGATAACTTAATAAATACATGGTATTGTTAATGTAGCTGATGATATAAATATATATACAGCTCTGGTGAAAAAAAATAGAGACCACTTAAAAAAGAACAGTTTCTTTGATTTTACCAAATTGAAAACCTCTGGAATATAATCAAGAGGAAGATGGATGATCACAAGATATCAAACCAAACTGAACTGCTTGAATTTGTGAACTAGGAGTAAAGGCATAAAGTTATCCAAAAGCAGTGTGTAAGACTGGTGGAGGAGAACATGATGCCAAGATGCATGAAAACTGTGATTAAAAACCAGGGTTATTCCACCAAATATTGATTTCTGAACTCATAAACTTTATGAATATGAACTTTTGTTTTCTTTGCATTATTTGAGGTCTGAAACTCTATATTTTTTGTTATTTTAGACATTTTGTTTTTTGCTAATAAATGCTCTAAATGACAATATTTTTATTTGGAATTTGGGAGAAATGTTGTCTGTAGTTTATAGAATAAAACAAAAAAGTTCATTTTACTCAAACATAAACCTATAAATAGCTAAATCAAGTGGTCTTTTATTTTTTATTTTTTTCCAGAGATTTATATAATCAGTATTTCTTGGTTAATGTACCTATAGAATTTCTCCAAAATGGCTTAGGAAAAAATACTTGGAATAATCAAGACACTATTATGCTTCCCTATTAGTGAGTCTCCCCTCAACCTGATTCTGCTGCTATAAGGTGTAGTGTTGCTTTAAGTGTATCTGAATTAACATTTAACGTTTAGCTTTTAACGTAACAACACTTCCACTACATTAAAGATCTGCACTCCTGAGTGTCCTGTGCGTCCTCTGAAGAGTATTCTTTAATGGTGATTAAGCTTTAAAGGCTGTTCATTAAGTGTTTCCAGAAAGCACTCTTTGATTTGGGAGCTCGCTGGGAGATCCTGTGGATCATATTTAATGAACGGCTGGTTGTGCAGGTTGTGCTCTCTGGCTTTTTTTTTTTTGTTTGTTTTAATTCTCCTTCGAGTTCAATACAGCATACCAAGCACACACAGAGGCCTCTGCCTGCACCCCTCTCGCTTCACGAAGTTTAGAAGATTGCGCTCGGTGCATTTCGCTTCACAGAATTAATTATGTATATGGAATCTCGGCACTTTCCCAGCCCACAGCGATTTAAGCAAAGGCTTTACACACAGCTTATTGTTCAAAATGCTGGAAATGTTGTATTTTTCCAAATGTTTTATCTCGACAAGACCCTCTCAAATGGAATAAAGACACAGTTGGGTGGCTGGTTAAATTATAAATAAGTGCCCAGAGCCTGGGCTGTTTGCACCAGTGCTTTAAGTGCTTCTAAATGCACAGGTGCTGTATGGTGCTGGGGAGATCTTATCTGGACACACAGGAACACTGTGGAGGTATCGATGTTTAGTCTGCCAGATACGATGCGATCGATTAAAATCATGTGTGTAGTGAGACTCAGGAGTGTGGAAACACTTGCTGTATCAATAGTAATAACATCTGTAGCTTAGCTCTACAGAACGTGAAAGGAGATATTGGAAGGTATTTTAGATTTTAGTGTTATTTTAGTGTTTGTTTTAAATATACTGGTTTGTATTAGAGATGTGACACTAATACAAAAAGTCATTTCATTTTCCATCATGGTTTGGACCATGAAAATTCATGTTTGAATGTTTTAATCCAAGGAAAATAAAAAAGTGATAATTGCATGAACATAGGCTCTACCTTTTTTTTTTTTTCCTAAAATGAGCACTGAAAGGTTTTTTTGTTGTTTGTTGTTGCACACTTGATCTACAGTTTGAATGGAATTACACTGATAATTTTAGGTGTTTCCGTTCCAAATACAAGTCACTAGTTTGCTCTTCAGACAATAATGCTGACCCAGCTAGCACTGCTGGAGCAGCATTAGCATTAGCCATTCAGAGGTGAGTGTTATCAGCCTCTAGCCTCCTGCTAACGCTGGCTAGCGCTGCTGAAGCAGTATTAGCATTAGCAGCTAACTGTGCTAGCTCTTTCGTTGTTCAGAGGGGAGTATATTCGACTGTAGTCTGTGCGTTTTCTGTGTTAGAACAAGCATTGAGGGACAAACCGCTAGCTACTCTTACCCTGGTTTTCCTGAACATTCAGGGTTCCTTATTGTTGCGCTGTCAGGCGACATAAGCCTCCATGTAGTGGTACTCCTATATTGTGAACAGTGTGAATATCTTCTGTTTAAGGATGAATTTAATGCATGTTTTGCTTGGTTCCATCCAATCCAGACATTTTTCATTTATTGTAACTTCTGGTACAAAGCTTGACTAATGATGAGATCTATCTATTTACGACATATGCTTCTCACAATAGAAACATCTCCATTTACAATAGAAATATAATTATTAAGTTTCTCAACATTGAAGAAAGGTCATACCCCAGGGTTCATATTCATAGGTCTGGATAAGTTTTGGAAAAGTAATGGAAATTTGGTTTACAATCTTTTTGTTTCAGTTTATCAATGGAGAAAATCTATACTACTGTAGAGGTAGCTGAAAACAGTACTTTTGCTTGAAAAAACGTCACTGGTTGTTGCTTCAATGTTAGTAGTAGAAAGTAGTGGCATTTGTCACATGAACTGCACTGCCAAACAAAAAATGCATACTAGTACAGCTTGCTAGCTAACACTAGCCATTTAGCCTAACAAGCTAACACACTGGAGTGACAGTAGCTCAGCTCTGTGGAGTCAGAGATCTGTCTTGCCTGGAGAGAAATGAGAACAGCACTTTATCTGTGAAGCCCCTGCTGCTGTTCCTTGCAATATGAGTGTTTTTATCTAAATAAGATAGAGAAACAGCAGCAAACTACTGTCCTCTCTTCCCCCATATATGTATGTATGTGTGTGTGTGTATATATGTGTGTATATGTGTGTATATATATATATATATATATATATATATATATATATATATATATATATATATATATATATATATATATATATATATATATATATTGTTGCTTGAAGTAGAATTTTAATTCACACTGAACTGAATTTATTTAACTGGAGAAAAAAGGGAATTGTGGGTAAATCTAATAATGTAATGCCTCTCATGGCTTCAAAAATAACATTGTAAATTGATATTAAACTTGTCGTACTTGTGCAATAGTGCTTTTGAGAAATATTTGAGTATTTAGGTCAACGTATTGTAGGTTATAGTGTTTATAGATCTATTTTAAATATTTCATTTTGTAAAAGAAGCCGCGTTAAAGTTGTTGGCGTATCTCTCTTTTTAAGATCTATTGGTTACATTCTTCAGCTGTTTTTCTGCTAATAAAGTCAGATTTCTTCATATATTGTACAATTTTGTGGGACAAAGTAAACCCAATAGTAATTAAAGCCTTAATTTAAAACCTTAGTTTTATATTATATGTACTCTGACAGTACAGTAAGTCACAAACGTATAAAAAATATAAATTTTGGTCATATCATTTTTGATCATAGTCTTTTTGCAATAGTAGTAGAATTGTCAATTCTGTTACTTTGAGCTGGAGTGTCAGTAGTGGTATTTTGAGAAATAGCGCCAATAGCAGTAGTTACCTTAATAAAGTCAGTCTGAGATGCACTTGTTGTGGGCAGGACTTCCAAATAAGTAAGCAAATTTGATTTCGCCTGTGCTCTCTACTATATAAACTCTAATTTTAGTTTAATTTCTATAAAGCTAAGAGATTGAAGCCATCATCACGTGTTTTCCAGCATTAGCAGCTCAGGCAGTGCTCTGAGCAGAGCTATCAGTAGCAGCAGTACTGTGTGGCTGAGCTTCTTGTTTTGCCCGGGGTCACAAGCATTAGGGACACTGCCCCCCGGAGCAATATGAGATTGAGTGGCTTGCTCAAGGGCACAGTGGAGGTATCAGAATGCCATTAGCCAAATCAGAATCTGCCACTCTCTGGTTCAGGGCCGGGGCTGCTGAAATATCTCCTTCTGCAAGGGAAAAAAAAAAGGCCGGGTCCAGCAGTCATTCATCCAGATACAAGACATGATGTCTAATTTATTTGTTTGCCGTCTCTCTCTTTTTCTGTGTCCCGCAGTGTCCCGATTCCACCTGTAAGCAGGACCTGCTGGCCTACCTGCAGCGTATCGCGCTCTACTGCCACCAGCTCAACATCTGCAGCAAGGTGAAGGCCGAAGTGCAGAACCTGGGAGGAGAGCTGGTCGTGTCTGGGGTGAGTTACTATACTTTTTAATTTAATATTCGGAAAATCTGCACATACTCCTTTTGCTTTAAAATAGATAAATATATAATAAATAAATGGACGTCTGAGAGATGGTGCATCAGCCGTCCCTATGTTCTTCTCCATATGGTGGTAATTCTTCCCCGGGTAAGAGCAGAAAGTTGTTTGGTGCATTATGCATTGTTGTTTTTGTCTTCGTCTTCTCAAAGCACATTTCAGGTTTTTTACACCCATGCTATAAACGCCTAATTATAATCAGCTCATAATAAGACTCCAATTAGTACTGTCAATTATTGTATGTCAGCAACATAATTGAGTCATCTTACTTGTGGACTTTGGCTTAAAAACACAAAAAAAGGCTAGGATATTTTCAGAACAAGCATATAGGTGATGGTCGTTTTAACCATTTGGAGTTTGCATGCTTAAATACAGTGGAAAATAACACAAAATGAGGTCATGTGGAAAAGTAGTACACTAAGCAATCATAACATTATGACCACATCTTTTTTTTTTTTTAACAATTCTTTTGCAATAATATAATTGACTAAGTTTTTAAAAAATGCACTTCAAGAATATACTACTGCAAAAAAGTTAACCTTCAAGTATCATTTAGTATAAATGAGTGTCGTACATTCTGTAGAAACAAGAAAACTTACCAAGGCTCTATAATTTTGTTTAGCATTTTATATATATATATATATATATATATATATATATATATATATATATATATATATATATATATATATATATATATATATATATAAGCACAAATAAAAAACAAAAATAATGTAGTAACAAAAATCTGCTGTAAAAAAAAAATTAAGTACAGCATATTTAGTGCATGTAATCTGCAAACAATGCAAATATAGACATTAAATAGGAAACATTTTACAAAATAGACTAATTTCAAGAAAACTAATTATCATGATATATAGTTTTTGTATACTTTTTTTTTTAGTTTTTAAATAAAGTTGGTCTGAGACACTCCTTGGCCTGGGACATGTGGGCGTGGCTAAGAAAAATTTGTAATCACACTTGATTTTGTGTAAAATAATATATAATACAAATATACAAATAATGTGAAAAAAAAGTCTGCCTATGTAAAATGCTAACAAAAATACTTTCAGTAAGTACACATTTTTTTTTCTTTATCGTCTCTGAATTTTGATTGATCTCTAAAATAATAGCAGCTGCTCTGTGGTGTTTTTCTCAACAGGGTGAGAAGAGGGGGATAATTAAGTGTACAGAGAAACAGATACTACAGGACTACAGACTGTAATTATAGTAGTGTCCTAAATGATCAGTGGAGCTGAAAGAATGAGTAATTGGTGTTTTAGAAACAAGGAGATGGTCATAAAGTTATTAGTTATTAGTAGCTGATGGGTGCATAATGCAACTAAAAATGTACAGCTGATCAAACATCTTAAATTAAAATTATTTACTTTACTAATAATTTTTTAAGGCGGACAGGTCAGGACACTCCCACATTTATTACTAGTTGTTCATTATGGTCTGTAAACCATTGTAAGTGTGCGTGTTTGACAGGGGTGGTGTCCTCTGAACACATACAGGGGTTGGACAATGAAACTGAAACAGTTGTCATTTTAGTGTGGAAGGATTAATGGCTAAATTGGAGCAGCCTGGTGTTCAATCTTCATTAATTGCACATTGCACCAGTAAGAGCAGAGTGTGAAGGTTCAATTATCAGGGTAAGAGCACAGTTCTGCTCAAAATATTGCAATGCACACAACATTATGGGTGACATACCAGAGTTCAAAAGAGGACAAATTGTTGGTGCAGGTCTTGCTGGAGCATCTGTGACCAAGACAGCAAGTCTTTGTGATGCATCAAGAGCCACGGTATCCAGGGTAATGTCAGCATACCACCAAGAAGGACCAACCACATCCAACAGGATTAACTGTGGATGCTGTAAGAGGAAGCTGTCTGAAAGGGATGTTCGGGTGCTAATCCGGATTGTATCCAAAAAACACAAAACCACGGCTGATCAAATCACGGCAGAATTCAATGTGCACCACAACTCTCCTGTTTCCACCAGAACTGTCCGTCACCACAATAAATTATTGTGCTCTAAAACCAGGTGTTTCAGTTTCATTGTCCAAAACCTGTATGTGTGAATCTCACTCTAGTCCAGACAGTAATTGAGCAATTCGTCTTCAATCAGTGAAGCTCTGAAGCCTTTAGGAAACCTAAGAACATCACAGCTCGCCCGTGTCGGTCGTTTCCATCACCGGTGCTTCTGTTTTCCCTCCTCCTGCCGCTTCTGGGAGAGAATCAGAATCTTCAGAAGATTAAAATGAGGCAGTTTTATTTGCTTTATTCTTCTGCACGGGGGAGAGTTTCAGGCTCAGCACAGATGTTTGAGCGTTGCTTTGCGCTGTGACTGAGTCTCACTCGCCGAGTGTTTATCCGCTGTGGGTAATTGCAGAGTTTGTATTGAAACAATGCACAGGAGCAGATTCCTGCAGCTGGTAAATAGAGATGCAGCACGGTGGGGTGGATCAAGCTGTACAGTACAGCTCAGCAGATACGAGAGCGGAGTATCATCACCGATTTCTCTCATTGATTCAGTTCGATTGACAATAACAGGATTTGTTTTCATGTGAAAAGAGGTTTTCAAAGAACTAGTGTTGTAATTGTACAAACAAAAGATATTTGTTCAAAACAAGATCAAACAAGTAAGTCTAGTTTTACAGGAACGTCATTATTCACATAGAATAATCAGTTAAATTCTAATATCACATTTTTCGCACTGTAAGTAGCACTGGATGATAAGGAGCACTATCAATAAACGTCTATTGTTGGGCTATTTTCAAACATAGGTAACACCGGATTATAAGACTCATTATGCGATACTAGTAAGGAACAGGGGTGTCTGCATGTTTTCCTTCTAATTCAGCAAGTCTCACCGCTGAGGGGTTGTGGGGTGGGCTAACTACGTTACGTAACGCTAAGCTAAGTAAACAAAACTGTAATTCTTAAAAAAAAAAAAAAACATTTTTGAAGTGAAATGTGAAAAGTGCTGGATGTTAATCTACACAGATTTCACTCCTGAAAACTGTTTATTTTATTTGAGAGTGAGTAAAGCTGTTCAGTATATTTACAGTAAGCTCAGATTTCCGGTAAGGCTAGGTGCAGCAGCATTAATATTAATGGCTAACCGCTAGCACTAGCAAATGGCGCTTGACAGTGCTACACTAAGAAACCCTGAGTGTTCTGTTAATCCAGGGCGATATTAGCTAGCAGTTTGTACCACGTAGCTTGTTTTAACACAGTAAACACTCAGACTTCAGGCCAGAAATACTCTCCGATGAATGAATGGCAAAAGAGCAAGTGCTTAGCGGGGTTAGCAGCTAATGCTAGTGCTGTTCCAGCAGTGCTTAGCAGCCGGGATTAGCAGCAGGCTACAAGCTGATAATATGCGCCTATGAATGGCGAAAGAGCAAGCGCTTAGCGGGATTACCAGCTAATGCCAATGCTGTTCCAGCAGTGCTAGCCAGGGTAAAAAGTGTTTAAATATGAAAGGTGAGTAACACTGAGGTAGTGATGCTTGGCGATGTAACGATTAGTAATGATTTTATGTATGCACAACTGATAAAGTCAGTAGTAGATACTTGAAGTGAAGATAATTTTCGTAAACCTCACCCTAAGCAGACACGTCCTCAACCTCTCCTCATCCACCTTCCTGCTGCAGCACCAGACCTATGCTGCTGGATTTATTCAGAGGCTTTTTATATATATTTTTTCCTTGTCTTGCATTATTTGCTAGTGAATCAAATCACCATGGTGGCACGAGGAGTTAGGATTTGCTCCTGCCAGTCATGCCTTTGCATGCTGAATTGGATTCACTCCCCTCAATCCTGTAGCGGAATCATACTGTATCCAGATGTGCTTATGAAACTCTGCTGGGTGAAATGGAGGCTAATTGAAGCTGAAATGCACTGTGAGAGACTGTGAGCGAGGAAGTCACAGTGTGGTGATTTAGACTGTGCTGAAAATAAGGCTGTGTTATGCTTGTTTCTTCACCTATCATGCGAGAAATGTGTCAGTCTAGACCTGATTACGGTGTTTTTGAGGGTGTAGAGTTTTGGCGGTCAGTCTGTCTAGTCAGATTTATATAGATTTGTTAATCAGGATAGATGCAATATAAAAAAAATCAATTGGTTTTAAATTATCAGTCAAAAACATCCAAAAAAAAAAGAAAAAAAAAAAACAGATCAGCCATAACATTAGTACCATCCACAGTTAATAAGAAGAGAAGTGGAGAAGCAGCAGCATTTTGTTTTTTGTGCCAAAGAAATGTAACTGATTAGATAAGTCCTGCTGGAAAATGAAATCTGCATCCCCATAAAAGTTGTCAGTCTGGAGGAAGACTGGAGAGACACACAGTCCAAGCTGCTTAAGGTCTTAGTTGTCAATTACTTAATTTTACCTAATAATCGTAATTATTTTAAGTACCAATTAGTCTTATATAATATTTACAATTTCTGATGCTCTGATTTTTGGGTTTTTATTTGCTATAAGCCACAATCAACAATTAAAAGAAATAATAAATGCTTAAATGCATATATATATAATACTACATCTATATAATATGAGTTGAACTGAATTTTTGTACTGAGTTACTGAAATAAAGTAGCTTTTCAATGAACTAGTATATTTCTATTTAATTGATTTATTTTAAAATCTTATGGCTACAACTTTTTAATTTGTATGCCCTTTTTTGCAGCTATGTATTACATTTCTACATAACTTTAATTTAGTGTTTTTATTGTCTTACCTAAAAGGTTAATGTCTTAATTTTTCTTAATAATCGTAATTTAACTAATTTACTTTTATTTCTTGTCGAGATTTTACTTGGGTTTCAGTTCACCTGTTTGTATGTACAGCACTTTGAGCTGCATTTTAGTGTAATGCAATTTGCTATATAAATAAAGTTTTAGTATTATTCTCCACAGGTGAAAAACTGATCAGCCATAACATTAGTACCACCCTCAGGTGAAGTAGTATCATATATTAGGCAGTAAGCAAACAGGCAGTTTTTAATGCTTATGTGTTAAAAGCAGGGAAAGGGACCAACATATAACAATTAAATTGTGTGATGGCTGAAAAAGAGCAGGACTTAATAGCAGCAGGGTGTTAATGATGCACGGTGGTCAGTACCTGCTGATTGTGGTCAAATGAGTAAAAAATGCTGGACAGACAGCTGAATCATGATGCCCAAGGCTTCCTTATTTTCATGATGTGCTTTGTTTTAAAGTCTATAAACTGAGCTAAATGTTTTACTTGATTGTGTTGTAAAGGCAGGTCTAGCAGTCAGTGATCTCTCACCAGGAGGTGCACTACCCGAAAGCCTCTGAGAGCCTTTTAGTAGGGCAGCAGAGGCAACATGTTTTACACCCTCTTGTGGCAAAACCCACCTGTTATCATTTACATGATAACATGAGTTCTGTGTGGCTAATACATTTGTATAAGCATTAAATATTAATTCTCCAACAAGGTGTCTAAATGAAGCTGTTAACGTCTGGAAAGTGCGGCTTGTGGGCGTCCTGAAGTAAATGTCTTGATTTTTTTTTTTTCTTTGACATTTTAATTAGTTTAAGGGGAACAGTTCATCCAAATATCTATTAAAAAAAAAACATGATTGACTCAAACTAAATTATCATTTCTGTGCTATTTTGTGTTGAAGAAGAAATTGCTTGCATTTGCTGTCTTTTTTCTTTTTTTTTTTTTTTCTTTAAACTCGTTTCCCGACACATTAGCAAATCATCTTTCACAGAGTGGCAGTCATTAGATTTCTCTCTTAGAGAATCGTAGCATTATTGCTTTTTCAGTGGAGTTTTTTCTTATTTAGACTCGCTGTCAGCATCACCTTCTTACTAATTACCGACTGAATCAGACTATGTACTAATCTTTCATGATTTATTGAAGTTCTGTGTTGAGTTACAGTGTACACTATTGTTGCATATACTGTGGCATGTAAATTGAAGGTTGCCATATTGGGTAAATGGGGGGAAAAATGCAACTGAAATCAAGAAATTCACCAGAACTCAGTTTTAGAACATTATGTATCAATTGTTTGTGAAATCAGCTGATTAATTTATAATAGATCAGTTTAAAGTTTATTAATTTATTTTTCTGACTGTTTGAGGCTAAATTCAAAAATAGAAAATTGTATATAAAAACTCATAATTTATTTGTGTAATGTAGTGCAGTATACAAGAAATACGTTTTCATTAATTTTTTCCAATTTTAGTTTTTTCATCTGTCGCTTACAATCAGAATTTCAAGAAAAAAAAAACTCTATTTTCTGATTTTTCATTTTTTTGCATTTTGCAAGTTGGATTAAACGATCAGATTTGTTACAGGATACAAAAAGGACAAATCTGAAAAAACAAGAGAATTCAACGTTTCTTTTTTTTTTTTTTTTTTTTGAAATTCTGTTGAAATGGAAAAATCAAATAATTGAAAAATTGGATAAACACATTTGGATAAACACTATACTGAATCGAAAAAAAAATATTTTATAGTTTTATTTTTATACCTAGTTTTCAAATTTAGCTTAATAGTCAGACAATTAACTTTCTAAACTATACACTCACCATAATATAGCAGCTTTAAAAAAAAAGAAAAAAAAAAAACAGGAATTTTACATAGACTTCTATTTTTAAACTCTTTCAAGCTTTCACTATAGCAACCCTTTTTTTGAAATAAAAGAACCCTTGTTAATTCCTTTAAAGAAAACATATATTGTATGCCATATCTTATTGTGCACAATATAAGTGACAAATTCTGAGATGATAAAAAAGACTCTTTGTGTGATATTTAAAAATCTTTTCAAAGTATCCTCAAGTTCAATCACAAAAAAGACTATCCAAAACTTTATGGAAAGGAAGAGCAAGAGTTCCCTCTGTTCTACAGAATAAGTTCATCAGATAAAAGCCCACTTAAATGATTCAGAGTATTTTGTTTTTTTTCAACACTCACTTTAGTTACTTCATGATTCCTTATGCGTTCCTTCATATTCTGGATCACTTCACTATTAATTTACAATTTACGGAAAAAAAACTAAAAACATTGAACGAAAAGGTGTGTCCAAACTTTTGACTGGTACCTGAGTTCAGTGAACAGGATAATTTCAAGCCTAGCTGTTAACACCCAACCTCTGCTTGTGTTTATTCTCCAGCTGGACAGCGCCATGTCTCTGATCCAGGCTGCCAAGAACCTGATGAACGCTGTGGTGTCCACAGTCAAGGCCTCCTACGTGGCCTCCACCAAGTACCAGAAGTCCCAGGGCATGCAGAACCTCAACATGCCCGCCATCTCCTGGAAGATGAAAGCCCCCGAGAAGAAGCCCCTGGTCAAGCGCGAGAAGCAGGACGACGGCCAGCAGAACAAAGTCAAGAGATCTTCCCAGAAGAAGCAGATCAACCCTGTCCAGGCTCTGAGCGAATTCAAAGCCATGGACAGCATTTAAACAGCGCTGGAATCCATTACCTATTCACCACTTTCTTCTATATAGATCAGTCCAGAGGACCCACTGCCCCTTACTGTTCAGGCTATGCTACACTGACCCATCCAACATCCAACGTCCATTTAATACCAGTTCAGATCTATAGGAGTTCTAAAATAAGTTAAATTAATGGGGATTTTCGAGGAATAGCATTTTAAAATCATGTGATTCAGCAGAGTTGAATGAAACAGGATCATTGTAGAAGGTTGAGCCGTTTACGCTGTTCTAGAATAGATTGAATAGGTTTAAGGGCAGTCTAGAACAGTGGAAGGGGATTAAGAGGAAAGCTTGGTAGGATGTCGAACCTCGTTCTCACTGTTCTAGAGTGTTCTTGCCACATTTACTGATCTAAAATGACATTCCCCCCTAAATTCACATTATTCTCAAATGTTGATCTCTAACCACACTGTCTAGAACATTGTGTCTAGAACTGATCAGAAAATTGGAACTTGGAACACTCACACTCTTCTAGAAATCTGAATAATTGAGCATATTTTAGATAAGACATGGATGTCTAGACATGGGTTCGAACTGTTCTGAAATGTTGATCCCATTTCACACTGTTGTGGAACATATTGTGGCCCCATTCTATTACATTGTCTTAGAATGGTTGGAAATGGTTTAAATGAGTGTCACACCCAGAATTGGCCTTTCTTTCAACATTGATTTCCACTCCTGCCGTTCTAGAATCGTTTCAACTGTTGGAAATGGTCTAGATGAGTGTTACACACAAATTTGACCTTTTCTTGAACATTAAAACAATTCTAGAAGAAGTCATTGCTCTAGATAAGTGTCACACCCAGATTTGGCCTTTCTTTGAACGTCGATTTCTATTTACGCTCTTCTAGAATAGTTTCAACAGTTGAAAATGGTGTAGACAAGTGTCACACCCAGATTGGGTCTTTTCTTGGACATTGAATTGATTCTAGAAGACCTAGAGTATAAGGCAATGGTTGGAACTGCTTTAGAAAAGTGTCACACCCAGATATGGCCTTTCTTTGAACATCAATTTCTATTTACGCTCTTCTAGAATCGTTTCAACTGTTGGAAATGGTCTAGACGAGTGTTACACCCAGATTTGGCCTTTCCTTGAACCTTGACTCCCACTCATTATCTTCTAAAATGGTTTCAATAGTTGGAACTGCTCTAGATAAGTGTCACATCAAGATATGGCCCTTCTTTGAACATCGATTTCTATTTATGCTCTTCTAGAATCGTTTCAACCGTTGGAAATGGTCTAGACAAGTGTCACACCCAGATTTGGCCTTTCCTTGAACATTGTAACGATTCTAGAATATTGAAAATGGAAGTCAATGGTTGGAACTGCTCTAGATAAGTGTCACATCAAGATTTGGCCTTTCTTTGAACATTGATTTCCACTCCTGCTGTTCTAGAATCGTTTCAGTGGTTGGAAATGGTCTAGATTAGTGTTACACCCAGATTTGGCCTTTCCTTGAACATCAGTTTCCACTCACACTCTTCTAGAATTGTCTTAATGGTTGGGAATGCTCTAGATAAGTGTCACATCAAGATTTGACCTTTCTTTGAACATTGATTTCCACTCCTGCTGTTCTAGAATCGTTTCAGTGGTTGGAAATGGTCTAGATGAGTGTTACACCCAGTTTTTACCTTTCCTTGAACGTTGAAACGATTCTAGAAGATTGAGAGTGGAAGTCAGTGGTTGGAATTGTCTAGATGAAGGTCACATCCAAATTTAGCCTTTCTTTGACTATTGACTCCCCTTTCACAGTACTCTAGAATTCTGTTAATGTTGAAAATTTGGAAATTCTGGAAGTTCTAAAGCATGTCCAACCATTCAAAGTTTTTTTTTTAAGTTGTGGGATCAGTGTTTTAATAAATAAGTATTAACCACTTTTTCTTTGATATGTTGGAAGATGTTTGGGTCAGTGTTCCAAAACCTTCTGCAGTTTCCCTGCTTTAACTCTTGTCTGATATCTGATGTGTGATAAACCCATTAGATATATGCCTTAGCTGAAATCTTCATCTTTTACCAGTTGAATTGGTTTAGTTAAAGCAGGGAAACCCCTGAAATGAATTGAGGGGGGCTGTGGGTCTCTGCTGGAACCACTGCTGTAGATTGTTGTGAGATTGATTGGTACAGGCTGTGGGATTTGGGAGCTGTATGTTATGTATGAGAGCGTTCCTCTACCTTTAAGGCCTTAGTCAGCAGACTGTCACTTTCACATTCACAGTTGCTTAGCTGAGCCACTGAGGTTCATATATATACTCTTCTTTCTATTTATTCACATGGATGAATTCTGCAGTGCCCAATCTCTGTATGCCAGTCTTTCCTTTTTTTCCGGCAGGTGGTTAAAAAAAATATATATACACGCAAAAAATACGCAACTGGACTAGGGGCATTCTGTTTAATTCTTTTTCCCAAGATTTTCTAATTTTATTATTATTTAGTTTGTGTTTTTCCTTTTTATACGATTTGAGAATTCCTTTTATATTCCTTATTTGATACTTTTCATCTTTTCAGCCTCCAGATTTGTTTGCTAGTCTAGATTTCGAAACCTATGCAAACTATAAATATAAATGCCTTACTCTGTATCTCATGCAATAATTTCATATGAAATAAATCTCATGTTTTTTTTTTTCTGGTTTTAATCTCGAGACCAAAGGCGGTGCATTTTTTGTGTGTTTAAACAAGAAAAAGAAAAAGTTCTAATATTTTAATAACAACACTAAATATAGGCTGCGTCCAAATTACATACTACACTTTTTTTGACAGGTTAGTACATTAAATATTGATATTCTAACACATTTTGTACTAATAGGGAGTGATGAAGCATTGTGGGATAATCGTAAATGTCCATCATAATCATAATTAACTTAAAATAATTAACAAATAAAAAAAAAAAGCTAAATTTATTACGTTAGTGTTAGTCATTAGTATGCAATTGGGATGCACCCATATATACTTTCCATGAACTTATATAAATATATATTTTAATAAACAGCAATTGTTTTCCTTTCCACTTCAGTACCATCAAACTCTTATTAAATTCCAGACATCTCGATTTCTAGCCATCCTCCTCGGGTGTGCTCTTGACCTGGTCTCTCGTTATTTGACGAGTAGCGTATAATGAGGCTAACACCCCGCGGGTGGAAGGTGCAGCAGGCCGCCGCAGTGAGGCAGAAGAGGGAAATGAGGATATTAAGAGCTAGTGTTTAAATCCAGCCTCCTCCTCGACTCGCTCAGGCAGGTTTAAATGAATCAGCATCCTCCTGATTTGGTGGAGAGCTCGCCGAGGGCTCTGAAACTTTTGTGTCTTTAAACGGCAGCGTCTGATAGGCCGAGCGAGACGGAGTCTGAAAGTCTGATCCCTGAGAGCCTCCGCCGAGCATCATTGAGCGTAAATGAGTGTATCCACCCCAAGCGATACCGGACGAGCCCCCCAAAATCACCCCCCCGTCCATTAATATTCCTCAATCGACGGGGATGCAGGTGTGTTTGTGTTTGGTGGCGTTTTTGAATTGGCAGATTAATTAAAAGTGAAAAAAGAATCTCCAGGTGTTTTTTTTTTTCTTTGTGTATTCCTCCCTCTTTTACATTCTCAACATTTTGTTTTTGTTTCCATTGTGTTAAATCTTTTGTTAAAAATAATTCTACTTCGAGTATTTGTTTGATGGCAGGAACTGCAAGCTGCCTGATTGATTTTTGATTTTTGAAATTTGTAATTTTGAGCTGTGTAATGTTCTTCACATGTACTGCTTTTACCTAAAAACAATAAATCAGACAAATCCATGTTTCCTCTTTCACTTCCAGACTGAAGATCTTTATTTCCGTCTCTTCCGTCCATTTTTTCCTCAGATGTGAAGATTGTGTGATTTCAAAAAGCACTATGAACAATATTGTACTGAACAATTCTTGTGCTTTTTTGTGTCTCCTGGGGTCCTAAATATTCAAGGATTTTGGTTAAGTACCAGTCAAAGGTTTGGACAAACATCTCATTCAATGGATTTTTAATTATTTAATGATTTTCGTCCCTCACGGAACCCCTGCTATGCATTGCTGTCCAGTATGGAGGAGCTTTTGGATAAACCAGCCATTGTATGAGTTTAGACACCCTGCACATTCATAGCAACCTAGTGACCATAGTTATGTATGTATTACGAACATATGATCTGATTTATGCCAATACTTTATGGCTGCATATTACCACCATAGCAACCACCACGGACACCAAAGCAATGCCATAGCAACCACCCACAAATCAGCACTGCAGTATTAATCCTCCCTATTTTTGTCTGGTTAACGTGGGCTGCAATTTTTGAGATATCAGCTCTGCCAGCAATGGTGGGCTTGTACACAGCTTTTTGATTGGGCTTACGGTTTTCGTAGAAACTTTTTTTTTTTTTTTTTTGCCAAGTTTACCAACCACTACATATACCATATCAACACCTTAGCAACCATCTAGCATCATCTTAGCAACACCTTGGTAACCTGCAGAAACTGCAATCTAGTTGTTATTCCTCACATGTTTTATGTCTGGTAAACTTGGGCTGCAGTTCTTGTGCTATTGACTCTGTTCCAACACTAAAATGTGCATCATGATTGGAGTTGGTGGGCTTCTACACAGTATTCTGATTGGATGTAGAGTTTTTGTAAAAACCTTTTCAAAGTTAAGATAAGATAACATCTTAGCAACCACTTAGCAACACAATAGCAAACACCACACACCATATCAACACCCAACAACCTTCTAGCAACGTCTTAGCAACATCATAGTAAACAGCAAGGACCCCATAGCATTACCATAGCAACCACCCACAAAGCAGCACTGAAACTATACTCTCAATTTCTGCAGGAACCTGCAATCTAGTTATTTCTCCCACTTTTTGTCTAGTCAAAATGGGCTGAGATTTTTGATAGGATGTACAGTTTTCAGAAAAAATTACTTTTTCTAAGTAAGAATGAATGGGGAGCAAAAGTGCGCGTCCATGTATCTCACAATTTTTGAGATGCAAATACTTTATCTGATTTATGCAAAAAAAAAAAAAAAGATGGATGTACATTAGTGCCATAGCACCCTTCACAGAACATCAACACCTTAGCAAGCATAACAGACATCTTAGCAACCATCTAGCATCGTCTTAGCAACACCTTAGTAACCAGCATGGACACCCGCCATAGCAATACCATAACAACCACCCACAAAGCTGCACTGCAGTCACACTCAGTTGTATTCACTATTCCGTAGCTGGAATTGTGATGTCTGATTCGGGCCGGTTTCCCGCTCAGAGTGGAATTGCGTGGAGTTTTAACTGGTCAACAGGGGAGAAGGTTTTGCATTAGTGGGAGCAGTGGGTGGTAAAGTGTTACATCTGAGCGCCGCTGCAGTCATGCATGTTCTCAGCTCTTTTGAAGTAGCAGACTGCCACTTCCAACCGGGTCTCAGCGGAGAGGCGTTCGCTCGGTTCAGCGTTTCTACACAATAGCAGCGCAGCGCTGCGAGGAGGTAGAGTGACAGATGGCTAAAGGATTCTGTTTGTGTATGAATTTGTTTGCATCCCACTTAAATCACATGCTCCCGCACGTTTCAGCACTCCGGGAGGATCGGTTACGAGTGGACGTCTCCGTAACGGCAACATCTTTACCGCCGATTCCTCCCTGTGATTTCTGAGACACCTGTACCAGAGTTTACCTTTACTGTGATCAAGATTTGATAGAAATCTGAAGCTACAATTCTCATATTTATCAGACAAATCCATGTTTCCTCTTTCCTCTAAAATAGTTATTCTCTTTAAATTGTTTGGGTTTGTCTCATCTTTACTCTTACAGCAAAAAGCTGAAAGACAAACACAGGAAATGGAAACCATCACTGATCATCAGTAAATTTTACATTTCATTTGTAAATCAAGGGATCAGAATCTGGAGGAAGAGTGGAGAGACACACAGTCCAAACTGCTTGAGGTCTAGTGTGAAGTTTCTACAATCAGTGATGGTTTGGAGAGACATGCTGATCATCTGCTGGTGTTGATCCACTGTGTTTTATTATCAAGTCTAAAGTCAGTGCAGTTTTGTTTTCCCACAAAATCTTACAGCACTTCATGCTTCCCTCTGCTGCTGACAACTTTTATGGAGATGAGGATTCCATTTTCCAGCAGGTTAAAAGTACCCAAAATTAGGAACATTTAGCTTTGTGTCGAAACTGTCTTTTTTATTTATTTTTTTATTATGGGATGTAAAAAAACATATATACAGTTATACAACTCTGGAAAAAAATAATAGATCGCTTCAGTTTCGCAATCAGTTTCTCTGATTTTTCTTTTTATAGGTTTATGTTTCAGAAAAATGAACACTGTTGTTTTATAAATAAAAACAAATGTCATTTAGAGCATCTATGTGCAGAAAATGAGAAATGGCTGAAATAAAAAAAAAGCAGAGCTTTCAGAAAACAAGTTTATATTCATAAAGTTTTAATAGTTCAGAAATCAATATTTGGTGGAATAACCCTGGTTTTTAATCACAGTTTTTTGATGTATCTTGGCATCATGTTCTCCTCCACCAGTCTTACACACTGCTTTTGGATAACTTTATGCTGCTTTGCTCCTGGTGCAAAAATTCAAGCAGTTCAGTTTGGTTTGATGGCTTGTGATCATTTATCTTCCTCTTGATTATATTCCAGAGTTTTTTTTAATGTGGTTTCTTTTTTTTCCCCCAGAGCTGTATTTTGTCTATCGCTTGTCAGAAAAAATATTGATATATTAGTTTTGATCCATATCGCCCAGCCCTACTATGCCCCTATCACTAGCATTGTAAGTCTGTTGGGAGCATCGGCTAAAAGTGCTGTATTTCAGAATGCTGGGTCCATTTCTCACTAGATTTCTTCTTTAAAAATTCTTCAAATACATCGATTTGATTCTTTATTGACCCAAAACTGCTCAACACAGACTTTATACCAAATTGAAAACCTGTTTTAGCAACAGAAGCTCTTTTAAACATCAGAATCCAGCAGTTAGAAGTGGCGTCTGAAGGCTTGTGGACGGGCAGTGAAGTGTGGCGGAGGATCTCGGCGCTGATGAAGTGCTAATAGAATGCAATAGATCTTTGGGTCTCATCCTTTCTCTGCTCATAGATTTGAATAATTCAGCTAAATTTCTTTGCCTCTTCATTTTTACGTTAATGATATTCGGTACTCGTTACTCATGACCACACAGCGTGTAACCATGGTGATGAGAAGAACCGCGGCGACCGCTGTCTCGAGCTACGGTGCTTGAGCCGTTCCTCTGATCTGAACGTGGATTGGAGAAGCTGGGCTTCCTCCTGAGTGTAACTACTGAACAGTGGGAGAGAAACGGCTCCAGACTGGACGGCAGGAGGGGGGCGCTCTGCCAACTGTCTGCCCACCAGCCCGGGAGATCCAGACTGGAGCCGAGTGCGGTACGACAGGGTGCGGTTCATTAGGGGAGGCTTCATCAGGCAGAGGGGAATCTGTCGCTGTTATCACCCTCAAAATACTTCACTTAATATACAGGTACATCTTAAAAAAAAATTAGAATAACATTAAAAAGTTACTTAATTCCAGTAATTCAGTTCAAAATGTGAAACTGAAACACCTGTCATTTTAGTGTGAGAGGTTTCATGGCTAAATTGGAGCAGCCTGGTGTACAATCTTCATTAATTGCACATTGCACCAGTAAGAGCAGAGTGTGAAGATTCAATTAGCAGGGTAAGAGCACAGTTCTGCTCAAAATATTGCAATGCACACAACATTATGGGAGACATACCAGAGTTTAAAAGAGGACAAATTGTTGGTGCACGTCTTGCTGGCGCATCTGTGACCAAGACAGCAAGTCTTTGTGATGCATCAAGAGCCACAGTATCCAGGGTAATGTCAGCATACCACCAAGAAGAACCAACCACATCCAACAGGATTAACTGTGGATGCTGTAAGAGGAAGCTGTCTGAAAGGGATGTTCGGGTGCTAACCCGGATTGTATCCAAAAAAACATAAAACCACGGCTGCTCAAATCACGGCAGAATTCAATGTGCACCTCAACTCTCCTGTTTCCACCAGAACTGTGCGTCACCACAATAAATTATTGTGCTCTAAAACCAGGTGATTCAGTTTCATTGTCCAACCCCTGTAGATGCATTACACAGACAATTAGAAAATGATATAAGACCAATTGGTACTTTTGGCAGTGTGGTCACTGATTGGTGGAAACTTCACACTAGACCTCAAGCAGTTTGGACTGTGTGTCTCTCCACTCTTCCTCCAGACTCTGCTCCCTTGATTTACAAATGAAATGTAAAATGTACTGATGATCAGTGATGGTTTGGAGAGACATGTCATCTGCTGGTGTTGATCCACTGTGTTTTATTATCAAGTCTAAAGTCAGTGCAGTTTTGTTTCATGCTTGTTTTCATGCTTCCCTCTGCTACTGACAACTTTTATAAAGATGCAGATTTCATTTTCCAGCAGGACTTGGCACACTGCCCACACTGAAAAAAAGTACCAATTGGTTTTATATAATAATCAAATTTTCTGAGACACTGATTTTTGGGTTTTTATTGGCTGTAATCCATAATCATTAACAATTAAATAAATAAATGCCTAAAATAGATCACTCTGTGGGTAATACATCTATATAATATAATGTGTACCACAGCAACCACCTGGAAAGAACATATCAGCCACTTGGCACTTTTCCCCATAGGAATGAATAAAGTGAAGAATGTGGTAAAGATATGCTAGTAACAACCTGACAGCTGAATCTTTTGTGGTGTACCACTTAGCAACACCATAACAACCGCCTGAAATACCACATAGCAACATGTGGCATATCAACTCCCTGGGATACTATAGCATGAAACCATAGTATCCACTATACAACTCCACTGCAACCACCTTGTACACATTTTACACTGTGCAGCTCTTTCAGAATATACATCCTCTAGTTCTTTTCATTCCTGTTTATAAGATAAAGAAGGGACAAATCACATATATTAATGCAATTTATAATACATGTATTTATATGGCACATTTTAAACACAAAAGGAATGTAGTGATTTGTTTCCATAAAGAAACAAATGAATCCAATTGAAAAAAAGTGAAATAAAGATAATAAAATGTATTTTATTAAATCTTTTAATAAAATGAAATCAAGGGTGCACTAAATTAGGTTGAAATAAATGTACTGTATTATTTTTTTGTTGTTCAATGAACAAATAATTTTTTTTTACCTACATTAAAACCAAATTAATCGCGCCGGACCTCAACTCCAAGAAAGATGACGAAAGGAACGTCGTCTTTCGGGAAGCGCCGCAACAAGACCCACACGCTGTGCCGCCGCTGCGGCTCCAAGGCGTACCATCTGCAGAAGTCCACCTGCGGGAAGTGCGGCTACCCCTCCAAGCGCAAGAGAAAGTACAACTGGAGCGCTAAGGCTAAGAGGCGCAGCACCACTGGAACTGGCCGCATGAGACACATGAAGGTTGTGTTCCGCCGATTCAGGAATGGATTCCGTGAAGGAACTGTCCCCAAACCCAGGCGGGCAGCAGTGCATCCAGCTCCTCGTAAACAATGTTTCTAATAAACATGTCAACAAAAAAAATTAATCTAACACAAGTAAAATAAATTAAGTAAATGAATAATAAAATGTGTTAAATTATGATGCACTAAGTTTAATAAGGTTATTTGTTTGTAATATTTAATAAATGTATTGGGAGGCGATGTTTTACACACAGATCCAGTCTGAGCTTTTTACATACTGGACCCACATGCAGGATGTGGTGCTCTTTGTGTTGATTGTATTGTATTTCTGAGGTGACATTTAAAGTCTTTTAATAGAGTTTTAAATGTGTCGGCGTGGCGTGGAGCTCGGCGTGGGGTCGGAGCGCCGGATCACGCTGTTACACTGAGCTGTAATTTAAGAACAGAATGAGTTTGCTCGGATGGAGGCTGTTCTTTGTGAGGCTGCACTTCCTGTAGAAAGGCGGTACATCACCCGTCTGTCAGTTTGGAAAGTAAAGGTCAGACTGAACCAGACTGCACTGATCTGTGTTTCTGTACTTTTATTTAACTGTCGGGAACTCGCTTAAATATTCATTTGATGAAGCCGAGTGCGGAGAATCCAAAAAGGTCCCCGTCGACAGCACGGTTTAAAACTCACTTTTTCAGTGCTTTTATATTCCCACTTGGTGTAGAGTCACAATAGAACCACCCACTAGATCAGTTAAAGAAACGCCATTACGGTCTGCTGTACACAGCAGGATTAGCCAGTAGACTTCTTCTGAGGGAGGGATCTGTACCTACTGTCCGTGGCAACCCTGGTGAAAAAAAAAATCCATATATATATATATATATAAATATGGATTTTTTTTTTCACCAGGGTTGCCACGGACAGTAGGTACAGATCCCTTATAATAATATAATATAATATCTTATAATAATATTTTAAACCCTAGTATCTTTACTTCTACCAACAGAGTAATAAATGGAGATATTTTAGATACTTTTGCTTAAAGGTGTAGGAATGTAGATTCAATATTTTTGTGCCGTTTAATTAAACACCCTGAAGAAAAAAATATATACTTAATTGTACTTAAAACATATTGAGAAATGTCTAAATATGCTGTAAATATACAGATTTATGTACTTAGTTAAAATATATTAAAAGTCCATTAATATTATGCTTTTATCAAATGTTTGAAAGAAAACTTTGATCTTCGTTTTTTTTAAAGTACAGTAGACTACAAAGACTACTATGAAGCACAGTTTTAGTTTAATGTAATTCAATATACTTCTAAAATACTTCTTTCCAAATATACTTTTGTACATTTTTAGCAAAGTGTGTTAAAAACAGCTGTTACAGTAGTTCACTTAAAGTGCAATGTGTCATGTATTTATAACATTTAAAAAACTTAAAGTAAATTTGTAACATGCTAAACATGTAGTACAGTATATTAAAATATATTTTTGACCCCAACAAAGTATACTAGAAGTGCACTACTTACTTAAAAGACAGGAACAAGCAGCATATATGTACTCTAATGTAAATAGATCACATATATTTAACATCAATTCTTAGTACACTTTTTTAATATACCTGGTGTATAATAATAGTGATACAGTTGTAATATTCATTAAATGTATTATGATTTTACTGTAAGCATATTTAAAATATGGGGTTACATACATAGTATGTAGGTAGTATGTTTAAATGTTACTTAAGTATATTTAAAACAGTTCCATTTTAGTACAGTTAAGTACAATTAGCACAATTTAAGTAAGACTTTTGTACTATTTTTGTACAATTAAAGTATAATAAGTACAAAAAAGTAGTGTTACTCATTTCTGCTGTAACACTAATGTGTGGTATATGCTCAACATTAACATGGGGCGTGGCCAGCAACAGCTTATTTGCATAAAAGTGACAGAGTCCTTAAACGGCTCATTCTGAAAGGGACTGAAACTGGTAAGAATAGAGCTGTGAGATCTCTCTATCTTTATGTAAGAGTGATTTCGTGTAAAGAACATCATCTTGTCTTGTATAACCCACAGATCTTTTTTAACATATGTGAAAAGAGGTATAATATGAAAATATTTAATATTTAATATTTAATACTTCTCCTAAATAACACAACTGCCTCATGTTTTTCTCCAGAACCTCAAACTATCAGCTCGAAGCTTAACGCTTGGACATAATTGGGCCTTGCAATAGGACAATGACCCCAGTGACCCTGCAATGAGTTTAAGCCACCTATTTCCCAATATTTAACAAATGTACAATTAATTCAATACAGTTGTGGTCGGAACTTAACATACACATTACATATACAGTACAGGCCAAAAGTTTGGACACACCTTCTCTTTTTCAGTGCGTTTTCTTTATTTTCATGACTATTTACATTGTAGATTCTCACTGAAGCATCAAAACTATGAATGAACACGTGTGGAGTTTTATGTACTTAACAAAAAAAGGTGAAATAACCAAAAAAACATGTTTTATATTCTAGTTTCTTCAAAATAGCCACCATTTGCTCTGATTACTGCTTTACACACTCTTGGCATCATTCTCTCAATGAGCTTCAAGAGGTGGCCACCTGAAATGAAAGGTTTTCCAACAGTCTTACAGGAGAAGGAGTTCCCAGAGGTGTTTATTAGCACTTGTTGGCTCTTTGTCTTCTTCACTCTGTGCTCCAGCTCACCCCAAACCTCAAATCTGGATTGGGTTCAGGTCCGGTGACTGTGGAGGTTCAGCTCTTTTTTTGTTAAGTACATAAAACTCCACATGTGTTCATTCATAGTTTTGATGCTTCAGTGAGAATCTACAATGGTAATAGTCATGGAAATACATAGTCAAGAAAACGCATTGAAAAAGAGAAGGTGTGTCCAATGAATTAATTGTACATTTTTAAAATATTGGGAAAGTTCAGCTGTTTCTGGTGTTCTCTGAGCTTTGTTAGTACTGGCTGTACATTGCTTTAGCAGAGTTATCCAGTGTCAAAATGTAGAACCTGCCCGGCTACATAACCGAGCGCTCAACTCGACACCGGCTCTTTTTTTTTCCACCGGCAGAGTGATGTTCTCTCTCCTTCCCTTCTTGACAAGTTACTCAGCCGTCCGGGGGCTGACCTTTCCCTCCGGAGCTGGGAAATTGGTCTGCGGGGAGAATAAGTGAATAAAGTGGGTTGGGCTTTTTCCTCTCTACACTCTTCAGATTTACTCCTGAACGGCCGAGGAGAGCCGGCCAGGTAGCGGTCGCTCAGTAATAAGCAGCCGGGCTCTGGAACGCTGTTCTGCACATTTGCGCGGCATTGAGGGAGAAGAGTCTGCGATGAATTAGTGATGAGAGAAATTGTATTTTTCTTTTTCTTTCTTTCGTTTCGGGGAATTCTTCTGGTGGCAATACAGAGCCGTTAATAATTCAGCCCGGCGTATTGCAGTCGGGCCGTTCTGATGAGTCACGGCTCAGATTTGGTCTCCTGTGTGCGGCATGTTCTGCTTTAAAGCTGGAGAAAGCTGTAGTATACTCTGTACATATGGATGCTATGACACTAGTGCCAATAGACTCAGTTCAGACCCCAAGGTGAACATCACCGTTCTGTATAGCCATTCAGTGTATTTTATTATACAGTTTATGACAGAAATAACTTAAATCTGACAAAAGTAATAATATGAAAGTTTTAACCATGCTTTAACAGAATTATTAAAAAAATAAACTCATGAAACAGGCCTGGATAGAAATAATGGCACCCTTAATATTTAATATTTAGTACACTTAACTTAACTTATATTTTGTTGCACAACCTTTTAAGGCAACCACTGCACTCAAACAAAGACGTCTGAACCTCTCAGCAAGTGTCCTGGCCCACTTCTCATGAGCAAACTGGCTCCATGTTTCAGCTCCTTCCAAAGATACTCAATAGGATTCAGGTCAGGACTTCAGAATAGTCCAGGTGTTTTTAGCTGTGTTTTGGGTCATTGTCCTGTTGCACGACCCATGACCTGCGACTGAAACCAAGCTTTCTGACACCTGGCAGCACATTTTTCTCTAGAATCCCTCGATAACCTTAATATTTCATTGTACCCTGAACAGAATCAGCCCCAGAACATAACAGAGCCTTTACCATGTTTCACAGTAGAGACAATGTTCTTCTCTTCATATGCTTCATTTTTCCATCTGTAAACATAGAGCTGATGAGCCTTTGCAAAAAGTTCCATTTGTGTCTCATCTGTCCATAGGACATTCTCCCAGAAGCTTTGTGTCTTGTCATTGTTTTTAACAAGGGTGTCCTCCTTGGTCATCTCCCATTAAATCCACTTCGGCTTAAACAACTTCAAGAGTCAATTACTTGAATTTCTTGTCTCTTAATAAAGTGTTTGAGAGCATCATTTAAAGTAAAGTAGTGAAGAGGTAGAGTTACAGGTATACAGTGAATAGTGAATATTTATAGAGTATTGTTATAATACATATTATGAGAAGCAACAACAACTCAACTAATTAAAGAAAAACATACTTCAAGAACTGAAATTTAAAAACATTCAGTTTCTTAAATGCCTTTACTATAGGAATGTTTGTAAAAAGGCCAATTTCTTGTTGTACTTTAACCAGTTTAATAACCTTAGTTTGTGCTATTCTGTGTAATGTATTTTTGCCATGTGTATTAAAATCCCAATCTAAAAAAATTGTCAAATGTTTTTTTTTATATTGACACTATATGGTCTCTGGACCAGTTGAAGCTTTGTCCAATCTAAAGCCCTATCCAAACAGAATTAGTTTCTCAGGGGGTTCTGGGATAAAGTTCTCTTTGATTTGGGGGTCCTCTGTGATTTTATTACCGTCCGGAATAACCATGTAAGTGTTTTTCTCAGTCGTTCTGTTTTAAGCTGAACTCCAGTACTCTGGTCCTCCAGTAATTTTAGTCCTGTCTGGACACACATCTCTGAGTTTCTTTACCTCGTGTTTAATAAAATAGCTATTTGTCCACTGCTACACATCGTAATTACAGTTTGGGCGCGCGTTTCCATGGAGATCCATGTTAAAAAAATACAACAGTGAGTGGAAATGGAGGAGCTACTGAACATGATGTCACGTGACCGAGAAAGCCTACAAAAAAGTCACTGCTCCTCCTGTTTTTTTTTTTGTTTTTTTTTTCAATTGCAGTCCGGATCCAGGAGTTTTATCACTGAGTAGAAGTGTGAAATATTTCAGGGCTTCAACTAAACTTGAGGCTTCTGTTAGCATCGATAGCATTGTAGCTTTTTAGTATAAAAAGGAAGAAAACCTGACCGTGCTAATTGGGTAAATTTGTGTTTGGTGGAAAAATGATGCTAAAAGTGTAATTTTGTTCAGAGCCGCTGTATAAAAGGTTGAGTTTTTCTGTATTAAATCTGACAGAGTGTCTAATGGGAGCTGACGTCCTGATAACACCCTGCATTACTCCTGAGTCTTCACCTGACAGAAACAGCGCTCTGCTGATGAGTGATTTCTCCCACAGTGAGACTCTTCAGGCTGTGAGGTGAGCTCTCATTTACTATAGTGTCCTCCACCAATCCATTAATGACCGTGTTCAAACTTATTGACTCCGGCTACATCATCCGGCCCTTTAACCAATCAGATCAGCAGCAGTGTGAAACACATGGTGTAAAAATAGGAGCAATAGGAGGGAACATGGAATTGTGATCATGTTACTGTACGTAATAAATACGATATAATTTACTTATAAACACATTGTTAAACTCACATTGCAAAAAATCCAGATTAGAAAAGCTTGAATTGGGGTTTCCGAGTGGTCCAGCAGTCTAAAGCACTGCCACTATGATCGGGAAATTGCCAGTTCGAATCCTGGTCATGTAGCTTGCCATCAGCAGCCAGAGCCCTGAGAGAGCACCATTGGTCTTGCTCTCTCTGGGTGGGTAAAGTAGATGGTGCTCTCTGCCCTCATCACTCCTATGGTGATGTTGATGGTCAGCACGCACAAGGCTGCCTCTGTGAGCTGATGTATCAGAACCAAGTCGCTGCGCTTTCCTCCAAATGCGCAAATGTGATGCTTCTCTGTAATGCTTTATCAGCAACAGTTCAAAAAGAGGCGGAGTCTGACTTCACATGTATCGGAGGAGGCATGTGCTAGTCTTCACCCTCCTGGTGTTGGGGCATCACTTGTGAAAGTAAGTTTACTCATAAGTCCTAATGACTGGGTTGGGTTATATGGCATGTAAATTCGATAGAAAATGGAAAAAAAGAAAAGAAAATAAATACAATTATAAAAAAAGAAAAGCTTGAATTACAATTCTATCACATTGATTGAGCAAAAACTTAACAAAAGTCTGAGACACAAAAAATGTAAGAGATTGAGCAAAAAAAAAATTGTGGAAATAGTAGTTTTCTTTTTGGTTTGTTTGTTTCCCAATTTAGCTAGGTCAATTGTCCCTCCCATTCAGCTGCTACTTAGCTGTATATCCCTCATCACTAGTGATTCCACAACACAAGGAGTGTGAAGACTAGCACATGCCTCCTCCAATACATGAATTCAGCCACTGCCTCTTTCCCAATTGCTTCCAGTTGCTGAGTAGCATCACAGCACACTCGGAGGAAAGTGCAGCGACTCGGTTGTGATACATCAGCTCACAGACGCAGCCTTGTGCTGAGCCACATCACCCTAGGAGTGATGAGGGGAAAGAGCGCCATCTACCCACCCAGAGAGAGCAATACCAATTGTGCTCTCTCAGGGCTCTGGCAGCTGATGGCAAGCTGCATGACCGGGATTCAAATCAGCACCTCCATTTTGGAACATTTAACGTCATCTTTTACAAATAAAGGTTCTTCAAATGGTTCTTTGGATGATGTCATGGAAGAACCACTTTAGACTGAATAATGAACCATATTTTTCATAGATATGCGTGTAAAGACCCTTTAAAACGTTAAAAAGTTGATGTAATGGTTCTTCTCACTAACATCATTTTTTTTTTACAAAAAACATTAATTACAGAAATGAAAGCAGTACCTTTATGACATCCTTCAAATGACCATTGTACAAGTACTAGTCTATCTTCTAAAGCAATTAGTAGTAAAATATACTATGGACTAATGCATCAAATCAAATCAATACTTTTTATTTACAGATTAAATGTTCGCACACCCTTCATCTTTACTGCCAAATGCAGCAAGAGACATTCCCAAATAAACACCCAAACAAGCCTATTGCATATAAAAAAAGATAACAGTGCAGTTCTGTACAAAAAGTACACCTTTCCAACTGTTAAAGATCTGCCGTCTTCTGGGTTTGTGGTGCAGCCAGTGGCACTGGAAACTCACATAACATTATATACAGTTTCCTCGTCTTTATTAAAGCTGGAGAATGGCTGTTCCAGTACCTCCTACAGCTAGAAGATTGGATTGAGATCTGAGGAATTTAGAGGCCAGAGGAACACCTGGACTATTAGCACTGTTCCTCAAACCATAACTGAAGAATGTGTGCCTGGGCACACTCTGCACACACTGCTTTATCCCACACTAAACAGAGGAAATACCCAACATTTTCCCTTTATAAAAAGTATCCTGCGCTCGCCTGCAGTGCTGTGTTTGGTGATGTGAGCTTTGGATGGATCAGCCACAGAAACTCTTCATTCAATGAGTCTCTCTACTGTTCTCTACTGTTCTTCACCTAATCTGAAGCTACATGAAGTTTGGAGGTGTGTAGTGATGAACTCTGAAGCTACATGAAGTTTGGAGGTGTGTAGTGATGTAGTGACTCTGCAGAAATAATAAGAGAGCCCTTAATAATGATTTTTTTGAGTTTTTGATTTTACCAAATTGAAAACCTCTGGAATATAATCAAGAGGAAGATGGATGATCACGAGCCATCAAACCAAGCTGAACTGCTTGAATTTTTGCACCAGGAGTTAAGGCATAAAGTTATCCAAAAGCAGTGTGTAAGACTGGTGGAGGAGAACATGATGCCAAGATGCATGAAAACTGTGATTAAAAACCAGGGTTATTCCACCAAATATTGATTTTTCTGAACTCTTAAAACTTTATGAACATGAACT
The DNA here is from genome assembly GCF_023375975.1 of Astyanax mexicanus. Classification (NCBI taxonomy): domain Eukaryota; kingdom Metazoa; phylum Chordata; class Actinopteri; order Characiformes; family Acestrorhamphidae; genus Astyanax; species Astyanax mexicanus. Next base: position 75,643,669 of record NC_064409.1, read on the forward strand.
TTTTTTTATTTGCATTGTTTGAGGTCTGAAAGCTCTGCATCTTTTTAGTTATTTCTGCAAATAGATGCTCTAAATGACCATGATTTAATGTGGAATTTGTGAGAAATGTTGTCCGTAGTTTATAGAGAGATTATAGAGAGATTACTCAAGCATAAACCTATAAATAGCAAAATCAGAGAAATTGATTCAGAAACTGAAGTGGTCATCTATATCTATTTACTTAGTTCAACCCTCCTGTTACGTTCTGGGTCGATTTGACTCGTTTTAAAGTTTGAAGATCTTGGAAAAATAGTTAAAAGTATTTTATTTTATTTTTTTCTTCAGTATGAAACTTCTTATGCTTGCCTTAATTAGTGTAATCAACATATAATATGAAAATGGTTCATCTCTCATATTTGCAACATATACCCACCCCCTGCAAAAACTACAACTTAAACAAAATTGCAGTGTTGTGTTTCAATGTTATGTCTTTTAAAAGTAATAAAGTAGTGAAACATTTAAAAAAGTTTGAACATGTAGTTTTTTAGGAAAATGAGACAATAATTCTAATTGAAGCGTTACCTGTTAGAGGTAAGGAACACCATTGCACTGAATATTGATAGAATAATTAGTAATAGAGTTAATAATGAAATATTTACACTGCTTGTTAGGATTTTTGGGGGGTTTCAGAAATATTCTGGATAGTTAAACATGCACCGGGTCAGATTAACCCTGGAAAACCATTCCTGATAAATACCGTTCCTAACAAATGAACATAACAGAAGGGTTAAAAAAGCATGTGATATTGTGAGATCCAGCACTGTATGACTCCACTGTTGTACAGCAGACAGACAGACAGAACCAGGCTTCACCGGCTGCAGCGGCTGTCCGAATATCAAGGTCTGTTTCTGGCAGGTTTGGATCTTGGTGCTGGAGTGTGTTCCAGACTCAGACTCGTCCTGAATGTTTCAGAGCCTACTTATAAAATCTCTTTGGGTCGCCCTCGTCTGCCTTTTTATACCAAGGACAGTGCCACGGGCTCTTTCTCTAAAACTCAGAGCTTAAGTGGAGCTCCAGCAGTGTTACCTCACCCCGACCTCCCAGCGGGCCTCCCGTCACCCGGCCCGATCGCCGCGCCGATCAGAACCGCGCCATTGGTTGAAATGTGATCAATTCCTGACGCGGACTATTCTCCAGGCCTCCTGCTTAGCTGAGAGCAATAATTTGAGGTCTTGATGCGTCTGAAAGGGAAAATGTCAGAGAAGTATTAATGTTCAGCAGGGTATGAAAAGATTGGCGGCGCATTTCAATTCTGGGCTGCACACTTGAATTCCCGAGTTATGAATAGACTGGTTATGGATATTGGAGAGATTTTGTTTCGGCGTTTCGCTCTATAATGTCTCCTTCTCTGATCGTATAAATGTGGGAGTTTTCTTTTGTTAAAGCAGAGTCAGAGCGTTAGTCAGAGAGCAGTCTGACAGCATAGGGTTCTCCGGCAGACTCTGTTCACTCTGTTCCTCTACTTTTTACACGTGTTTCCAAACAGAAAAAAATACTTTGTCACAATAGTCAAGTAGAAATGTTGCTAATTTTATTTCAAACTCTCATTTAGAGCATTTATTTGCAGAAAAAGATGCAGAGCTTTCTGTAATCAGAGACTGTAAAAAAAGATGGACGCCGTGTCTCCGTTCCTGTACATTCAATGAAAATGAAGCCAAAATCTTCCTCCATGTTGGTGATCCTGAAACCTGAGTCTGTAGAGCGCAGTAGAGACCAGAGGAGGGAGAAAGACTGTGGAGAGACAGTCTACTCATTTAAATAATCCTGCCCCTGAGGGCTGCCTCCACAGAGCCATACACAGTCATTGGTCCCACCCCGGCTAGGTGTAACCCAGCCCTTTTATTACAATAACCACACCTTTTTGAATAGAGCTGAATAACGTTTTAAAGAACGAATTCTGTGGGGATACAAAAATGTAACAATATAAGCAGAGGTTACACTAGCTGCTGCATTTAAATAATGGAGGTAGAATTACAGTATATTGGAGAAAAAAAAAACCTGATTGAAGGTTGTCTGTTTTGCCATTGAAACCTATGGGGATGGGTGGGGTTACACAGCTTTCTGCAACCGAACAGCAGGGGGCGCCCGACCTGTGATGGCTTCACTTTTTGAGAGACGATGCTCCGTCCAGCTATACACAGTTTATGTTCAGACCTCAAATAATGCAAAAAAAACAACTTCATATTCTTTAAGAAACAACAATACTTATGTTTTAAGAGTTCAGCAATCAATATCGTCTTTGCATGCTCTCCTCCACCAGTTTTACACACTGCTTTATTTCACTATCTATATTTTCAACAGGGTTCAGGTCTGAAGATTGGGCTGACCATGACAATGTCTGTGTGGCAGGTAGAACTTTTTTACTTCTACTTCTTACTTTTTCACACAGTTATCTAAACTTTCTACTCCTTGCATTTTAAATATAGCCTTGTTACACCTATTTAATTTCAGCTTGTAGTAATCTACTTATCACGTATTTAAGTAAAAAAATGATTATTACAAAATAGGAATCTGAATATTGCAAAAAATAAATCTGATTATTACAAAAAATAAACCTGATTATTTAAAGTAGAAATCTGATTATTATAAAGTAGGGTACCACTTTAAAATTAGACTACATTTATAAAGGGTTTATAAATGGTTTACAATTAGTTTATTAATGGTTACTAATTAGGTTGTAAATGCCTTAAAATCATTAATAATCAGTTATAACACATACGTAGAAAGGGCAACAATATAGATGGCTGTGGGTTCACTACTTGGGAATCAACAGGTCACTGTTGCCCTTTCTACGTATGTGTTATAACTGATTAATAATGATTTTTAAGGCATTTACAACCTAATTAGTAACCATTAATAAACTAATTGTAAACCATTTATAAACCCTTTATGAAGGTAGTCATATTTTAAAGTGGTACCCAAAGTAGAAATCTGGTTATTATTAAAAAGCAGAAATCAGATTTTTACAAAGTAGAAATCGGATTATCACAAAGAAGAAATCTGGAGTTATTACAACTAAAGGGGAAGTTGATTTATTTCTAAGGTATCCCAGGGGGAATCACTATGATCACACTGATGGTGAGTGTTAGTCAGAAACTGTTGGACACACCCAGTATGCAAATAGATTGTGACCAATGGAAGACCAATGGAAAAGAAGCTGCCAATGACAACAGACTAAACTCAATTATTATAAGTTGGTTCAACTCAAAGATCTCAGTTTGAATAGTACAGTATATGTGCCCACAAATGTTCAACTAACTCAAAATAGTTGAGTAATGTTTAGAAATATCCAATTTTATTTAAAACAGCCTTAAATTGTATGGGTTTACAGTGTATTCTTATTACGTATTTTTTATCCACAGTGGATTACTGTAATTTTACAATCCTGGCAATGATTTTTCAAAGGAATTTAATATAAATAATTACAATAAACTTTTAACATTGTGGCCATGCTGTTATTCTAATTTTTTTCTGCAAGAATTTGTAGACTAAGCGTTGAAACGTATACCGACTATACCAACAGAGTATATCCTAATTTGACTCTAGTTGTCTTTAAACCCCGCCCACTAGATAGCAGTGTTGTACTCACTGGTTACTGTTCTGATGTGATATATCTGTGATATCTGTGACCTTTCTAAAATATTTTAATTTTAATTTTACAATATATCACCTTGCTTACAGTATCAAAATACATTGCGATATATTGAATTGTAATAGAATTCTTATTTTAGGCTGTTCGCATTTTTTTTGTGATCAAGTTTTTATTGAAAGTTTTGTAGACAACAGATGTAACATAGTGCATTACAAATGGACATTGTTTTCCCATCCCTTTTAAATCTCACCCACACCCAACTCACCCCCCCACGTTTACACAATAGATAAAACAGACGAAGACTATTACTAAGTGATCATGATAAAAGAAGGATCTCTTCGAACACTCGTTTTACAGTAACTCGTACATATCTGACGTTTATCTAAACAGTTGTGTAAGAGCTGTGTAACTGATGCGTATGCACAAAAGAGCAGCGCTTCACGTGAAGTTTCAGTTTCACCCTTATTAGAATCACGAAGAATTTGCTTGAACTTGAACTTTTAAAAAGGGGATGTTCTTCAGCTACAGACAGATAGGACAGACTTGATATGTATTGACAAGAACTTGATAAAATGTTTACATTTTTATTGATTTATGTAATAATATAGTATCACAATACATTGTTGTACATATATTGTTGTATATATATATATTTATATACACAATATATACTGTCGCTTTTTTTTCATTGCAACAATTTGTGGACTAAGCGTGGAATTGTAATTTTTGCAGTAAATACTAAGTGCCATTTGGACCGAGTTTCTGCCAACTATACCAACAGAGTATATCCTAATCCCGGTCTTGGCGACCTCGTGCCCTTTTTTGCCCTTTTCTGCCCTTTTTCTGTGTTTTCTCTAATCTAACACAGCAGATTAAACTCATCAGCTAATCATCTTATAGGCTTAGCAAGCCCTTCATGATCCGGCCGACAGACGGACCGGGCAGAACACAGAGCTGCACGGGGCCCGGGGTCAGGAGGACGAGGGCCGGCCGCTGCTGTTCTTTACCTGCAGAGGCCTCGCTCTCTGATCTCAGGCCTGTTATCTGTGATTTATTACTCTCAGTGCAAAGCCCAGCACACCGGGGAGCGTTTAAAGTCAAGGGAGATGAAATATCAGCGCACTGTAAACTCACGATTAATTTAAACTCAAATAAATTAGGTCTGTTTAATGTAAGATTTTATATTTTCAAACATTACTCAACTACTGAATACTACTGATTATCTGTGACTGCATTTAATTGAGATTGGTCTTTTCTCTTGGGCTCCTGTTGCAAGCAATTTGCATACTGGGTGTGTCCCCCGGACTGTCAGTGTGTAGTCATCATAAGTACATTATCATTAACTACCTGGTCTCTATGTTGTAGCTATAAAACCAGGCATGCTTTTCTTAAAGGATCAAAAAAATAACTAAATACAAGTCAATTCTATTCACCTGAAGTTTACATTTGTAGCAATTGCTTAAAGAAAAACATTAAAATAAATTACAATTCAGGCACAATACATTTTAAGTGTAATTAACTCAACCCTGCTGGCACACAAATGACTTTTAACATTGAAATATGGTTAAATTATGATTGAAGTAATGTCTGTAACATAAAGCGTTAAAACAACATTTTATGTTAAATGGTTGTGCAAACGTTTCGATTTTAATGTTGAATCAACATAATGTCCTGAACCTTCTGCCTTTTGAATCAGCATTTTACATTTCATTACTATATCATTTCTAAAAGCAGTTGGATGGAGGAATGAAAAAGTGTTTTACTTCTATTTGCAGTAACTGCTTTTTAATTTAACACCAATTCTTCATCATACCTTTGGGAATGTTCACGTTCTATTTGTTTTACTGTTTTAGTGTTTTTGAGATCAGATGTTCAGTAATCAGATTGTTTTGGTGGGTAATTTTCTTTATACTCAGCTGTACTACAGTGATGTAAGTTTATTGTTAACACTTTGTTAACCATGGGATTTTCCCATTTTAGTGAGCTATGGTTTATTAAAGGATGAATGTATGACGTTGAAACAACGTTGCCATATCAACATTGATTCACTTTTCAAAATCAACACCAAATCCACCAACTGATTCAACCATAACATCAACGTTGATCAAGTTGTTTTTCTGAGAACTGAAAAAAAGTTACATGCTAGAAGTCATAGTCGCCTCAGGAGACTGCCTGGAAACACCCACCCAAGAAATCTGAACTATCACTGTCAGGCCTTGCTCTATGAGCATGGTACCCAGTTTTCAACCTCACTCACAAGATAACACCTCAAAATGTATACAGGCGTGGGTTTTTCCAAATGTATAAATTGTAAAAAAGTGGTCAAAACTGACGTTATGTGTTATACTCGACCAGTTAGCATGTTCTACTCTGCTAGCATTAATGCTAACTCTGGATTGCTAGCATGCATTCATTCCAAGATAACACCTCAAAACGTATACAGGTGTGAGTTTTTCCAAATAGATAAATTGTTGAAAAAAGGGGTCAAAACTGAAGTTATGTGCTATACTCGACCAGTACTAGCATGTTCTACTCTGCTAGCATTATTAATGCTAACTCTGGATTGCTAGCATTCATTCATTCTAAGATAACACTTTAAAACATATACAGGTGTGAGCTTTTCCAAAAAGATAAATTGTTGAAAAAAGTGGTCAAAAACGAAGTTATGTGCTATACTCGACCAGTACTAGCATTTTCTACTCTGCTAGCGTTAATGCTAACTCTGGATTTCTAGCGTGCATTCATTCCTTCTCCTCAGCAGTCAGTTAGCAGTCCTCGCTAAGTGTAGCTGTTGGACTCCCTGCAGAGCTCTTGTTGTGAGTTGTGTTGAAATGGCTGGCTTTGAACGTTTGAAGGCTGAGTCTCGCGTATCCTTTTGGGAAATGCTAGGTTTCAGTAGGGTGCTGCCAAAGGCACAGCTGAGTCACAAGCAAACACACACTGAAACAGATTTTTAGAGAACGCTTTTCCTCCCCGCCCACGCTCGGCTACTGTACCGGCGCTGGGAGCACCGTGGCATTAAATTAAGCCAGCCAGAGACCACGGCATTAGCTATTGAAATGTTCTTACCGATACATTTCCTGCAAAAACAAACATTTCGTTATGTCAGGATGGCTGGGCCGGTGTCTGTGTGGGTTGTTTTCGCCGTCTTTTGGTGATATCAGTGCCGCCAAAAACATACTGTACGCGGTCTGTTCAGCTGTGGAACGGAAAGGAAAAGTAAAATAAAAAAAATCGCCTCCCTGTTCTCTGCAGCAGCACAGAGTTAGACTACATGCACAGTTAGAGGAGTAACCAACATGAAAACCAGACACAGAGAGCTGTGAGAGTCTATGGGTGAAAAACAAGCAATTGTGAAGCTGAGAGAAGATAAAAAATATGGCCACGAAGAAGAAAAGGGAAAGGAAAGGGCAAGAATGTGACATCGACATATTGAATTGTAATAGAATTTTTATTTTACACTGTTCACACTCTTGTTTTAAAGTAACTCATACATATCTGACGTTCATCTAAACTGTTGTGTAACAGCTCTGTAACTGACGAGTATGCATAAAAGATAATGCAGCGCTTCATGTGAAGTTTCGGTTTCACCCTTACCAGAATCACAGGAGCTTTAAGCTGGACTAATCATGAAGAATTCGCTCGAGCTTGAGCTTTAAAAAGGGGATGTTATTCAGCTACAGACAGATAGGACAGGCTGATAGGACTACGTATTGACAAGAACTTGATAAAAATTGCAAATTTTTACAGATTTATTTCATAATATAGTATCACAATATATTGCGATATATTGAATTGTGTCTAATCTTTGTCACCTATGATGAAAAAGATCAGATTTGTGACACTTTTACACTCTTGTGATCGTGTCCTCAAAACCAGACCTATCAGAGAGGTCCATTTACCGGCAGAAAACTGCACTGGATGCTACAGCTAAAGCCATAAATCTGAGGATCAGGGTTTGGACTTGTGGGAAGACCGAAGCCATTGCTGGCGGTGTGTGTGTGTATGAGAGTGTATGAGTGTGTGAGGAAGTGTGGGGCTACGTGCCCGGAACCTTAATCCAGCACCTTCAGCTCTGAAAGTAAAACGGTATATTTCCTGCTTTATAACTCTCCATGTTCATTAAACATTAACACGTCCGCTTGCTGAACAAACTGCTCAGCAGAGCGAGAGAGCGAGAGAGAGAGAGAGAGAGAGTTAATCTGGGTTTCAGGTGGCAGGAGCCCAGGCCAGGTCCAGATGGAGTCATTCTCCAATAGCAGCAATAACCATAGCTATCTGCTGTCCCTCCATCTGAGCTAATGTTCTATAACGGGGTGGTGTGGAGGTCCGCTCTTTTACGGCCGTGCTGTATATAAACTCAGAGAGACGGCCTTCAGGGAGCGCACTGCAGCCGTAACCCCGAGAACACCATTCCTCACTACCGTTCCAGTGTGTTTTCTGCAAGGAAATGTGTAGAAGGTGTCGGATAGAAAACCCGACACTTTGATTTACTGTATTTGACGCCGTTTGGAAAGGCCTAGTACTGTGTTTTCAGTGTATTAATATTTGATGATGACCTGAGCAAAGAAATAATGTGAAGTTGGTTGAAATAACAGCATTTTATATATAACAAAAATGACCTTTCTCCATTGAAAACCTCTGGAATGCAGTGAAGAAGAAGATGAATGGTCAAAAGTCATCAAATAAAACTGAGCTACTTGAACTTTTGCACCTAGATATGCATAAGATTAACCAAAAGCAGTGTGAAAGACTGGTGGAGGAGAACATGCCAAGAAACAAGAGTGGATCACCATTCTTCACTACCGTTCCAGTGTGTTTTCTGCAAGGAAATGCGTAGAGGGTGTCGGAAAAAGAACCCGAGAGTTTGATTTACTGTATTTGACGCTGTTTGGAAAGGCCTAGTAAAGTTTTTTCAGTTTATTAATATTTGATCATGACATGAGCAAAGAAATAATGTGAAGTGGGTTGAAATAACAGCATTATATATATATATAACAAAAATGACCTTTCTCCATTGAAAACCTCTGGAATGCAGTGAAGAAGAAGATGAATGGTCAAAAGTCATCAAATAAAACTGAGCTACTTGAACTTTTGCACCTAGATATGCATAAAATTAACCAAAAGCAGTGTGAAAGACTGGTGGAGGAGAACATGCCAAGAAACAAGAGTGGATCACCATTCTTCACTATCGTTCAAGTGTCTTTTCTGCAAGGGAATGCGTAGAAGGTGTCGGAAAGAAACCCGACACTGCAGCGTAACCCCGACAACACCATTCCTCACTACTGTTCCAGTGTGTTTTCTGCAAGGAAATACGTAGAAGGTGTCTGAAAAAGAACCCGAGAGTTTGATTTACTGTATTTGACGGCGTTTGGAAAATTTGATCATGACATAAGCAAAGAAATAATGTGAAGTTGCTTGAAATAACAGCATTATATATATATATATATATAACAAAAATGATCTTTCTCCATTGAAAACCTCTGGAATGCAATAAAGTCATCAAATAAAACTGAGCTACTTGAACGTTTGCATCTAGATTGGCATAAGATTAACCAAAAGCAGTGTGAAAGACTAGTGGAGGAGAACATGCCAAGAAACAAGAGTGGATGGATGGATGGATGGATGGATCACCATTCTTCACTACCGTTCCAGTGTGTTTTCTGCAAGGGAATGTGTAGAAGGTGTTGGAAAGAAGACCTGACACTTTGATTTACTGTATTTGATGCCGTTTGGAAAGGCCTGGTACAGTTTTTTTAGTTTATTAATATTTGATCATGACCTGAGCAAAGAAATAATGCAAAGATGCTTAAAATATCAATATATAAAAAAAATCATCAAACAAAGCTGAGCTACTTTAATTTAAGGTCACCCAAAATCAGTGTGAAAGACTGGTGGAGGAGAACATGCCAAGACACATGAAAGCTGTGATTAAAAACCAGGGATGGATGGATGAATAGATCAAGAGTAGAATAGAAACAAGAGTAGATATATAGATAGATAGACAGATAGATAGAAACAAGAGTAGATTAGATAGATAGATAGATAGATAGATAGATAGATAGATAGATAGATAGATAGATAGATAGATATACTGTATATTGTACTTTAATATGGAAAGGGCACAGTTTATTACATTTCCCTTGACTTTAATTTGATTGCAGACAGTATGAGATTGCAGAACTCAATATTTAAGATCTTAAGGTTTTGTCTGGTCATTTGTTACATTTCATTTGTTAAATTACATCCATTTCTGCATTATAGACAATGCAACACATTTCAAACAAAGTTGGGTAGATGTCGCTTTAGAGCTAGTAATGCAGTAAAAATCTTTTTTTTTTTGGAAGAAATGGGCTGTAGCATCAAAGAAAACCAGCAAATAAGGTATTTATAAGCTGGGAAACGTTTAAACTTTAAAATGGGCTGATATGTTGTAAATTATCTTGTAATCTGTGTAAGGTTTGGACACTTTGAGGAACTTAGATGATGGGTTGAGTGTATAGTAAACTCATTATTTGAATCTGTTCTCGAATCTCGAAACATAAAAACAGCTACAAGAAAACTCAGAGATGAGACAGAACTCTCCTCAGACACTGGATTATACTTAAAAAAATGTGTTATGTTGTGAAAATGAGAAGGTGCGATTTTTGTATCATAATGGCTTGCTCTGTCCTGCCTGGAGAGAAATGAGAACAGCACTTTATATGAGGAGCTCTTGCTGCTGTTCCTCACTGTATGAATGTTTTTATCCACGTAGAATAGAAAAAACAACAGCAAACAACAATTATTCCCTTAGAAAACAGAGGAATGGAATTACAGAATCGATCCACAGCTTTGGTCCTGGGTATATAATCATTTATTCAGCACAAGAGATTAAAACTCCCTAAAACAATGGGTGTGAGGTACAAATAATCTTAAAGAGCAGTAACTATAGACCTTTTAAATATTAGTGTAGCTTAAAGGATCATTTTAATCTACACTGAACTAAATGTACTTGATAACTGGAGAAAGAAGGGAATTGGAAATATTAATAACATTGTAATTGGATATTAAACTTGTGTCTAACTTGTGCAGTAGAGCTTTAGAGAAATATCTCTTTTTTATCTTTTAATGTCTATTGTTTACATTCTTCAGCTGTTTTCTGATAATTTAGTTTTTTATTTTTTTGTTTATACCATCCTGCAGTGTGACGAAGTATTGAGATACTTTTCTAGTATCGGTGTACCGTGCAACACTGATAGATAGGTACTTGAGTATAGTGTGAACTAGAGGTCCAGAGTTACAGGTACATATTTCCCCAGACATAGATTAAGCCCAGTCTTGGGCTGAATGGTATAGAGTCAGTGGTGATGTCCTAGGTTATTTCTAGGCTAAAGATTCATCTGGGTCTTAGAAACTGCCCTGTATTCTCTTTATCCGTCTACTTTTCCTCTTCTTCTCCTCTTCTTTCTTTGTTTCCAGACGTCCTTCACATATATCTTCTGCAGGTATAGCATGTTATCTACATTATAGGCCCCTGGTTATTATGTTAAATATACATTATATGTTTCCGCTGAGGGCTTTGTTGAATTATTAAATTTAAAATTCTTTTGAAGAGCCGTCTTCCCCACATCTGAGGCTTAAACGTCAGGAGCTTTCTCGTGGCCTCGCCGGGGTGGGGGTCGTATTGAGCCGAGCGCTGGAATCAGGGTCAGTCCTTCAAAGGCTGAGGGGTTGACAGATACAGATAGACTGTAGTGTATTGAGTGGATGGCTGCTTTTATCATGCTTCCTCCAGAGCAGGGCAGTTTTACCTCATGCAATACTCAAACCTGAACTTCTGCAACCTCACTGACCCTGACCCCTGGACCTGCAATGCTGTGATCCCTTTCCATTGGAAAGAGTATCATCAGTACTGGATATATAACCATTAAATAAGTCAAGCTTCCCATTATATATGAGGACTATGCTTCATAACCAAGCCAGTAATTAATTAATGTTGCTTATATAGACTTCCCAAAATCATCTAAAAAGAGTTTTACCTAAAGGAAAGTGTCTTATTGCAATGCTATACAGACAAGAGGTAAAAGTTACCAGGAATAAAAAATAATAAAAATGGTGTCCTGCAATAATCTGTCCCATACAGCTCTAATATTCGGGAAACTCAAAGACGACACAGAGCTTTCCCCAGACACTGGGGATTTTACTTCTGAAAGAGTTATTATCCTGAAAAGATGAGAGAGTGCGATTTTTGTGTCAAACATGGCTCGTAATAGCGATTGGGTTAAAGTACCGGTGTTAAAAAATGAGTATTGTACCATTTTTAATGACGAAGCAGTGGTTCATCCAGTATACCGTAAGGGAATTCATGCATTATGCAGACTGCCATACGGCTACAGTCACAGTGGAACACTGTGTAGAACAGCATCACCAAAGAAACTTACTGGCAAAGCTCGCTAGCTCAATAAGCTAACACACTGGAGAGATGGTAGCTCAGCTCTATGGAGTCAAACACTCCATCCACTCCAGCCTGGAGAAACATGAGAACAGCACTTTATTTGAGGAGCTCCTGCTGCTGTTCCTCACTGTATGAGTGTTTTTATCCAAGAAAAATAGAAAAACAACAGCAATTATTCTCTCAGAAAAGTGAGGAATGGATTTACACAATCGATCCACAGATCAGAGAAAAGTTCCTCTCGTCTACTAGATAGAAGGTAAAAGTTACCCGGAACGATAAATGATTAAAAGTTTAGACTGATAACTGATATACTGTATATTGGTTATATTTATTGAACTACACATACAGAAGTAATGAGTAAAGCATGTGTAACACTGCAAAATACCAGATGTCTCGGCATGAAGTTGTAGAGGTTCCTCATGGTGTCCTGCAATAATCTATCCCATACAGCTCCAATATTGGGGAAACTCAAAGACGACACAGAGCTCTCCTCAGACACTGGATTTTACTTCAGAAAGAGTTATTAGCCTGAAAAGATAAGAGAGTGCGATTTTGTGTCAAACGTGGCTCCTAATGGCGATTGGGTTAAAGTACCGGTGTTAAAAAATGAGTATTGTACCATTTTTAATGACGAAGCAGTGGTTCATCCAGTATACCGTAAGGGAATTCATGCATTATGCAGACTGCCATACGGCTACAGGCACTGTGGAACACTGTGTAGAACAGCATCACCAAAGAAACTTACTGGCAAAGCTCGCTAGCTCAATAAGCTAACACACTGGAGAGATGGTAACTCAGCTCTGTGGAGTCACACTTCATCCTGCCTGGAGAAACATGAGAACAGCACTTTATTTGAGGAGCTCCTGCTGCTGTTCCTCCCTGTATGAGTGTTTCTATCCCAGAAAAATAGAAAAACAACAGCAAACAGCAATTATTCTGTCAAAAAAGGGAGGAGAAAAAGTTCCTCTCGTCTACTAGATAGAAGCTAAAAGTTACCCGGAACGATAAATGATTAAAAGTTTAGACTGATATGACTGATATACTGTTATATACTAATATAATCCCTCCCATACAGCTCCAATATTCTCACAAAGTTCCTGCTAATTGGTTGGAAGTGTTGATAGGGTGTCCAATAGCATCACACACATTTTCAGGGATTAGGGAATAATCCTGAGAGCACTTCCCAAAATTACCTTTACTCATCTTTCTTAAATGTTAAGAAACTTGGCCTCTCAGCTTCTCACCAGTAAGTGGAAATAACAAAGCACAAAGAACATTGAACCAGTGGCTAAACTACCAATAAAATAAACCATGCTCAAAATTAGTGTTTGGTTAAAAAAAAAATATATATATATATATATAACCCAGCAGTTTCAAACATCAGAGGAGTCAAGTAATGAACTACAAATACGTTGTTACCTTACTTAAGTAGAAATGTTGGTCATCTCTACTTTACTGGAGTAATTATTTATTATAGCCCTGTTACTCCTGTTTAATTTCAGCTGGTTTTCATTCCGGCTTCTCATCGTTCAATAAAACCCCAATCCAGATAAATCTCTCCATCCAGATAGAGTGAATCTGATTGTGATTGGATGTAGAGAGGTATATACATTTACCATTCCGACTCCCTATTGGTTTATACTGTGATTCATCACACCTGCACACGATTATCCGTGCAGAGACTCAAGAGAACTCCAGACAAACTCCAGTCCAACTAAGCTTCTTTAATATATTTATCATTTACAATCAGCATATATGCAGCTGAAACACTGTAGGGAACAGCCTAGTGCAAAATCCCAAATTATATTATCAACATTAATATTTTAATAATAGAACATTATAGTCATTATAGCTTTTAGAAAAAAATGTCTGTTTTGTTCTTAATGATATTTGTTCCCTTTTATTACATTAATTTTACTTTTGTACCTTAGTTTTCAAACCAGTACTTTTACACGGATATTACACTGCAGTCCGCTGGAACAAACTTTCAGAAGCTGTGAAATGTGAAATATTCTGCTCAAACTGTAATCTCTTTTAAGAAAAAAGCTGAAAACACATCTGTTTATCTGCACTTTCCACACTGTTTAACTTGCTCTTTTTTTGCACATAGCTCGTACCTTATTCTTTGTATTGTTTTTGTATTTAGTTTCTCATTACTTGTATATTCTTTTAATTATGTCTTGTAATTTTCATTTAACATTGTTCTGTATCATGTCTTAAATTCTGATTTTATTAATTTTATTCTGTTATAAAGGTACATTTTTTCCCCTTTAAATTAGAATTTCTTATAACTTTCTTTTAAAGCTCACCTTCCGTCGTTTTTTCTTTCATTTTAAAATGTCTAGTTGTGGTCTCTAGTATGAATGAATGACATGTGAGCCGTTTTTGTAAAAAAAAAGTGCTCAGGTGTCTCTGTATAGCTCTTTTTTAATGGACTGTTTTAGGGGTGTGTCCAAAATGACCGGATTCCAGCTTTGCTCATGAATATTCATACATGCAAACAGCATGCAAATATCTCTCCTCTGATTGGCTAGGAGCACTGCGACGCCCCTCCGCCGCTCTGCCGCTCACTGCCTCCCACCTCCTAACTGATGAGCGGTGATGTTGCGTCGCTTCAGCTCCGCCTCTGGGAGTTTCTCGAGCCAAGGTGGGCTGGTCTGTGAGTTTCTGCCTACGTAGGCAGAAAGATAATTCAAAATTCACCCGTTTTTCGGAGGGGGGGAGGGGGGATTTCTTTGCTTAGCTCCTGCAGACAATGGGGGCTGCAAAACAGTTTAATGTGCAGGTGTACACATTCAACTCGGAGAGACCTACTGTATTCCACAAAAAAACAAGAAAAATCGGATTTTCGCGGAAGGTGAGCTTTAAACTAGTTCTGCATTGAGTCATAACTCTTTTTGTAAAGCATTTTGAATCTCTCTTTAAAGAAAAAGCTGAAAACATGTCTGTTTATCTGCACTTTCCACACTGTTTAACTTTCTCTTTTTTTTTGCACATAGCTCGTACCTTATTCCTTGTATTGTTTTTGTACTTAGTTACAGAATACTTGTATATTCTTTTAATGATGTCTTGTATTTTTTATTTAAAAACATTGTTCTGTATCATGTCTTAAATTTATTTCTTAAATTCCAATTGTATTCATTTTATTTCTGTTATAAAGGTACATTTTTTCCCCTTTAAATTATAATTTCTTATAACTTTCCTTGAAACTTGTTCTGCATTAAGTCTTTCTGTAAAGCATTCTGAATCTCTCTTTAGAGAAAAAGCTGAAAACATGTCTGTTTACTTGCTTTTTCCACACTGTTTAACTTTACTTAGTCTTCTATCTTTCTGTAAAGCATTTTGAATTGCCTTGTGTATGAAAGGTCCTATACAGATAAACTTGCCTTGCTTTTACTAGAGTAAAAAGCTTGAGTTGAGAAGTTGAGAAGCATTTTAAACCCTAGTAGAGTTTCTTCTACCTACAGAGAAATTAATGCAGTTTCTTTTTCTCAAAGAGGTAGGAATGTAGATTCAATATTTTTGTGCAGTTTAATTACACATGCAGATGATTTATGATAGAGGTGAAGACTTTTCTGATGGATGGCCCAATCCCCAGACGCTATGGCCCAATGTGATTGGGCAACTGCCCTTTTGCCATCCTTGGCTGATATTGCCCTTCCGAGGGAGGGGAAAAATAATATAGGCAAATATGATTTCATATTTCAACAAGATTTTCTTTATAATTCGTAGTTTTGATTGAAGTTTCGTAAAACAAAGTTTTCAGAGTCAATCATTCAGATTCAGACACCTCGAGAAGGGAGGGGCGCGGGCGTAGCGGGGGACACGCAGCACGCTTCACTAGAAAAAGAAAAAAAAAAAGCGCAGCACACGACCGGGCGGCGCTTCAGCCGACTAGCAGAGACCCGAGAGTAGTTTGAAGATGCCGTGGGAGTAGAGCGACTGCCCTGAAGGTGAGCTTGAAATGTATTGTTAGAAATATGCTTTATTTTTTTTATATAATCAATAAATGTGCTATAATTAATACTAATCAAGCTAATGAAGTATAATCAACTGCATTACCATAGTCCTAATACTAATCAAGTTAATGAAGTAAAACTAAATGCATTATGAATAAGAGTGTGATAATATAGTAGGCAACAGAGTTTGACATAAAGCTTGCCCCACTGACCTAGAGGCCAGCTAAAAGAAAGGTGTTAACATGTTACCGGCAGAGCGGAGGAAGGCAGCTGAGCCAGTTCTCTAAAATACCTCTCTGACTTAACTATCAGTTACTTGCCAGATCTGGCCGTTAGCGTTTAGGCCCCAAAACCCTTGTGAGGCAAAAGAGGATTGAGTCCTACTGTATGCGTAGGAAGATTTTGACAGACAAACGTCTGATCAAGACCAGTCAGAACCAGTTTTTGGGAAACTGACCTGGATGCCTTCCTCTGTGACCTTGAGGTGTGGTTTGTCTATAAATGCTTGTGTCTGTGAAATACTCTTCGGACTATTTCTTTTGAACTCCTTGTGAGTGGAAGTGGTCCCCAGAGATCTCTGTACAAATAAATTGTGAGGTGCACCTCCTGGTATCCAGTCTTAGTCATTACCTTTTCCCATTGCAAACGAACGCGTGAGTGACGCCGAGAAAGAGCAGCCGAGGGCGTACTCAACAGTAGCCTTCACAGTATTACAAGACGTGATCACAATCAACTTCTCTAAAATCCGATGTTGTCGAGTTCAGGACGTTTAGTGATCCTAAATAATCTGACAGCACCTACTGTGCCACGTTTAGGTAGTAGCAAAAAAACCCCAACAGCCAGCTAGCTTGCAGTTAACGTTTTACATGGCTCAGGTTGTTTTATGGGAGGCTAACCAAACTA
The DNA here is from genome assembly GCF_023375975.1 of Astyanax mexicanus. NCBI lineage: Eukaryota > Metazoa > Chordata > Actinopteri > Characiformes > Acestrorhamphidae > Astyanax > Astyanax mexicanus. The sequence continues at coordinate 75,660,599 of NC_064409.1, forward strand.
AGTTACATGCAGCAAGATGAATGAAGGACATAAGATAAGAGAAGATAAGATAATCCTTTATTAATCCCACAATGGGGAAATTTACCATGTTACAGCAGTGCAGAGTAAAGGACAGAGAAACAGGTCAGGAAAAGGTATAAACAAATAATGATAAATCTATATATACAAAAAACTATTGCAGGAAAATAAAGATACTTAAAAAATTATATATAGTAAGAAAAAAAAAATATATATATACATCTAGTGCATAGAGATATGATTATGGTAGGGTGGACTAGTATTATTGCACAAGAGTAACAGTGAATAAATATCAAATAAATAGTAGATAAAAAAAGTGAGAAAACAATGAGAAAAACAATGTGGGGGTGCCCTTTCTTCAGGTTGGAGCAACTGCCCTTCAAGATTCCTGTGCACGTCCCTGCCTTCTCTCAATTCATCTGGGCTTAAAAAAAGTTTAGACAGAAAACTTTAGCGGCGCTCCTCTTTGAGGTGATGTACCAGTTCGATATGTGCATCTGAAAGCTGCTGTTTTGTGCGTTATGAAAAGATAAGGACTCTCCGTGTTTGAGTTCGGTTAATTTCCTCACAGAAATAAGAAGAGCCTCCCTCTCAGACTGTTCACAGAGCGAAAAGCTCATATTTCCACCCAGCGCTGCTATTTGTTCTCTCCTTCCCACACCTCTCTCTCTGAGACACGCTCCTCTCCTCCTGCACTGAACTCAAAAATCCATCCCGGCTCCGCGGGGGATCGGCCGGCCCACGGCATCCACAAAACGCTGCTTTTAATTGCATTCATGACTAATGCTCACAGCCTCGTTCCGTGTCACCCGGGGGTCAGACGAGAACCGTTTTAAAAGGCATGTATGCTGGATTGGATCAAAAAAAAAAAAGTTCTGCCTGCATCTAATAGCTCTGAATCCAATTAAGTGGGTAGAGCACACTTCCAAGGAACAACAGAGGGTATTAAAACCGTTCATTATTATACAGTATTTAAAACTTCTGCATAGTGTTAGGATTCTGGTGAAGGTTCTCAACCACCTGATATACAGGTGGCTTACCATGGCTTAGAGGTATTAGAGATAAACTAGGGTTATTTAACCCATTTGTGATAAATGAAAATGCTGGTGTCTCTCAGTGTTCCTATTCATATCCAACATTTCCAATAATTCAGTACAGTAGTCTCATCATCTGCTTCTTTCCATTTCTATATGGTGGATTTGTGTGTCCATTATCTGTCTCTATGGCGTCACATCAATGTCAAAAGTCGTAGGCACAAAAATATCAGGTGACAAAAAATTTACCAGCGTGTTTTAACATTTTGCGTGTGTAAATGAACTTCTCGTGAGCACAAAAATGTTGCACTCGAGCTTCATTTTTCTCCTCTTGGGTGATTTTTTTTTCCCTCACGCGCTGTGTGAATTGCCTGCTGCAGCAGTTTGTGCTCGACTAAGTTTTTTGCACTTGAGTTTTGAAAAGGGGTTGGTTTTGACAGTTTGGGGGCGGGGCCAGGATCGCCTCCCCCCAGCGAACGCTATTGTCTGATATGTCCAGGGTTTGTGATGGACCGCCTACCTCCACGAGCCGCAAGAGGGCGGGGAAAGGAGGACAGAAGGAGAGTTAGCTCACTGGCTATGCTAACATACAAACAGCCCGCTCTCCTGCTCTATCTACCCGGGTTTTGTGCCTGGAGCGACCCCCTCTGTCTGCCTGAATGGACTCTAACTGTTGACTGTTGTCTAGGTTAATTTCAATCAGTAGCGCACCTGTGTTTTCCCCCAGCAAAATAGAAACACATCGAATATGTACCTGAACACACCTCACTTTCAGATCACCACACCAAACCATCAGTGTAGATTTTTTCCTGAACTCTGACGCTATTTTTTTAACAGGCGTGAAAATAGACTGTTGATGAGCATCTCAACGCACCTTATGCAGGGTGTACAAAAGAGCCCATAGTGTGTATGTGTGTGTGTTGGGGAAGCAATTAGTCAAGTCAAGTCAAGTCAAGTAGTTTTATTGTCAATACTGCATATGTACAGGACATACAGAGAATTGAAATTACGTTACCCTCCTTCCCAATTTTACAGCAAGTACAGATAATAGATATAATAAAGGAGAATGGGAGACACTAGGTGTACAATACAGCAGGGACACAAATAGACATACATGAGACAAAAACAAGGTGCAGTGGTGTGGGGGAGGAATAGATATATAAATATAAGTAAATAAGTAAAAATAGATATATAATTATAATATAAAAGAGTGGGAGACACTATATGTTCAATACAGCAAGACACAATAAACGTACGTAAGACAATAGTGCAATATTGATGGTGATTGAGATGGAATGACAGTAAAAATAGTAAATAACAGCAGTGCAAATACGGTATATGGTATATAGCTTAAGGCTGGTAAAGTGAATGGGTGCGTAAGTCCCCAGTAGTATACCAGTAGTGCAGGTGTTGTGTAGTGCAAGTCCGTTTGGAAGGGACCAGTACTTTGTGCATTGTAGTGCAGAGTTTCAGTACTGTATTAGTGGGGGGGTCAGGATGCTGAGTGAGTGTGTGCTAGGGGCAGGATTGGGATGGGGGGTAGAGCAGGAAGAGAGTTCAGCATCCTCACAGCCTGATGGATGGGGCTGTCTCGCAGTCTGCTGGTCCTCGCCCCGAGACTCCGCAGTCTCCTCCCTGATGGCAGCAGGCTGAAGAAGCTGTGTAGTGGGTGAGAGGGATCTCCTGCCAGACGGAGGGCTTTCCGTGTGAGGCGGGAGCTGTACAAGTCCTGAAGGGAGGGGAGAGAGGTGCCAACAATCTTTTCAGCTGCTCTCACGATGCGCTGGAGGGTCCTGCGGCAGGATGCTGTGCAGGCCCCGTACCACACGGTGAAACAGCTGGTCAGTATGCTCTCGATGGCCCCTCTGTAGAAGGTGGTCATGATGGGGGTGGGGGCTCCAGCTCTTCTCAGCTTGCGGAGAAAGTAGAGACGCTGGTTTGCCTTCCTGGCCAGTGACGCTGAGTTGGTGCTCCAGGAGAGGTCCTCTGTGACGTGCACACCCAGGAACTTGGTGCTGCTCACCCTCTCCACAGCAGTTCCGTTGATGAACAGAGGGGTGTGCAGTGTGTGAGTTCTCCTGAAGTCCACAACAATCTCCTTGGTCTTCTCTGTGTTCAGAGAGAGATTATTGTGTTTGCACCAGGAGGCCAGGCGGCTCACCTCGCTCCTGTAGTGTGACTCATCGTTGTTGCTGATGAGACCCACCACCGATGTGTCATCCGCAAGCTTAAATGGGTGTTATCCGTCTGTTTAATTACATTACATTACATTTGGCAGACGCTTTTGTCCAAAGCGACTTACAATAGTCAAGTACAATGTAAAATAAGTTTAAAGGAAAAACATCTTTGGATAGGGATAAAAGGAGGACAAAGGGGAATAATAGGATAGAGAAGTGAAGGAGAGGAAGAAGGAAAGGAGGTTAGAAGTAGTTAGTGTGTTAGAGGTGTTAAGAGAGTAAGTGCTCTTTGAAGAGCTCTGTCTTCAGGAGTTTCTTAAAGGAAGCGAGAGATTCTCCTGATCTGGTAGTGGAGGGTAGTTTGTTCCACCATTGGGGAACTCTGTATGAGAACAGTCTGGATTGCTTTGTGTGAATGTTTGGCAAAGCGAGGCGACGTTCATTGGAGGAGCGCAGCGGCCGGGAGGTAGCGTAAGCCTTCAGGAGCGAGTGCAGGTAGGAAGGAGCCTGTTCTGACATCACCTTGTAGGCGATTTGTAAGAGTTTTGAATTTGATGCGAGCATCAACTGGTAGCCAATGGAGCTCAATGAGCAGCGGGGTGACATGTGCCCGTTTTGGCTGGTTGAAGACCAGACGTGCTGCTGCGTTCTGGATCATCTGGAGTGGTTTTACTACACAGGCCGGGAGGCCAGTTAGCAGGGCATTGCAGTAGTCGAGGCGTGAGATGACGACCGCTTGCACCAGGAGTTGGGTGGCCTGTTGCGTCAAGAACGGTCTAATTTTTCGGATGTTATAGAGCGCAAAGCGGCAGGACCGAGCAACTGAGGCCACATGGTGCGTGAAGGAGAGTTGGTCATCAACCATAACACCCAGGTTCCTAGCAACCTTTGTCGGTGAGAGAGAGAGAGAGTCGATAGTTGCGGCGGTGGAGTGATTTGTGGATCAGGTTGTGTTTCTTTAGCCAAGGTTGCCGCCTCATTCACAGCAGCTGGAATCCGGATTCTGAGAAAGGATATGTTCGATCAGCCACAGAGCCATCACACACACACACACACACACACACACACACTCTCCCAGCACTGATTAGCTTCCCTACTCAAGTCCACCTGATTTGGGCTGCATGATACACCCTCCTTATCTCTAAGGCAGTCCTTCAAAGCCACTGAAAAGTGTTTAACTCCAGCCCCGGCGTCAGGATCTGTTTAAACAGCGCAGAATGAACACACACGTACAAACACTTCGCCCACCCTGATCCGCTGATGTATAGCCAGCGCGATGCCTACCGGCTCACTCATACATGCCCAGGTGCGCCTCCGCCGTCTGAACAGCTCTCACCTTCCAGATGGCTTTTAGAGTGCACTTTAGGTGTCTGTTCTTCAGAACATCAGGCGGGATCTGACTCATCCCCTCCGCTCAGGTGACATTTTTAATCTTCTTTGAGAAGATACCACCGCGTGACAATATTCCTGAACCCCTTACAGAAACCTTAAAATCATACAGAACTGAAGAGGATCGCAGTATCTTGTCATCAAGAGCCTCATCATTAAGATAGCATCTTCACTGATAATAGATGATGATTAAATACAGTATACAGTATCATATAGCAGATGAACACAGTGATATCTGAGAGGTGAAATGACGTTTATAGGACTTAACGCAGGGATCACCAACCTTTTTGAACCTGAGAGTTACTTCTTGTGTACCAATTAATGCGAAGGGCTTTTTGATTAACTTTTTTTTTTCTTAATTTACCTTTAATTATATGTTATTGTTAAAAATGAATGATATTCATCTATGGGAAGACACTGATATCAATATGCAACACTATTTTTTATAAATCTCTGCAAATATTTTAATTATATTATATTATCTAATCTAATATGGAACATTTAAAAAAGTTTTTTTTATATTGTCATTTTCAAATTTATACCAATGCAAATGTGATTTTAAAAAGAAAAGCAACAAAAAAGCTATTTTTAGAACAGGCCTGTGGGCTATTCATAAGCAGTGTTGGGCAAGTTACTTTGAAAAAGTAATTAGTTACTAACTAGTAGTAACTTGTTACTTCTCCAAAAAAAGTAACTGAGTTACTAACTCCATTATAAAAGTAACTAGTTACCAGTAAAAGTAACTATTACGTTACTTTTGTTAGTCTTAAAATGTCATAAATTAAAATAAAAAATCTGGGTAATTAAGATTAGTGGAGAGCTGGCTAACAAACTAATATTAGCAGCAAGCTAACTAAAGTTACCGGGGCAGAGAACTAAGGCTTATAAACTTTTTTTTTTGGTTTGTTTTTAGTCTATTCTGTTCAAAAACAGGTCTCATTTAGTGTTTTGACAAATAGTTTTTGGCTAAGTTAAAGCTAGCTAATGCTACGTTGGCTGTTTCTTGAGTGCACTTTCCCGCACCTTTTGTTTATCTTGTGAGAAGTCTTCCACCTCACGTCAGCTAGCTAACCATGGCTTGTGATCATCCATCTTCCTCTTGATTATATTCCAGAGGATTTAAATTTGGTAAAATGAAAGAAATTCATCATTTTTAAGTGTTCTCTTATTTTTTTCACCATTGTATTTCATGTTTAGCCCTTCTTGATGCATTATCTCTTTGTTAATGTTCGTATATGGATGTAATATGGACACGCGTGCCGCTAAAACCCGTTCTTTAAGGCGACTCCTGCTGCCGCTTTAAGGAAACTCTCGCCGAGTTCCAGCTCTCGGCTCCCAGATGGCTTTTAAAGTGCACTCCAGACGTTTTTAACACATCGGGCAGCATCTGATTCAGCAGCCCTCCGACCAACTGCCCTTTTTAATCTTCTTTAAGGAGAAGCTGCCATAACAATAGTCCGGGGCCTAATAGAAACGTTAAGGTCGTCCAGGCTTGAAGAGGGTGACAGGGCCATTGGTAGTCATGTCATGCTCGCGTGCTTTAAACCAATTTCTTGGCCTCTGAAGCTTTAAGGCAGTCTGAGTAATTTGAGAGCGGGGAAAAGAGGGAGCGGGAGGGATGGGTGGAGCGACGGGTCGGCCCAAATCAAAGTGTTTATCCTGCTTTTACAATTAGATCCTGCTGGCAGCGGACAGGATTAATCGAATGGCCAGATGTCGTTTTTCTGCAGACGGGCCACTCCAAGGATGTGTGCAGCATACAGCTGTGTGTATAAGTGTGTAAGTGTGTGTGGCGGTAGGCTGGATTGAGTCTGGACTGAGATCTGTGGTCAGCGTTTGTGTTCATGATTGATCTCTTCGTCACGTTTCAGTTCAGGACTGGAGTAGATTAGATCCAGTGTAACGGTTTGCTGTGAGAAGGTTCTAAAAAGAATATTTGAGAAGATGCTGCCGTTACAATATTCCTGAACCCTTTACAGAAACGTTAAAATCATCCAGGACTGAAGAGGGTCGCAGTATCTTGTCATTTAGAGCCTCTTCACTAACATATATTTAGAATGGAGTTCCCTTTAGATTGTAAGATGTTGTATTTAGGCTATATTCACCCTGACATAGCACCATCTCTTTTTCAATGCATTTCTATATTTATATAATGACTATTAACATTGTAGATTCTCACTGAAGGCATCAAAACTATGAATGAACATGTGGAGTTTTATGTACTTAACAAAAAAAAAGGTGAAATAACTGAAAAAAACATGTTTTATATTCTAGTTTCTTCTAAATAGCCCCCCTTTGCTCTGATTACTGCTTTGCACACTCTTGGCATCATTCTCTCAATGAGCTTCAAGAGGTGGCCACCTGAAATGAAAGGTTTTTCAACAGTCTTGAAGGAAGGAGTTCCCAGAGGTGTTTATTAGCACTTGTTGCCCCTTTGCCTTCTTCACTTTGTTGTCCAGCTCACCCCAAATCATCTGGATTGGTCAAATAGCCCTTACACAGCCTGGAGGTGTGATTGGGGTCGTTGTCCTGTTGAAAAATAAATGATCATCCAACTGAACGCAAACCGGAGGGGATGGCATGTTGCTGAAGGATGCTGTCGTAGCCATGCTGGTTCAGTGTGTCTTTAATTTTGAATAAATCCCCAACAGGGTCACCAGCAAAATACCCCCGCACCATCACAGACCTTCCTCCACCATGCTTCACAGTGGGAACCAGGCATGTGGAATCCATCCGTTTAACTTTTTTCTGCGTCTCACAAAGACACGGCAGTTGGAACCAAAGATCTCAAATTTGGACTCATCAGACCAAAGCACAGATTTACACTGGTCTAATGTTCATTCCTTGTGTTTCTTGGCCCAAACAAATCTCTTCTGCTTGTTGCCTTTCCTAAGCAGTGGATTCCTAACAGCTATTTGATCATGAAGGCCTGATTTGCGCCTTAGTCTCCTCTTAACAGTTGTTCTAGAGATGTGTCTGCTGCTAGAACTCTGTGTGGCATTCAACTGCTCTCTGATCTGAGCTGCTGTTAACTTGCGGTTTCTGAGGCTGGTGACTCGGATGTACTTATCCTGAGAAGCAGCAGAGGTGACTCTTGGTCTTCCTTTCCTGGGTTGGTCTTCCTTTCCTGGGTTGGTCTTCATGTGTGCCAGTTTCGCTGTAGCGCTTGATGGTTTTTGTGACTCCACTTGGGGACACATTTAAAGTTTTTGCAATTTTCTGGACTGACTGACCTTCATTTCTTAAAGTAATGGTGGCCACTCGTTTTTCTTTAGTTAGCTGATTGGTTCTTGCCATAATATGAATTTTAACAGTTGTCCAATAAGGCTGTCGGGTGTGTAATAACCAGACTTCTGCGCAACACAACTGATGGTCCCAACCCCCATTGATAAAACAAGGAATTCCACTAATTAACCCTGATAAGGCATACCTGAAAACCATTTCAGGTGGCCACATCTTGAAGCTCATTGAGAAAATGATGCCAAGAGTGAGCAAAGCAGTAATCAGAGCAAAGGGGGGCTATTTTGAAGAAACTAGAATATAAAACATGTTTTTTTTAGTTATTTCACCTTTTTTTGTTAAGTACATAAAACTCCACATGTGTTCATTCATAGTTTTGATGCTTCAGTGAGAATCTACAATGTAAATAGTCATGAAAATAAAGAAAACGCTTTAAAAAAGAGAAGGTGTGTCCAAACTTTTGGCCTGTACTGTAAATATAAAAATTTAAATATAATATATACAAATATATAAAATATATATAAAAATTTATATATATATAAAAATTTATAAGATGACTTGTTAGAAATATACATAGAAGTGGGTTTACATGGGTCTAAAGAGTTAAAATTGGATTTTATTATAATTGGATATTATAATCAGTGCCCAGTCTACTTTTATATATCAGTTATTTGTGGTTGTTCTCTCCTGTGCTTTATTACTATATTTAATTATTTTAATGCCAGTCTCATTTCTTTGTTTAATCTTCTCATTAGGGATATAAGTGAATAATAGATTTTTGGACGTGAACAGATAGTACGTTCTGAAAGTTTGGGTCCCTCTGGTATGAACTTGTGTTTATGTGAGTTTTTAAGAGAGTACAAGATGAACAGATCTCCTCATGGAGTAAATCTTATGCAAGATTCGTGTATTTTTGGCTTTATATCCTTTCAGATTGTAAAAATGAAGTGGAACCTGTGTCCAATACAATGGACATCCTGTATTTTTAGCTTTTTAATGTTTTTTAATGTTTTGTTGCACAGAGCACTAATTAAAACCTGTTGTCCATCAGAAGAAACAATAAGCCAGCCAGTGAACAAGTTTACAGCTAGACTTTTTTATAATGTTTATTTTACTGTTTAGAGATGTTTTGTGAAATAAGGTCAATGCCAGATATAAAATAAAAAGAGGAATGTGAAGTACTCACATTTAAACATGAGAAATACTAGTGCATCTGAAAAAATATATTTTCATTGAAAAGTTACTTCATTTCAGCAATTTAATTCAAATTCAGTTTCATATTTTGAACTGAATTACTAAATAAAGTAACTTTTCAATTATATTGTAGGTTTTTTTAGATACACTAGTAGAATCTCATGTCCATCTGCATTGAAGTATTGAAGACTTACTGTACACTAATTGTATTGCTTCATTTAAAAATAAGGCTTTTTTCTTTTACTGTATTTTCTTAAATAAGGCTTAATCTTACAAAATTATGAAGATGTAGATGTAAAGTAATTTGCTGGTCAAACAAATAACAGTACTCATGATAGAATGTCTCAACTAATAATTAATGGGCACTAAGAAATTATTAATAATTACAACAGTTTTTTTTAACAGATGCCTTAATTCAGTATTATTTACAACATTTTTGGGTATTAAAAATACTTAAATAATAAAATTACTCTTAATTACTGTTGTAAGCACTGTAATTTACTGTTATTGTTAAATGTTACATAATTCCATGTGTTCCTTCATAGTTTTTTGTCTTTAATATTAATTTACAATAAAGGAAATGATAAAACAAACAAACAAAAAAAAATAACAAAGGGGGTGTCCAAACTTTTGACTGTAGCACTTATAATAGTGTCTAAACTAATTATTAATTGACACTAATTATTAATTTTCTCACCTTTTTCTTTGTTTCTTTTTCTTTACTTTTTCCTTTTTGTCTCCCATTTAACTTCCTATTTTACTATTTTACTATTCTGTGTTAATTATTTGTTTCATTGTTTTTCTTTCTTTGCTTCTTTCCTCAGTTTTAAATTTTTTCTTTCTTTCTTTCTTTCTTTCTTTCTTTCTTTCTTTACATGGGTCTAAAGAGTTAAAATTGGATTTTATTATAATTGGATATTATAATCAGTGCCCAGTCTACTTTTATATATCAGTTATTTGTGGTTGTTCTCTCCTGTGCTTTATTACTATATTTAATTATTTTAATTCCAGTCTCGGTTCTTTGTTTAATCTTCTCATTAGGGATATAAGTGAATAATAATAGATTTTTGGACGTGAACAGATAGTACGTTCTGAAAGTTTGGGTCCCTCTGGTTTAAACTTGTGTTTATGTGAGTTGTTAAAAGAGTACAAGATGAACAGATCTCCTCAAAGCATAATGTTGAAAATAAAACACTATTTTCAGCATCTTAAACGAGATTAGCGTATTTTATTAGCGTATGGCTTTATATTTTTTCAGACTGATAAAGATGTGCAGTGCTATTTTAAAATTAAGACATCTGAAGAGATTTGAGTCCCCAGAAAACTTTTACCAAACTCCAGACCTTTATTAGAATGATGAAGACGTAGAAAAGCCATTTACTGATCAAACGTCACACTTTTATTTACATTATTACAGTTATTACATTAATTAACAGCACTTAATAGAATATCTCAACTGATTCTTAATTGACTCTGGTTAAGACATTTATTTCTTTTCTCTTTTCTCACCTTTTTTTCTTACTTCACTTTTTCTTTCTTTCTTTCCTCACTTTTTCTTTGTTTCATTGTTTTTATTTCTTTGCTATTTTCCTCACTTCTTTTCTTCCCTCTTTCTTTCTTTCTTTCTTTCTTTCTTTCTTTCTTTCTTTCTCACTTTTTTCTTTCATTTTCATTGTGGTTTTTTCTTTAATTCTTTCTTTCTTACTCTTTTCTCACTTTTTCCTTCTTTTTTATTCTTTCTTTCATTCTTTCTTTCTTCACATTTTTTCTTTCTTTTCTTTTTTCCTCACTTTTTTGTTTTTCTTCTCTATATTTTACTTTTCTTTCTTTCTGTCTTTGCTAACTTTTTTCTTCTTTTTCTTTATTTGCATGTTTTTGTTTCTTTCTTTCCTCATTTTTGTCTTTATCCACTTCTTTCTTTCTTTTTTCTTTGTTCTTTCTTTCTTTTTCTTATTTTTCCTCATTTTCCTTCTTTTTCTTTGTTTGATTGTTTCTTTCTTTCTTACTTTCTTTCCTTGCTTTTTTCTTTTTTATATTTCTTTACTTTTCCTTTCTTTTTTCTCACTCTTTTGTTTTTCTTTCCTCACATTTACTTTTCTTTATTTCTGTCTTTGCTCACTTTTTTCTTCTTTTTCTTTGTTTTTAGTGTTTGTTTGTTTCCTTCTTTCTTTCTTTCTTTACACCACCCACACAAACCTGATTCTTGCCAGTTAACATAAACATGTGGGTGTTTCCTGAATGTCTGTGATTTATATAAATGTATATATAGTAGTTATTAGTATATACCATACATGTATATGTGTGTGGGTGTTTCTGTACATGTCTGTTATTTTTTATAAATGTATATATAGTGTATATAAATGTGTATATATATATTAGTATTTATATAAGTATATAATGATACATGTATATAAGTGTGTGTGTCTGTCTGTGTGGTTTGGGGGGTGGGGGGCTGCAGGCTGGTATCACTGCTCTGTCAGTGGGCCGCTGTGGGTAAAATGACACAGTCCAATCTGAAGACTCCACAGTCTGCTCCCGCATGCCAATTAGCCCTGTGTGCCGTCCTTTCCCCTCGCCGTCTCCTGGCGGAGGCGCGCTGAGCCCCCCGGTACGCGGCCGTATCAACAATTTAAAGGCCTGCTTTGAAGGTGTACATACTCTTCCATCAATAATACAATGAGAATCCATCATTAATTAGCTGGCTAATTTCCTGGCTGAGCTGCAGACTCTGCTTTGTGATCCGTGTGCAGGGGGATATTAAACATGCATCAGGACCCCAGACTAGCAACCTAATAATACATATGCTGCATTAGCATATTAATATTCGCAAAGTTCCTCCTCCTCCTCCTCCGCTCATCTTCGGGTGCGGCTGGGTGTCATCCTCTCGCGTCACTCGCTGTCTGTGAACACGGTTACAGAGGTGAGAGCGCCGGCAAACGTAGCATTATTATTATAAGAGATGCAGAAATACCCAAACTGATATTCGGTATTTACCTGATACCATACTCAATTACTCATACTCAATTACTCATACCCAATTACTCATACTCATACTTATCATACATAATCAAGATTCTGATACCAACACTTCATCACTCCAGCCCAAATTACATATATATTCACAGCAGATTCACAGATCCACAGCACAGGAGCGACAAACAAGAGAATGCAAGAGAGAGAGAGAGCACAAGAGTGAAAATAAGAGAGGGAGATAGAATGAGAGTGAGAATGAGAGTGAGATTGAGAGAGAGTGAATGAGAGAGAGAATGAGAGTGAGAATGAGAGATAGAGCGTGAGAGAGAATGAGAGTGAGAATGAGAGAGAGATAGAGTGAGAATGAGAGTGAGAATGAGAGAGAGAATGAGAGAGAGAGAGAATGAGAGAGAAAATGAGAGAGAGAATGAGAGATAGAGCGTGAGAGAGAATGAGAGTGAGAATGAGAGTGAGAATGAGAGAGAGATAGAGTGAGAATGAGAGAGATAGAATGAGAGTGAGAATGAGAGAGAGTGAGAGAGAGCTAGAGATAGAATAAGACAGAGAGAATGATGCAGAGAGAAGAAAAGAAAAAGAGAATGAGAATGGGAAAGAATGAGAGACAGAATGAGAGAGTGAGCAAGAATGAAAAGTGAGAATGAGAGGGATAAAAAGAGAGAGTGAGAGATAGAATGAGAGAGTGATAGAGAATGAGATTAAGAGAGAAAAAATGAGAGATATAATGAGAGAGTAAGCGAGATAGAATGAGAGAGAAAATAATGAGAGAGAGAATGTGAGAGAGAAAATGACAATGAGAGAGAGATAGAATGAGACAGAGAATGAGAGAGAGAGAACAATAAGGTCTTAGCCTCCACATAAAATATCCAAATGCAGTAAAAAAAAAAAAAAAACGGTAATAGAAACAAATACGTCTCCCTAGTAAAAAAAAAAAAAAAAATCAGGCTTGTTGAAAATCATCATAATAACAGTAATCATTATAACAACATATTTAAAAATAAAAATATGTAGCATGTAAGTAGACATAAGCAATGCATATTTACAGTATATGGCTGGTGGCCCCAATTATCAGCCATTTCAGTCAAAATACTGGAAATCTAAGCTTACTGTAAGTAAACTGAAGTGCTTTTCTTGCCCAAATAAACATCTTTCAGGAGAGAAATCTGTGCAGATTAATATCCGGCAGTCATTTAACTTTGGCTGATGTGGTCCTGACATTACATGATATGTACATTATATGATAACATACAATGTAAATGTGGAATTGGACACCTCTACTGTAGTAATACGATCTTTTACTGAAAAGGTTCATCATTTAGACCACCACTGCAACTATGGAGCCAAGAGCCAATGAGATACTGGATCATGAATGAGTGCTCTCAGCAGTCTGAGTCATTAAGTGTGGACCAGAAAGTTCCATTCACCTGCTAATCCAGCATTTCTACTGAAATCAAGGCTACTTTTCCAACCTTTAGTGCAGTAATAGCCTCTACTCCTCTGGAAAGCCTTTAAACTCAATGCTGGAGCACTAATGTGAGGATTTGATTGCATTCAGTCTCAGGAGAGCGTCAGTGAGGTCAGGTACTGATGTTGGTTAATTAGTTCTGCCATGCCAATTCCTTTCAGACGTATTGGATAGAGCTTCTTCACTCCAAAGAAAAAAAGAACAAGGTTCCACTGCAGTGTGGGCAGTGTACCAAGTCCTGTTGGAAAATGAAATCTGCATCTCCATAAAAGTTATCAGCAGAGGGAAGCATGAAGTGCTGTAAGATTTTGAACTTGATAATAAAACACAGTGGATCAACACCAGCAGATGACATGTCTTTCCAAACCATCACTGATTGGTGGAAACTTCACACTAGACCTAAGGCAGTTTGGACTGTGCGTCTCTCCACTCTTCCTCCAGACTCTGCTCCCTTGATTTATAAATGAAATGTAAAATTTACTGATGATCAGTGATGGTTTGGAGAGACATGCTGATCATCTGCTGGTGTTGATCCACTGTGTTTTATTATCAAGTCCAAAATCTTACAGGACTTCATACTTCCCTCTGCTGACAAATTTTATGGAGATGTGGATTTCATTTTCCAGCAGGACTTGGCACACTGCCCACACTGACAAAAGTAACAATTGGTCTTATATAATATTCTGTTTCTGAGACACAGGTTTTTGGGTTTTCAATGGCTGTAAGCCATAATCATCAACAATTAAATAATTAAACATTTAGATCACTCTGTGTGTAATTCATCTATGTAATATACAGTACAGGTCAAAAGTTTGGACACACCTTCTATTTTTCAATGCGTTTTCTTTATTTTCATGACTATTTACATTGTAGATTCTCTGAATCACTGAAGGCATCAAAACTATGAATGAACACATGGAGTTTTATGTACTTAATAAGAAAAATTGAAATAACAAAAAAAAAACATGTTTTATATTCTAGTTTCTTCAAAATAGCCCCCCTTTGCTCTGATTACTGCTGGTTTGCACACTCTTGGCATCATTCTCTCAATGAGCTTCAAGAGGTGGCCACCTGAAATGAAGAAAAGTTTTCCAACAGTCTTGAAGGAAGGAGTTCCCAGAGGTGTTTAGTAGCACTTGTTGCCCCTTTGTCTTCTTCACTCTGTGCTCCAGCTCACCCTAAACCATCTGGATTGGGTTCAGGTCCGGTGACTGTGGAGGACAGCTCTTTTTTTGTTAAGTACATAAAACTCCACATGTGTTCATTCATAGTTTTGATGCCTTCAGTGAGAACCTACAATGTAAATCGTCATGAAACATAAAGAAAACGCATTGAATGAGAAGCACTAGTATTGTATGGAGCTCCACCACTCCAGAGGACACAGTTCCACTGCTCCATAGCTCAATTCCCACTAGAAAGTGAAGTTGGACACCTCCACTTGGTTTAATAAAAGACCCAGCAAGGATCTCTAACTGAAGAGGCTTTTCAATTAGACCACCACAGTCACACAGCAACAGAGGAGCCAAGGGCTAACAAGAGGTGGCTGGCACTGCTGAAGTCCTCAAGACCATTCTCTGGACCATGAACGAGTGTTCTCAGCAGTCTTTCAATCTCTGGTGGTATTTAGACTCGGTCTTGTCAGTACACTGTCTTCTATACGGTTGAATTTATGGTCTTTACAGCATCCCCATATGGATCTCCATTGGGTCTCTTAATGAAATGAATGGAGGTGTATGTGCAGTAGTGAAACAGCTCCTTTGGAATGATCTAGAATAGAATAAAAATGATCCAACACTTATACCTGACCTCGCTGATGTTCTCCAAAGACCAAACACAATCAAATCCTCAAAGCAGTGTTTCAACATCTGGCCCAAAGTGTTCCTAGAGGAGTAAAGGCTTAGTCAAAGTGCTCTTAATGTCAAAAAGAACCCAGGATTAATAAATGGCAACAGACCTTCTATGGGACTTGCTGGTCCAGGCATTGCTCCCAACACAGAGCATGGGAAGGAACGGCTGCATAGAAGGTTGTTGTTCATAGGAGCAAACATTCAGAAAGAAATGCTGTGTAGTAGGTTGTTTTTTAATCAAAAGCTGTATAAAAGATCATTGTCTAATGAAACAGCTGTATAGAAGATTGATGTATAAAGGATCAGCTGTAAGAAGACTATTGTCAGTGGTCCAGCGGTCTAAAGCGCTGCCACTATGAGCGGGAGGTCGCAAGTTCAAACCCCAGCTCATGCAGCTTTGTCATCAAGCTGTCGGCGCTCAGAGGGAGCAAAATTGTCCCT
Organism: Astyanax mexicanus; assembly: GCF_023375975.1. Classification (NCBI taxonomy): domain Eukaryota; kingdom Metazoa; phylum Chordata; class Actinopteri; order Characiformes; family Acestrorhamphidae; genus Astyanax; species Astyanax mexicanus. The sequence continues at coordinate 75,676,395 of NC_064409.1, forward strand.
ACAATGGGTAGATGGCGCTTTCTCCCCACATTGTGATGCCCACAGCACAGGGCATCTGTGAGCTGATGTATCAGAACCGAGCTGCTGCACTTTCCTCTGAGCACGCTGGCTGCTCGAAAAGAAGCGGTGGCTGACTTCAACTGTATCAGAGGAAGCATGTGTTAGTCTACACCCACCTGGTGTGTTGGGGCACCTACTAGTGATAGGTGGAGTCATAATGAGTGGGTTGGGTAATTGGCTGTGTTAATTGGGCAGAAGATGGGAAAAATTAGAAATGAAATTATATAAAAAAAGACTATTGTCCAAATAAACAGGTAAATAGAAGGTTGTTGTTCAATGAACAGCTGTGTAGAAGGTTGTTGTCCACAGGAACAAAGCTTTAGAAGGAACAGCTGTGTAGTAATAGTAGTAGTAGTAGTAGTAGTAAAGAAAAAGAAGAAGTAAAGAAGATCGATGTCTAAAGGATCAGCTTTAAAGAAGTCTATTGTCCAAATGAGCAACTATAAAGAAGACTGTAGTCCAAAGAAATTGCCGTATAAAACTCTGTGGTTAATAGGAACAGCTGTACAGGAGGTTGCTGCCCAAAAAAACAGCTGTGTTGAAAGTTGTTTTCCAAATGAATAGCTGTTTATACCATGTAATTGTTGTAAGGAACATCTGTAAAGAAAGTTGATGTCTAAAGGAACAGCTGTATGAAATTATAATGTCCAATAGAACAGCTGTGTAGTAGGTTGTTGTCTAAGAAACAACAGTATGGAAGGTTGTTGTCCAAAGGGACATCTGAATACAATGATAATGTCCAAAAGAACAGATGTTAAGAAGGTTGTTGTCCAATAAACTGCTTACTGTCCAAAGGACAGCTGTGTTAAAGGTTGTTCTCCAAAGGAACAGCTGTTTACAAGGTAATTGTCCTAAGGAACATCTGTAAAGTAAGTTGTCGTCCAATGAAACAACTGTCAAGAAGGCTGATGTCTAAAGGAACAGCTGTACAGAAGGTTGTTGTCCAAAGAAACAACAGTATGGACGTTTCATCTGTATAAAACGATAATGTCCAAAAGATCAGCTGTGTAGAAGGTTGTTGTCCAAAGGAACATCAGAATAGTCTTAACTATATAACAGTGAACTTTGTTGTTGCTGTGTGGCCTACTGGTCTAAATGAACAGCCTCTCCACACTGATGTCTGCTGGCCAAAAAAGTTGTAATGACTTGTAAACTTGAGTTGTAAACTAGTTGTCCAAAGGATTAGCTGTAAAGAAGGCTGTTGTCCAAAAGAACAGCTGTGTAGAAATTATAATGTCCAAAAAAACAGGTGTGTAGAAATTATAATGTCCAAAAGGACAGCTGTGTAGAAGGTCATTGTCCAAAAGAACAGCTGTGTAAAAAAAAAAGTTGTTGTCTAAAGGAACAGCTGTATAGAAAGTTGTTGTCCAAAAAATCAATAGTATAAAAGGTTGTTGTCCAAAGGAACATCTGTATAAAAATGATAATGTCCAAACGGACAGCTGTGTAGAAGGTTGTTGTCCAAAAGAACATCTGTTTATAAGGTAACTGTCCTAAGTAACATGTGTAAAGAAAGTTGTTTTCCAAAGAAACAATTGTCAAGAAGGTTGTTGTCCAAAAGGACAGCTGTAAAGAAGGTTGTTGTCATTAGAAACAACAGTATGGAAGGTTGTTGTCCAAAGGGACATCTGATTAAAACGATGATGTCCAATAGAATAGCTGTGTAGAAGGCTGGTGTCCAATTAACTGCTGTGTAGAAGCTTACTGTCCAAAAGGACAGCTGTGTTGAAGGTTGAACAGCTGTTTATAAGGTAAAGAAACATCTGTGTAAAAAAAAAAAAGCTGATGCCCGAAGAAACAACTCTAAAGAAGGCTGTAAAAAGGTTATTGTTTAATAAACTGCTGTACAGAAGGTTATTGTCCAAAGAAACAACAGGATGGAGGCTTCTTGTCCGAAGGAACATCTGTATAAAATGATAACGTCCAAAAGAACAGTTGTGTTGAAGGTTGTTTTCCAAAAGAACAGCTGCCTATAAGGTAATTGTCCTAAGGAACATGTGTAAAGAAAGTTGTTGTCCAAAGAAACAACTTTAAAGAAGGTTCTTGTACAAAGGAACATCTGTATACAACACAATGTCCAAAAGAACTGCTGTATAGAAGGTTGTTGTCCACTTAAGTGCTGTATAGAAGGTTGCTGTCCAATGAAACAACATTATTGAAAGTTGTTTTCCAAAGGAACAGCTGCTTATAAGGTAACTGTCCTAAGAAACATGTGTAAAGAAAGTTGTTGTCCAAAGAAACAACAGTATGGAAGGTTGTTGTCCAAAATGATAATGTCCAAAGGAACAGCTGTACAGAAGGTTGTTGTCCAAAGAAACAACTGTATGGAAAGTTGTTGTCCAAAAGAACAGCTGTGTAGAAGTTTTTTGTCCAAAGGAACAGCTACAAAGAAGGATCTTGACCAAATAACAGTAAACTTGGTTGTTGCTGTGGGGCAACTGATGCCTGCTGGCCAAATAATAGTTTTAGTAAACTTGGTTGTTGTCCGAAGGATCAGCTGTAAAAAAGGCTGTAGTCCAAAGGAACAGCTACAAAGGTAGTTGTAGAGAAATGTGTTGTCCTGTTTATATAGGAACTGCTATATGAAACTATAAAGGAACAGCTGTATTATATAAAGTTTTTGTCCGAAGACGGATCTCGAGTACAACACTTCAGCAGTGCTGGCTAACTCTCGTTAGCCCTCGGCTCCTCTGCTGCTGTGCGGCCTACTGGTCTAAATGAACAGCCTCTCCACACTGATGCCTGCTGGGTCTTTTATTAAAATGAGCGGAGGTGTCCGACTCCACTGTCTAGTGGGAATTGTTGGGGGTGTTTTGTTGTTGTGTGTGTGTGTTTTTTTTAACGAGTTGTGTGTATTTCAATTTTTAATGAGCCGAGAGCCTGGAGGGAAGAAATGAATTTACACAATGAGGAGCAAGTGCCCTTCAGAGGACTGTGGGCATGTCCATGGGTGTGAGCGAGAGAGAGAGAGAGAGAGAGAGAGAGAGAGAGAAAGAGAGAGAGTGTAGTGGGTCTAATACAGTTTTTATTTGGGCTGGCAGTAAAGATGATTTAGGTTGATGTGGCGCGGCGGGCAGAGACTGTGTTATTCTGTCATCCTCCATATTCCCCCCGTCAGAGGAGCCGAGCGTACACTCGTCTAACCCACTCCCACGCGGCGCCGGGGACACTCGCCGACTAGTAAAAGCGGGACGAAGTGTGTCGACCTCATCAATGTTGCATGGCAGCGAGGCACTGTGCTGAGCGGCTTAATTAAAAGTGATGTTGAGTAATTTGGCCACAGCGATGGCACTGTGATCATGAACGCCTTTATGATAGAGACTTTCTGAAAGAGACAGAGAGAGAGAGAGAGAGAGAGAGAGAGAGAGAGAGACACTTGGGTGGTTAACACTTTTACATTACATGTCCAAAAGTATCTCTCTAATTAATGAATTCAGCTACTTGTCCATGTCCCTATTCAGACCACATAGCTTGTATAATCCGCACAGAATAGCATTACCAACTGAATAGGGGACACTGGCCTTTCCATATATATATATATATATATGGTTTATAACAAGCCATCAAACCAAGCTGAACTGCTTGAATTTTTGCACCAAAAGTAAAGGCATAAAGTTATCCAAAAGCAGTGTGCAAGACTGGTGGAGGAGAACATGATGCCAAGATGCATGAAAACTGTGAATATTGATTTCTGAACTCTTAAAACTTGAGAGGTCTGGAAGCTCTGCATCTTTTCTTTTATTTCAGCCATTTCTCATTTTCTGCAAATAAATGCTCTAAATGACAGTATTTTTATTTGGAATTTGGGAGAAATGTTGTCTGTAGTTTATAGAATAAAACAACGTTGTTCATTTCACTCAAACATAAACCTATAAATAGCAAAGTCAGAGAAAAAAAAATGATTCAGAAACTGAAGTAGTCTCTTCATTTTTTTTTCCAGAGCTTTATATGTATTAGGGTTACCTGGGGTGCTGTTAACATGTGGTTCCTGAGGCTGGTAACTCTTGCCCTTCTTTTCCTGAGTCTTTCCTGATGAGAGCCAGTTTCATCATAACGTTTTTAAGGGTCTTCACGACTGCACTTGGGGATACTTTCAAAGTTCTTGGAAACCTTCATTTTTTAAAGTATTTTGTTCTTTATTTAGTTGAGTAGATCTTGCTTCTCATAATCTGGATTAGAACATTACTCAAATAGAGCTATTCACTGTGTACCAATTTGGAAGTCCTGCCATGAGAGGGAACACATGTAGAGGCAGGATGTGGGTCACCACCAAGCCTCCATACTCATATGCTTCAAGTTCCATAGCAGTGGTAAACTTGGCAAAGTTTTCTTTTTATTTTTTTTTTGTGCATTGTAGAACCATACCTAGCAGTCATGGTGATCTCTCACCATGAGGTACACTACCCATAATTAGCCCCTTTTTGATTCAGTAGCGGAGGAAGCACTTTCACGCCTACTTGTAGCCAATCAGACCCAGTGTGTAATCAGACCACACCTGTAATCATTTACATATCTGCTATATCTCAGACATAACTGCATGTCAGGTCTTGCACAGCAATCCAGGGTGCGTTATTTTCTTTTCTCTTTTTTTTTCGTCAACGAGCGTAGGTAAAATGATAGAGGGAAAGAAAGGAGAGAATGAGGAAAGTAGAGGGTGGGAGAGGAAGGGAGCTGCGATAGAGAGAGAATCAGAGTCAGAGAGAGAGAGAGAGAGGTGTAGGAATTGTGGCTGCATTGATTTTGTCTACTCTATAATAATTTTCTTTCCGGGGTTTTAAATCAGGGTGATTGTTCGCCTGTATATTTTATGAAGGTCGCACAGCCCCATCAGAGCGGCTCCAGTGTTTGAGCTGCCGATGGAGATATGTGTGTGTGTGTGTGTGTGTATGCAGTGTGTGTGTGTGTATGTAGTGTGTGTGTGTGCTGGTGTGTGTTCTGGTGTTTCCCAGGACTGCCCCAGTTTCCCCCAGACCCACCGAAACGCCCGCAGAACTGCAGACCCGTAATGCAGAGGAGTTAAACCCTAAACCCCGTAAATCCGCAGAGTGACGCCAAAGTGATTCTCTGTTAAAACTGGGAGAGATTAGCTCAGTTTATGGAGTGATTTTCACTCATAAAGAGTGAAAAGAGGGAAAACTCACATTGTTATTCAGTTCCAGACCCGGCTGTGCTCAGCAGCTCATGCTGAAACACACAGATGTCTCCACAATCACAAGTCACTGGACAGAAATTTCATAAACAAATTTAATATGCGAGCATGTTATGAGACACGTTTAAAATCAGCTGGCAGAAAACACTGAGTTTAACTGAGAAATTCCAGATTAAATACAATAAATCACTTTATTAGAAACATCTTAATACCACTTTGTACTTTCAATCACTGTGGCCACTTTACTAGAAACACCTGAACACTACCTTGAACTTTCACCCACTTTACTAGAAAAACCTACTAATACTATACTTCTACTTTGTACTTTCAATCACTGGCCATTTTATTAGAAACACCTACTACTACTACTACTACTACTACCTTGTGCTTCCACTTTTTGGCCACTTTATTTGAAACACCTACTACTACTACCTTGTACTTTCAATCACTGTGGCCACTTTATTGGAAACACCTACTACTATATATTACTTCCACTCACTGGCCACTTTATTAGAAACACCTACTACTACTACTACTTTGTACTTTCAATCTCTGGCCACTTTATTAGAAACACCTACTATCACTGATACCTTGTGCTTACACTCACTGGCCACTTTATTAGAAACACCTACTACTACTACTACTTCTACAATTTTGTGCTTCCACTCACTGGCCACTTTATTAGAAACACCTACTACTACTACCTTGTGCTTCCACTCACTGTGGCCACTTTATTAGAAACACCTACTACTACACCTTATACTTTAAATTTCTGGCCACTTTATTTGAAACACCTACTACATACTTTGTATGTCCACGTTTCCTCTCTGCCTAGTCTGGTTGGGTAAAGTTAGTATGTTTGTAAATGTGCATTTTTACGATTTTATAAAGTTTGTAAGGCTCTTATTTAATCAGTCAGTATGTGAAATTGCTTCTTCTAGGCAGTCTGACATTTAGGAGAACAGCAAATGCAAGAGTGCAAAAACTTTCTCAGTGAAATACAGTTTTGCTCGGTGTGTGTAATATAGTAATATTCATCGTTCAGCAAACGCACTGCAAGCAATATAATATACGATGACACAGCTGACCACCAGAGAACCTTAACTTCACCGGTTTTACACCCACTAGCTAATTCTCAACCGTACACGGACCATACAGAAGTGTGAGCTCATCTCCCACGAGCTTCTGCTGCAGTTCTTTCTCAAAAATACCTTACAGCCACATTCATTTCCCTGTTCCAAGCTCGAAATCTCAACTCAAACCACCCCACAAGTAAGATTTCCTACTCAAAAAGTGGTGAGAACCCCACCAACTCTAAGTACAGAATCCAATATGGCGGCTCCACACATCAACAGTAAGTAAAAGCAGTAGAATAATACAGTTTATTATAACTTCTATCTATTTATGTCTCATTAAATGACTTGTACACATAATTTTGACCATGTTTTCATTATGAAAATATAGAAGAAAGTCATCCAGACTGTGAAGAAACTCATAAGGAATCATGTAGTAGCTTAAAAGTAAGTGTTAAACAAACAAAAATACTCTATGAAGCAATTACATTTACTTTCTGAAGTTTTTGAGGTAAATCTGGTAACTCTGAAGAACTTATTCTGCGCAACAGGGGCAACTCTTACTTATCCTATCCTGAGGCAGTCCTGATGAGTGCCAGTTTCATCATAATAACATTTTTATGGTCTTTGCAGTGACTGCACTTGAGGATATTTTCTTGAATTTGACTTTCAGATTATGATGATGAAACTAGCACTCATCAGGGCCGCCCCAAGAAAGGAAGAGCAAGAATTACCTCTGTTACACAGGATAAGTTCATCAGACTGACGACCTTCCTTTTTTGAGTTAAATCTGGTAAATCTGATGAATTTATTCTGTGTAACAGAGGTAACTATTGCTCTTCCTTTCTTGGGGAGGTCCTGATGAGTGCCAGTTTCATCATCATCATAACATTTTTGATGGTCTATTTTGCGACTCCACCTAAGGATACTTTCAAAGTTCTTGAATTTGACCATCAGTTTCACGGACCTTTATTTTTTTCTGAGGTAAATCTGATAAACTTATCCTGTGTAACAGAAGTAATTCTTGCTCTTCCTTTCTTGGGGCGTTCCTGATGAGTACCACTTTCATCATCATCATAACATGTTTGATGGTCTATTTTGAGACTGCACTTGAGGATACTTTCAAACTTCTTGAATTTGACTTTCAGATTGACTGACCTTCATTTTTCTGAGGTAAATCTGGTAAATCTGATGAATTTATCCTGTGTAACAGGAGTCATTCTTGCTCTTCCTTTCTTTGGGCGGCCCTGATGAGTGCCAGTTTCATCATCATCATAACATATTTAAGGGTCTATCTGCGACTCCACTTGAGGATACTTTCAAAGTTCTTCAATTTGACTTTTAGATTCACTGGCTTTTATTTTTTTTCTGAGGTAAATCTGGTATATCTGATTAACTTATTCTGTGTAACAATGGTAACTCTAACTCTTCCTTTCCTGGGGAGGTCCTGATGAGTGCCAGTTTCATCATCATCATAACATTTTTGATGATCTATTTTGAGACTGCACTTGAGGATACTTTCAAAGTTCTTGAATTTGACTTTCAGATTGACTGGCCTTTATTTTTTCTGAGGTAAATCTGGTAAATCTGATTAATTTATCCTGTGTAACAGAAGTAATTCTTGAAATGTTGAACTGGAACACTGTCAACTCAGACAACTCAACATCCGACATTCGAGGTGAATAGGATGCAGCATTAAAAAGTACCGGTGTGAAATATTCACGAATCTCAGAGCTGGCTGGACACCGTGTGAACAAATGGAGGGTTTACGTGAAATCTGCCACTCTCGCCACTCTGAACACCGACTCTCTCTGACAGGAAGTGGCTCTGGAGATGCTGCTCAAACAGGCATTTATATCTAGCAGCATCCATCAAATCGTCCGGCATTAATAAGTTAAGCAGAGACACGACGCTGCATCAGCCTGCTCACCCAGATCAGTTCAGCAGGAGGTTACAGAGAGAGAGAGAGACATACAGAGCACTGATCCTAAACTTTACTTTACTTTACTTTAATTCTTTACTTAAAGCCCCTGGAAACACATTTTAATATATGTAAAATAAAAATAACATTTAATATTAACTATACATTATCATGGCATGGCATGACAGCCTTCAAACGTTTTACTTTAAATTGGATTGATCACAGCTTTGGCAAACTAAGTTTAGGCAAACTTAGTTTTAGCTTTGGCTCTCCAGGTTTAGTTCTAGCTTTACCTCTCTAGGTTTAGTTTTAGCTTTGGCTCTCCAGGTTTAGTTCTAGCTTTACCTCTCCAGGTTTAGTTCTAGCTTTACCTCTCTAGGTTTAGTTTTAGCTTTGGCTCTCCAGGTTTAGTTCTAGCTTTACCTCTCTATGTTTAGTTTTAGCTTTGGCTCTCCAGGTTTAGCTTCAGCTTTGACTCTCCAGCTTTGCCTTCAGCTTTGTCTCTTCAGGTTTAGCTTCAGCGTTGTCTCTCCAGCTTTAGCTTCAGCTTTGGCTCTTCAGGTTTAGTTTTAGCTTTGGCTCTCCAGGTTTAGCTTTAGCTTTGGCTCTCCAGGTTTAGCTCCAGCTTTGGCTCTTTAGGTTTAGCTTCAGCTTTGATTCTCCAGGTTTAGCTTCAGCTTTGGCTCTCCAGGTTTAGCTGTGGCTTTTGCTCTCCAGGTTTAGCTTTAGCTTTGTCTCTCCAGGTTTAGCTTCAGCTTTTGCTCTCCAGGTTTAGCTTCAGCTTTTTCTCTCCAGGTTTAGCTTTAGCTTTGGCTCTCCAGGTTTAGCTCCAGCTTTGGCTCTTTAGGTTTAGCTTCAGCTTTGATTCTCCATGATTTGCTTCAGCTTTGGCTCTCCAGGTTTAGTTCTAGCTTTGCCTCTCTAGGTTTAGTTTTAGCTTTGGCTCTCCAGGTTTAGCTTCAACTTTGACTCTCCAGGTTTAGCTTCAGCTTTGACTCTCCAGGTTTAGCTTCAGCTTTGGCTCTCCAGGTTTAGCTGTGGCTTTTGCTCTCCAGGTTTAGCTTTAGCTTTTGCTCTCCAGGTTTAGCTGTGGCTTTTGCTCTCCAGGTTTAGCTTCAGCTTGGGCTTTACAGGTTTAGTTTTAGCTCTCCAGATTTAGTTTTAGCTTGGGCTTTACAGGTATAGTTGTAGCTTTGGATCTCCAGATTTAGTTTTAGCTTGGGCTTTACAGGTTTAGCTGCAGATTTGGCTCTCCAGGTTTAGTTTTAGCTTTGGCTCTCCAGGTTTAGTTCTAGCTTTACCTCTCTAGGTTTAGTTTTCAGGTACGATCAGGTATGATTTTTTTATTGTCTCTCCTGGTTTAGCTTTGGCTCTCCAGGTTTAGTTTTAGCTTTGGCTCTCCAGGTTTAGTTCTAGCTTTACCTCTCCAGGTTTAGTTTTCAGGTACGATCAGATATGATTTTATTATTGTCTCTCCTGGTTTAGCTTTGGTTCTCCAGGTTTAGTTTCATTTTTTTCTCTTCAGGTTTAACTGGAAAATAAAGGAAAATAAAAAATAAAAGGTGTGAACCCCTGATTTAGATGTATTTTTAATACATTTCCTAGAAGTGCATTATAGTATTTTATAAAATTTCATGCAATTTATTTGCATAGCACTTTTTATAGATATTCATAGAACGTCTAATAAATTGTCTAATAAAGTGTTTTATAGGATTTATGCCCATTATTAGGATATTAGGAAGTGGGTGTGTGAGGATGGTTATGAAACAGATTTAAAAAAATATTCATCATAACATCATATAGTCTATTTCATAGAATTTGGCTGCACTTTATAAGATTCATGGGATTTCATAACTTTCATAAACTTCAAAGTTTTCATGATGTTCAAAGTGTTCATTACTCGACTGAGAGAACTCAGATACTGAATATATTGACAGGCCTGTGGATCCTGAACTCTGATTGAGTTCTTCACCCATACAGTGAATCTTCATGTGTGTATTCAGCCTTAAATAGTTTTAAAACATTTTAAATGAACAAAATCCTTAAAAGCAAATATTTAATCCAGTCACGCCTTTCACCAGGCTAACAATTTTTGGTTAGTGCAACATTTTTGGATACTGCAGTTAACACTCTTAAACATTTTGTAAATGTTGTGTAAATCTGTAAAAATTACTGATGTCACACCTTAGTCCGTGTTTGTCTTGTGTTTTTTCCCTTTTTTGGTCCTTTCTGCTCTTGTCCTCTGTTCTCCTGTCTTGTGTTCCTAGCCATGTGCTCTGTTTCCTCCCTGACCCTGCCTGTCTTATTTGTAACACCGCCCCCTTGATTCCTGCACCAGGTGTTCCCTCTTTGTGTATTTACTGTATAGCCCTTAGTTTCAGTGTTCCTTGTGTAGTCTTTTGTATGTTTTGTATATTTTGTAAAGTTCTGTTATTCTTGCTATTCTTTGTGTTCCAGTTTCTTTGTGCTCCGCGTTTCATATATCCAGGATTGTTGGTTTTTAATGCTACTTGTCAGTTCTTTTTTGTGTATTTATCTTTATCTATTTTGTTCTATTTTATTTGTATTGTATTCTTGTATTTTGTTATCTTATTATATATATATATTAACAATTGAATTTTCTAGATCTTGTTTTTTTTTTTTTGGCTATAGTTTATCTTTTATGTTTAAAGTTTATGATTAAAATTTATCTGCATTTACGTCTGGTTTCCGCCCTCGTCACCCATTTCAGTGTTTTATTGTTAGATTTTTAGTTTCATAAGTTAGCATTTGTGTAGCTTGGAATGTTATGTGCAAAAAGTTTTAATAACATTGTGATGCTAACCGTTATTACACTAAACATTTTCTTAATGTTTCTGGAACATATTTCTTACATTTCTTAAGGTTACAGGCTACCCTTTCTTACCCTCACTTACCCGCACAGATCCCCACAGTAAGGGGGAGCTTCCCTACATTGCATGAACACAGCCTTCAAACGTTTTACTTTAAAATGAATTGAACACAGCTTTGGCAAACTAAGTTTTGGCTCTCCAGGTTTAGTTCTAGCTTTACCTCTCCAGGTTTAGTTTTAGCTTTGGCTCTCCAGGTTTAGTTCTAACTTTACCTCTCTAGGTTTAGTTTTAGCTTTGGCTCTCCAGGTTTAGTTCTAGCTTTACCTCTCTAGGTTTAGTTTTAGCTTTGGCTCTCCAGGTTTAGTTCTAGCTTTACCTCTCCAGGTTTAGTTTTAGCTTTGGCTCTCCAGGTTTAGTTCTAACTTTACCTCTCTAGGTTTAGTTTTAGCTTTGGCTCTCCAGGTTTAGTTCTAGCTTTACCTCTCTAGGTTTAGTTTTAGCTTTGGCTCTCCAGGTTTAGTTCTAGCTTTACCTCTCCAGGTTTAGTTTTAGCTTTGGCTGTCCAGGTTTAGTTCTAGCTTTACCTCTCCAGGTTTAGTTTTAGCTTTGGCTCTCCAGGTTTAGTTCTAGCTTTACCTCTCCAGGTTTAGTTTTAGCTTTGGCTGTCCAGGTTTAGTTCTAGCTTTACCTCTCCAGGTTTAGTTTTAGCTTTGGCTGTCCAGGTTTAGTTCTAGCTTTACCTCTCCAGGTTTAGTTTTAGCTTTGGCTCTCCAGGTTTAGTTCTAGCTTTACCTCTCCAGGTTTAGTTTTAGCTTTGGCTCTCCAGGTTTAGTTCTAGCTTTACCTCTCCAGGTTTAGTTTTAGCTTTGGCTGTCCAGGTTTAGTTCTAGCTTTACCTCTCCAGGTTTAGTTTTAGCTTTGGCTCTCCAGGTTTAGTTCTAGCTTTACCTCTCCAGGTTTAGTTTTAGCTTTGGCTGTCCAGGTTTAGTTCTAGCTTTACCTCTCCAGGTTTAGTTTTAGCTTTGGCTCTCCAGGTTTAGTTCTAGCTTTACCTCTCTAGGTTTAGTTTTAGCTTAGGCAGATCAGGTACGATGTTATTATTGTCTCTCCTGGTTTAGCTTTGGCTCTCCAGGTTTAGTTTCATTTTTTCCCCTGATTTAGATATATTTTTAATGCATTTCCTAGAATTTCAAAATGCATTATAGTATTTTATAAAATGTCATCCAATTTATTTGCATAGCACTTTTTATAGATATTCATAGAACTTCTAATAATTTGTCTAATAAAGTGTTTTATAGGATTTATGCCCATTATTAGGATATTTCTTACCCTCACTTACCCGCAGAGATCCCCACAGTAAGGGGGAGCTTCCCTACAAGCATGGCAACCCTCCTTAACTTGCACGTGTAAAAAGCAAGAAAATGAAAATTTAAAGAACTCAAATGATTTTACCACAGATTATTATTTTTAACATTCTTTTTTTTGTAAACTACTATGCAACAAATCATGTGTTACTATTCTTTTTAACTCAAATGTATTTGCTCTTTTTGTTTAAGTGATGTACATTATCTCTAAACAGACACTGGGTTGAACATAAGAGAGACCTCTCTAGACAATTCTCATTTCATTAAATGTCTGGTCTCTTCTTTAATAATGTCTATGCTCCAGTGGCGGATGCTGGTCTTTCAAGCAGGGGAAGCTCAATTATGGCCTACATCTTAACATATGTCGTTTTATTTATACAAAAATTCTACTCTCCCTGAGATGTTTTTTTTTTTTTGTAAACAAAAGGCATTATTTTCAAGTTTTCACTACACAACAAAAAGGTACCCATTCTTTACATTGAACAATTACATAAAAAAGATGCTATGACATGAATAAACATAAAATGATTATTCAAAAAAACATTACGCAAAATCTTTAAAGTTACTACTGGCCCCTGTTAATTTATGTCCTGAGATAGTTTCATCAAGAAGAATGGCCATCAGTACATTTTATTTGTTACAGCACTTCCAGTCAGCTCACTTTATCATACCAGAACAGCTGAAAAGACCTGTTACTTTTCCCCACCACTTACAACAAATTAATCTGCTGTTTAAACCTTTGTAAGGAAGACTATCAAATGGCTTTACCAAAATCCGGTCCACAACATTAAAACTGTCTGACATTATGTGCAGCCTGCACTGGCGCGAGGGTAGTGTGAAGTGTGTCCGTCTGTGAGTGCTTTGTGACGGTGGAGGGGCTGAGCAGCACCCACTGGACAGAAACTGCGATAGAAAAGAGTGATAGAAGTCAGAAAGAGTGATAGAAGTCAGAAAGAGTAACAGAAGTCAGTCTCCAAACACAAGCAAGTCGCTAGTCGTTTTTAATGCCGCTATAAGGATTAGGAAAGTCTCCGGTTCAACTCAGAACAGAATGAAAATGCTCCCAACGCGCATGTTTAAACCCAAATATCGCTGATTCGCTAATTTCGCTGTCAATCAAAAAGGGACTCCACCTCAGACAGATCATCCAATCATCATGCAGAAGCTGAGCGTCCGGGCCGGCTGAGGCCAGCCCACTGAAGTCTGTGGACGCTCAGCGTCCGCACTGTTTAAAGCAGCGCTGTGAAGCTGCGGGAATGAGTGAGAGGAAAGACGCGGCGTTACCAGTGATAAGAAGCTGATTCTGAACTAAGTTCAGCGCGTTGTAGCGCATATTTAATCAGTGACATGTACACACAACAGTATATATTTAATCACTTATTTTTTTACATTTTAGGGGAAGCTGAGCTTCCCTTGCAGTCTTAGAGCAATCGCAACTGCTATGCACCCATCATTTTTTTCCTTTTTCCACCCATTATTGTTTCCCCTTGTGCCGGACTTGTGTGGTGAACTGTGGGTAACCAAGAACTGTGAAGGATACCTCAGTTGCGACCTGCAAATGCAAATTGTGTTGCGACCTGCAAATTGTGTGCATTTTTCAGCAGGATAATGCTCACCCACACACAAGCAAGGGTTTCTCAGAGTGTCTACAACAGATTTCTGAGGTCTGCTTGGTCTCTAGAATGAGAAAGATTAACTTCATCCCCATCTTATCCTCATTTCTCAGCTCTATATGAAGGATTCTTCACTTTTTTACAGTCTTTAATGAAACACAGCCCACCTAGGAAGCAGATTTCTCATTAAATCCTGAGATTCGTCATGTGGACATGCCGAGCTCATCACTGGAGCATCAGAAACTGAGTGACAGGAGGAAGATCTAAAACACAGAGCTGGTGTCACCCAGGCTGGTGATTATGTAGGTAATATATGACCTTTATGTCTGAACCAGTGTCTTAGTGAGCTCCAGGTTCTGATATATTTTGACAGTCAGTCAGATTTAGTGTCTGTGCTTTATAACAGCTTTAATCAGCGTCTTCCTCCAGACATGCTCAGAAACACTCACACACTACAGATACTAATTGGGGTAATGCTGAGTGCCTGAGGGGGACTAATCGACCAATGGAGCTCCAGGAATCAGAATGGCTTCATTCCAACTGAACATCTGTGGTGAAGGACCAGAACCCTTCCTGGGCCTTTTCATAAATCAGTATTTGGTAACACTACAATCATGGTACATTACTTAACACTCACATCGGTGATAAGCAGCCAATCACAAACAACATACTCTCACCCGGAAACCACCATCCACCGAGAGCACTGTATCAGGAACCGAGGATAGAGACTGCACCCTGGACCCCAGTTCTGGGAGGCGAAAGTGCAAAACGCTAAGCCATCATACCAACCAGATTCAATAGTCTAAATCAGGGGTCTTCAACTCCTAGTTGTCCTACTTAAACAAACATCCAAACAGGACTCTAATTTTGCACCCCTGATTAAGGCTATTTAATTTATGCAAAAAAGTAAACAGTCAATTCGTCATTTCCTATAATTCATTTCTATCATTGCTGCTTTAAAAAAAAAAGTGCATCCATTTTTTTATTTTATTGCTAATGTTTTTATAAAAGTGCATCTGTTTTTATTTTATTGCATCCGTTTTCGTATTATTGCTCCTCTTTTTATAAAAGTGCATCCGTTTTTGTTATTGCTCCTCTTTTTATAAAATTGCATCAGTTTTTTTTTATTTTATTGCTCCTCTTTTTATAAGTGTCAATTTTTATTTTATTGCTGCTTTTTTTTTAAAAAAGTGCATCATTTTTTTATTTTATTTCTCTTGTTTTTAAAAATGTGCATCCGTTTTCATATTATTGCTTCTCTTTTTATAAAAGTGCATCTGTTTTGTTATTGCATCTGTTTTTTATTTTATTGCAGTTTAAAAAAAAAAAAGTGCATTAGTTTTTTAATTGTATTGCTCTTCTTTTTAGAAAAGTGCATCCATTTTCATTTTATTGCTCTTCTTTTTATAAATGTGCATCCGTTTTCATTTTATTGCTCCCCTTTTAATAAAAGTGCATCCGTTTTATGTTTTATTGCTCCTCTTTTTATAAAATTGCATCCATGTTTTATTTTTTATAGAAGTGCATCTTTTTTATCTCACTTTTTTTTTAAAGTGCGCCTCTTTTTTATTTTCTCTTTTTTTATTTTCAGTTAGCAGTGATATAAGGGACAATAACAGCTAGTGATAGCCACATGTGTTGTCTCTCAATGTTCAGCAGGATAATGTTAGCCCACACACCAGGAACGTTTCTACAATATTCAACCCATGCTTGGTCTACCAGTCCTCCAGAATTATCACCAGTCAAGCCTTTATGGGATCAACAGCAGAGAGAGAAGCTGAAAACATTTCCCTCCCATTTACTGTCTTACTGTATAACATTACTGTTCTTTTTCATCTTGTTGGTTTTTGTCTGATTGCTTTGTTTTTCTACTCTAATTCCCCCTAAAACACAGATATACAGGACCTGCTATTACACGGCTCTGTTCAGCTCTGTTCAAGGCAAAAAACAAACATTTGATGTTACACAGTAATGACTATAGAGCCCCAATGCAAACAATAAAAAGGGCTTAAATAAAGAGCTTCCAGGTTGCTGTAGAAACGAGTGCATTCAATAAGCTCAGTAGACTGCATTAGTGTAATGGTACAGTTCTGTAACACACTATGTTTCAAATGGTGCTTTGCCTTGAGTGATGCAATAAAAGAAACATTAGTTTTTCATGGCCACAAATACGAACATCCATGCACTTTGATAAAATGCAAAACATATATCCACATTTTCTCTTTTTTTGAGGGTAAATCATGTATTTAAACAGACTTGGACCAAAACAGCTCCGGTTCCAAGCAAGTGGTTTTATTTGTGGTGAGAACGTGATCCGATCTTGATCTGACCCAACTATGAAATATACTACTCATATTTAAGCTAAACAGCTGTTCAGGTGCAGTTAAACCTGATTTATTACCCAGATAATAATTACTACAGCTATTAACTAATGCATCTCTGTTGATGTTCCATTCTAAGCTGATTTCATACCGAACTCCCTTTACTGATGCAACTGCATGGAGTTTCGTGCAAAAGTCTGTGCCACCTTTTCTTTGAAAACAAATAGCTTAAAAGCGTAGCAGAACAATGTCCATGCTCACGGTAAAGGCAGCTTCACACTGCACAAATATACATGTTGCTCTCTTGATTTTTCTCCTGATTTTTTCTTACAAAAATTGAAGTCTTTCAGGTTTTCAAGTCTTTTATTATTGAATTGCCATCAGCTGCCGGATCCCTGAGAGAGCACAATTGACCTTGCTCTCTCTGGGTGGGTACAGCAGTAGATGGCACACTTTCTCCTCATCACTCCTGGGGTGATGTGGATCAGCACAAGGCTGCATCTGTGAGCTGATGTATCAGAACCTAGTCGCTGCGCTTTCCTCCGAATTTTAGCGCTGTGATGCTACTCGGTAATGCTGCATCAGGAGCAGTTTGAAAAGAGGCGGAGTCTGACTTCACGTGTATCGGAGGAGGCATGTGCTAGTCTTCACCCTCCTGGTGTTGTGGCATGACTAGGGATGGGGGATAAACAGCTAATTAATAGTTGTGTAATAGCGGAGCTGAATGGGTGAGAAAATTGACAAATTTTGTAACCATGACTTTATTACAGCTTTCTACCAGAATTATTTTTTAGCCAGCACCTGTTACCAGGTGTTTTTTAGGATTTTAAAAAGAAAAAAGAAATCAAAACATAAAAAAATAAAATAATTAATGATAAAAACAGGAGAAAAAAAATGCAGTAGTGGCTAGTGTTAGACTTCCCTTACTAAGATAACACCTCACAACTTACACAGACGTGGTAGTTCCCAAGCCCTCCCCTCAGGTAACATTTTACGATTCATTTGCATACTGTTGTCCCATTAATGTTGGCATACCACTACAATTGAGATGTATGACTTGATGGTCAAGAGCCTTCATATCATTAAACTGAACTTTTATATGTTTTATATCGTTTTAAAGAACCTTTATGCAGACTGCACTTAATGTGTCTTCTTCCAGCGTGTCTCCAGCTAGGTGCAGGACTAGAAGTTCATTAACTCCATTTCTCTGCAGCAAGACGTATTTAATGAGGCCAAACTGGGCACTACAAATTGGTCTGTGGGTAAATGGCTCTGAGACTGTGTTGTGCATTCAAGCAATGCCATGGATCTACCATATCCATTAAGTGGAATGGAAGAGTAACAGAGTGACCTCCACTGAAGCACCATCATCCTGGTGAAAGTCATCAAAAGTTACTGATTTCCCATTTAATTATAACAGTAAAGGGGTATTTTTGGTTAAGAATGAGGGTTCGGTTTGGTTCGAAATGATTAACTGTAGAGATACAGCTCTGGAAAAAAATAAGAGAGCAATAAACAATTGAGTTTCTTTGATTTTAGCAAGTTGAAAACCTCTGGAATATAATCAAGAGGAAGATGGATGATCACAAGCCATTAAACCAAACTGAACTGCTTCAATTTTTGCACCAGGAGTAAAGCAGCATAAAGTTATCCAAAAGCAGTGTGTAAGACTGGTGGAGGAGAACATGATGCCAAGATGCATGAAAACTGTGATTAAAAACCAGGGCTATTCCACCAAATATGGATTTTTGAACTCTTAAAGCTTTTGTTATTTCAGTCATTTCTCATTTTCTGCAAATAAATGCTCTAAAAGACAATATTTTTATTTGAACTGTAGGAGAAATGTTGTCCATGGTTTGTAGGATAAAACAACAACGTTCATTTTACTCAAAAGAACAGTATTTAAAGGCTCTATGCTAACACAAATATAGCCATTTTATATATTACATATATTAATGTATTATACATATATTATTATCCAAACCCTTCAGTGAAGCTACCACCACCATGATTCTCATGTGTTTTATATAAATTTCAACAGTGAACAGTGGCTGTCAAGGATTTCAGCAGGGAGGGGAGGAGCAGACATAAGTGTGAATAATTTATTAGCAAAGAAAACACACAAACAATAAAACAAAAACGTAATAAACCAACAACAAAGACACATGGAGTACGTTTGGACTGAAAGAAAACAAAGATATATACATCAATACATTTATAACCTGGCTGACGTTGAGCACACACAAGAACCGACAAGAGACACTAAAACAAAGGGACTATATGTACACACACACACAAGTAACAGGAAACAAAAAACACATGAGGACAGGTAACAAGGGGGCGGAGCTACAAATTACACAAATGGAAGCACAGAAAGCAAGGGCTAAAACAAGGAGAACACAAAGGGCCATGTGTTAGAGAGCACATGGCTAGGAAAACACAAGACGGAAAAAAAAACATACAGTATATGAATTAAAAATATGTTCTTCTTTTGCAAGCCAGTTTAGCTTTCGATACGAGTTTTCGTGATATCAGGAATAAATTGTGCAATTTATGAGAAAATGTAATTTTTAATTTTAAAAATTTTGCTTTCAATAAATAAAACTGTAAAGTAGTGTATTTCTAATAAAAATGTAGTTTACACTACAAATAGCAACATAGCAACCACTTTGCAACACCTTATCAGCCACCTGCAATACCACAGCAACCATCTATCTCACACTATAGCATCCACTGAGCAACCCATAAACAACTTCATAGCAAATACCCAGCAATTTTGTAGAAGCCATCTATGATACCAAGAAAACATTTAACAAGACCATAGCTACCACCAAACAACACCATAGCAGCCACCTAGCAATCGAAGCAAGGTAAGCCACTGCCTAAAATGAACTTTTCCAAGTACATACTGTATGTTAACACAAAATTACACTCACTGAAAAATAATAATAATAATAATAATAATGGTCCAAGAAGTAGATTGTTGGAATGGAATAAAGCATTATACAGTGGCTTGTAAAAGTATTCATACCCCTTTAACTTTTTCATATTTTGTCACATTACAACCAAAAACATAAATACTGTATATTTCATTGGAATTTAATGTAAAATACCAACACAAAGTGGTATTCAATTGTGAAGTGGAAATAAAATTATGCATGATTCAACATTTTTTTTTTTTTTTACAAATAAAATGAAAAAGCAAACAATTGCATTCAGAAGTTGCCTGGTGACTGCTAATTAATTTAATGATATACAGTTTTGTGCAAATGTTTTAGGCACCTGTGGGAATTTTAGTAAGGAAAATGCCTCTTATCTGTGCAGTAAGTGTTTATTAGCTCAGTAAAACACCAGCAATTAATAGAGTTATTTTTAGTTCTCATCATGTCAACACCTGGTTTGGTAAATTGGTAAATTAGGTGAGCTGCTGATCTGAACATAATATACACATGCTGGCTGAGGAGAATCCAGGTGAAATCTGTAATCTCTACACTTGGTTCTTCAGCTTGGCTCACAGAATATAACATACTTATAGTTAAAAATGACAAATTATTGTTATGTTTTACTGTTTTTATGTTTATTTGCATCTGTTTGAATCATATGCGGTGCTTTTTTCAGGTAAAACCCCTTTATTGCTGAGATAAATAGATTAGTGTAATTTGCTTTGGTGCCTAAAACTTTTGCACAGTACTGTATGTAAGTGATTACAATATTAGAGTTAAAGAATAAGTTTATTAGGGAAAACTGAACAATGGAAATGAGGCACTAGTAACTGAAGCTGGTGTCCCAGCTGGTGATACGTCTGGTGATCAGGCAGGCCAAGGAAGTGTCACAATCTGGCAGAGATATTTCTTGAAGTGTTTCAAAGGGCATTTCACACTAAACTTTATATTTCCAGACTCGGGTGCGTTTTCTTCTTGGGTTTGGTACATTTTGGTCAAAAGTACTGATTCCGTATCCTCCTAAAATCGGTGGTCTGGGCTTTGCTTCAAATTGGTTCATGTAAAAAAACATAAATAAAGGCTTGTTGTTTGGTGAAAATCCATGCATCCCAAAAACGCTGTTTGTTTCCAATAAAAAAGTAATAATAAGCATTGAAGAACCAACAAGGGGCACTGAAACAAAGGGACTATATATACACAGAAGTAACATGAAAACAGGAAACACCCGAGAACAGGTAACAAGGGGGCGGAGCTACAAATGACACATGTGGGAGCACAGAAGACAAGGGCAAAGACAAGGAGAACACAAAGAGGGCCATGTGCTAGAGAGCACATGGCTAGGAAAACACAAGATGGAAAGAAAAACATACAGTATATGAATTTAAAATACGTTCTTCTCTTGCAAGCCAGTTTAGCTTTCGATGCAAGTTTCCGTGATATCAGGAATGAATTGTGCAATTTATGAGAAAATGTCATTTTTAATTTCATAATGAGCCCCTCCTCCAAATGAGCTCCTACCCTACAATCGGTACTGGGTGCCAGTGGTCCCAACTTAGCGGCTTTGTCGCTATATTTAGTGACTTTTAAGACCCTGTAGTGACTTTTCTTTTTTAAAAAGAGGCTAGGCACAAATCTAGCGACTTTTTTGTGGTATTGGAGACTTTTGAGACTTGGTCACTTTGCTGGTCCCAAGCTCAGATAAAGGAGGAGGGTTGAAGGTAGAATAGCAGTTCCTGCTAACTGCTACTCTTATGCTAACATTTAACAACATTTCAAAAAACTGATTTATGTAATTTACATAAAAAATCTTATACAATACTTATATAAGTCATGAAGATATTTTGAGAAGAGACTGCCTATTTCAAAGGCATATTAATCGTGTTTTTTACTCACTTTTTTCTCTCCCACAACGTTATTCCTTTACAGGTTCAAAAACATGTACTATGCAGATTAGGCGATGACATCATTTAGTGACTTCTAGTGACTTTTAGGACAGCCAATAGCTACTTTCCTTACTGAAGTGTTGGCAAAACTACTGGGTGCAGAATAAGTGGGGTTAAGTGTAAAAAAATGCACATATAGGCATGTCTGGCAGTCTATGATCT
The DNA here is from genome assembly GCF_023375975.1 of Astyanax mexicanus. NCBI lineage: Eukaryota > Metazoa > Chordata > Actinopteri > Characiformes > Acestrorhamphidae > Astyanax > Astyanax mexicanus. The sequence goes on from NC_064409.1 coordinate 75,697,774, forward strand.
CTCACCAAGAGGTGCGCTATCCAAAAGTAGACCAATCAGAGCCTTTTTATAGTATGGTTGGGGGAAGCACATTTACCTCTTCTTGTGGCCAATCAGAACCACTGACTAATCAGAGCACACCTGTAATCCTTTATGCCAACCTCACATCAAACGATTTTTAGTGTTCAGATAAAATCTTCCATGTTTAGTATTATCGTAAGTCTTGAGACTTGGCTCACGTGAATAGTGATATGAACAATGTCAACAACCAATAGGAGAAGAGCTACAGGAAGCTTTCCAAGTCGTCTAGTGTATGGTTAGCATTACATACCTACATAAGACATAAGACATACTCTTTTTGTTATTTAACCCCTTAAAAAAACTTAACCTGTGTACGGGCTACAGGTGTAGGTGATACAAAATCCTTAATGTCTGCAGTAAAAATAGTTATTTGTAAGTTCTAATAAATATTCTGAAAACTTTGAGAGCTTTAAAGAGATTCTCCTACAGGACAGCTGGAGAAGCTGCCTGTTCTCTCTGTACTCTTAATCATTTTGTCATGGTCAGAACAGAATAGCAGACAAGCGCAGATACTGATAAAAACAATAGATGTTTATTATAGGAATAAACAGATGTAATCAGGGTCGATACAGAAACAAGGGTGATCACCAGTAGACAGAGCAATGAAGACAAAACCATACCATAAACGAGAGACAGTCCAGAGTTCATACACAAGCAATCCAGTATCAGAGATAATCCAAGAGGCGGTGGTGAAAGCACAGTCCAGGTCATACACAAACAATCCAATATCAAAGGCAGAGGCAAGAATCGGCGTCGAGAAACAAAAAGCAAGGTCATACACAAAGTAAACTGAGACAAGAGATAAGTAACGCTTTGTATGAGGATAACCTACAATACGCGGCGTGGTAGTCTGTTTGGCGTGCACCTTTATAGTGCCAGTAATCAGTATTCGGGACTTCCTGGAGGAAGCAGGTGAGGTGTCACGTGATCAGGTGTGTGCGTGATGTCAGCGGGTGGTGCATTCTGGGTAGTGTAGTTGTTAACCTGAGAACCTCCGTTAGAGCTTGGTGTGGAAGGGACAGAGGAGCTAACAGCACCAGACGTGACACATTTTATATCGGTTTTAAGAGGAATCAGCCACAAATTCTGCATGATTGAAAATAGACATAAAACATAGACAATCGTAACAAAACAAAAAAGTTTGGAGGACATGAAATGATTAATTTGTATTTAGGAAAATATTGATTTTTAAAATGTTAAAAGTTCCACATAGCAACATAGCAACCACTTTGCAACACCATATCAGCCACCTGTAATACCACAGCAACCATCTAGCAACGCTATGGCATCCACTGGGAAACCTATAAACAAGTTCATAGCAAATGCCCAGCAATTTTGTAGAAGTCACCTTTGATACCATAACATAAACCAAGAAAACACTAAACAAGTCTTTAGCAACCACCCTACAATACCGTAGCAGCCACTTAGCAGTTGAAGCAAGGCCAGCCACTGCCTAGAATTAAAATTTCCAAGTAATTATGATTCTAAAAAAAAATAAAGCACCAAGCCTTTGATTGTTGAAATGGAATAAAGGTTTATATGCGTGAATTTAACTATGATGTACATAAGTGATAACTAGTGATATTAGAAAGGATAAGTTCATTAGAGAAAACTGAACAGTGGAAATGAGGCAAAAGTTCAGGACACTGCCATTTTTTGTTTTTTATTAATTATGTTTTGCTATTAGCAGATTTACTTTAATATTTTGCAATATTTTCTATTACAATTAATTAAAGCTAAGATTTCCAGTAATGTTTTTTATCAAACATGAAACCTTTATAGGTAATGCTTAAAGAAAAAATGCTTATGTGTAACATCAGGCAGAAATTGAACAAAAATGCTGGCATGTTAAGGGGTTAATGTACATTTAAATTGCATAGAAGTGCTATTAAAACTAAAACTAAAATAAAAAAATAAAATACAGCAGTGGGCAGTTAGTTGAGAGTTGGGCTGTTTTGAAGAATGGAGCAGGGACTTGTTCTGTGTCAGCCGGCCGCCGGCTCTTTAGTCCGACAGAGCCGGTGTTCCTTAGCGTCTGCTGACCTCTGCTATTTTCCCAATCTCCCGGCGGCGAGCTGACAGTGATACATGGACGGTTGCCATGGGGCAGAATCTGGAAGACGAATACTCAGAAATATGTATTAGTTGAGCAAAGAACCGTTTTCCTGCGTTATGAACAGCATTTCAGTACATAAAAGAGCACGCCAGTCAATGCTAACAGCGTTAGCGCTGATCGAGCGCTCGTGAGACAACCTGACAGTACAAATGGAGTTGCCATGTGCACATGTACATTACCACGCGCCAACATACATACCTCCAGAACACGTGCCTCGACCCACACGCCTGACGCTGTCCGCATAAATACAGCCTGTCTGGCCTTGATCCTACAGATTCCATAATGAGATTTGGTGTGTCATATACAGTGTGTACAGCATGGGTTCCCAAGACATGTTCCTGTAGACCTCCTGCTGGGTTTAAAGCCGAGCTCAGCCCGACACGAGTGATCCACGGCATATCAAAGTCCACAGAAACATTTGAATATTGGTGGAAAAAGTGTTTGATTAAGATCAGATCTAAAACTGTTTGGAGATAGAGGGGAGGGGCATATAAGAAACAGTAGGGGTCATGGTGAAAGTGGCCTTTTTTGGGTTATGTAACACCACACCAACCACCTAGTAACAGTAACACTATAGCCACCACCCTCTCAAAGACTCTCAAAGACAACAATTACAGTACATACAGTAGCTGCTACCTAGCAAAACCACAGCAACAGCATACGCAAACACCTATGATATAAAAGCAACCACCTATCAGTAGCCATCAGAAAGATGGCTGTATGTTTAGGGTCATCGTCTTGCTGGAAGGCGAATCTCATTTCCAGTCTCTTGAAGTCTTCTGTTGCCTTCAACAGGTTTTCTTTTTCCAGGATTGCCATATATTTTGGATTGCCCTATAGTATAAGTACTATGTCGTTACACGGTATCAATCCATGTAACTACAGTGTAACTACTGATGAACTACTCATTGTTACAGATTAACTAAAGAGGTACAGATTATGTAATTACACATGTGTATTAAGGTTCATTTTGACTTGTGTAAGTACACATGTGTACCAGGGTGAGTGTACTTACCCATGTAATAGAGCAAGTGTACTCACACATGTGTAACAGCATGTTTGTACTTACATATATATGTAATAGTGTGTGTGATAAGTCGAGTATAAACTTATCCAACAGCTATTGTCTAGCATGAAATTAGGGCTGATTGAGTACACACACATTGTTACACATGTGTAAGTACACTCCCTCTAGTACACATGTGTACTTACACAAGTCAAAATTAACCTTAATACACATGTGTAATTACATAACCTGTTCCATTAACAATGTGTAATTCATCAGTAGTTACACTGTAGTTACATGGATTGTTACTGTGTAACTACATAGTACTTAGGGACACTTATTATAAAGTGGGACCGAAAAGCATCTCTACAGCTTGATGCTGCCACCACCATGTTTCACAGTGGTGTTGTTCCATGGTGTGTTCATAGCGCTTTGCATTTAGGCCAGAAAGTTCAACATTGGTCTCATCTGACCACAAAACCTTCTTCCTCATGTTTGCTGCAACTGCAAACAGCAATTCTTATGTTTTTTTTTAACAGTGGATTTCTTCTTGCCACTCTTCCATAAAGGCTATATTTGTAGAGCCCATGACTTATGATAGCTGTCCTATATACAGATTCTTCCGACCTGAGTTGTGGATTTCTGCAGCTCCTCCAGAGTGACCATGGGCCTCTTGGCTGCTTCTCTGACCAGTGCTCTCCTTGCTCGATCTGTTAGTTTGGGTTGATCATGGCCATGTTTTAGTAGGTGTGCAGGTGTAAAATACTTAGTAAAAGTCGAGCACAGTGTCAGACGAGAACTTAAACCAAGCTTCTCACTAAAGCTAAAGCTAAAGCAGACCACAGACACACTACAGCCCACAGAGTTCCTCGTGTGCTGCGGTCTTTAGAAGTTTGCAGATATAACAAAAGCATGCTGAATTATTATTTCCCGTTGGGAATGCTGTGAACAGTCCCGGTGGGCTGGTGTGTGTGTGTGTGTGTGTGTGTGTGTGTGGTCCACTGAGAGAGAGAGGAACTGGAAGAGTAAAGTTGTAAAGTACTCTCCCGGCACACATGTTCCCGGTGAAGAAAATATATATATATATATATCATAATATTATATTATTAATGTACTTTTAATACATTATAGGTAAGTACATTAAATCTGTTTCTCAATATGTTTTAAGTACAATTAGGTAAATATATTTATATATATATATATATATATATATATATATATATATATATATATATATATATATATATATATATATATATATATAGCCATTTCAGTTGATGAAGAGGTGCTACTTTGAAGAATCTTAAATATAACGATATAAACATATCGTTGCTGTCCAATAAAAAAACATTTTTGCCAATTTTTAGTTTACTACATAATTTGAACACACAAACATCTTACATTTCTTAATGAATGGACCAATAGAAACAACTCAAAATGACCCGAAATGAACTTTTTTTACATTAACTTCTATTGAAAGTTTAGAAGTTTTTTTCTCTCTCCTGTAAAAGTTGCTGTTTTGGAGATACTTTTTATTTTATTGGACAGTGACGATATTCTGGTTTGTAAATAATTACATGCACGTGTGATTGCAGCAGACTGTTCTATTTAAGTCTTATTATTATTCTTCTATATTATTATTCCACCCGTTTTTTGTCCGGTTAACTTGGGCCGCAATTTTTGAGATATCGATTCCGTTTCAGCTATAAAATATGTGTCCTTATCGACATTTTAATCTCATTTATGCAAATACATTACCTAGTAACCACCTAGCAACCACTTAGAAACACCAAAACAACCACCACAGATACCATAGCAACGCCTTAGCAACCACTTAGAAACACCAAAACAACCACCACAGATACCATAGCAACACCTCAGCAACCAACAAAGATACCATATCAACACTTTAGCAACCACTTATCAACACTGTAGCGACCACCACAGATACCGTAGCAACACCTTAACAACACCATAGCAATCATCCTGAATAACATAGCAATACCTTAGTACCATAGCAACCACCACATATACCATAGCAACACCTTAGCGGCCACCTAGCAACGCTTTAGCAACCACTTAGAAACACCAAAGCAACCACCACAGATACCATAGCAACACCTTAGCAACCACCTAGCAACACCTTAACAACACCATAGCAATTACCCCGAATAACATAGCAACACCTTAGCAATACCATAGCAACCACAACAGACACCATATCAACACCACAGTGACCTCCTAGCAAAGCTTTAGCAACCACTTAGCAACATCATAGCAACCACCACAGATACCATAGCAACACCTTAGCAACCACCTAGCAACACCTTAGCAACCACCTAGAAACCATTTAGCAACACCATAGCAACCACAGATATCATAGCAACACCTTAGCAACCACCTTGCAACCACTTAGCAACATCATAGCAACCACCCCGGATACCATAGCAACACTTTAGCAACCACCTAGCAACACCTTAGCAACCACCTAGTAACCATTTAGCAACACCATAGCAACCACCAGACACCATTGCAATGCCTTAGCAACCATTTAGCAACACCTTAGCAAGATCTTAGCAACCGCTTAGCAACACCATAGCAACCACCTCAGATACCATAACAACATCTTAGCAACCACCTAGCAACACAATAGCAACCACCACAGATACCAGCCAGCACTGCAATCACACTCGTGGTTTCTGCAGGAACTGCAATCTAGTTCCAGATGTTTTTCTCTATAGTTTGCAGAACATTTTAAAATAATGAAAAAAAAAAAAAACACTGAATTTAAGGCTTATCCAAATATGTTTTCCTGAGCTGTATCAGTTTTTAATGACCGGCTGTGAACAGAAGAGGACGGCAGGGCTTTTTAGAGGTGCTGACGTGTCGTTTCTTTGCGTGAACTAAAAGCAGCACTAGTGGAGAAATTCCCCAATTACAGTGAGGGTCCGCTCAGAAAGGGGTCAGCCCATTATTTTCAGAGAGAGGGTAAAAAAGGCCTGTGAAAAACAGCCCAAATGATCCCACAGTCTGAAGCAGCACAATACACACACACACACACACACACACACTCTCATTCACTGTATGACTGTGTGTGTGGACTGCTGTAGGTCTCCCAGCCATCAGGGCAGTACGTCTTGTGTAACACAAAGCAGGCTTGCCAAATGAAATTGAAAATTAGCCGCTTGATTTGACGTGTTAATTGAAAGTGTAAAGTAAATATGCAGCATCCATTATAGAGATTTATTTATGAAGAGCTGCAGAACTTTAACCAATCAGGGTTTTAATCCGTTGGAGGGTTCATTTCACACGATAAAATGTCTCTACAGTACACCATACTATTATTTACACTTAGTGCACACACTCTCTTGTGCCCAGGCTGCATGGGGTTGTTGATTGGATGGCTGGAAGAGGAGGAACCAGATTGACAGAAGTGTCTTTAGATAGAAATTCGTGTTTAATGTTTTTTTTTTTTCTGTAATGTTCATCTTTTGGGTAGTGTACCTCTTGGTGAGAGATCATTGGCTGCTTGACATGCCTCTACATTGTGCTTATGGAGACATTATTAAATTTACTAATGGTCAGTGATGGTTTGGAGAGCCATGCCATCTGCTGGTTTTACTCTGCTGGCAACTTTTATGGAGATGCGGATTTCATTTTCCAGCAGGACTTGGCACACTGCCCACACTGCCAAAAGTACCAATAGGTCTTTATATAATATTCAAACTTTCTGAGATACTTGCCATTTCTGATACTACAGTACCAGCTAGCAACACTGTAGCAACCACTTAAAAACTACATCAACACCAGATCAACCACCTGTGCAAACACCTAGCATACAACATTAAGACCATAGCAACCACATGTGCAAACACCTAGCATACAACATTAAGACCATAGCAACCACATGTGGTACAACAGCAACCCCTCTAACAAAGCAGTAGTAAATATCACCTAGCAACTCTATAGCAAACACCATGCACCACAGCAAGACCATAGCAACCACATTTGAAACAACAGCAACCCTGTTAGCAAAGCTATAGCAACCATCACCTAGCAACCCTATAGCAAACACCTAGCACACCACATCAAGACCATAGAGACCACCTAGCAACAAAATATCAATAAATAAACAAATACACCAGATCAACCACCTATGATAAAAACATCAAGGAACACTAGTGCAAACACCTAAAATACAACATTTAGACTACAGCAACCACATGTGGTACAACAGCAACCCCTCTAGCAAAGCTATAGTAACTATCACCTAGCAACCATCACCTAGCAACCCTATAGCAAACGCCTAGCACACCACATCAAGACTAGAGCAACCACATGTGGTACAGCAGCAACCCCTCTAGCAAAGCTATAGCAACCATCACCTAGCAACCCTATAGCAAACACCTAGCACACCACATCAAGACCATAGAGACCACCTAGCAACAAAATATCAATAAATAAACAAATACTAAACATAGAACCATAGAAACCCCAAAGCAACTGCCTGGGATACCACAGCAACTACCTAGCAATTACCTGAAATACCACAGGCCGATCCCAATCATAGTGAAAATGTCCATAGTATTCTAATTTTCTGAGATACTGTCATTTGGGATACTACAGCACCAGCTAGCAACACAATAGCAACCACTTAAATATTACAGCAACACCAGATCAACCACCTGTGATAAAACCATCAAGGAACATTAGTGCAAACACCAAACATACAAGATTAACACTACAGCAACCTCATGTGGCACAACAGCAACCCCTCTAATAAAGCAGTAGCAAATATCACCGAGCAACCATCACCTAGCAACCCTATAGCAAACACCTAGCACTCCACATCAAGACTAGAGCAACCACATGTGATACAACAGCAACCCTGTTAGCAAAGCTATAGCAACCATCACCTAGCAACCCTATAGCAAACAACTAGCCCACCACATCAAGACCATAGAAACCACCTAGCAACAAAATATCAATAAATAAACAAATACTAAACATAGAACCATAGAAACACCACAGCAACTGCCTGGGATACCACAGCAACTTCCTAGCAATTACCTAAAATACCACAGGCCGATCCCGATAATAGTGAAAATGTCCATAGTATTCAAATTTTCTGAGATACTGTCACTATAGCAACCACTTAAAAATTACAGCAACACCAGATCAACCCCCTGTGATAAAACCATCAAGGAACACTAGTGCAAACACCTAACATACAACACCTAACAGACTACAGCAACCCCTCTAGCAAAGCCATAGTAACTATCACCTAGCAACCATCACCTAGCAACCCTACAGCAAACACCCAGCACACCACATCAAGACTAGAGCAACCACACGTGGTACAACAGCAACCCCTCTAGCAAAGCTATAGTAACCATCACCTAGCAACCCTGTGTACATGTACGCAGCAGAAACACAACCTGCTCCCTGTTCCCCACCGATTTTAATGCTCGTTCCACTCAGAAAAGTAGATCCGGCAGCAATGTGACCACCACTGTTGTTACTAAGCAACCATTGGTCAGTGTAACGATTCAGACTTGTGTTTTATGTGAGTTATACAACAGAAATGTAGAAGAATGGGAGTAACAGCAGGAGAGTAATGCGTTTTATCCAGCAGAATGGTAAATGTCGCCGCAGCTCAGCGATAAAGGATTGAATCCGGAGCTCGGTCTCAGTGCCGTACAGTGGTGAAGGTGGTCGGCTGCCAGAGCGCTAATTAGCATGTGAGTGAGCAGGCGGTGAGTCAGCAGCGAGAGGATGGCGGGGTGGCGGCGTGGTGGGTCCAGTCGGAGGTGGATCGTACCAACCGCAGCATTGTTTGTGCAGGTGCAGCTCCAGCGGAGCAGAAACGGACGCATATCAATTACACTACTGACTCCAGACGTCCAGCAGGAGACACACTGAGGGACGGTTTTGGATCGTTTAGATAAATATAGAGACAAAAATCCACATGGAGCGCAGTGTGTTCTGCCATATGTTGGTGTGAGAACTGCAGGAGAAATCTTAAAATAGGATTCTGTCTACATATAGCAAATAACATATAGCATAACAGTGATGTAAGTCTTGGATGGATGAACTCTGCTGAAGCTACACTCTGAAGCTACATGAAGTTTGGAGGTGTGTAGTGATGAACTCTGAAGCTACATGAAGTTTGGAGGTGTGTAGTGATGATGAACTCTGAAGCTACATAAAGTTTGGAGGTGTTTAGTGATGATGAACTCTGAAGCTACATAAAGTTTGGAGGTGTGTAGTGATGAACTCTGCTGAAGCTACATGAAGTTTGGAGGTGTATAGTGATGAACTCTGAAGCCACATGAAGTTTGGAGGTGTGTAGTGAGTGATGAACTCTGAAGCTACATGAAGTTTGGAGGTGTGTAGTGATGAACTAATCTGAAGCTACATGAAGTTTGGAGGTGTGTAGTGATGAACTCTGAAGCTACATGAAGTTTGGAGATGTGTAGTGATGATGAACTCTGAAGCTACATAAAGTTTGGAGGTGTGTAGTGATGAACTCTGCTGAAGCTACATGAAATTTGGAGGTGTGTAGTGATGATGAACTCTGAAGCTACATAAAGTTTGGAGGTGTGTAGTGATGAACTCTGAAACTACATGAAGTTTGGAGGTGTGTAGTGATGAACTCTGAAGCTACATGAAGTTTGGAGGTGTGTAGTGATGAACTCTGAAGCTACACAAAGTTTGGAGGTGTGTAGTGATGAACTCTGAAGCTACATAAAGTTTGGAGGTGTGTAGTGATGAACTCTGAAGCTACATGAAGTTTGGAGGTGTGTAGTGATGAACTCTGCTGAAGCTACATGAAATTTGGAGGTGTGTAGTGATGACGAACTCTGAAGCTACATGAAGTTTGGAGGTGTGTAGTGATGAACTCTGAAGCTACATGAAGTTTGGAGGTGTGTAGTGATGACGAACTCTGAAGCTACATGAAGTTTGGAGGTGTGTAGTGATGAACTCTGAAGGTACATGAAGTTTGGAGGTGTGTAGTGATGAACTCTGCTGAAGCTACATGAAATTTGGAGGTGTGTAGTGATGACGAACTCTGAAGCTACATAAAGTTTGGAGGTGTGTAGTGATGAACTCTGAAGCTACATAAAGTTTGGAGGTGTGTAGTGATGAACTCTGAAACTACATGAAGTTTGGAGGTGTGTAGTGATGAACTCTGAAGCTACATGAAGTTTGGAGGTGTGTAGTGATGAACTCTGAAGCTACATGAAGTTTGGAGGTGTGTAGTGATGAACTCTCCTGAAGCTACATGAAATTTGGAGGTGTGTAGTGATGACGAACTCTGAAGCTACATAAAGTTTGGAGGTGTGTAGTGATGAACTCTGAAGCTACATAAAGTTTGGAGGTGTGTAGTGATGAACTCTGAAGCTACATGAAGTTTGGAGGTGTGTAGTGATGAACTCTGAAGCTACATGAAGTTTGGAGGTGTGTAGTGATGAACTCTGGAGCTACATGAAGTTTGGAGGTGTGTAGTGATGAACTCTGAAGCTACATGAAGTTTGGAGGTGTGTAGTGATGAACTCTGAAGCTACATGAAGTTTGGAGGTGTGTAGTGATGAACTCTGAAGCTACATGAAGTTTGGAGGTGTGTAGTGATGAACTGTGATCCACTGTGTTATAATATCACTGACAGTTGGCTGTGAAATTGTTAATAGTGAGTAGTGAAATTTCACGACTGGACTTGTTGCACAGGTGCTGCATCCTATCCTGGTCCATAGTCCTCAGTTCACTGAGCTCCTGAGAGTTATTCTTTATCTACTACTAAATGTGTAGTAACTATTGTAAAATATAATCAAAATAACATTTATTATAAATTATTTAGTTGGATTAAATGATTATTCAGTATACTGTGATTTATTCAGCAAATAAATCTATTTATTCAGCAAATATCTACTACAAATTATTCTATATTCACTATGAACCACTCAGTATCCATTATAAATGATGTCGCATTTTTTTTAAATATGTAAACTTTCTATGTAGTATAAAGTAAAATGCATAAAAATACCACTTTAGACTAACATACAGTACTGATCAAAAGTTTGGACACACCTTAAATCCAGTGTTTTTTCATTATACTAAAATGTTCTGCATTGCAGATTAATATTAAAGTAATCCAAACTATGAATAAATTATTTAGTAAACCAAAAAATGTGTTAAACAAACCAGAATATGTTTCATATTTTAGATTATTTCTTGGATGACAGTTTAGCACATCTCTGCTGGATTTTCTCAGAAAGTTTTATGAGGTAGAGTCACCTGGAATTCAGGCTTTCAGTTAACAGCTGTGCTGAACTCATCAAGAGTTAATTACTTGAATTTCTTGTCTCTTAATAAAGTGTTTGAGAGCATCAGTTAAAGTAAAGTAGTGAAGAGGTAGAGTTACAGGTATACAGTGAATAGTGAATATTTGAGTACTGTTCTAATCCAGATTATGAGAAGCAACAACAACTCAACAAGCTCATTATAATGATAAAACTGGCCCTTATCAGGACGACCCCAGGAAAGGAAGAGCAAGAGTTTCCTCTGTTGTACAGGATAAGTTCATAAGAGTTACCAGCCTCCGTAGATAAGAGCATCTAAATGCTTCTTCACAGAGTATTTTGGGTTGTTTAACACTTTTAAGTTACTACATGATTCCTATATGCATATATGTGCATTATGCAGTCTATTCAATAAGGGGGATAAAGTCAAACAGCCTAGACTGAATTATGATTGAGAAAGAAGAGCTATAGTGCAAAGTTAATAGTACGATTGTGTTTCATGTAGACGTTACGTGTCTCATTTGCTGTGAAACATATAATTGTACATTTGATCATACATTCACACATTTATAATTACAGCATTTACTGCAGGATACATTCTTATCTTATCCATGTTTCACTGGCTGGTGTGAAAAGACAACAGGCCAAAAGATACCCCGGCACACTGCCAAATACTCGCTGGGGTTGAGTTTCACGTGATGGGCTGCCATCCATGATGAGATGTCAGTGAGAGATGTAGAGATGCCAGTTGAAACCTGGGTGTCAGAAGGTAGGAGAGGAAGCTGGAGTTGAGTGTCACCAGCATGGCAGTGGTGGAAGAACCAGTGAGAGGTTTAAAACTACACAAAGAGAGCGAGAGTAGAGGGAAAACAGAAGAGGACCCAGTGAGGAGCCTTGTGGAACACCAATGGAGAGCCTATTTGAGTAATGTTCTAATCTACAGAAATTGGACTATGAAACTGAAACACCTGTCATTTTAGTGTGGGAGGTTTCATGGCTAAATTGGAGCAGCCTGGTGGCCAATCCTCATTAATTGCACATTGCACCAGTAAGAGCTGTAAGAGTGTGAAGGTTCAATTATCAGGGTAAGAGCACAGTTTTACCCAAAATATTGCAATGCACGCAACATTACGGGTGACATACATGGGGATCGCAGACAATGTGCTGTCATGGTTCAGATCATACCTCACTGGGCGCTCGTTCAAGGTGTCGTGGCAAGGACAGCTGTCCTCAGCCCGCTCCTTATCCACTGGGGTTCCCCAAGGTTCGGTACTGGGACCCCTTCACTTCTCCATATACACCACCTCTCTTGGTCAGGTTGTCCGCTCACACGGATTTTCCTACCATTGCTTTGCGGATGACACCCAGCTATACCTGTCGTTCTCACCTGAAGATCACTCAATCTCTGCACGGATATCGCAGTGTCTCTCTGACATATCCTCATGGATGAAGGAGCATCACCTTCAATTAAATCTCTCAAAGACTGAACTTCTGGTTATACCAGCAAAACCATCTTTTCAACACAAATTCTCTATAAGTATCGACTCTCTCTCTCTCTCACCGACAAAGGTTGCTAGGAACCTGGGTGTTCTGGTTGATGACCAACTCTCCTTCACGCACCATGTGGCCTCAGTTGCTCGGTCCTGCCGCTTTGCGCTCTATAACATCCGAAAAATTAGACCGTTCTTGACGCAACAGGCCACCCAACTCCTGGTGCAAGCGGTCGTCATCTCACGCCTCGACTACTGCAATGCCGTACTAACTGGCCTCCCGGCCTGTGTAGTAAAACCACTCTAGATGATCCAGAACGCAGCAGCAAGTCTGGTCTTCAACCAGCCAATACGGGCACATGTCACCCCGTTGCTCATTGAGCTCCATTGGCTACCAGTTGATGCTCGCATCAAATTCAAAGTGCTTACAATCGCCTACAAGGTGATGACAGAACAGGCTCCTTCCTACCTGCACTCGCTCCTGAAGGCTTACGCTACCTCCCGGCCGCTGCGCTCCTCCAGTGAACGTCGCCTCACTTTGCCAACCAAACACTCACACAAAGCAATCCAGACTGTTCTCATACAGAGTTCCCCAATGGTGGAACAAACTACCCTCCACTACCAGATCAGGAGAATCTCTCACTATCTTTAAGAAACTCCTGAAGACAGAGCTCTTCAAAGAGCACTTACTCTCTTAACACCTCTAACACACTAACTACTTCTAACCTCATTTCCTTCTTCCCCTCCTTCACTCCTCTATCCTATTATTCCCCTTTGACCTCCTTTTATCCCTATCCAAAGATGTTTTACCTTTAAACTTATTTTACATTGTACTTGACTATTGTAAGTCGCTTTGGACAAAAGCGTCTGCCAAATGTAATGTAATGTAATGTAATGTAACATACCAGAGTTCAAAAGAGGACAAATTGTCGGTGCACGTCTTGCTGGAGCATCTGTGACCAAGACAGCAAGTCTTTGTGATGCGTCAAGAGCCACGGTATCCCGGGTAATGTCAGCATACCACCAAGAAGAACCAACCACATCCAACAGGATTAACTGTGGACGCTGTAAGAGGAAGCTGTCTGAAAGGGATGTTCGGGTGCTAACCCGGATTGTATCCAAAAAAACATAAAACCACGGCTGATCAAATCACGGCAGAATTCAATGTGCACCTCAACTCTCTGTTTCCACCAGAACTGTCCGTCACCACAATAAATTATTGTGGTCTAAAAGCAGGTGTTTCAGTTTCATTGTCCAACCCCTGTATATCTTTTTTATCATTTGTTATTTTTTCTCCTTTTTACCTTGGTTTTATGTAAGCAGACAGCCATCAGAGCTGTTAGGTGTGCTAGTTGTACCATGTATAACTGTATATATAAAATATATAAACTTGAGGAGCCCTATTAATGCACTGCAGTGTTTTGCTTACAGGGTCAAACACAAAGTCCTTGAGGAAGACTGCCGAGTGACTGTGCTACATCACTATTTATAACTATATATAATTTATTAAAAACATCTACATTCTGCTTTCGAAGCTGTTTTCTAAAGCATGGTTGAAGTAATTAGACACTTTATTGGCTGTAGTTAGCATGTGCAAGCTGTTACACGTGTGACGCATGTTGTCAAGCTGTCAGTAACGGTGGTGAGACGGCATGATGATGTTTATGTGAGAGAATCTGCTGACGGACAGTAACGGGTAAAGCTGTGTCGTGTCCTAAATCATTTATTACCCTGATAAATTACCTTCTCTTACATCAGCGTTCTGTATGGCGATCCAGATCGTACACAGTGGTGATTGGAGGAGCGCTTTGTCTTTGCAAAAGTATTCATACCCCTTGAACATTTTTTTTTTTTTTTTTTTACATTTTGTCACCTTACAACCACCAAAATGTTTATAAAACAAAATCTGAAAAGTGTGACGTGCAAAAGTATTCAGCCCTACTTTACTCTAAACCCCCTAAATAAAATCCAGTGCAGTCAACTGCCTTCAGAAGACAATGAATTAGTTATTAGAGTCCTGCAGCTGTGTGTAATTAAGTCTTAGTATAAATACAGCAGGTCTGTATTGACCTCAGTGGTTTGTTAGAGAACACATATCTCAAGCTTTGAGCATCCCAAGAAGCACTGTTTAATCCATCATCCACAAATGGAAAATGCCCATGGGGTTCCACAAGGCTCTAAATAAGCTGAAACTTCAGCCTTTACTTTATTGGTTTTTATTGATTGTTTAAATGCAAGATATAGGATGTGTTTTTTTTTTTTTTTCTTTATTATCTATTTTTTAACCTTTTCTAACCTTATGTGTTTATATGTTTTGCAAAAGCTAAACTAAACTAAACTAAACTAAACTTGTCAGGGATGCAGGCAAGGAGTCGTGGAGGTGGACGTAAAAGCAGGTAAGGGTTTTTTTATTAAAATCAATAACAATGATAAACAAAGAAATAAACCAAAACAAATAAACGGTAACATACAACAGGGAGGCTAAACAAAGAAACAAACAAGTAACTGAAAATAATACAAAACTAAACAGGGCAAGGGAGTAAACTAGGAAATAAACAGGGAACAATAAACAACGAAATAAACAAGAAGATAAACACTAAACTAGGAGTAAAACATGGAACAAGAAACTAGAGCAATGGGAACCGCAATGAGGAACAGAGAAACGCTGAGAGACAAACGACAGGAGTTGGTGCAAAGACCGACGTAGGACAAGTGACAAAGGAAGGCTGTATAACACACAAGGGAAGTGGAAACACCTGGGGCTAGGGGGCGGAGCTACAAATGAACACAGGTAATGGAAAATTACTGAGGCAGAACACAGGGGCACAAGGACAGACAGGAAACAGGGCCAGGACATGACTAAACTGAGCATGTGCAAAGTTGTTGACTCAACTAGGTTTCAACTACAAATTCAATATAATAAAATAGAAAAAATAGAGCTCAGTTATTTTAAAAAAGGAAGAATTTAAAGAACTTTAAAAGTATCCTAAAGTTCAGTTACAGCAAAGACCATTAAAAACATTGTAATGATGAAACTGGCTCACATCAGGACCACCCTAGGAAAGAAAGAGCAAGAGTTTCCTCTGTTGTACAAGATTTATCAGAGTTCATCAGAGTTACCAGCCTCAGAAACCACAAGTTAACAGATCCCCAGATAAGAGCACCTAAATGCTTCTTCACAGATTATTTTAGTTTACAGTGTAATTCAATAAAAAAAATCCCTTTAAGAAGAACTAAGTTTTTTTTATTTTATTTTACAGTGTATTACGATCAGTGTTGGGCACGTTACTTTGAAAAAGTAATTAGTTATAGTTACTAGTTACTTCTCCAAAACGGAGTTACTCCACTATGAAAGGAACTAGTTACCAGTAAAAGTAACTATTGCATTACTTTGTGTTACTCGCCCCGTAAAAAAAATAAAATAACAAAAGAACATCAATTATGTAATTACTATTATTATTAAAAAATAACAAACGAAAATAAATCAAAATGTTGACAAAAACATAATCTAACGAATTAAAAAAAAAAATAAACGAAATTCTCCACACAACCAAAGAAAATTACTAAAACCCGGAAAAACCAAATACGCGGCAGTTACGCATCTGGGGATGAAACTAAACAAACCAAACCACACTCAAAGGAAAAAGTGTATATATAAACAAAACAAAATAATGGACAAAAAGACCGTCAAAATGGTATTAATATAACAGTTTAACAGGCGATCACTGAATTGATTAGAGCAGAGGAGGGGTTAACCAGGGCAAACGACTTCCTAAACCCTCCCACTACCCCTTTTTATAGGGTTAGAGCGACCACCTCACCATCAATCCATCTTTTCATCCCTTGTGAATCACACGCATACTTGCGCCTTTGTCTGTATGCGCAAAGTTTAAAAAAAAAGTTCATTGAGCGGCTAAAGTAACGTGCAGTAACGGGGTGTCGGAAATGGTAATGGCGTTATAGTTACAGTCAGAGTAATTAGTTCGATTACTCGTTACTGAAAAAAGTTATTTTAACCCCGTTACTGCCATCACTGATTAAGATACATTAGCTATATATGTTTTCATTGAACTGCTCTGTAAATGTTGTCAATTATGTAACAGTTGTTCAGTGAGCAGTGCACAGAGCAGGTCCTGAACTTTTTATTTTTTAATGTTACCACAATCTGATGGCTAAAACAGCGAACATTAAAAAACAGACTTTATGGAAATGTCTCGCTCTTTGAGTTACGGCGGATTTGCTGCGACGTTTTGCCCTTTCTCTGTTAAAAGTGTCTCTCCTGCACTCCAGGCTAACATTACATGTCAGAATGGCTGACTGGAGGCAGATTGCCTTTTCCTGTCCCGAACTTCAGTCAGATGTGATCTGACAGTGCCTCTGGATAAGCCCTTAAAACCCTCGCTCTGCCTGCTTATGAACATTCTGCTATATTCAAGGACGTAATAACTGAGAAAAGACTCTCGCTGTACTTTACGGACAAAAGTACTGGAGTCGCTGCTCATTCATTCATACTTTATTCTGAAAAAAAGGGCATTAAAAAACATTTGTATTATGCTTTTGTTAAAATAACAGTCTCCACTGTTCTCAGGCAAGGTTTGCTACTGGGATTTGTAACATTTCTGTGAGGTTTTGACCAGAGCTTAACTGAGGACGGATGTCCGGGATGATCACCACCCGACTTCAACCTCAACTTCCCAACTCATCCCAAAAGTATTGAAAGTATTGAACAGTTCCAGTGTTCCAAACCTTAATGCTGGTTATAGGTACTAATGGTTCACAATATGGTCAAATTTATTCAGCTTCAGATGGTCCTATTCTATTGGCAACATCTGTTCCAAAACTGAAGCCAAAGCAGAGGTGGGCCACGCAACATGACAATGACTAAATAATACATGCTAATAAACCATCTGTCTCAAAACTGAAGCCAAATCAGAGGTGGGCCACACAACATGACAATGACTAAAAACAACATGCTAGTAAACCATCTGTCCCAAAACTGAAGCCAAAACAGAGGTGGGCCACACAACATGACAATGACTAAATAAAACATGCTATTAAACCATTTGTCCCAAAACTAAAGCCAAAGCAGAGGTGGGCCATGCAACATGATAATGACCAACAACATGCCAGTAAAAGCACCAAGATGTGGCTCAAAAGAATTAAATGAAAGTTTATTGCAAGATCTACCAGATCCACCAGGAGTTTGAGATGTCCAAGATGATCACCACCTGACTTTATTCTCAACTCTCCAATTCATCCCAAAAGTATTAAATGTATCACCATAATTCCAGAGAACACAGTTCCACTGTTCCACAGCACAATTCTGGCTATAGGTACTAAGGGTACCAAAAGGGAAACGTTTATTCAGCTCCAGATAGTCCTATTCTATTGCCAAAATCTGTTTCAAAACTGAAGCCAAAGCAGAGGTGGGCCACGCAACATGACAATGACTAAAAAAACATGCTGGTAAACCATGTATCCCAAAACTGAAGCCAAAGCAGAGGTGGGCCACACAACATGACAATGACCAACAACACGCCAGTAAATGCACCAAAGAAAGAAATGAAAGTTTATTGCAAGATCCACCAGATCTACCATGAGTTTGAGATGTCCAAGATGATCACCAAGATGTATCACCATCATTCCAGAGAACACAGTTCCATTTTTCCACAGCTCAACACTGGCAATAGTTACTAATGGTATCACCATCATTCCAGCGCAAGGGTACCAATAGGGTCATGTTTATTCAGCTCCAGATAGTCCTATTCTATTGCCAACATCTGTTTCAAAACTAAAGACAACATGACAATGACTAAAAAAAACACATGCTAGTTAACCATCTGTCCCAAAACTGAAGCCAAAATAATAACAAGGAATGAATCTCCATTTTTGAAGTTTTTCTTTTTCTGACAGTTGTTATTTCTTTTGGTCCATATGAATAGACTAATATAATTAACTATTTGCATTGATATTTCATTAAAAGGTGTTTGTTTTTTTATAACTTATCTTATATATGTTGCGGTAGTGGAGATACTGTATATGGTGTTGTGCGATAGTGATGATATACAGTATACTGGATGACTGTGTGCTTGTCTAGCCAGGTATGAAATTGCTGTTGTGTTTTGCAGTAATTCATTTGTGTTTACATAGTCTCTCGTCCTCTCTCTCTCTCTCTCTCTCTCTCTCTCTCTTTCTCTCTTCCTCTCTCTTTATGTTTATTTCTCTGTCTCTCCACCACCTTATAGGGCTTTTTATACCCAGCTGAATGCAACTCTGCAATATGCTGGCTGTCGAGCTGTGGCCTCAGTAATGACCATATGAGACACGATTGTATGTATTTATGTGCTGTGGTTGGATATGCTGGATATGCCATTGTGCTTGTCTGTGAATGCATATAAGGTATAATGAGCGGAGAACTTGGGAACTTCAGAGCTGATAAATTCGTATTAGTGGCTGCCTTGCGGCGAAGTGAATCTACTGTGTGGTTAGCACTACAAGGACACAGTCCAGTAGTAACACTGGAGACTTTCCAGTTGCTTATTTAACTTTAGCTTTTAGATTTTGTCCTGGGTAGGAAAAACTCATTTTTAAGGAATTTTATTCATGAGAAATGGCATTAATATTAGGGCTTGGTTTCACACATGCACAGACCTAGCTATCAAATATACTTCCTTTTTAATTGAGCTAAACTGCTGATAAGATGCAGTTTAATCTGATATATTAGCCAAATAATATACTGCTATGACTAAACGCAGTCTCTGCTGCTGCTCCATGCTGTTTACACACTAAGAGCGCAGTGTGTGCAGCGTTCACTGCTCACAGCCACAATAATCTGTTAAAAAAATCTAATTTTCAGCGTTCTTTGTTTAAAACCAGCCTCACACTGCACAGATATATGCAGTGAAACAAAGAATCTTCTCAATATATTTACTTTCTCGCTCCCGCACCAGACAGCTCTGACCAATCAGAGGAGACGATGTGCTTGCGTGGTTTGTTGGTGCGCATGTTGGTGCAT
This sequence comes from Astyanax mexicanus, assembly GCF_023375975.1. Taxonomy (NCBI): domain Eukaryota; kingdom Metazoa; phylum Chordata; class Actinopteri; order Characiformes; family Acestrorhamphidae; genus Astyanax; species Astyanax mexicanus. The sequence continues at coordinate 75,717,761 of NC_064409.1, forward strand.
TTAGGTTTTTTTAGGTGCATTCCAGCGCCCCACATTGGCTTTACCTTCACTCAAATACAAGTATTTACTAGTATTTTATTTAACAAAAGTAATATAAATATAATCACATTTTACATTTCTTACATTCATTCATTTATTTACATTTAAATGTCCACTATAAAAACGTGTGTCTTAAGAAGAATAAGTGCGATTAACCGCAGTTAATCGATTGACACCACTAATTAATACACATCAGCATAGTGAAACAGTTGGGTTTTATTGATATAATCACTTCTGTGATGCAGCATTAATATAGAAAAGTACAATAAGCTTTTAAACAACATACTGTATACTGCCTTCAAGAACAACATCTCCAACATTTCCAGCGACATCCATGTTTTTTTAACCCTTGTGTGGTGTTCGGGACCCGTTTTCATTTTTTCATCAAATGATACTAAAAAAATTTTTTTCTAACTCAAACTCATTGGCATTGGCTCATTTTATGTGAAAAACATATATCAAAACACATTTTCGTTAAACACACACTGTACACCCCCCCCCCCCCCCCCCCACACACACACATTTATATTACATACAGTATGTTTGGCCAAGGGCTAATAAACATTGCTTCATTTGTAAATTTGAAACTAAACAAATTTTCTACTCATATCTTGAGTTTAATTCATTTCCGTTTACATTTTATTAAAAAAACTAATAAAAAAAGAGTAGCACTTTTTGAAAGAAATGTAACATAAGAAAGGTAAAGGGCAAATATTAACCATGTAAGCTGTTTATATTGCTTGCAATTTAGGTGAAACAAGCATGTGTAAAGCATTTTAATGTAAAATTGCTTAATTTTGCTGAATTAAATACAAGTAACAAAGTAAACGAGTAACAAAAACATGAACACCACACAAGGGTTAACAGGACAAGGCAAAACCACATGCTGCACACATTACAAAGAAATGCCTGTAAAAGAAGAGGGTATAGGTACTGGGTTTTAAGATGTTTTGTTGCAGGAAAAAGATTTGGAAAAAATAAGACCAGAAACACTAAATCACTTGGTATCCTCAGTGCCACAACATTTTTTAAGTGTTGTGAGAAGAAATGGTTACATTACATTTGGTTGGGAATGTGTATATTAGAAAATTAAATCTGCTCAAAAAAGTTGGGCAGATAAAATATAAGAAATCTTGAGATCATATTCTCTGCAATCAAATAAAAGTCAAAGTAAAAGTAAAAAAACACTGCAATTTTAATTATACTGTTCCAACACTGTCTGATTTGGGCTTGTGTAAATAGTTTACGTTGGTCATGCATGCTATCATTCTATCTTGGTGGCGGGAAATACAGGAGCTCCACTGACTGATTAAAACCCTGACAATAGTCAACAGTCAACCACCCAATCCACATTGTACATGCAAATCCAGCTTTTATATCAACAATAAACAGAATAAAAAATAAAATATAGAGCATTTCTGTTCTCTTAAATTACCTGATGTCAGTGTCTTCTTTTGAGACGCAGAAATCGTAGCACTGTTAAGATATCAACGCGCCAAAGTCAGAGCTCACCTGGCTCTTAAAGGGAAAGGCAAGTGACACATTGATTGGTTTATTTCACGTTATGCCCAAAATTAACCACACCCATGATTAATTAAGAGAAATAGTACAGGCAAGTTGAGCAGATAAAATATAAGAAATCTTGGGTTCATATTCTCTGAAATCAAATAAATGTCAAAGTAAATGTTAGAAACACTGCAATTTTAATTATACTGTTCCAACACTGTCTGATTTGGGCTTGTGTAAATAGTTTACGTTGGTCATGCATGCTATCATTCTATCTTGGTGGCGGGAAATACAGGAGCTCCACTGACTGATTAAAACCCTGACAACAGTCAACAGTCAACAGCCCAATCCACATTGTACATGCAAATCCAGCTTTTATACCAACAATAAATAGAATAAAATTCTTTTGAGATGCAGAAATCGCAGCACTGTTAAGATATCAACGCGTCAAAGTCAGAGCTCACCTGTCTCTTAAAGGGAATGACACCTGGCACACTGATTGGTTTATTTCAAGTTACGCCCAAAATGAACCACACCCATGATTAATTAAGAGAAATAGTACAGGCCTTTTGCGCGTTTCGATCCAAGTAAGGAATATTTTTTGCGTCCTCACGATAATGAAAACACACTGACACGCCCTAACTCTGGTGCGCTATAGATGCAGGTGTGCTAGTTTCACAGTGATAACAGTGATGATTTCCTCTGGTCCTGAGTATATGGACCCTCAGCAGGCTGGGCAGGTGAACCCTGTCTTGGTCTTTGCTACAGATCTCTGTGATAATGCTCTGCGATTTGTGAATTTGTGAGCTGGAACAGGCTGTGATGGTGAGATGCTAAGAACAGACTCTGTGGTGGCTATTTAAAACTGCAGCAGAAGCTCCTGAGGCAGGTTGAACTTCTTCAGATGGGGCAGAAAGAACATCGTCTGCTGGGTTTTCGTTGTGATGGAGTTGATGTTAGTGTCCCTTTTCAGGTCCCCGGCGACTGTAGTGCCCAGAAACTCCCAGGAAGTCTACCAGGACTCCTTGACAGCCATCATGGTCTTGTCAACGGCAGTGCTACTACCCAACTAGAGAGCGAGGCCAATTATGCTCTCTGGGATTCACAGCCACAGATAGCTGTGAAGCTTAGTTGGCTTGTGAAAAGTTGGGCAGTTTCCCCAGTGTTCAGTTGTACTTAGGCATGTATGCATCATAGGGCCCTATTTAAGCGAACTATAGAGCACTGGTCAATTTTGCATCAAGCATGTTTATTTAATAATAAATAATAATAAACTTTATTTATATAGCACCTTTTATACATTAAAATGCAGCTCAAAGTGCTGTACATAGAAAAAGGCAATCAAAACACTAATAAAAAAAGGAAAAATGGAAAAGGAAAAAACTGTAAAATTAAAGATAAAAAGGAACATTCAAATAAGATGTAATAGAAAACAAAATAATATAAAATAAAAATTGTAAAAGGACAATAATAATAATAATAAAATAAGAATTACAAAATATTGTGACTGTGAAATTAAGCCATTTAAACTTAAAACAAATGGATTAATTATTAAAACAAAGTTTAAAGAAATATATCTTAAGCTGCTTTTTGAAACTATTTACTGATGATGCTTGTCTGATCTCAAGTGGTAAATTGTTCCATTTCTTTGGAGCATAAAAACAAAAAGCTGCTTCCCCACTTCTATTCTCTTCTTATTAACTTTTGGTACTTTAAGAAGATTGGAGGCGCTAGATCTTAAGGAACGACTGGGAACATAAAGAGACAGACAATCTGTAATATACGATGGTGCCAATCCATTTAAGGCTTTAAAAACTAATAACAGTACTTTAAAATCAATTCTAAACGATACTGGAAGCCAATGTAATGATGCCAGAACTGGTGTAATGTGTTCTCTCTTCCTCTGTTCCGTATTTAGGGCATGTCGGTGTGTCTTTGGTATCATGACGGAGCAAAAAAAACGCTTTGCATGGCTCCAAACGTGAAAAAGGCATGGATTAATTTTTCTCAGTTAATCAAGGGGGTGTGTTTTGGGCATAACATGAAATAAACCAAATCACTGTGCCAGTTGTCATTTCCTTTAAGAGGCAGGTGAGCTCTGACTTTGGCGTGTTCGTATCTTAACAGTGCACATCTTTTGTGCGTCTCAGCAGAGACAGATACTGACTTGCTCGTTCACACTGTGAAGATACACCAGCAGCTCATTTAAGGGAACAGCAGTGTTATTTTATTCTTTATTCTGTTTATTATCGATGTAAAGGATGGGCAAGGGTGCAAGCACAAAAAAATTACCATTGACAGGGTGTAAGATAGCAATGAGCATTGTGACGTGCCTTGCGAAGTGTGTACAATAGGGCCCATAGCGTATTTGCTGGACATGCCCGAGCATGAAGCTTAACCATGACATCAATAATAATAATAATAAATTTATATTATTTCTGATGTATGGTTAACAGAAAACCACTGATAATCATTTTTCAAAGAGTAAAAAGCTTGAGTTGATACTTCAAGTATCTTCTACAGAAGTATTTTAAACCCTAGTGTCTATACTTCTACTGTATCTACAGGGTAATGAATGGGAGTTTTTTATTTTAATACTTTTGTTACAAGGCTTCCAAGGTCTAGTGTAGGTAGTTTAAAACCCCCAAGCTGAAAACAGATATAAGCTTTATCTACCATTCTGTTGATGCTCTTTTAGGGAGTAAACTTCCATTGCTCGATACATAAGCTTCGTAGCCCCTGAGCAAAACCAAGGAAGCAAACTTCAGACTCTGAACATGGCCTGGCTGATCGACTACATACAGAAAGTGTGGAGAAGCTTAGTAAATGCCAATCAGGCTTGTCTTTGAAGACTCAGACTCTGCCGCAGCAGTGTAGCGGCTTCTTGCTCCTTCTCTCCTTGGCTTCTGATAGGGTTGCCAGATCGTTCTCGATATTCATCCTACTGTAAACGCCCCCCCCAATATCAATCTGGATTGAGATTTCCATCCCGTTGAGCTTTCCTCCTGTGAGCAGCCCCACGGGGGGTGGCAGTCGATTGCGGGGGTCCCCGGGGTGCGCATTCCGAGCCCCCGGCTGTAAGAGGAGATTAAGTCCGAGATGGAATTTCTGATTTGTTTACTCCGTTCTCTATCCTCCGAAAAGGTGAAAAAGTCCAGCGTGTTGTTCAGAGTTCTCAGCGGCGCTGGAGGCGGCGTGCCGCTGCAAACCTCGCTCACATCATTCGTGTTTACGCGGCGACAAAAGACGAGGCCTGCGCATTTTAGGGTTTTGGCGAACAGGCGGCGAGACAACAACAGAGGAAAACACAGGAGAATAGATGAATACGTCAATAATAAAGAGTTGCAGCGGCTCTTGTTCTGCGGGATTCGCTTCAGCCTTTCCAAGAACTCTGCAAGAACGCTGCTGCTACACGTGCTTTGAAGCTCCTCTGGTGGGAAATTGGACTTTTCTCTTCAAGAGTCGCTGATCTGTCGTCAGCTGTGCCAGTTGGGTAAAGAAAAAGTAGCTCTATTGTCATTATACCTATAGAGAAAAACACAGATCTAGAGATTCTTTTTTCCCTTGGAAATTTCTTAGAAAACAAGCCAGGGTCAGCCATGCTTAACCCTTTGAACCCTAACCTAACCCTAGTTCTTTCAGGTCTTATAACACAGTAATTATATCAGACAGTCACATGCCCTGATCTCTTTTACTCCAGAAGACATACGGCTGCTCAAAAATATAATCATTTAAAATGTAAAAGGAAGCAGAATTGTTATATTTTCCTGGAACTGATCATGTTTGGTGAAAATTTGACCAAGCGCCTGTTTTTTTTTTTTTTTTTTTAACTTATTGTTGAATGCATAGACTTTAAATATATTCACAACTAAGATATCTTTTAAAAATGGTTAGACTAGAGTGTTTATGAGTTGAAAGCATAAGAATATTGATGATATATAGTTCACTACATGGTTTGTTACTTTGACAAAATACATAAACTTTGCATAAACTTTTTAGACTACATAAATAAAAATGTTTAGTGCAAAATAACTACTTAAAGTAAAAATGTGCAATTAAAATAAAAACTATATAAAGTAGTGCGCACACCATACCTTGCTTTAGTTGGAGTAAAGCAGGTAGTTTCACACTTTTTCTGTGGACACATTTGAGTCTTTATTTACTGATATTATTTGGTTTGAAACATCATATAAATATGTTTGAAGCACTAAAGGTAAATAATATTGGTTGGGGAAGGAGATCTCACTTTTTTAGGTGTTTTTCTCAATGGGTTTCTTGTAGATTTAGCTTTACCGCACTTGGATGTGATCACTATTTCTAGAAAGAGTAAGTTCTGCCCTTTCTAACCATATATGGATTATGTTGATGTGTGAAGGGATTCCTGAGTAATTAAGCTGAGAACACAAGGTGCGATTTTTGACATAAAATCCGTCCGTAGGGTTCTAAGGGTTTAGCATTAGGAACAGAAAGTTCAAGTGTGGGTTCATTGAGGGTCTTGCTCAAAGGCTCAACAGTAGCTGTTCAGCAGGTCTGAGTATTGAACCTACAATTAATCCCAGAGTGGAATACTCTAGAGCTGTAACCACTGAGCCAATACTGCCCTCTGAAATGGCATTGCCCATTGAACCACTACTGCACTCACTGCCCTGCTGTTCTTAGGTTAGCTTTAGATTTCTGCAGAAATGCAGAAGTGTAAGTTGTGGAGGGGTTTGTGTAGAAACACCAACTAAACAGGGTACAATCTTAAAGCAATAGTGTAAAACAATCTAATTTTATCTCATCAGGGGCGCCAAGTGGTCCAGCGGTCTAATGGGCTGTCTCTATGAGCGGGAGGTCGCAGGTTTGAACCCCCGCTCATGCAGCTTTGCCATCAGCTGCCGGCGCTCAGAGGGAGCACAATTGGCCCTACTCCCTCTGGGGTGGGTAGATGGCGCTCTCTCCCCATCACGCTTAAAGGTGGCGCCGGGCGGCACGAGGCGTCTGTGAGCTGATGTATCGGAACCTAGCTGCTGTGCTTTCCTCCAAGTGTGCTGTGATGATGCTCAGGCAATGATGCATCAGCAGCAGCTCGAAAAAACGTGTCGGAGGAGGCGTGTGCTCATCTGCATCCTCCTAGAGTCGCAGGTGCCACTGGTGATGGGGACGCCCAAAGGGGTGTGACAATTTGATAACCAAATTGGGAGAAAATGGGGAAAAATCAGAAATAAAACTATTTATATATATAAAAAAAATCTCATCAGCTTTAGCATCATGTTAAAGTTCCATTGACTGCAATAAGGAGACTTGTGTTAGAGGTGCTTGTGTTATTCTGGTCTTCTTCAGTAGTGCAGATCGTGCAGCTAGATTTAGGGCACATGTTTGGGTGGACAGCTGACTGTTGTCAGAGTTTTAATCAGTCAGTGGCGCACCTGTGTCTTCTGCCGCCAAGATAAAAACATGCAAGAAACTTACCTGAACACACCTCACTTCCAGACCACCACACCAAACCATCAGTGTAGATTTATTCCTAATCTCTGACGTTATTTTAACAGTGCAGCAGCACTGTTGACGGGGTGTAAGATAGCAATGAGCATCACGATTGCGCAGGGTGTACATTACAGCCCTAAAACTTAACCAGTATACTATTATTTGGTTCTTTATTTCTCAATAAATAGGCCACTATACTATATACCCATCCTTTAAAAATCCCTGCCTGACTGAATTAACGTATATAATTACACTCTGCATCCATCAGAATGGACATCACGTATTTTTCTTTACTTTTAAATGTTTTGTTGCACATAACACTATTAACACTATTTGAGAGCTGTCGTCCACCAGAACAGACCATGAAGCAGCCAATGAACAAGTCTATAAATCAATGAAACCATAACCTGGCCCCGCCCACTGCACTGGAAAAACATTGAGTAGAAGTGGGCGATACTGGGAATTGTAAATGAAGGCCAATATTGCCTATATCGATACCGATACCAATACTTTTTAATTTAATTTATTTATAATTTAAGCTTCATAGATCCAAAGAATTTAAAAGACCTAGGATAGAATTTTACGAAACATTGTACGTGACAACAAAATACATTATTAATCACAATCAAAATTTTGTGTGTTTGTTCATTGTTTAGAACCAATGAAACAGTAACAAAACAAAGTTTGTCTTAACATTAGCAAAATGAATATTTTTTGAGGTAGAAAAGGAGAAAACACACTCTCCTCACTAGTCATCTTTTCTAGTGCTTTCTTTTTTTTTCAAATAGAATTGTTATTATGAAAAACAACAAAAAACAATTAATTTTCTTCCTTTCAGTGCAATTCTGTTTTTTCTTAAATAAACAGAGTGTAAAAAATATACAAATAATACTCTGGTGGTGTCTTTCTCCGAACTGTGACGTGTGGACTAGAGGATATAAAATATTAAACACTGAATTCCAATGCAATGAAAAAAAAAAAAATACTATGAAATATTTTAGTTAATTGAATTTATTTGCTATAAAGGTTTTATAGTAGAATATTAGAGTCAGAAAACAACCTTCATATAGTTTTACCATCAGTGCAAATTACAATTTAGGTCTAAAAGGGTTAAACAATCAGATATGAGTTTGAAATATTTGTATATACAGCAGTGGGGTAAAAGTCAATTATATTCCTCAAATGCAGGGAAACAAACAAATAAAAAAAAATGCAACCAAGAAATCAAGTTATTACAGGAGAAAAGCTGATTTAAAGTCAGACATGTTTTTTTCTTCTTCTCCAGATTAAAGGATTAAATACTAATCAGGTTTATTTAGAGGAAGACAATATCACACCTGTAAATATTTGTGACAGTATTAGGGACTGTGCTAGTTTGGGAATAAAGCCAAAGCCCACATTATCCTCTCAGTGTGATGTCAGCACTCATCAGCACTCAAACCTGTCAGGTTTTCGAGAGATTTCTTTTTCCAAAATTTGCATAACCCAGTGGATGATTAGTAAACAGAGTCGTTCAGAATGCGGCTCTGGTGTGAAATGGATCGAACGCTGTTTAACAACAGGCTGGAACAAAGTGCTAAAGCTCAGTGGAGCTGATGTAAAGTGTACAGGTACAGCTGCTGATTTATCAAACTGCTTCAGGCTCTAATAAATCTTCAAAAATTAGAGAAAAGATTAATAATTAACTAAACAATTAGACAAGTGTGTTATATGGTTCGGTTAGAGTATATAAAAGTAAGTTTTGGTTATGTACCTAAAGAAGATTTCTACCAAGCAGTTGCTAGGCTGTTGCTATGTGATTCGAGGTGGTTTACGGGGTTTTTATGGTGTTGCTAACTAGTCACTATAGTATCAGTGGTACCAAGTGGTAGCTGTGGTGTTGCTAAAGGATTGCTAGATGAGTCCTATATGAATACTGTGTTGATATGCAGTTGCTTTGTCATTTCAGGTGGTTGCTATGATGTTTCTAAAAGGCTATTGTGGTATTGCTGTGGTGTTTGCTAATTGGTCACTGTGGTGTCGCTAGGCAGTTGCTATGCTGTCCCAGGTGTTTGCTAAGGTGTTTCTAAGTGGATGTTGTGGTATTGCTATGGTGGTCACAGTGGTATTGCTAGGCAGTTGCTATGTTGTCCAAGGTGTTTGCTATGGTGTTTCTAAGTGGATGTTGTGGTATTGCTATGGTGGTCACAGTGGTATTGCTAGGCAGTTGCTATGTTGTCCAAGGTGTTTGCTATGGTGTTTCTAAGTGGATGTTGTGGTATTGCTATGGTGGTCACAGTGGTGTTGCTAGGTTGCTATGTTGTCCCAGGTGTTTGCTATGGTGTTTCTAAGTGGATGTTGTGGTATTGCTATGGTGGTCACAGTGGTATTGCTAGGCAGTTGCTATGCTGTCCCAGGTGTTTGCTATGGTGTTTCTAAGTGGATGTTGTGGTATTGCTATGGTGGTCACAGTGGTATTGCTAGGCAGTTGCTATGTTGTCCCAGGTGTTTGCTATGGTGTTTCTAAGTGGATGTTGTGGTATTGCTATGGTGGTCACAGTGGTATTGCTAGGCAGTTGCTTTGTTGTCCAAGGTGTTTGCTATGGTGTTTCTAAGTGGCTGTTGTGGTATTGCTATGGTGGTCACAGTGGTGTCACTAGGCGGTTGCTATGTCATTCCAGGTGTTTCCTATGATGTTTGTAAGTGGCTGTTGTGGTATTCCTGTAGTTGCTATAGTCACAGTGGTGTTACTAGGCGGTTCCTAAGTCATCCCAGGTGTTTTCAATGGTGTTTCTAAATGGCTATTGTGGTATTGCTGTAGTGGTTGCTAAGTGGTCACAGTGGTGTTACTAGGCGGTTCGTAAGTCATTCCAGGTGTTTCCTATGATGTTTGTATGTGGCTGCTGTGGTATTGCTGTAGTGGTTGCTAAGTGGTCACAGTAGTGTCGCTAGGCATTTGCTATGTCATTCCAGGTGTTTCCTATGATGTTTTTAAGTGGCTGTTGTGGTTTTCCTGTAGTTGCTATGTGGTCACAGTGGTGTCGCTAGGCGGTTGCTATGTCATTCCAGGTGTTTCCTATGATGTTTCTAAGTGGCTGTTGTGGTATTCCTGTAGTTGCTATGTGGTCACAGTGGTGTCGCTAGGCGGTTGCTATGTCATTCCAAGTGTTTCCTATGATGTTTCTAAGTGGCTGTTGTGGTTTTCCTGTAGTTGCTATGTGGTCACAGTGGTGTCACTAGGCGGTTGCTATGTCATTCCAGGTGTTTCCTATGATGTTTCTAAGTGGCTGTTGTGGTATTCCTGTAGTTGCTATGTGGTCACAGTGGTGTCACTAGGCGGTTGCTATGTCATTCCAGGTGTTTCCTATGATGTTTGTAAGTGGCTGTTGTGGTATTCCTGTAGTTGCTATGTGGTCACAGTGGTGTCACTAGGCGGTTGCTATGTCATTCCAGCTGTTTCCTATGATGTTTCTAAGTGGCTGTTGTGGTATTCCTCTAGTTGCTATGTGGTCACAGTGGTGTCGCTAGGTAGTTGCTATGCTGTCCCATCTTAGAATGTTCTATATGTTAAGTTTTCAGGATGTTTCTGGATTTTCTAAAAACAAATTTACTTGTGTAAATGTTTTGATGTTAAGTTTTGAGAATGTTCTTTTTAACGTTTATATATGGAAGAAACGTTCTAATAACCTTGTGATGCAAACCATTAGCCATTATTGTGTCTCACATTTTCAGAATGTTCCTGGAACAATATTTCTGTAACGTTACAGACTAACCTTCCTGGAACTTTTTCAAACAAACTTTGCTAGACGTTCTTATAATGTTCTCTGTTAGCTGGATAAGTGGTTACAGTGGTTGCTACGGTATCCCAAAAGTTTGCTATGATGTCTCGGGTGATTGTTAAGGTGTTGCTTATCCAGTGGTTGCCATGATATCCCAGGAGATTTCTAGAAGGTTGCTGTGGTACGCCATGTTGATGGGCGGGTATTACAACCATGCATTTTTATCATTATTATATACAGCTCTGGAAAAAAATAAGAGACCACTAAAATGATGAGTTTCTTTGATTTTACCAAATTGAAAACCTCTGGAATATAATCAAGAGGAAGATGGATGATCACAAGCCATTAAACCAAACTGAACTGCTTGAATTTTTGCACCAGCAGTAAAGGCATAAAGTTATCCAAAAGCAGTGTGTAAGACTGGTGGAGGAGAACATGATGCCAGCATGCATGAAAACTGTGATTAAAACCAGGGTTATTCCACCAAATATTGATTTCTGAACTCTTAAAAATTTATGAATATGAACTTGATTTCTTTGCATTATTTGAGGTCTGAAAGCTCTGCATCATTTTCTGCAAATAAACGCATTTTACTTAAACATATACCTATAAATAGCAAAATCAGAGAAACTGATTCAGAAACTGAAGTGGTCTTTTAATTTTTTCCAGAGCTGTATTTTGAAGGTTGCCAAATCATTTAATCCACAAATAATCTAAAAATATATGTTGCCATGCATATTTGGCATGTATAAAAGGACCTAATAACTACGCTGCTATTTTTAACATCCAGCAAAGCATTGCAATACACAACCATAATAAAGTATTATTCAAATTTGATGATGTGGTTGGTGTAGTGCAGTGGATAACACCACTTCCTGCCAGCGAGCTACCATGTGGGAGACTGGGGTTCAATTCCTGGTCTGGGTGACTGGATGCTGTGCTACTCCAATAAGTAAGAGTCCTTGGGCTAGACTCCTAACACTACATTTGAGCACCATCTCTTCCGGGAACAACCTTGTAAGTCCCTCTGGTAGGTTTCTGGCGTGTTTTTATCTTGGCGGCAGAAAAACAGGTGCGCCACATTTCACATTTCAAACTTTAAACCAAAGGTTCCACAGGCTTTTAAATGCCTCTCTAAACGTAAGCAACAAATCTACTACAGCACTCCTGCAGTATTTGATGGATGTTGTGCTCCTGTTGCGTTTTGTTCGCTAGTTTCAGTCCCGGGATGCTTTTAAATCTGCTGCTCTCTGAGGAACATCAGGGCTCAGAAGCTCTAATGAAGCTCGGCTCTGGCTGAGGCCGGGTCAAAGATGCCCGCGCTCAGTCCTGTGGTTATTTGTTCGCTGCTGTTTTGTAAGCACCCTGTTAGCAGCCGGCGCCACTGCTCCTCTTTCCTCAGGCTGTTTCCCTGTTTGGCAGATGGCATCAGGATTCCTGATACCTTCCCCCTTGACACAATAAAAGCTTTGCTATTTTTGGGTCTGAAATACCTGAAATTTGGACTCTGCCTGCAATCTGAACTGGAGGTGTCGTTTTAGAACGTGGTGAGGTTTAATTCTAAAATAGTTTATTGCGGAAATAAATAATAGTATGTAATATGTAGTATAAATAGGAATATAAATGTAGTTTTCTAACATGAACTGTGTTAATCTTAATAAACCTGTGTGCAAACTGCCACATCAGTGCTGTCACTCGACCGGTTGCTGGTGGGCGTTTTGTGTCAAGAGAATCAGGCAGAAAAAGTGTGAACCAACTGCCTGGTCATGAAAACTACATTTTTAAAAATGCCCAAAAATAAACCATAAAAATGACAAACTGTGAATAACTGTACGATTGAAAGGAAGCTCTCGATCCCTGTTGGGCACCTCAATCCTGGATACAAGATGAGATTGAGATGGTCGGATATGGAGGTGCACAGGTTCTATATGGCATCAGAATAAAGCACATTTACCCACAGATAATGTTGTAGCTGGGCCTGTAGATCCGAACTAGTAACTGGTCCCATAAATGCATGATTTACTACCATTCAGGCTAAGGCCTAATCCCATTTCACCCCTTGGACCTATCACTTACCCCTACCACTTGATTTCTAGTGTAACCCTTCGCTTTGAAACAGAAAGGAGTGAAATTCTTCTGCCAAGAATTGGGAAACCCTTCAAGCACCCGATACGTCATCAGGAGCGCTAAAGTTCAGCAACCTAGCTGCTGCTGCTGGTTACCTAGTTAACTTTAGGGCTTTATTGGATGTCTTCAGAAAGAAGGCAAGTGGGACAAAAAAAATCATTATTATTGTCCATTCAAGGGATTCAATGAAATTCAAATGAGCAATTGTTAAAATAGATAAATATAGGTAAAATAAAATAAAATAAAAATAAGAACACAATAAAATAGAATAAAACAAAATAGACATCAAGTTAAAAACACAAACAATAGAGAGAGTAGGCAGGTGGCAGCAACATGAAGTCCAGAGTGTGAATTAATTTCTTAATTCCTCTGTGATTGGGAGCTGAAATTAGCTTTATTAGCCCCTGCTGTCTGTTCAATCATTTAAGGTGGAATGGGAGAGTTAGCTATCTAGCTAGCTACTAAAACAACTAAAGCTACTAGCAATCTTTTTTATGCTTTTTATGAAGAATTCGGCCATAACACATTAAAAAACTACATATTAAACTATGGTAATATAAAAGTGCAAATCGTCACTTTAAACAAGGAAAAAAAAATACTTTTGTGGGTTTCTTTGGACGCTTGTTCCGCCATCTTACCTGTTATTCTCATAACCCTCAGTTTGAAGTGTGCATCTGAAACATCTCTGTATGATGGGCTATAAAAGCTCTATCCCTTTCCCTAACCTACCCCTCCAGCCTCCACAGGTAGGGGTAATGGGATTGGGTCTAAGAGTTGCAAAGATGAAAAATGACAATTGGATGGACTGCCGTAAAAAGCATGGCATGTAGCCGCATGTAGCACTACTAGAGGCAGGACTGAAGTGCTCACCACTGTTTTTTAATGGCAGTGTTTCTGAATTAAAAAGGAAATAAATCGTCGCTGTTCTATGAAAAACACTTATCTCCATTTTTGTCGACTTTTAGTTTACTACATAATTTGAACAGACAAACTGTCTCTTACACTGTGCCAAAATTTCCTAATGAGTGGACCAATAGAAATACTTAAAAATGACCTGAAATAAACTCTTTTTATATTGACTTCCATTAAAAGTTTACAAGGTTTTTTCTCTCTCCTGCAAAGTTGCTGTTTTGGAGATTAGAGAGTGTTCTTCATTGGACAGCACCAGGACAGGAATCATTTGCTTCTATGAGCTGTTTAGATGCTCCCTTATTGTTACACTGAAACCACCCTGGCACCATCCCTCACCCGTCAACCCCTTCTAGAGCCCTACCCACTGGATCAATTGAAGAAAGGCCATTTTGGTCTGTTTATCTTAGACAGTGCACAACAGGAGCCAGCAGACTTCTTCTGAGGGAGGGATCTGTACTTACTGCTCATGGCAAGTCCGTTTTGTGCTTCTGTTCTATCGCAAGTAATCATGAACTAGCTTGCTTGTGTTGTGCCATTTAGTACAAGCAACAGCTCATTTGCATAAAAGTGACGAAGCCCTTAAAAGGCTCATTCTGAAAGGGGCTGAAACTGGCAAGAATAGAGTTAATAAGATTGTGAAATAACGTGAGATTGATTTTCTATAAAGAACTTTGTGAACGTGTTCTATTCTTTAGTTGTGTAAAAAGAGCTATAATATGTCCCCTTCAATAAAAAAAAAAAATAAATCCTCGAAATGCTGAGGATAGAGAATAGACATGTTCCTTCTGCTTCTTTTATGACTAGTTATAAAAACAAGGCCAAGTGAAAAGAAACGTCTAAAAATGAAATGCAACCTTGTACATTTTGTGCAGCGCGGCGCTGATTAATGTACTGCACGACTGCGATTTCCAGTCTGAGAATTGTTACATAATAAGCAATTAGGCAAGAAATAATAAGTTGATAGATACACAGTTCGGCGCTTAAGTGGAAAAATCATTTCTCTGCTCGAGCACACTTGATCATTTAGAACTCAGCAGGTGTACTAACGCAGGAAATCACCAAACTGTGCTGGACTAAAGCCCACTAGAGCCGGAACTGATTAGCGCTGGATTAGCGTCATTAGGGGCAGCTAGGAATGAAGTTAGCGTTCTAGGGAAGCTTCCCACATGAATGTTAATTTGGGAGCATCTTGGAGGATCTTGATGTCGGAGTGATGCGTCTTCTGGCTGATCTTATTCTCTTGCTGACGAGGAAAATTTGCTAAGTGCTATCTTTTATTAGGCTAGCTGCTAAGAGGAAGGGCGTAAAAGGGGCGTATATTTCTCCAGCTTTGACTAGGGTTTCTCTAGTGGTCTGTGTTTACAGTATATTAATTGTGGTTTATTAAAAGTGAATACACTCTTGTAGTATTATGTTTATTAAATTAATTTCACTGAATAACAGCAAATGATTTAATTTATTATGGGCTTGGCTCCAGTCCCCTAGGGGGCGAGAGAGTGCGGGCTTTATTCCTCCTGTATTTTTGCAAGAAATGCAAGAAAAGTATGTGAACCCTTTGGGATTACTTGGATTTCTGCATAAATTGGTCATTAAATGTTTTCTGATCTTCATCAATAGTCACAACAATAGACAAACACAGTCTGCTTAAACTAATACCACTCAATTAAAATATATATGTTTGCATGGTTTTATTGAACACATCAATATTTTATAACTAAAATAATATTTTTGCGATATCTGGTGTGAATCGCTCTCTTGAGGTCATGATGCCACTCATCTCAATTGGGTTGAGGTCAGGACTCTCTAGAAGGCCCAGTATTTTCTTCTGTTGAAGCCGTTCAGTTGGTTGTTGATTTACGTCTATGTTTTGGGTCGTTGTTCTGTTGCATAATTCTTCCTCTGTTGAGCTTCAGTTGGTGGACAGATGGTCTTAAGTTTTCCTGCAAAATGTCTTGGTAAACTTGGGAATTCATTTTTCCGTTGATGACGTCAATCCGTCCAGACCCTGAGGCAGCAAAGCAGCCAAAAACCATGATGCACCCTCCACCATGTTTCACAGTTGGGATGAGGATTTGATGATTGAGTGCTGTGCCTTTAGTTCACCACACATAGCATTGCGTTTTCCTTCAAAACAACTCAATTTTGGTTTCATCTGTCCACAGTATATTTAGGCAGTACTGCTGTGGAACATCCAGGTGCTCTTTTGCAAACTTCAAGCGTGCAGCAGTGTTTTTTTTTGGACAGCAGTGTCTTCCTCCTCTGTGGTGTCCTTCCATGAAATCCATTCTTGTTAAATGTTTTTCTTATTGTAGATTTGTCAACAAAAATATTAGCATGTGCCAGAGATTTCTGTAAGTCTTGAGCTGAAACTCTAGGATTCTTCCTCACCTCATTGATCTTTCTGTGCTGTGCTCTTACAGTCATCTTTACAGGACTTTACCACGTCTAGAGAGAGTAGCAACAGTGCTGAACTTCCTCCATGTGTAGAGTGTCTGTCTTACCGTGGACACATGAACATCAAGGCTTTTAAAGATACTTTTGTAACCCTTTCCAGTTTCATGCAGGTCAACAATCTTGTACATAGATCTTCTGAAAGCTCTGTTTGTCTATTGTCTTGATTTAGATGAAGATCAGAACACATTTAATGATTAAGTTATGCAGAAATCTAAGTAATCCCAAAAGGTTCACATACTTTTTCTTGCAACTGTAGACGATCTAAAGCAGTGAGTCAGCACTAACATGCGACAGAGGACTTGTATGTCTTTTAAATCCAAATAAATCTGAGTGCAGACTGTGATGTAACAGTTTTGGGCTTTTGGAATCGGCCTGTTTTACAGCTCATCCAGTTATGGCTCTGTTGGATTTTCTTTTAAAAGTAGAAGCAACAGTGTTTTACATTCATATTTTTTCACTCCAGTTTACTAAACTGTGTATTGTAGTGCATCTTTAAACACTGATTGACATTTGTGGCAATTTACTTGTAAATGTATTAAAATGTTCTGTTGGACATTTAATATTTAATTCCAGTAAATAACAAGGTCTCTAATTTAATCTTTTCATCATCTTGTTTTTTTTTTCTAATTCATAAAACACACATTATAAAATAGCATAAAGTCTTAAAAAAACACTTTCTGCATGGTAATACTGTAAATGTAGCAGAAAATAGAAGTTTAAGTGTTTCTACAGAGTCTCTGAGTTTTAGTGCAAATACTAAAAAATCAGTTTGTAAGTAATTTATGATAAGCCTCAGGAAGAGATACATATGAGTGTGAAGTTTTGCATTTTGAGCAGTCGCTGAGCGTGTGTATGTGTGTGTGTGTGTGTGTATATTTAAGGGCGAGTGTGTGTGTGTGTCTCGGAGAAAGAAAGAGCGAGAGAGCGAGGGAGGGAGCACAAAGAGGAATATGAATATATAATACCCACAGGATAAAAAGTGCTTAACTGTGTAAAGTCCTTTAAAATTAATTGAGCAGCCAAATGTAACAACAGCAGAGTGCAGCAATCTGAGCTTGGCTCCAGTCCTCTAGGGGGCGAGAGAGTATAGGGGACATCCCTCCTGTATTTTTGTCCCTATACAGTTATTGTACAGTATAATAAACTAGATAAAGTAGCGCGTTTGTGGGTCAGTCTAAGGTATAATAAATACAGTCACAAAGATTGTGATGTAACAGTTTTGGAGTTTTGGAATCTGCGTGTTTTACAGCCCTGTTTTTTAAAGTTTACTCTTATTATTTAATAATACCAAGGCAGCAATGTTTAATAATATACAGCACCTTTACATATGTGGATTTATCGCACAAATCTGTTCATCACGTTTACATGTAGGTTTACAATAGCTTTGGCCGTTTGCTGTTTTATTTGCATTTAATCTGGACAAAACTTTTGGCATATGAGCACTTTTGGGATGTTCAGTATCCTCGCTCCAGTCAGCCTACCACAATGTGGCTTGATTAGGATATACAGATGGAAGGGGGAATAATTTGAGAAGTTGTAGCTTCATTTTACAAAATTAACTAATACCACAACCCTACATGCTGCACTGGGAGCGGATAGCATCCCTCCAGCTTGGCTCCAGTCCTCTAGGGGGCGAGAGAGTGCAAGAAACATCCCTCGTATTTTTGACCCTAAAAGTTTAGCGTTGTGTTTCTGCCCATAAGAATACACATAATAGTTGCTGGTTTGTTTTCACACACAGGAACTTTTTCCAAAGCATGGATTGATCATACAATTGCGTTCTTCCCTTGTATGTATGTAGGTTTGCACTAGCTTTGGTTGTTATCTGTTTTATTTTTATTTAATCTGGACAAAACACTAAATTGGGGAATACTAGCATATAATCTGGACTGTTCTTGGGCTCAAATGCATCTTTTATACTCGACTGAATGGAGCAAGGGCACCCGTGTCCAGAAATAAATGCTAGTGTGAAAACACCCTTATTTAATCTGAGCTTGGCTCCAGTCCTCTAGGGGGCAAAAAAATGCGAGAAACATACCTCCTGTTTTTTATGTTTGTTTTTTTTTGTCCCCACTAGGTTAGCGTTGTGTTTCTGCTGATAAGAATACACATAATAATTGCTGGAGGTGATGGGAGTTGTTTGAGCTAGCAATCAATTGCTATCAATTCAGTCATGTCTTAAATAGAGATAAGCCAGTATTAGCTTTTTTTATTAAAAGTGCGTAGCAATACTTACCTGCGATGGAGATGGATCTGCAGTGAATCAATCGATCATTTTTATTTTTAGGCACAGACCCCCTCAGCTCAAGCACTTGATTATTTCACACAATTCCAGCTGATAAAGAGAGAAAAATAGTTCATAATGTGATAAAAACATTATAAACTCTTTTTAAAAATAGGAAAATTGTCAAAATGATCTTTGTGGAGCAACATCTCCATGTTCCTGTGTCCACTGATCACATCATTTAGAAGTTTACAGCCCACAGCACTGCAGCTAACCCCCCTGGACATGGACGGTAGGGGTGGGCGATATGGCTCTAAAATAACATCACGATATTTCAGGGTATTTTTGCGATAACGATATACTTGGCGATAAAGGAAAACTAAAATAATTCATTCATTTCAGGAATAAAGTATAATAGTATAACAGTATAATCATAATGCGTCAAAATAGATAATATCGCATAAAATAATATAATGCAGCAAATAATATTGCAGAATATTTAGTGCATGCATATAAACTGCAAACTAAAACAATTATACAATAAATACACCTAAAGCTTCACAGTGAATAATAGACTACTTTTAAGACAGAACAGCCCTATTATCACAATATGGATTTTTTATATCATGATATATTGTATACAATATAATATTGCCCACCCCTAGTGGACGTAAAGAAAAAATATAGAAAACACTGCAGCAAAGGATAGTTTGGATGGTGGATAAGGAACCTAGGTCAAGTTCGAGACTATTTAAAGCTAATTTGTGTATACAGGGAACAACAATGAGTAAATTCTGAATGAAATTCTAAATTACAAAGATAGAATGTACATTAGTCTACAATATTTGGAAGTTTTCCAATGCGCTTTTTGTTTTTTATGTTTTTACATTTTCTTCTGTATTTAATGTTCTTAAATGGAACCCAAATAATGGAAATAAAAGTCTGAAAGTCGATTATTGTTTAGTTCCAAGTGTCTACTTCAGTCTAAGTAGTCTAAGTGCTTTATGTAAAAGTTAAGGTATCCAGTGTTTTAGCGTAGTAGTGCAAATCACATGAAAATGAGCATAAAATTGGATCTGCGGAAAGAAATTAATCATACAATATATGCTTAGAATTTACGATAACTATAATATATATTTCCTGATTAAATATTATGTATCGATTTACAGGCACCTGTATATCCAATATACAGTATACATATACAGTACAGGCCAAAAGTTTGGACACACCTTCTCTTTTTCAATGCGTTTTCTTTATTTTTATGACTATTTACATTGTAGATTCTCACTGAAGGCATCTAAACTATGAATGAACACATGTGGAGTTTTATGTACTTAACAAAAAAAGAGCTGAACCTCCACAGTCACCGGACCTGAACCCAATCCAGATGGTTTGGGGTGAGCTGGAGCACAGAGTGAAGAAGGCAAAGGGGCAACAAGTGCTACTAAACACCTCTGGGAACTCCTTCCTTCAAGACTGTTGGAAATTAATTTCCAACAGAAGGTGGAAAAAAGGTGAAATTACTGAAAACATGTTTCTTCAAAATAGCCCCCCTTTGCTCTGATTACTGCTTTGCACACTCTTGGCATCATTTTCTCAATGAGCTTCAAGAGGTGGCCACCTGAAATTAAAAGTTTTCCAACAGTCTTGAAGGAAGGAGTTCCCAGAGGTGTTTATTAGCACTTGTTGCCCCTTTGCCTTCTTCACTCTGTGCTCCAGCTCACCCCAAACCATCTGGATTGGGTTCAGGTCCGGTGACTGTGGAGGACAGCTCATTTTTTGTTAAGTACATAAAACTCCACATGTGTTCATTCATAGTTTTGATGCCTTCAGTGAGAATCTACAATGTTAATAGTCATGAAAAAGAGAAAGTGTCCAAACTTTTGGCCTGTACTGTATAACAGCAAAAGTCTGCTACACAGTAGAGTGTGTTTATACTTCTGCATGCGCATATCAGCAGCTCTGCATCGCTGTACATTTTAATCCATGTATGTGGGTGGGCACGTGATGCCCGGCGGACCAATCACAGCTGCGGCTGTCTGTGACGCTTAAAGCTACAGCATAGGCCACGGCATTGGCTACGGGGTAGGGTATGCGGCGATGCACAGGCTACGGTGTAGGTTCGATGCAGAAGTAAAATTTGGCCTCTAGAAGGGCTCTACTGTACACCACTGGTTATAAAAACACCTAACATTGTTTTAAAAAGCTGATTAGCTTGAGGTAAAAGCTAACAGCGAATGTTGAGGGGTCTCAGGCGCTTATGTACCCCAGTATATTTTGGTTTAAGGATTTTTTTGGCCCTTGGGAGGATTTGGCCATGATCTGGTCCTGCGACTCGCTTAGAAATTACAGGATCATTGATGTGATACTCTTAATCTTGGGCTGTGTGTGTACGGTGTAATTTCTCGCCTCACGAATAAAAGGGTGACCATGGAAACATGGAGATTCTCACTCTCTCTCTTTTTTTCTTTCTCTCTCGCTGGACACGTCGCATATTGAATACCAGCGGCTGAAATAAACTTTCATTGGGGCTTAATAAAAACGGATGAGAGGAACGCAGAGAATACGGGTCGGCCAATATCCTCAGTTGAGTCGTTAGCGAATAGCGGATGCGCGTCCAGAGCGCTACAGAATGTCAAACACAGAACAGGAATCTAATTCCGTGATGGAAATGCGATTTTCCGGCTTCCGCATTGTGTTCCTCATCAATCTGCGTCGCTCTGCGCCGGCGAGGGTTCAGCGTACAGTCGACCCAACCGCTAAAGAGCAGGAGTTAACGCAGGCAAAGGCTGCGGGATTAGCGGCCGGTCCAGATGAGTGATAAAAGGAGAACAGCGCAGGGAGGCAAGGCCAGGCCCGGGAGATTGATGGCCTGAGCAGGTAGGGGAGGGGACGCTAGACTGCACACATTTCAATACAGGGAATTGACCTATCCGTGCTCCGCCTACAAACACACTCACTTTACATTAGATAGTAGCATTACATAGCATTTAGCAGACGCTTTTATCCAAAGAGACTTACAAATAATGATGTACATTAGCAACAGAAGACATAGAAGTACTTTGTATTTTTGTACGCAGATACAGTACATCACAATATCCAGATCAGACAATCAATAACACCGCCCCCCTCTGCTAACGTCCAACCATCTGAGTCTTACAACTATCAGAGAAACACTGCTGCTGCTGCAGCTCAGCCAATCAGCTCAGCCAATCAATTTGTTTGTACGTTGGCCTAGGTTCTTTAGTCTCTATTCAACCTATCATTTACTTCAGCCTTCCATCATTTTATAATTAATGCTTTCCTTATCCATGTGCTCAGTGTGGTGAACAAACACTAAGATTTGAGACTACTTTTCTACATTTAAGCTGGTTGAATGTGTAATTTGTAGGTTGCCAACACCTGTTACTCACCACAAATACAAATTAAAGGGTCATCAATCAATAAATAAATTAATAAATAAATTAATAAGTCAACCATTATTTTCATGTGAGAATATATTGACTGGGACCCTCCTTTACAATGCAGCCGAGCATAAAGAGTTTAAAAGAGATTGAAAACATTAGAAAAGACATTAGAAATAGGAAAAAAATAAAAGAAACACAAATGTTAAATAAATACATTTAAGATAGATAGATAGACAGACATACAGACAGACAGATAGATGGACGGACTGATAAATATATAGACGGACAGACAGATGGATGGATGTATGGATGGATGGATGGATGCATGGATGGACAGTGAGACAGACAGATGGACGGACGGACAGATGTATGGATAGATTGATGGGCAGACAGATAGATAGATAGATAGATAGATAGATAGATAGATAGATAGATAGATAGACAGACAGATAGATATATAGATGGACAGATAGATAGATGAACAGACAGATGGATGGATGGATGGATGGACAGTGAGACAGACGGATGGACAGATGAATGGATAGATAGATGGACAGACAGACAGACAGATAGACAAACAGACAGACAGATAGATGGACGGACTGATAGATAGATAGACCGATAGAGATATATAGACAGATAGATATATAGACGGACGGACAGACAGATGAATAGATAGATAGATGGACAGACTGATAGATAGTTTAACGGACAGATAGATAGATAGATAGATAGATAGATAGATAGATAGATAGATAGATAGATAGATAGATAGATAGATAGATAGATAGATAGATAGATAAACTGACTGACAGGTACAGAAAGTAAAAATCCACCCCGGGTTTTGTTCTAACTGCCTGGCTCAGCCAGTTCTATATGTTTCCCGTAATTGATTTAATGTACTTAATATTAAATCACATAAGTAAAGAAAAGCCAAAGAATCCCATTCTTTGACAGATACCATTTTAGATTAATATAATCAATGTTTTTCAGTCCATCTATCAGTGGTATTAATGTAATGGTTGATCGGTGTATTTTTAGAGGCTTGGCTGCAGGTTCCAGTTCTGGTCAGCCAGTTATAAAGCAAGTCTTAAGCTCACCACAGAGAAGATGCTCCACTGAGGTGACAGTTTCCACCAGGCTTTTTCATATTAGAGCTAAAAAAAGAGTTATTACTGTAACAGTGGACAGAACAGGACAGTGGGTGAAGGTTAATTAACCAGAGTTCTACCTTTTACAGCAGCAGGAGGAGAAGGTGAGGGTGAACGGTTCAAGACTGAGCTGTTCTCTTTCTTTTTTTATTATAGTATTGTATTTCTTCACATGTTACTTTGAAAATATATACACTACTATATTTTTCTGACTGTAAAGCACACCTAAAATCGACAGTTCTCCTTATGTATGAATTCTACCAATCAGGTATTAAGGAACATTAAAGACACTGTGCTGAAGTACAGAGTTATAAGAGTGAGTGTTTTTAGTAAAGTTTCTCCAGCACTAAGGCTGGGTGCAGCAGCATTAGCATTAGCCGCTAACTGCAGCATTAGCTCGTTTTCGCCGTTTAAAGGAGAGTATATTGGACTTTATTTTGCATGTTTTTCGTATTAAAAGAAGCTACATGGGACGAACCACTATAGCTGAAATCTCCCTGGCTATCAGCTACTGGTGTGGTTAGCGGCTAATGCTAATGCTGCTGCCCTGAGCCTTAGTGCTGAAGAAACTTAAACACTGAAAACTCACCCTTAGACAAAATATTGGAAATCTAAGCTTACTGTAAATAAACAGAATTGCTTTACTCATCCAAATAAACTGCTTTCATGAGCAAAATCTGTGTAAATTAACATCTAGTGCTCATTTGACTTTATAAGAATTCTTTTTTTTTAAGAATTACAGTTTTATTTATGTAGGCACTTCCCCATTAGAAGTAAAACATGGCGACACCCCTGTTCCTTACTAGTGTCGCTTAATGTGCCTTATAATCTGGTAAGCCTGATGTATATTAATAGACCATAAAATAGACATTCATTGATATTGTGCCTTATAATCCAGTGCACCTAATGGTAAGAAAAATATGGTACTTAAATAAGGTGAAAATTCTGAGAAAGACTAATTAATAATATATATATATATAATATATATAATAAAATATTTTGGTTTTATAGTAGCTATACTTAAATAAAAGCCAAAGTAAATGTAATAAACTGATATTTTAGTTGTAATTTCCATACTGTTCCATTTTTAAAAAAAAAATCTGAGCAGACTTCTGCAGAAATGCATTGTAACAGTATTTATATGATTATATAAATACTCAATTCCGCGCTGTGTGTGGTCCTGTTCACTCAGCTGCTTCCCATCACATGGCCTGAGGAATGTTCCAGATAAACAGGACTTTATACCGAGTTCCCGAGAGGGGTGCAGGTAATCCGTCTGAATGTGGAAGGAGAGAAAAGAATCATCAGTTTTCATTTCCGTGCTTCTCGGTGGAGTGTGACAGCATCTCATCCTCAGAGACTTCAGCAGAGGGAACGTGCATGATGGGAAGGTCTCTATACAATCATCTGCCTCTATACAACAACACACTGCAGCTCACCTGCTCATCCACAGCCTGCGCTCTGCATCCTGCAGACCTTCTTACCTGCTCAGAGTCTGTTTCCAACATTATAAATGAATAGTAAAGTGATTCAGACTATGAAGGAACACATAGTGAATCATGTAGTAACTTAAAAGTTTTAAACAATCCAAAATACCCTGTGTAGAAGCATTTATATAGCTGCTCATATCTGGGGTTACGCTGTTAACTTGCGCTTTTTTCTGAGGCTCTGATAAACTTATCCTGTACAACAAAGGAATCTCTTGCTCTTCCTTCTTTCCTGGGGCAGTCCTGATGAGTGCCAGTTTCATCATTTTTTACCTTTTTTCAGTCTTTGCTACTTTCTTACTTACTTTTCAACTCTACCTATTCACTACTTTACAACGGATGCTCTCAAACATAGCAACGCTTTAGCAACCACCTAGCAACACCGTAGCAACCACCTATCAACTGCTTAGCAACACTATAGCAACCACCACAGATACCATAGCAACGCCTTAGCAACCACCCAGCAACTGCTTAGCAACACCTTAGCAACCACCACAGAAACTATAACTTTGTCAGTGTTCTCTCATAAAAATATTTAAGATATACATAAATATCTGCCTATTTTTTTTCCTTTTTTTCCTACATAGTAAATGAATAGTAAAATGATTGACTATGAAGGAACACATAAAGAATCATGTAGTAACTTTAAAGTGTTAAACAAACCTAAATACTCTGTGAAGAAGCATTTAGCTGCTCTTATCTGGAGTTAAGCTGTTAACTTGCATTTTTTTTCTGAGGCTGGTAACTCTGATAAACCTATCCTGTACAACAGAGGAACTCTTGCTCTTCCTTCTTTCCTGGGGCAGTCCTGATGAGTGCCAGTTTCACCATTTTTGACTTTTTTTTTTTATTTTTGACTTTGCGACTGCACTTGAGGACACTTTCAAAGCCCTTGATATTTTCTTTCAGATTGACTGACCTTCATTTATTAAAATATTTTTTTTTCTTTACTTAGTTGAGTAGTTTTTGCTTCTCATAATATGGATTAGAACATTACCCTATAAACAGGGTTATTCACTGTATTTAACCAACTCTACCTCTTCACTACTTTACAACTGATGCTCTCAAACATAGCAACGCTTTAGCAACCACCTATCAACTGCTTAGCAACACCATAGCAACCACCACAGATACCATAGCAAGCACCTAGCAACATCATAGCAACGACCATAGTGATCGGTGGGAGGCATTTTAGCTGCGCAACCATCCTGCGTTTCCTTTCTTTGTCAGTGTTCTCTCATGAAAAAAAAATTAAGATATACTTAAATATCTACTGATTTTTTTTTTTCATACATTGTAAATAAATAGTGAAGTGATCCAGACTATGACGGAACACTGTAAAAGGAATCATGTAGTAAATTAAAAGTGTTAAACAAACCAAAATACTCTGTGAAGAAGCTTTTAGACGCTCTTATCTGGGGTAAAGCTTTAATTTGCGTTTTTTTCTGAGGCTGGCAACTCTGATGAACTTATCCTGTACAACAGTGGAAACTCTTGCTCTTCCTTCTTTTCTGGAGCGGTCCTGATGAGTGCCAGTTTCATAATTTTTGACTTTTTTTTTGATGGTCTTTGTGGTGACACTTTCAAATTGTGCGAGGGTTCTTTCAAAGTTCTTGAATTTTTCTTTCAGATTGACTGACCTTCATTTATTAAAATATTTTTTTTTCTTTACTTAGTTGAGTAGTTCTTGCTTCTCATAATATGGATTAGAACATTACTCTATAAACAGGGTTATTCACTGTATTTAACCAACTCTACCTCTTCGCTACTTTACAACTGATGCTCTCAAACATAGCAACGCTTTAGCAACCACCTAGCAACACCTTAGGAACCACCACAGAAACTATAGCAAGCACCTAGCATCATAGCAACGACCTTAGTGATCGGTGGGAGACATTTTAGCTGCGCAACCATCCTGTGTTTCCTTCAGGAAATGCACTTTTCTTGTGTTTTTTGATGATCTTTGTGACTTTGTGAATAATAAGTAAGAAAATATATTAAGAAAACATACAAGGAAGAAAATAAATACAACAAAATAAAATAAAATAAAAACTTAAAAGGTCAAAAGTAAAAGCAGTAACAAAACAAATAAAAAGATGAAATGAATAAAATAAATAAAATAAAAGGGCTAAAAGGTAAAACATAAAATTAGATACGTTAAAAAACTCAACTAAAACAGTTACAGGCTGTCTGAAGGTGGTTAGAAACTAGGAGTTTTAGGGTTTCCTGTAGTGAATTCCAGTTCACTGGTGCTGTTCTGTAGCTAAAATCAGATTTTCCCAGTTCAGTAAAAACTCCAGCCACTAGAGCGGGTCTGATAATTACTGGTGTTTATATAAATCATGGATGAGAAATAAGATGGCAAATGAAGAGAGAAAATCTTTCTTGAGAGAAAATCAAAAGAATTAGTGGACTTGCTTTGTCAGTACAGTGCAGAACATTATTTTTTTAACTAAAATGAAAAAGCACTGAATTTAAGGTGCCGAAAGCAATAATGATGGGGATTATCTTGAGCAGTTGAGTAGAGTTGTTTTATAAGAGTTTCATGTGATGTCTCTTGCTGAGTTACTCTTGTAAGTTCTGTTTTCGCCGTGTTTGATAACCAAACAGATCTCTACATTTTCAGAATAATCACATCCTCCGGCCTGCCCCCCGCACTCACCTTTCCACTGAAGCGTAATTACATCCACGCTCTGACACGGACGTGGCCGTGCTCTGATGGCGAATTCCCGCTGATAACCGCGGACGGCCCGGCTGTCTGCGAGGCTCGAGACAGGTACAGTCGCACGCGTTTAATTTGCCCTGAAAGATTTAATTTTAGATTGAAAGTTCAGGTGGTTGGAGCTTCCATACGGCGCAGAGCTCTGAATCCCGCGGGACGAGCGGCGGCGTGCGGGGGGAGTGCGGCTCTGCGGGAGAGACCCATTTAAAGGTGAAGGCCTCGTGGGGCGGTGGGGGTTGGGCGGGGGTGAATTCAGCCAGGATTTATAGTCCCTTTGGACGGGCAGATTTGAGGGCTCCTAGTTGATCCCTGGACCTTTCTCACATACACATATACACACAAAGTGTGCGTGTATAAGTTACACGTTTTGCGTTGGAATTAGCGCTTCCTGGACGATGTTCTGCAGCAAGAACGCACACACTGCATGGTAATACGATGGAGCTGCAATTGGTCCAGCTGGGGCTAATGGCCGTTGTACCCGTCCACTTAACTCCTGGCTGGGTTCACCAGCGTCGCCGCCTCCCCTGACAAAACACTCCTTAACCCCCGCGAGTCTACAGCCATTACCGCCACTGCGCTATACATTACACTGCCATTACATAACCATCCCAACGCAGTTACATAATTACAACAGTATTAGCGCTTACATAACCCATTATGTTTACATTCTCTGACTCTTTATGCCAATAGTGACACAAATTACAGCATGACAACACGCATGTAAAAACGGCTCTTTGCTTTCTGTAATTCAGTTCAAAATGTGAAATTCATATATTATTTAGATGTATCACGCACAGAGTGATCTATTTTAAGCGTTTATATCTTTTACTACTGCTGATTATGGCTTACAGCCAAAAAACAATATTGTCTTAAAAATGTGAATATTATATAATAACAATTGGTACTTTTGGCAGTGTGCCAAGTCCTGCTGGAAAATGAAATCTGCATCTCTATAAAAGTTGTCAGTAGCAGAGCACTGGAAGCATGAAGTGCTGTAAGATTTTGTGGGAAAACAAAACTGCACTGACTTTAGACTTGATCATAAAACACAGTGGATCAACACCAGCAGATGATCAGCGTGTCTCACCAAACCATGCTTGGATGTTTTAGTGTGAATACTATTTTATAGTAAAATGAGGGGGAAGAATAAAATGAACCAGTGAAAATAGGGTACAATTTCTAGAACCTTGTAAATGTGCTACATGTTAGAACAATGTAAAGGAGGAGAGCAGTGTTCTGTACTGTTCTATAAAGGTGTGAAATGTGAAATGTTCTAGAGCAGTAGTCTTGTCATTGGTCCATCTGTTTGTCATCTTCAGTCTATTCATGACGACATCAGAACCATTGATTCACCTTACGTTCTGAATCTAGCCAAATGATTAATTCAGGACTACACGCTAAGAAAAGTAAGTACAGATTTGTACTTAAAAGGGTACAAAGCTTGTTGCTGGGGCTGTACCTTATATTGATACAAAAAAGTCCTTTTTTGTACCCATGTTTTTTATGCCAGCAGATTAAAAACATCAACATCAACTAAATATGTGTCAAGCACTTCATGATGCAAAATTGTCTGGCTTTCAAATAAAAAAATATGCAAATAAAATAAATATTGTTTCTTAGTACAGTGATACAGAATACTGAATGTACCTTTTGTCTGGTTAAATGGTACAAATTTGTACTTATTGCTGTTAGGAGTGACTTTGTACTTCAGAGGGAACAAATCTGACCCTGTAAAGACCAATATTGTATTTTTGAGGGTACAATTATGAAGAATGTATCTTTGAGTACAAAAGGCAAGGGGTTGTCAGGAATTCGCGCTCCCCTGTGACAGACGCTGCTTCTTAAAACAGTTTATAAACAGCTAGAAATGTGTGCAAGCAAAATGTGTAAAATAAATGGCTGTCTTAAATCCAGTGCTTTCGTAATTTCACTGTTACCTTGAATTCGTAAGTAACAGTAGTCCAAAAACATTTGGCTAAATAGTGGAATGTAAATAATAAAATAATATTGGACCCCCCATTCATTACTATAGGGAAAATTTGTACGATAGTTTTATGAAAACTGGATTGGAATCGGATACAGCATATAGTTTTAAACTTCATAAGAAAGACAAGTGTACTGATTTTGAAGGCTTTATCTACAAACATGTAAATTGTAGAGCAGTTTGAAATTCTTGATAAAAGTTAAGGGACACTTTTGAATGGATTCCTATGGAGAAATGTCCAAACATATGAAAACCGTGTTAAATATCGTTGAAAGCTGTAAAAAAAAAGGAATAATGTTTAAAAAAAAATGTGAATAGAGTAATAGTAGTCATAATATGAAGATTACAAAGAACAATAAGTTCTTTTCAAGTCGGTGTGAGTCAGTGAGAGTGAGCATCATCCTCCTCATCATCAGCTGGGATTGAGAGGAAATGAGAGTGATTGGAGAGTGAAATCATTAGCTGCTGCTTGTCGTAGAGGCAGCCGCAGCCTCCGGATTCCTCCGTAGCCTCCTTAGTGATTCCTGCAGCAGCTACTTTGAAGTGCGAAGCTGTGAATCTGCTCCCCCTCGGGGGTTTCGTCTCAAATACGCCTCTTTTGTTTTTCGCACCAGAACCAGAGGAGAAGGAATTAGACTTGTATTGGAAATACGCGAGCGATAGTCGTCCGGGTCGATTCGCTGGTAATTGTTTTGACTTAATGCACGGCGTTCTCGCACTCGGGCGAAGGTTCGCGTCGCGTAATAAGCAGGTGCCGCGTCTTCAGAGCTTCAGAGGCGGCTGGTGGAAAGCGCCGGAGTAAACAACAGGTAGCGCGCGGAGACGCGGATCACGCCGTGGCAGGAACAGACACTAATGTGACATCCGGAGTGGGAGGCGCCGGAGCTATAGCGTAGTTTTGTTTCCCCGTAAGTGCCGCTGGCAGACAGTGAGCGTACTGTATACGTGTCACTCAGCTCTTCAGAAAACTCTTCAGAGAGAATATATTGTATATACACTAATGCAGTTAAGCAGCATTAGTGTCAGAAAGAGAGAGCCGCACTAAAAAAAAAAAAAGAGAAGAAGAACAAGAGCGAGCCGAGAACGAGTGCGTCTGAGTGCATGCTTTTAAAGCCTGGATGTATCAGCAGCGCACTGGCAGCTCTTGTGTAACAGTAATGTGTAGCTGTTTGTATGAGAATGCTGTCAAAAGCATGAGGATACCTTAATGTTACTTGAGAATTTTAGACAAATACAGTATTTTTGTTAATGACTGTATTTCAGTTATAGGCCCATATTATGACATTTGGGTTGGGTTGGTTGGTGTCTGACTGTAAACTGTATGTTATATGCATATGAACAATTTGTTCCCCTTTTAGATTTACATACTGTAGAATTGACCAGTCATACGTACACTAATAAAGCATGAATTTATGACCACCTCCTAGATTTTAAACTCAATATCCAACTTATCATCTCCACTGATCATATAGAATATTGTGTAGTTACTATATCTACATATTCTGCCTACAGGATGCTGCCTAAAGGACGCTGCCTATTATTACCAGTGATTTTTATAATTTTCTGCATTGTATATTAATACTAAAGTCATCCAATCTATGATGAAAACATATGTAATTATTTAGTAAAGACCAAACTAGATGTGCTGAACTCATCAAGAGTTAATTACTTGAATTTCTTGTCTCTTAATTTTAGTTTGAGAGCATCAGTTGTTGAGTAAAGTAGTGAAGAGGTAGAGTTACAGGTATACAGTGAATAGCTCTGTTTGAGTAATGCTCTAATCCAGATTATCAGAAGCAAGAACTACTCAACTAAATAAAGAATAAAATGACCTTCCATCACAGTCTATCTGAAAATGAGAATTTTGAGAACTATACGCTCAAAATATGCTCAAGTGCAGTTACAGCAAAGAGACTCAACATAATAATGGTAAAACTGGCACTAATCAGTATTTCAGCAGCAACGGAATTTCCTGAATGTTTGACAGGCAGTGTGTGTGTGTGTGTGTGTGTGTGGCAGCTGTAAGTGGGCTGCAGTGGGCAGCCTGGAGCGGAGATTTGTCAGATGGTCTGATGTGTCCGAGTGCCACCCGTGTGTGTTAATTGCAGTGTTTGGATGTGTGAGTATTATCAGGAAAAACTGAGCCGAGGGGCAGAGCTGCCCTTTCCTTATCTCACTGATCCTCAACGTCACAGCCTCACAGTGTCTTCTTCACACACACAGCTTGTGCTGGAGGTGTGTGTGTGTGTGTGTGTGTGTGTGTGTGTGTGTGTATTAGTGCATGCACGGAATAGTGAGGTCAAACTACAGAAGACTGGAATCGCAGGCGTATTCTCTGTAATGGAGGATACTGATAAGGAGTACCAGGCTGTACTCTTTTGATATTGGAACACTGCTGTGAGGATCTGATTGATTTCACCAGCACAAAAGCATCAGTGAGGTCAGGTACTAAAGATGCCTGATTAGATTTGCCATTTAAACCCATGGGCGACACGGTGGCTTACTCTGAGTTCACACTAGAGCGTGACAAGTCACTCGTGACGCTCTGCGTTTGACGCTTGTGGGCGTGTCAAAGCTCAATGTGACCAATGTGAGTGTATCATGGTCCAGCTTTTGACAAAAAAAAGCCACAAAAAATTGTATTGATTAAAAAAAAAAAAAAAAATGTATATTATATATTAAATGTGTGTTAGTAATAAATATGTATCTTAACTAAATTAAGATCACTTTTAATGGTTAAATAATCTATTTTAATAAGACATGGTGTATATATATATATATATATATATTCAGTTTCTGAATCAGTTTCTCTGATTTTGCTATTTATAGGTTTATGTTAAAGTAAAATGAACATTGTTTTTT
The DNA here is from genome assembly GCF_023375975.1 of Astyanax mexicanus. Classification (NCBI taxonomy): domain Eukaryota; kingdom Metazoa; phylum Chordata; class Actinopteri; order Characiformes; family Acestrorhamphidae; genus Astyanax; species Astyanax mexicanus. The sequence continues at coordinate 75,749,860 of NC_064409.1, forward strand.
ATTCTATAAACTACAGACAACATTTCTCCCAAATTCCTAATAAAAATATTGTCATTTAGAGCATTTATTTGCAGAAAATTAGAAATGGCTAAAATAATAAAAAATATTCAGAGTTTTCAGACCTCAAATAATGCAAAGAAAACAAGTTCATATTCATAAAGTTTTAAGAGATCAGAAATCAATATTTGGTGGAATAACCCTGGTTTTAATCACAGTTTTCATGCATCTTGGCATCATGTTCTCCTCCACCAGTCTTACACACTGCTTTTGGATAACTTTATGCTGCTTTACTCCTGTTGCAAAAATTCAAGCAGTTCAGTTTGGTTTGATGGCTTGTGATCATCCATCTTCCTCTTGATTATAGTCTAGAGGTTTTCAATTGGTAAAATCATAGAAACTCATTTTTAAGTGATCTCTTATTTGTTTTTTTGTCCTTCAGGTGGACGGTTATTTCCGGTTGAGAGTACGCTGTGTGCTATTGGCTGCCGCTTCTCACTGGTGTTTGGATGAGTGCTGAGTATAAATAGTTGTGTGTAAAAATGTGATTGTAAAATGTCCTTGGGTTTCTAAGTGTAACTTCATTTATTCATTAATTCATCCCATTTATATCAGAAGGCATGTCCCCAGAAAACACAGTTCTGCCAGTGACTCTCTAATAATTACACTATATTAACATATGTACAACACAAAATCATTTTGTTGTTATGCATTAAAAACCATGCAATAACTGTTTAATTACAGTTGTGCAGGTTATATAACTACACTTGTGTCAATTAGAGCACAATATTTGTAATTATTTTTAATACTAAAAACAGCCCCAGATCTAATTACATAACTAAGAAGTGTTACTTGTTTTACCTTAATCAAAATAGTGGAGTAATGTTTGGAAATATTCTACATACTTCATGTAAAAGTTAAAAGATTTTGAGTTAAAACTAATTGATGATTTAGAGTGTAACTGAATATGAAGCCTATAGGTTAAATCCAAAGTCAGTGCATTGTTTTCCACAAAATCTTACAGGATGAGGATTTCATTTTCTAGCAGGACTTGACACACTGGCATACTGCCAAAAGTACCAATTGGTCTTATATAATATTCTAATTTTCTGAGCTGCTGATTTTTCTGATCTTTTAATCTATTTTAAGCGTTTAATTTTTTTATTGTTGAAGATTATTATGGATTACAGTCAATGAAAACCCAAAAGTGAGTGTCTCAGAAAATATAGAATATGGAATATTATATAAGACCAACACCAGCAGATGACATGGCTCTCCACACCATCACTGGTTATGGAAACTTCACACTAAAAGCAGATTTCATTTTCCAGCAGGACTTGGCACACTGCCCACAATGCCAAAAGTACCAATTGTTTTTTTATATAATATTCTAATTTCCTGAGACACTGATTTTTCTGATCTTTTAATCTGTTTTAAGCGTTCACTTCTATTATTGTTGAAGATTATGGCTTACAGTCAATGAAAACCCAAAAGTCAGTGTCTCAGAAAATTAGAATATTATATAACACCAATGTGGAAACTTCACACTAGATGCAGATTTCATTTTCCAGCATGACTTGGCACACTGCCCACAGTGCCAAAAGTATCAATTGGTCTTATTTAATATTGTAGTTCTCTAAAAAACTGATTTTCTCATCTTTTAATCTGTTTTAATAGGCTAACTAACTGCCTGTGGTGGATCATAAACAGTAAATCATCCATCCATTAATTGGCTTGAGACGATTGGCCTATACTAGTGCATCCTAAAATATTAGAATATCATTGAAAAGTTACATTATTTCAGTAATTCTGTTCAAAATGTGAAACTCAGCAATCTATTTCATGAGTTTATTTCTTGTATTGTTGATGATTATGGTTTACAACCAATGAAAACCCAAAAATCTCATTTGAATATTATATAAGACCAACACCAGCAGATGACATGGCTCTCCAAACCATCACTGAATGTAGAAGCTTCACACTAGATGCAGATTTCATTTTCCAGCAGGACTTGGCACACTGACACTGATTTTTTTGGGGGTTTTCTTTGGCTGTGAGTCGTAATTATCAACAATAAAAGAAATAAAAATAATATATGAGTTTCACATTTTCAACTGAATTACTGAAGTAAAGTAACTTTACAATGATATTCCAATTTTTGAGATGCACTAGCATAGGTCAGTTGTCTCAAATCAATTAATGGCTGTATGATTTACTGTGTATGATCATAGACTGTATATAAAGATGGACGCCGTGTCGCCGTTCCCATTCATTCAATGAAAATGAAGCCAAAATCTTCCGCCATTTTGGCGATTCAGAGACCAGAGTCTGCGCAGTAGAGACCAGAGGAGGGAGAAAGGCTGTGGAGAGACCGCCTACTCATTTAAATAACCCCGCCCCTGAGGGCTGCCTCGCGGTCACAGACTGCAGAGCGGGGCGGAGCGGAGCTGACGGTCTGTTATTGGTCCCGCCCATAACCAGCCCTTTTACCATAACCACACCTTTTTTGAATAGAGCCGAATAAAGTTTTAAAAACCGAATTCTGTGGGGATATGTACAATATAAACAGAGGTTACACTAGCTGCTGCATTTAAATAATGGAGGTAGAATTACAGTATATTAGAAAAAAAACATGATTGAAAGTTGTCTGTTTTGCCATTAAAACCTATGGGGATGGGTGGAGTTACACAGCTTTCTGCAGCCGAACAGCAGGGGGCGCCCGACCTGTGGTGGCTTCACTTTTAAGAGACGATGCTCTGTCCAGCTATACACAGTACATGTGTATGATCCACCACAGGCAGTTAGTTAGTAGTTTTCCAATGCAGACCGGTGCAGGTCTTCACTCTGCAGGCTGCAGGAAGGGGGTCAGAGTTTAGGGATCAGGTCCTCCCTCCCTGGATCAGAGCACATGTTCAGGTGTTAAGTGCTCTGCTGAAGGCCAGAGCCATGTTAAGTAGGTGTTTATTGAGCGCTAGGTAGGTAGGCTGTGTGGCGCTGACTCACCCGCAGCCTGTTCTGCCCTGCGATTGGCTGATTTAGAGCTCAGAGCCCGTTAAACAGCGCAGGGCGCTTGGGAAGACACTGCGAGTTCTCCAAAATAAAAGAATCACTTAAATCCACTTTGATATGCCAAACCTCCGCCATCAGGCCGTGCAGGCAGGTGAAGAAATTACCCGCTGCAGCTCCGTGGAAAAAAAGGGACTTCAAAGGGTCCGTTCATGTAAATGAAACCTTAAACAAAGAGGCCTTTCTGCTCGACTGTCGGTGGCCTGGGTTATTCAGCACAAGTGCAATTCATTCTTTGAACTTTGCAACTCTGATTGCTGCAGAATGGATTCAGCAGACGGCGACAGAAGCGATTAGCCGAGTCTGGTCTGAGCCGCGGCCCGCGAACGCTCCTGGCCCCTTTCAAACGCCTCCGCCTCCTTTATTCCACTGTTTCTCTGCCCTAACTCATTAAAACAAGCAACGGAAACTTTCTTATATGTGTTTAAATGGTAAAAACCACAAAACAACCTAAAAAAACACCAATAAACCCCAGCCTTATATTCTGTGCACCCCCTTTGAGCCAATAAACTATTCCAACACATATGTACTCTGCTATAAAACAAAATCTTTAGCTTTAAAGCAGTATTGATTAGATTTTAGTCTTACTAAGCACTGTGTGTAAAATTAAGCTACCACCACCATGCTTCTTGTCACGCCTTTATAATTTTCACGACTCCTGATTGCTCAAACCTGAAACATATATACAGCTATTTGCTATTTATAGGTTTATGTTTGAGTAAAATGAACATGGTTGTTTTATTCTATAAATTACAGACAACATTTCTCCCAAATTCCAAACACAAATATTGTCATTTAGAGCATTTATTTGCAGAAACAACAAAAAAGAAGCAAATAATATAATAAGAGCCCAAATAATGCACAGAAAACAAGATCATATTCATAAAGTTTTATATTTGGTGGAATAAACCTGGTTTTTAATCACAGTTTTTTCATGCATCTTGGCATCATGTTCTCCTCCACCAGTCTTACACACTGCTTTTGGATAACTTTATGCTGCTTTACTCCTGGTGCAAAAATTCAAGCAGTTCAGCTTGGTTTGATGGCTTGTGTTCATCCATCTTCCTCTTGATTATATTCCAGAGGTTTTCAATTTGGGAAAATCAAAGAAACTCATGATTTTTAAGTGCTCTCTTATTTTTTCAGGATATCAAAAATAAAAGTTGTTTCTCCACCGACACAGAACCCTTCTCGATCTTTGACCCCAGTTCATCTTCAGGGTGTTTCTAGAGATCTTCATCCACAAGCCCTGGAAAACAACAGCGTAAATACAGTGAATTAATGGAGTTAAAACAAAAAACAAACAGAGAAAAGAGAGAGAAAGAGAGAGAGAGAGAGAGAGAGAGAGAGAGAGGACAGACTGAATTCCCTCAGCAGTGTCTAATTTGTCTTTGGCTTCTGCTGCTCTTCCCACGTGCATGACTGTGAGGGACGTGACTGTCTGTATATAAACAGTTTGAACAGTTACAGGACATTCCTCATTAATAATGAAGATGTGTTGTGGTGTAGTTAAATAATGTACATGAATATATATATATATATATATATATATATATATATATATATATATATATATATATATATATATATATATATATATATATATATATATATATGAAAAAGATTTGTGTTTTGTTAGGTTTCTTTTATTTTCTATCTTTCTATCTCTTTCATCTGCAGCTCATTGTTTATCTGAAATGGGTCGGATGCGCTACCTGCTTGTAATTGGCTCTCCAGGGATGGACTGATGTATTTGAATTATGGGAAATTCAATGCTTATGAAGCATAGAATGCAAGACGTAATATAAGGCTTTTCCTGATTTAACTCTATGCCTTTTGAACTTTGATAGACCACACTGTTCAGTAGTATCTACAGTAGAAAGGTTATATCAAAATTAACACACTGAAGGGAAAAAAATTCTATTCTGTATCATACCACAGATAGTTCTGACCCTGATCTGCAATGTGATTGGCTGAGAAGTGTTCTATGAGGGACGTTATCAGCCGGTAATGCACTGTAACCGAAGCTCTCTCCATGTATTGCTCTACCACATACAGATAACCTAGCAATGATGCAGCGCTTACAAACCAAATACAAACTAAATGCACTGTCATTATACAACACTGGGAGCCGCTGGATATAGCACGAACATCAAATGCATTTTTACATAATTCTAAATTCAATATTTGAGATGTAAGAGTTGGGATTTGTTGTGATTTAAGCCTTGATTTCTTTACAGCAGGGGTTACCATGGATACAGAACAAATGTAGACATTTTATTGACCAAAAACACAAGTGAAGCTACCACCACCATGTTTCTTTTCATGCTTTTATAATTTCCACCACTCCTGACCTGCCTACACCTATCTATACTGGTGAATTCAGCCTTCTAGATTGCTCACACCTGTTACCCGCCCTATATATAGATACAGTGGTGTGAAAAAGGATTTTGATTTAGCATTTTTGTCGTACCTACATTTTTTAGATTATCAAACAAACTTTAATATCAGACCTGACAAATATAACCTAAGTAAATATCAAGATACTTTTTACATGATAATTTCATTTATTAAATGGAAAATCTAGCCCTTTGAGAAAAAGTGTTTGCCCTCATAAATTAACTGTGAATAAGCTCATTTTTTGTAAAGCTCAAAGTTCAATTACACTACTAACCAGACCTGATTACTGCCAGACCTGTAGAATCAAGAAATAGAATCACTTAAATAGAACCTGTCTGACAACATGAAGCAGATAAAAGATCTCAAAAAGCATCTCATTATTATTATTATACCCCCATCTGAAGAAATTCAAAATCAGATAAGAAATCAAAGTCACTGATCATCTATCAGTCTGGAAAAGGTTATAAAGTCATTTCTAAAGCTTTGAGACTCCAGAGAACCACAGTGATTCACTATTATTCACTAATGAAGAAAAACATGGAACACTGGTGAACCTTCCCAGGAGTGACCGGCCGACCTAAATTACTCCACAAGGGCATGAAGAACTCATCCAGGAGATCCCAAAAGAACCCAGAACTACATTTAAAGAACTACAGGATCTCACTCTCCTCAGTTAAGATCAGTGTTAATGATTCAATAATAAGAAAGAGACTGGGTGAAAATGGTCTCCATGGGAGAATTCCAAGATAAAAAACACTGCTGACCAAAAACAACACAACCACCCGCCTCACATTTACCAACAAACATCCTGATGATCTCCAGAACTTTGCGTAAATATTCTTTGAACTGACGAGACAAAAGTGGAACTTTTTGGAAAGTGTGTGTCCGGTTATATCTGGTGTAAAACTAACGCATAATTTCAGAAAAAGAACATCATACTGAATGATGTAAAACATGGTGGTGGTAGTGTGTGTGTGTGTATGTGTGTGATGGTCTGGTCAATATTCTTTTTCAGACTATTTTGCCAGTTTTACCCCTTTTCCCTGCCCTGTACTTTGCTTATGCCTCCCGGTTCTTGTCTGCTCTCTGTCTGTTCATAACATTTATACAGAGTGTGTGTTCATATATAATATTTCACGATGTTGAAATAGTGAGGAAAGGAAAAACAGTGACATCAGGGACATCATCTAGTGAGTGTTGAACAATTTCCAATGATAATTTATAATCTTCTTTGTAAGGGGAGCTTTTAGTATCCATGCTTCACCACTGTGGCAATTCAAACCAAATCACACTAATTGACTCTGATTACATCTCAAATTTAATTGTGTGAAAATATTGAAAATGTGTGTAATTTAAAATTGATTAGCTCCTGATTCATGAAATATGGACAATAGATAAAGGAAAGAAGACACAAAACAAAAAAATGCGCTTCTACCAGAATATTCCAGATGCAATTATGCAACTTTGTCATACAGATTTTAGAAAATCATGACAACAATTTTATTGGGAACAATATCTAAACTACAAAAATTAATAAAAAAGTCTTTGATCTTTAGTGTGGGCTCTATAGTTGGCTCAGGTCTTGTAGCTTCTAGAAGTAAAAGTCTTTGATCTGAAGTAAAAGTCTTTATTTGTTACTGTTAGTTGTCCCAGGCGTTGTAGCTTCTGGAAATAGTAGTTTTTGATCTGAAGTAAAACTTTTTGATCTGAAGTATTTTTTTTTTAAGTAAAAGTTTTTGATCTGAAGTAAAACTTTTTGATCTGAAGTATTTTTTTTTAAGTAAATGTTTTTGATCTGAAGTAAAACTTTTTGATCTGAAGTAAAACTTTTTGATCTGAAGTAAAACTTTTTGATCTGAAGTATTTTTTTTTTAAGTAAAAGTTTTTGATCTGAAGTAAAAGTTTTTGATCTGAAGTAAAAGTTTTTGATCTGAAGTATTTTTTTTTAAGTAAAAGTTTTTGATCTGAAGTAAAAGTCTTTGATCTGAAGTAAAAAGTGTTTCATCTGAATTAAAAGTGTTTGATCTGAAGTAAAAGTTTTTGGTCTGAAGTAAAAGTCTTTGATCTGAAGTAAAAAGTGTTTGATCTGAAGTAAAAGTCTTTGATCTGAAGTAAAAAGTGTTTGATCTGAATTAAAAGTCTTTGATCTGAAGTAAACGTCTGTAATCTAAAGTAAAAAGTATTTAATCTGAAGTAAAAAGTCTTTGATCTAAAGTAAAAGTATTTGATCGTAAGTAAAAGTCTTTGATCTGTAGTAAAAGTTTCTGAACTGAAGTAAAAGTCTTTGATCTGAAGTATTTTTTTTTATCTGAAGTTAAAGTATTTGATCTAAAGTTAGATCTTCAGCTTCACTGTTGCTGACGGCTGCAGGGCCACAGGACTAGGTTGAGGAGAATAGCGTTAGGGCTGGTCTGCACTTATGAGCCCATCTGACATGCCTAAGGTTTTATAGACAGATATAAGCTACTGTTTGGTGAAGGAAAGGTGTCACAGTGACACTTTGATCCGAAGTAAAGGTTTTTATCATAGTCCTTGTAGTTGGCCCATGTATTGATCCTGGCATTTGTCAGTGGAACCTACTCTTTAATCTGAAGTAAAAGTCTCAAATCTGAAGAAAAAGTCTTTGATCTGGAGTTAAATCTGATCTAAAGTAAAAGTTTTTGATGATTTGATCTAAAGGATTTTTTTTTCATCTAAAATCATTTTTTTTTATCTGTGGGGAGGGTAAGGGGGAAAGCTGAGACCACCAAACAGAGGGCTCATCCATCTACCTTTTCACTCATCCATCCACTTTTTTACTCATCCATCTACCTTTTCACAGAAAGCCGGAGCTCTCCATGGTGCTGAGACACTGATTTTTGTTTTTTTTATTGGCTGTAAGCCATAATCAATAACAATAAAATAAATAAAGGCTTAAAATAGACCACTCTGTGTGTAATACATCTATATAATACATATTTTTTCACATTTTAAACTGAATTACTGAAATAAAGATAAACTTTTCGATAGTCTAGTCTATGTTTTATGCATGTGAGCTCTGTATAACTGAGTGTTGGCTGTGCGGTGTAACTGAAGGCTCCTCCAGCTGTAAGGATATAAATCTGTAGGTCTGTGCTCTTACTGTGGGCGATGTGATAAATATAGGGTTTAGTCTGGACTCGGACGTGTCGAGGTCCGTGCTGACACCCAGAAACGACTCAATCTCACTTATAGATGGAATGGAGTGGGGTTTGATTGGTTGCGTGGGTCTGCCGGCGGTGGGCGAACACATGAGCGACGGCGGTGATATCCGTCCGGCCGCTCCGTCACGACAGAGCACTGTTATATGATCCAGCATAAAGAAATATCTGACCCGGTTCTGAGATCTGCTCTGTCTTCTGCTGGAGGACAGCACTGAGACTGCAGTGCAGTGCATTGTGGGAAATCTGAGTAATGCTTTTTGATGAGAGTGGTTTCAGTATTTAGCTCTTTAACACATAGAGCTTTGATCCATTTCTGGAGCGCCTGCAACCAAAAACTGCTCTAAATAGCAGATCATGGAACACAAACCTGTCCTGCTGTACACTGAAGAGCAGGGTCCAGCGTCTATAACACTGTTATAACACTGTTATACAGCAGCTCTTTAAAAACAGTGATTTATCACGATTTTTTACAGGACTGAGAGGAGCGGAATGTTATAAACTGTGCCTAAGAGTGGAAAGGATTCGAAAAAAAAACACAAAATAATACATAAAATAGTCTTTTAGGGCATAAAAACCATATTATATAATATAGTATGTTATTACTAGGCACATCACAATAATTATGTCATCATATAATATTTGGTGATTTTTGATTATGTCGATTATCTTTCTATTTCATTTATTTATGTTTTATCTTGGAAATTTAAACACATTTTAGTCATTGATTTAAAGTAAAACTCTTTAATCTGAAGTAAAAGTCTTTGATCTGAAGTGAAAGTCTTTAATCTGAATTAAAACTTTTTGATATGAAAAAAGCTTGGTTGATGATTTTTGATTATATCGATTATGTTTCTATTCATTTGTTAATGTTTTTTTATTTTATGTTGGACATTTAAAGACATTTTTAATCCAATGTCAATGTCTGAAATTTCTGAAATGAAAAGTGGTTTACGCTTTATTATTATTATTATTATTAGTGCATGAAATGCATAGTATCTTCAGTGTATTGTGGTTAACTTATACAGTTTATTTATTTATTTTGCATTTGTGATGTATATTTTTTAAAATCGGGGGTTGTTAAAAAAAAACCCATATTCAATATATTTTATACCCATCAAAACTATTATAATGATGAAACTGGCACTCATCAGGACTGCCCCTGGAAAGGAAGAGCAAGAGTTTCCTCTGTTGTACAGGATAAGTCCATCAGAGTAACCAGCCTCAGAAACTGCAAGTTTACAAACAGCTCCCCAGATAAGAGCATCTTAATGCTTTTTGGTTTGTTTGATTATTTCTTTAAAAAGCAAGAGAAAAAGAAATAGATTATTTAATTAATTGAATGCTCAAAAGGTGGCAAAATGAATGTAAATCAGTTCATTTTAACCAAATGTTTCATTTTGCACAGTTTCATCCAAACATGTTCAATTTAAATTCTAAACATTGTTTAAAACATTTCTATTTTAATACAGAACACATGCAGTTTGTATACAGAGCGTTTATGATTCACAGCTTCACGTCCAGATTTGCCAAACATATGGAAATATGAGCTGGTGGATGTTTGGGTTGAGGATTCTCTCTGAATGTGGAGTGTGTTTGTTTGGGTTTGGGTATGTCGGCCTGTCGACAGTCTACAGCGGTTCTGACAGCAGCACACGCAGCAACATCCAAGCCTGCGTTTGATAACGCGAGGAGCGTGAGCCGGGCCACTGTAGGCAAACTGATGCAATAGGATGAAGTGCCTGCAACTTTCTTTATTTTATTTCTGAATTAAAACCACAGGATCGGGCCACCGACACTTAGAACTGCGCTCTCTCTGAAACGGAGCTCTCTGTGTGGCATTAAATATAACTGTAATCTGTATAATCTATACTGAGACTGAGGTCACTATTTTAGTGATCTATAGTGTACCAGTGTACACACACTGTAAATCAGTGCGTCAGTCATCATTCCCTTTAAGAGGCAGGTGAGCTCTGACTTTGGCGCGTTCGTATCTTAACAGCGCGGTGCTTTCGTGCATCTCAGCAGAGACAGATACTGACCTGCATGTTCACACTGTGAAGATACACCAGCAGCTCATTTAAGGGAACAGTAATGTTATTTTATTCTGTATTCTGTTTATTGTTGAGTTCAAAACTGTATTTGCACAGTCTTAGCCTGCATGGCTAAGACAGGATTGGGTGGCTGACTGTTGACTGTTGTCAGGGTTTTAATCAACCAGCCAATGAACATGTTTATAAGAAAATAAAACAGAAACTTGGCCCCGCCCACTGCACTGGATAAACAGAAGTACTAGAGCCATTGAGGCCATTGAGGCGTATCAGCTCATTTTTTAGTCATTTAATGTGATTTGGAACACTTTTACTGTTTAGGAATGGGTTCTAAAATTTAAAAAGGTCAATATGAAATAGAAAACATTTTATTTACATGCAGGCTTTTAATTCAATGGAAATAAAAAAGCTAATAAAAGCTAATAAATATTTAAGGTAATTGGATTTATCTGCTATGTATCTAGATGACTGAATACTTATTTTTTGTTCATTACAGACAGAAAAAAAGCATTATGGAGATAATGCAGGTCTGAAAGGGTTAAACTACCCTATACATTAAATATATATGTTTTAAATCAAAACTCAGAAATACATATTTAATCCAGAGGTAAAACATACAGAAGGTAAGGTGAAATTTTTTATCTGAACATGAATAAAAGTTTTATATTTAAATGTCATTTATATATATTTTGTATTTACATTAATCAATATTTTATATACATATAAACCTTATCTTAAAATGCATTTTTTTCTACTGCAATATTTATATATATTTGACACAATATCCTCAATATCTATCTATCTATCTATCTATCTATCTATCTATCTATCTATCTATCTATCTATCTATCTATCTATCTATCTATCTGGCTGTATATTTGTATCTATGAATATCTATTTATCTGTCCATTTGTCTGTCTTTCTATGTATCTGTTAATACACATATATTTCTGTCTGTCTGTATGTATGCATGTATGAATGTATGTATGTATGTATGTATGTATAACTATCCATGTATCTATTTGTCTGTCAGTCTGTGTGTCTTTCCAGATATCTATCATTATATTTATATATATATTTGACACAATATCCTCAATATCCACACTCATCCTTACTGAACATCATCTTTAATCTCTGCAGAGTTTAATGTAAATGATTAATGTAAATTAATGTACTGCATTTTCTCCAGCTGTAATGCTGTAATCCACCTGTACTGTTACACTGAATACATCAGCAGTAGCTGCATGATTACTTCATAGACTAATAAAATGTTCATGAAGTTTTTTTTTTTTTTTATAAAAGTTATAAAACACTCTAAAGTGGAGGCAGAAACCTGTTTGGAAACTCGCCTGATGAGCTTCTGAAAAAATCTGAGTAACTTCTGAAACACATGAGGCAGCCATATGCTGCTGACACCCTTAGCTTCCCATTATTTATTTATATGCCAATTTAAATTCAGACTGTCGTTATTAAGGAAAGGGATGAGCGTGTTAATTAGAAGGCAGTCTGCGTGTATATTTATCAGTTACTGTATCAGGATATGGTTTTGGAACAGAGTCAAATAAATCAAACGTGTGAAGCGCGTACGGGTCATTCGATTCATTTTACATTACATTACATTACATTTGGCAGACGCTTTTGTCCAAAGCGACTTACAATATTGAAGTTCAAATAATAGAAGAGGTTAAGTACAAAAATAATAGAAGTTAAAAACAAAGCATCCATAGATAGGGCCCCAAGGAGGTCAGAGGGAAACAATGGGATAGAGGAGTAGAGAAGAGGAAGAAGGAGATGAGGTTAGAATTAGTTAGTTTGCTAGAGGTGTTAGGAGAGTAAGTGCTCTTTGAAGAGCTCTGTCTTCAGGAGTTTATTATAGATAGTGAGAGATTCTCCTGATCTGGTAGTAGAAGGTAGTTAGTTAGAGGTGTTAGGAGAGTAAGAGCTCTTTGAAGAGCTCTGTCTTCAGGAGTTTCTCAAAGATAGCGAGAGATTCTCCTGATCTGGTAGTAGAAGGTAGTTTGTTCCACCATTGGGGAACTCTGTATGAGAACAGTCTGGATTGCTTTGTGTGAGTGTTTGGCAAAGCGAGGCGACGTTCATTGGAGGAGCGCAGCGGCCGGGAGGTAGCGTAAGCCTTCAGGAGCGAGTGCAGGTAGGAAGGAGCCTGTACTGTCATCACCTTGTAGGCGATTGTAAGCGCTTTGAATTTGATGCGAGCAGCAACCGGTAGCCAGTGGAGCTCAATGAGCAGCGGAGTGACATGTGCCCGTTTTGGCTGGTTGAAGACCAAACGTGCTGCTGCATTCTGAATCATCTGTAGTGGTTTTACTACACAGGCCGGGAGGCCAGTTAGAACGGCATTGCAGTAGTCGAGGCTTCATTAGAGCTTTTTGTTTTTCTCTCCGTCTGACGAGTGGAGATATCTCCGGCTCTCGACAGCTTTTTTTTTTTGTGTGCGATATGAAGAAAATGTGTCTTGCAAAGTTCAAACACTGCCAAGGTCTGCACCGAATTTATTTTCAAAGCCTGCGGAGTGTTTGATTGCACTTTGAGCCGTTCCTTTTAGTGCTCTGGTGCACGATAATGGCACTGCTTTGAAACTCTTCTTCCTTCAAAGAGCTCCGAGGATCTATATAGTGAAATGGACTGGCTGGATTTATGACTAAGTACAGGTAATACATTCTTAATGCGAGGAGGTAATGCAGAACGTGATGTATCACCTGAGGAGAACAGGTTGAAAGTGAGAATACATCAGAGTGGAGAGCATCATCCATCTGTCCAACATTTTGGATGGATAGACCTTGAGGAAGGCCGTCTGAAAGAAAAGTCATTTACTTTGATTTAAAAGTTTGCATCGTTTCCACGCCATTAAATATATTACATCAACACAATAACTGACAAAAGTGAGTAAACTGGGCTGATGTTAAATCATTTATTAGTGTAGGAGTGAAGGAGCTAAATCCGGCAAATAACTTTTATTTTTTGATTTTCCAGAGAATTCTCTCTAAAGCACACACTCATGCATAAACCCTAAACTGTAGCAAACACATATGTAATGCTTTATATGTTTTTTTATATGCTTTTGTTAAAATATACAGCTCTGGAAAAAAAATGTAACCACTTATAAATGATGAGTTTCCTTCATTTTCCCAAATTGAAAACCTTTAGAATATAATCAAGAGGAAGATGGATGATCACGAGCTAACAAACCAAACTGAACTGCTTGAATTTTTGCACCAGGAGTAAAGCAGCATAAAGTTATCTAAAAGCAGTGTGTAAGACTGGTGGAGGAGAACATGATGCCAAGATGCAAGATGCTTTTCTGAACTAGTTCAAAGTTCAGTTTTTTTACTTTTTTCGTGAGATATTCAAATAAATACTTTTTTTCACACTACACGTTCTTTGAAACTGCTCATTGTAGACATTTGCTCATGACACTGCAATTGTGGGTTTCTTACCAGGTGATGAAAATGTTCATAAGGAGAATCGGTGTCTCCGTCCCATCACTTCCACTAGACATTTTTATTAAATTGCAGCGCTTTCTCTCACTCCTGTCATTGGTCTCTCTCTCTCTCTCTCTGTATCTCTCTCGCCCTCGCGCTCCGCGCTCTCGTCGTCGGTCTCTCTCTTTCTCTCGCCCTTGCGCTCCATGCTCTCGTCATTGGTCTCTCTCTCGCCCTTGAGTCGTTGATCTCTCTCTTTCTCTATCTCTCCTCTCTCTCTCTCTCTCTCTCTCTCTCTCTCTCACCCTCATGCTCTCGTTGTTGGTCTCTCTCTCTTTCTTTTCAGATCTGTTTGCTTCCTTTGTAATTAAATCCTTTTGCCTTTCTTTTGAGATCTTCTTTCTTTTTTCTTTTTTGAGATCTTTCTTTTGCTTTTTTTCAGATGTCTTTTCATTTTACAGATTTTTATTTTGAGATCTCCGTTCCTTTTTTTTATTTTAGCTTTCCTTCGAGATCTCTTTTTTATCTTACTTTTGCTTTCTTTTAAGATCTCTTTTCTTTTTTCTTTTTTTTTAATTTTCTCCTTTATTTTGCTTTTTTTGATATCTCCTTTTTCTTAGATATTTCTTTTGCTTTCTTTTGAGATGTGCTTTCTGTTTTTAGATCTTTTTGCTTGCTTTTTTCAGATCTTCATTTTTTTATTTTTAAAAATCTTTCTTTTGCTTTCTTTTAAGATCTCTTTTTTAATCTTACTTTTACTTTCTTTTAAGATCTCTTTTCTTTTTTTCTGTTTTTAAATTCTCCTTTCTTTGGCTTTCTTTTGAGATCTCATTTATTTTTTATTTTTTGAGATCTCATTTATTTTTTATTTTTTGAGATCTTTCTTTTGCTTTCTTTTCAGTTCTCTTTTCTTTTGAGATTCATTTGCCTTTTTTGAGATCTCTTTTCTTTTTTGAGATCTTTCTTTTGAGATCTCTTTTCTTTTTTGAGATCTTTCTTTTGAGATCTCTTCTTTTTTGAGATCTCTTTTCTTTTTTGAGATCTTTCTTTTGAGATCTCTTCTTTTTTTAGATCTCTTCTTTTTTGAGATCTTTCATTTGCTTTTTTGGGATGTGCTTTTCTTTTTTATATCTTGTTTTTGTTTTTTTAAGATCTCCTTTCTTTTTTCTTTTTTGGATATATTTCTTTTGAGATCTCCCTTTTTTCTTTCCTTTTCTTACACCCTCTGTTACCGGTCACCCCTCTACAAAGGTGCGACAGAGGAATGAGTGGTTTGACTGGGGTTTATATAGAGTGCTGCAAAGGTGTGGCTGGTGGCTACTGATCACTGCTGGGAATTATGGGAATTGGAGTTTTGGGACCCAACTCCGTTGCCCAGCTCCCCTGCTGGTGGCCAGTGGTGCAGCCCTGCCCATCACTTGAAGAACCTGAATAGAGTCTCTGATTATGGTTCAGATAGTGGCAGAGTGGATAGACATAATTACTTTGCAGGACTTTGATTGCACATCCTTGTTGCCAGACTTAAATCGCTATGCTGGTTAATCCTCCCGGCCAGCAGGTCAATACAGCGTTGGGTTCCTCTCTGAATAGGTGAAGCACCTGCTCGTATCTGTGCGTTTGCTGTGCAGAGCTGCTTAACTTTGGCTACAGAGTAAATCTGAGAGAGCTCTACCACACAGATGATTGATTTACATAGTAAGAGGATGTAGAAAGTCACGATTCCGGACAGAAGGTGTGGAGTAATAAGTGGCGGCGGACACTTTCTGCAGTCCAAACGTTTTGCTTTGAAATCAGCACGGCGCAAGATGAAATGAGGTGTTATTGTTGGGAAATTAAAAAGCCACTCTCTAATGCATTCCTCTTGCTAATTTGCATATCAAAACTATAAGTGTTTTGTTGCGCCGCTTTCATCCTGGTATTTTGTTTATTCTGTGTTTGCTGTTCCAGAAGAACTGGGTGGAGGTAGCGGAGAACAAAGCGTCCGGACGGCCAATGTCTGTCACCCTTAATCTGTGAATGCTTGCTTATTGGATTAAGTCGCTTCACATTTGAATGCTGTTTGTAAAGTTTGCTGACCTTCTCAAGCTGAGGAAATAAGAGTTTTTAATCAGTTTGAGAGAGATGGCCACATTAATGGCATTTCTTGAGCAAAATCAATAGCAAAAAAGTAAAGGAACTTGATTTTCAGTGGTCCTTTTTAAATAAAATTAACATTCTTCAGTCTCTAACATACACAAAAACACCTGTCATTTTAGTGTGGGAGGTTTCATGGCTAAATTGGAGCAGCCTGTTGGGAAATCCTCATTAATTGCACATTGCACCAGTAAGAGCAGAGTGTGAAGGTTAAAGGTCAATTAGCAGGGTAAGAGATTTAACAGTTTTGCTCAAAATATTGCAATGCACACAACATTATGGGTGACATACCAGAGTTCAAAAGAGGACAAATTGTTGGTGCACGTCTTGCTGGAGCATCTGTGACCGAGACAGCAAGTCTTTGTGATGCATCAAGAGCCACGGTATCCAGGGTAATGTCAGCATACCACCAAGAAGGACCAACCACATCCAACAGGATTAACTGTGGACGCTGTAAGAGGAAGCTTTCTGAAAGGGATGTTCGAGTGCTAACCCGGATTGTATCCAAAAAACATAAAACCACGGCTGAATTCAACATGCACCTCAACTCTCCTGTTTCCACCAGAACTGGGAACAGTAATGTTAGTTTATTATTTATTCTGTTTATTGTTGATGTAAAAGTTGGGTTGGTGCTCTGCAGCATGGCACACCAATAGGAATGGACTCTGATTATTGACAGGGTTTTAATCAGTCAGTGGAGCTCCTGTTTTTTCCACCACCTAAATAGAAACACAGCAGAAATGTACCTGAACACACCTCACTTCCAGACCACCACACCCATCAGTGTAAATATATTCTTAAACTCTGATGCTATTTAAAAACACAACTTAATTGTTTTTTCCAGTTTGATCTGTTTGGGTTTGGTTTGGCTTGGTCTAGTTTGTGATTGGTTTGGGCTTGGCTTGGTCTAGGTTAGGTTTGGTTTGGTTCTGGTTTTGGTTTGGATTTCATCTTTTGTGGGTTTGTTTCAAGATTGGTTTGGCTGAATTTTATTTTATTTTATTTTATATCAGTTTGGTTTAGGTTTGGTCTGTGTTGGGTATTGCTTTGGTTTAGCTTGATTTGATATGGACTGGTCTGGTCTTTTTTGGTTTGGTTCATTTGGGTTTGTGTTTCGTCTGGCATGGTTTGGTTTGATTTGGGATTGGTCTGGTTTGGGTATTGTTTGAGCTTGGTCTGGTTTGGCATGGTTTGGTTTAGTTTGTGTTTGGTCTGTTTTGAGTTAGATTTTTTTTATTTGGGTTTGTGTTTGGTCTGTTTTGGGTATTGTTTGGGCTTAGTCTGGTCTAATTTGGTTTGGCTTGGTTTGTGTTTGGTCTAGTCTTGTTTGGCTTGGTCTGTTTTGGGTATTGTTTGGGCTTGGTCTGGTTTTGTTTGATTTTATTTGATTGGATATTGGCTTGGTTTGATTTGGAGATTGTCTGGTTTGGGTTTGGTGTAGTTTTGGCTTGGTCTGCTCAAGTTGGGTTTGACTTGGTTTGGTTTGGTATGGATTGTTCTGGATAATAGTTTATTCCTGTAGTGTTTAACATGGAGTAAAGAGATGAGAAGACATCTGTTCATAACTATAGTAACTACTGTATCTGGGTAATATTACAGCTTAAACTATACCAGCAGAGCTGTTTAGGTCAAACCTGCGGATGAACCATTCTTGTTATTTTGGAATCAGACTAAGATCATCACATTTTTAAGAATGTTTTTTACAACAAAAAGTGAAAGATCAAGATTACATCAAACAGACATCATTTTCAATGTGAGCATTTTTCTGAACACTGAAAATCTTGAAGAAAATATTAAAGCGTTTTGGTTTTCATGGCTTTGTTGGGTTTGTGTATCGTACCCTTAAGTCGATGCTTCCTGATTTGATTGTTTTCTCTGAAGCCACAGCGCAGGATATTTAGTTTGATTTGATTTTGATTGTGGTCTAAAGGTCAGCTGCTGTTTATTGATACTGCTGCTAAAAGTGCTGCCACCTGAATCAGCCCAAACTCCACTGAGCTGCTGTTCTAATAACTCTGATATTGTACTTTATTAATGCTGACTACACTGAAAACGTAACACCGAACAAAAATCCTTTATTAATTAAATTAATTATGCCACACATTTCCATTTATTAAACCAGTCAGATTACAATATGTGGCTGTTTAATTCTGAATGTTAAACACCATTGTTGAACATTTCGGTTCAACTCATTTGACTTTCATTAATCAGAGTTTCCTGTGAAGTAATTGAAATGTACTTGTATTCACTTCTGCCTGTTTTACATAAATCAGTTTTACACAGAACAACATCATTTGTATTCATTTAGTTAATATTGACTTTCCTTCAGTGTGCAAGTAAAGTATTCACTTTTCTTTGTTTATTGAATGTCAGGCAGATTCTCCAGCACTCTTATTTTAGAGGTTTCTGGGACAAAAAGGCACTAATATCACACTGTGTTTTTCTACAGCTATCTTTTGTACAGACCAGAAGCCAGACTCATTCAAATAGATCAAGTACATTGATCTTAAAGCATGCGCTGTCTTTAAAACAGACCTGGGCACTGTACAGCCCAGTAAATCTGTACATCACGCTATCCACACCAACTAGAAACTAGTTTTACAACTAAAAACATTATTTAATCAAGTCTAATTGACAAATATGCACCAGAATGACAGCTACCTATCTGTTGAACAGTGTATCAGAGTCCCATAAAATAAGAAAATCAAATGGTTATGAAATGATACCACTGAAGTCTTGAATAACATTGTTAATCGTATTAATTATGTACAGTAGACAATGAAACTGAAACACCTGGTTTTAGAGCACAATAATGTATTGTGGTGACGGACAGTTCTGGTGGAAACAGGAGAGTTGAGGTGCACATTGAATTCTGCCGTGATTTGATCAGCCGTGGTTTCATGTTTTTTTGGATACAATCCGGGTTAGCACCCGAACATACCTTTCAGACAGCTTCCTCTTACAGCGTCCACAGTTAATCCTGTTGGATGTGGTTGGTCCTTCTTGGTGGTATGCTGACATTACCCTGGATACCGTGGCTCTTGATGCATCACAAAGACTTGCTGTCTTGGTCACAGATGCTCCAGCAAGACGTGCACCAACAATTTGTCCTCTTTTGAACTCTGGTATATCACCCATAATGTTGTGTGCATTGCAATATTTTGAGCAGAACGGTGCTCTTACCCTGATAATTGAACCTTCACACTCTTACAGCTCTTACTGGTGCAATGTGCAATTAATGAAGATTGGCCACC
The DNA here is from genome assembly GCF_023375975.1 of Astyanax mexicanus. Classification (NCBI taxonomy): domain Eukaryota; kingdom Metazoa; phylum Chordata; class Actinopteri; order Characiformes; family Acestrorhamphidae; genus Astyanax; species Astyanax mexicanus. The sequence continues at coordinate 75,769,383 of NC_064409.1, forward strand.
GGGCTGCTCCAATTTAGCCATGAAACCTCCCACACTAAAATGACAGGTGTTTCAGTGTCATTGTCCAACCCCTGTATGTTTCCAGTTATAATACTGAAAAAATAAGACAATTCAGCCTGACTTTAATGCACTTTCTTAAGCCCAAAATAGTCTGTTTACAGTTTTCTAAACTGAATCATCACATGTTTATTAAATAAATACAGTATATAATCCACCACGTTTTATTGTATCATTGTAACGCTTTATTTACATGTTATTTTTTTATATATAAAAAGCTTTATTACAAATGCAGTGCAGGCCTACACTATATATCTACTGGGCAGAACTGAGCTAAATATATTAGTCTGGCCCTCTAAAATCATTAAAAAATTTTAATGCGGATCCTTGGGAAAATTATTTGCTCATCCCTGCTTTAAAATGACAAATTTCATGGGACATCCATGCATTTGCATGCATTTTTCAACAAGACAATGCAAAACCACACACTGCACACATTTCAACACATTACAGGTGCAGTCCTGCCCTGTTCCCAGACCTATAAAACGGCTATTTATTACAATAATGGATACAGTTGTTATACAAGTGACAAGGTAACTGATATACTGAGGTATATACTGGTTTTATTAACATAAAAAATAATTTTACACAGTATAGAATAGGATTTAATTGAACACTTTTCGACTAAGAGAGTGTACATGTAGTACAGCAAAATAAGAATCCAATTAATTCAAATTTACTTAAATCAGTTTTGTTTTACTTGAATTAACTCAGTAAATATTATTAATAAAGTATCTTAGAAGCTTCCACACACAGTAATGAGGAACCAGTTTACACAGCATATTAAATAAACTCACTAATTATTTTATTTTTGTGTTTTGAGTGAACTGTGAATGAAAGTGCTGCTGATTCCAGAGCTGAACTTCAGATATTACTTCTAATTCAGGAAAAAATAAAAACAAGAAAACAATATATATATATATATATATATATATATATATATATATATATATATATATATATATATATATATATATATATATATATATATTTTACAATTTGTTTTAGCACATCTTGTGGAGTCCCACAGGGTTCTATTTTTGGGCATATGAAATTGTTAATTATGCAATATTATACTTAGAGTGAATGACTGTGTAATCTGTGGGCTTACATTTAGAATCTAAGGCTTAAATAACTGTATTAAAACATCTAACGGAAACTGTGGAAACTTCACACTAGACCTCGAGCAGTTTGGACTGTGTGTCTCTCCACTCTTCCTCCAGACTCTGATCCCTTGATTTATAAATGAAATGTAAAATATACTGATGATCAGTGATGGTTTGGAGAGACATGCTGATCATCTGCTGGTGTTGATCCACTGTGTTTTATTATCAAGTTTAAAATCAGAGATGCGGAATTTCATTTTCCAGCAGGACTTGGCACACTGCCCATACTGCCAAAAGTACCAATTGGTCTTAATATATAGTATTCTAATTTTCTGAGACTCTATAAATGATTTTTGGGTTTTCTTTGGCTGTAAGCCATGATCATTAATTATCAACAATAAAAGAAATTAACGCTTTAAATAGATGAGTTTCACATGATGATATTACATTTTTTTAAGATGCACTAGTACATGTTTTTTTGTTTTGCCAGAATTAATTCAGTAAGTATTTTAATAAAGTATCTAAAAAGCCTCAGTATGAAGTGATAAGGATCCAGTAGATACAGTATATTGAATAAACCCAGTAATTCTTTTATTTCTGTGTGTTTTTGAGTGAACTGTTGAAGAAATCGCTGCTGAACGATCCTCTGAAACAGTTTTCCGAGCTGAACTTCAGCGTTTGTGTTTCCTGCCGGGCAGGAAGAGCAGCTTATCAGCGATCAGCGAGAGAATCTCAGCTAAAGATCAGACAGTAAATCCTCTGTGTTCCACCGGCGCCGTCTCCGAGGACGTCTTCTCCAGACCCGGTCCAGCAAAATATCACAGGCAGGTATCAGCGAGCCGGCTTTAAATAAAACTATTGTGAATAAATACAGAGAATGAGCGAGGGAGAGGTGAGGCGGGTCGCTGAATGAGAGTGGATCAATTTAATTTTAAAGGTCACCCGGTGTGTATATCCCTCAAGAGGCTCCCGCTCCGCGGCGGCGTGGCTGATGTCCTAGTGAAAATGCCCCGCCGCGCTGTATCGAGGATGATGGAGTGCGTGGACAGAGTTTAATATGTTTTCTGAGTGTCTTACGCAATGTTGCAGGTGAGTGACTCACAGCGGCGTTGAGCTTTAATAAAAGACAATTCAGATCTGTTCCCAATATCAGATCACGCTAATTCTGTACCGGATTTAACAGCATTAAAACCGTGCTGAATTCATTTATTCTGTAATAAATAAACGAGCAAATTAAGAAAGTATGAGAGGTTTTAATTTCATTCCATTTGAGGAACAAATTCGCAGTGCAATGAAATTATGTTTCTCCAGAATATAAAAAACAAACTCTGTACAATATAGACCTGATGCGTGCCAGTTTCATCATTATAATGCTTTTGATGTTTTTTTTTTTGTTGTTGCAACTGCACTTGAGGATACATTCAAAGGTCTTTCTGGATTGACTCACCTCCATTTTTTCGTAAAGTTATTTATTTTTTAAAAGCATTAACACCACGCCGAATTCATTTATTCTGTAATAAATAAATGAGCAAATTAAGAAAATAAGAGAGGTTTTAATTTAATTCCATTTGAGGAACAAATTTGCAGTGCAATGAAATTATGTTTCTCCAGAACATAAAACAAACTCTGTACAATATAGATGATAAATTATAACGTGCAACACATTATGTACTTATTCTGTACAACACAGGAAACTCTTGCTCTTCCTCTTCTCTGGGCCGGTCCTGATGAGTGCCAGTTTCATCATTATTATGCTTTTGATGTTTTTTTTTTTTTGTTGCAACTGCACTTGAGGATACTTTCAAAGTTCTTGAAATTCTTCTTTCTGGATTGACTCACCTTCATTTATTCTTTAAGTTATTTCTTTTTAATAGCATTAACACCACGCCAAATTCATTTATTCTGTAATAAATAAATGAGCAAATGAATAAAGTATGAGTGAAATGAAGTCAAGAGGTTTTATTGTCATTCCATCTGAGTAAAAGTGTGCAATGCAATGAAATTATGTTCCTCCAGAACATGAAATAAACTCTGTACAGTATAGATGATAAAGTGCAACGTGCAACACATTGTTCTTATTCTGTACAACAAAGGAAACTCTTGCTCTTCCTCTTCTCTAGGACGGTCCTGATGAGTGCCAGTTTCATCATTATTATGTTTTTGATGTTTTTTTTTATTGCAACTTTCAAAGTTCTTGAAATTGAAGTTCACCTTCATTTTTTCTTAAAGTTATTTTTTTCTTCACTTAGTCCCGCAGGACACATTTAACACCTGACAAGAAGTGTCATGTCATTTTAGTCTTGTGAGATCTCTGAGCACGATATCTCGTCACACCCCTATTGATAAATGGCTTTACAGTGGCTTGCAAAAGTTCATATTCATATTCATACCCCTTAAACTTTTCCACATTTTGTCACCCTTCACAACCACAAACTCAAATGTGTTTCATTGAGATTTTAAGTGATATACAAAACACAAAGTATTGCACAAAGTAACTGTGAAGTGGAACAAAAATGATACATGGTTTTCAACATTTTAATCAAATAAAAAACTAAAAAGTGTGACGTGCAAAAGTATTCATCCCTCCTATAACAATACTAAGTAGAGCCACTATTCGCTGCCATTACAACTTTAAGTTCGTTGTGGTTTGTCTCTACCAGCTTTTGCACATCTAGAGACTGTAGAGATTTTTGTCCATTCTTCTTTATAAAACAGCTGAAGCACAGCCAGACTGGATGGAGAGCATCTGTGAACAGCAAATTTCACGTCTCTCCACAGAAGCTCAATGCAATTAAAGACTGGGTCATTATAACACATGAATATTCTCTGATTTAAACCATTTATTCCACTGTAGCTCTGTAGTGCTGTATGTTTAGGTTTAGGTCATCGTCTTGCTGGAAGGTAAATCTCCCTCCCAGTCTCAAGTCTTTTACAGCCCTGTGTTTATTTCCATCCATCTTTCCACCAACTCTGACCAGCTTCTCTGTCCCTGCTGAATAAAAGCATCTCTACAGCTTGATGCTACCACCACCATGTTTCACAGTGGGGATGGTGTGTTCATCAGGGTGATGAGCAGTGTTACTTTTCCTCCTCATATAGCACTTTGCATTTGGGCCAGAAAATTCAACTTTGGTCTCATCTGATCACAGAACCTTCTTCCACATGTTTGACAGATTTGTCCACCTGAGTTGAGGATTTCTGCAGCTCATCCAGAGTGACCATGGGCCTCTTGGCTGATTCTCTAACCAGTGCTCTCCTTTCTTGATCTGTCAGTTTTTCAGGTAGGTTTGCAGGTGTAGAATATTTTTCTCTAATTTGTGGATGATGTATTCTAAAACAGTACTCTTTGGGATGCTCAAAGCTTGGGATATTTATATTTTTATATAACCTATCCTTGCTTTAAACTTCTCTACAACTTTATCTCTAACCTGTCTGGTGAATTCCTTGGTCTTTATGATGCTGTTTGCCTACTGGAACTCAACTGGAACCCACCTCAAGCCCATGTTCCACCCGTGTAAACCCCTCCCGCATGATGGTGTTGGCTGGGCCGTGGTTTGATCTGATCAGTGTGGGTGAATGCGGGCGAGACTGTGAGATTATGAAAGAATGAACTGTGGAAAGGAACAGGCTGGAAGCCAGTGGGAGCTAATGGCGAAGTGTTCACACTCTGGCCGTGCCCAGGAAGTGCCCCAACACACACACACACCACACACACTGTGACTCGGCCCAGTCCATTATCTCAGCGGAACAAAGCGTCTACACTCTCAGCAAACCTCGACGCTCCAATCTGGCAGTCCTGCTTGACTGGCATGAAAAATCCGAGCAGATGAATAGGAGGACGCTGCCAAGAACACGAGAATGAGATCAGGAGTGTGATTCACATGTTCTTAGACAAAAGACCAATTGTTTGGGAGGGTCACTCCAGCTGAGGCCACAAATGGGCACTATCAGTGCACAGCGAATTTCTCCATAATCAGAAGAAGTGCCTTGTGTTTACAGTGCATGATTACTGCAGTATTACTGATCACATGACTCAACAAAACCACTGCTGTAGGATCAGAGATAGGAGTGTTGTACTCATACTGTATGCACAATGCTGCCATTGATATCAGTATCGTGTTACTTAGTAACACATTACTGTAATCTGAATGTTTTTTTCAGAAAAAAGTAATCAAATGTGTTACTATTTCCAAACTAGTAATCAGTAGTGATGTCAAACTCGAAATGCGTAATCAAACTGAATTGATTCATTTGAATAACGGTGTTCCGAAACACTGTTTCGAAGTCCGTATCAAAAGAAGAAAGCCACGTGACTGTTCCTAAAACTGGTTTCGTTACGTCACGCAGTTTCGAAACGTTTCGAATCTTTTCACGCGTTTTAGTCCACACTTAAGTTCAAGCAGCTGGTCTGAGATCAGAATGCTTGGTCTCATATCTGCCCAGAGGAAAAGAAGACCCTATGGATTACTGGCTCAGACACTCTGCCGTCTTTCCTCACTTGTTTCAATTATAAAAAAATATCTCTCAATTCCAGCTACCCAGCCGTCCAAGCACTGTGGAACAGATCCTGTTTATTAATAAAAACAACTGATTAATTGTAATGTTTAATAAATAAAGTATTACACAAGTATTTCCCTACCTTGCAATGTATAATGAATAATGTCAGGTAAAATAATACGTTTTCATGACTCAAATTTATTTATGGACAAAACATGCTATGGGGGAATATTTCCTTAATTTTTTTATAAAAAAAACATATTACTTCTGTTTCTGTTAAGAAAAAGTTGTGGATTTAGGCACTGGTTGCCTAAAGCGGTCAGTAAAGGACCCCCTTCTGGGGGCTCGTAAACTACCCAGCTCTGAAGACCCCCGGCCCCCCTGCACTCGCTGCTGCATTTCAGAATGAGAGGAATAATTGAATAGAGGTGCTCTAGATGTGATACATATTCCATCAGCGCTGAAATTAATTTCACTGTTCTAATGGAATGACAATATGCTCTCTCTCTCTTTCTTTCTCTCTCTCTCTCTCTCTCTCACACACACACTCGCTACCTATATCTGTCTCTCTCTTTCTCTCTTTCTCTCTCTCATACACACTCTCTCACACACACACACACACTACCTATATCTGTCTCTCTCTTTCTCTCTCTCTCATACACACTCTCTCTCACACACACACAATCTCTCTACCTATATCTGTCTGTCTGTCTCTCTCTCTCTCTCATACATACTCTCTCTCCCTGTGTCTCTCTGTCTTTAACTTAGTCTCTGTATTTCTTTCTTTCTCACTATCTTTCTCTCTTTCTATCTTTCTCATAGTCTCTCTTTCTCTCTTAAGCTGTCTCTCTATATCTTTGCCTCTCTCACCCCCTTTGTTACTTTATCTCACTTTTTCTCTTTGTCTCTCTATCTCTTTCTGTCTTTTTCTCTGTCTCTCTCTCGCTTTCTGTCTCTTAGTCTCTATTTCTTTCACTTTCGCTGTCTGTCTTTCTCTCAGTCTCTCTTTCTCTTTTATTCACTAATTCTATATCCCTCTCTATCTTTGTCTCGCTCTGTTTCTTTCGATCTCTCAGTGTCTGTCTCTCTTTCAGTCTATCTATCTATCTATCTGTCTCTCTTTCAGTCTATCTATCTATCTATCTATCTATCTATCTATCTATCTATCTATCTATCTATCTATCTATCTATCCCCTCTCTCTCCTCCCTTTTGCTGTCTGTGTTTCTCAATCTCTTTCAGCTTCTCTTCCTCTCTCTCTCTCTCTTTCTATCTTTTCCTCTCTCTCTTTCTCACTCTCACTCTCTCTCTTTCTGTCTCTTAGTCTCTATATCTTTCACTTTCGCTGTCTCTGTCTTTCTCTCAGTCACTCTTTCTCTTTTATTCACTAATTTTATCTCTCTCTATCTTTGTCTCGCTCTGTTTGATCTCTCAGTGTTTGTCTATCTATCTATCTATCTATCTATCTATCTATCTATCTATCTATCTATCTATCTATCTATCTATCTATGTCTCTCTCAGTGTTTCTCAATCTCTCTTTCAGCTTTTCTCTTACTTTCTCTATATTGGTCTCTCTCTCTCTCTCTCTCTCTCTCTCTCTCTCTCTCTCTCTGTGTTAGTGTGTGATTCTGGTCAGGACATTGTCTGCAAGCAAATCAGATGAGGGGGATGTGAACACAATACGTATAATTTTCCGCCGACTTAATAGCAGTGTTTGTATATGCATTTGCTGGAGAGCAAGAGAGCGAGTAAACCAGAGAGAGAGAGAGAGAGAGAAACAGAGAGAGAGAGAGACAGAGAGAGAGATAGAGGAAGAGAGAGAGAGATGCATTTGTTCCCTTGTTTGAATTGCGATCATTTATTGGTCTCTTTCAGAGCTCGCTTCACTGGAGTTCAAATACCTGGATTAATGATGTGGTCAAGTAAGTACAAAGTGAAATAAACAAACGCCCCCGGCCCCGCCCCCGCTCCACGAGTAATGGCCCCGCCTCGTTCACAAACAAAGAGCACACAGCCGCGGGCCCTCGCTCAGACATACTAATGATCTTTGACCAGACGTTGTTAATTAACAGTTGTCTGGAGTGTTTTGATCTGAACGCTGCTTTTTCCTAAAGGCTTTTAAAGAAAATACGCCCATCTGATCCGTCGCCGGCTATAATAAAATCATGATTTTACGTTATATAAAGGTTTGCGACCCCGTACACAGAGCAGCTTGTAGTCGTGTTGGTTGATTCAGCTGTGATTCATCCTTACACAACCATTTCATTTTCTAACCTATAAACAGACCATTTCCATTAGATTGATATCCCTGCTAAAGAAATCAGCCCAGGTGATCAGTGATCTAACTGGTTGGCTCTCAGAGGCTTTTTGGGTTCTGTACCTCTTGGTGAAATATTGTGTTGCTGTTCATGGCAGGGCTTTCAATTGGCAATTTTCTGCAGGATAATGCTCATCCACACACTGCTAACGGTTCCAAGGACAGCAACACTTACAGCTTTGGAAAAAATCAAGAGAGCACTTCAGTTTCTGAATCAGTTTCTCTGATTTTGCTATTTGGAGTCTGATTCCACATGTATCGGAGGAGGTGTGTGCTAGTCTTCACCCTCCTGGTGCTGGGGTATCACTAGGGGGATGATAGAGGGAGTCCTAATGAGTGGGTTGGGTAGTTGGCCTTGTACATTGGGGAGAAAATGGGATACAAATTGAAAAAACCATAAAAACATATATATAGCTATGGAAAAAATGAAGAGATCACTTCAGTTTCTGAATCAGTTTTTTTCTGATTTTGCCATTTATAGGTTTATGTTTGATTAAAATGAACATTGTTGTTTTATCCTATAAACTACAGACAACATTTCTCCCAAATTCCAAATAAAAATATTGTCATTTAGAGCATTTATTTACAGAAAATGAGAAATGGCTGGAATAACAAAAAAGATGCAGAGCTTTCAAACCTCAGATAATGCAAAGAAAACAAGTTCATATTCATAAAGTTTTAAGAGTTCAGAAATCAATATTTGGTGGAATAACCCTGGTTTTTAATCACAGTTTTAATGCATCTTGGCATATTCTCCTCCACCAGTCTTACACACTGCTTTTGGATAACTTAACTATGCCACTCCTGGTGCAAAAATTCAAGCCGTTCAGTTTGGTTTGATGGTTTGTGATCATCCATCTTCCTCTTGATTATATTCCAGAGGTTTTTTAGTTTGGTAAAAAAAAAAAAGCTGTATTTTGCCTACAGGTTGCCAGATTTATCACCAATTGAGCATTTATGGGCGAGGCTATACACGATGCCAGCATTGGCAACCTATGAGTGGGCAGGATCTAATACCTGTAGATGCATTAACACTGTATGTTTTGTTATTAATGTGTAACTACACAGTTATTACACACACCTACTATAAAATACTGTAGATCTTCAACATGATTTGTAAAAGCCTATAAGGAAAGTGTGCCCAGACCTCCACCAGTGAAGCTATGCAGATCTAATGTCTCAGCTCATGTCTCACTGTATAAAATGCCTGTAGGATTTATCTAAAACAGGTTTGGTTAACCCACATGGCTGGTGTGTGAGCTCAAACCCCCTAAAGCTCTCCTCCCACACACACTTCACCACATACAGCAGTGTGCCAGAGCTCATATATATATATATGCAACAGTAAACCTGACAGGCCAAGCGTATATATGGACTGTATTTCAAAGTAACTTTGATTTTTACAGATGTTTATTTGTAAAAAAAAACATGTATCTTTATCCATGCAGTCACAAAAACCATCAAAAACATTAAGGATGAAACTGGCTCTCATCAGGTCCACCCCAAGAAAGGAAGAGCAGGATTTTCCTGTGTTACACACAATAAGTTCTTCAGAGTTTTACAAAGTATTTTGAAAGTTTTAACACATTTAAGTTACTACATCAATCCGTATGTGTTCTTTCATAGTCTGGATGCATTCAGTATTCATTCACAATATAGGAAAAAAAATATGAATGAGAAGGTGTGTCCAAATTTTTGACTGGTACTGTATATATAGTTTTTTTTTGTTTTATCTACATGTTATCTATCTTGCATTTTAGCTTGTATTATCATATAATTGTGAGACATTTGCACACTGAAGAATTTCACACTGTTTATAAATATGAACAAAAAAAACTAAATATTTAAATATTTGAGAAACAAAATTTGGGGATTTTTGTGAAATTCACTTCATTTTGGATGCATTATCCTTGAACCCCTTAAACCTCTTATCCTTGGTTGGCCAATAGCCAAAGTCTAACCCTTTCACTTTAGAAAAATAAGGTTCTGTAAGTGTTTTTTGACTGTAATTCCATAAAAAAATTAAATACAACTGTCAACAACAAACTGTCTACAACTAACAAGCAAAAAAAAGCCAGCTGTTAGCATACATTGCATCATACATTATATTTTATGCAATTTAGATGGTGTCGTAAACCCAGCCGTCAACCGTATTAGCCTTGTTAGTGTTTTTCGGTTGATGTGCTCTTTTACAGACCCTTCGATGAAACTGGCTCTCATCAGGACCACCTTAGGAAAGGAAGAGCAAGAGTTACCTCTGTTGCACAGGATATGTTAATCAGAGTTATCAACCTCAGAAACCACAAGTTTACAGATAACCTCCCCAGATAAGAGCACCTAAATGGTATATACAGCTCTGGAAAAAATAAGAGAGCACTTTAAAATGATGAGTTTCTTTGATTTTACCAAATTGTAAACCTCTGGAATATAATCAAGAGGAAGATGGATGATCACAAGCCATCAAACCAAACTGAACTGCTTGAATTTTTGCACCAGGAGTGAGCAGCATAAAGTTATCCAAAAGCAGTGTGTAAGACTGGTGGAGGAGAACATGCTGAGATGCATGAAAACTGTGACTAAAAACCAGGTTTATTCCACCAAATATTGATTTCTGAACAGTTGAAACTTTACGAATATGATTTTCTTGTTTTCTTTGCATTATTTGAGGTCTGAAAACTCTGCATCTTGTTTTTGTTATTTCAGCCATTTCTCAGAGAAACTGATTCAGAAACTGATTTTTGTCCAGAGCTGTATAATTCAAAGTAACTGATTTTTACAGATCTCGATCATACGTTGTATTATACGCAAATTAGACGGTGTCGTAAAGCTAGCCGTCATCCGTATTAGCCTCGTTAGTGTTTTTCAGTTGATGTGCTCCTTTACAGGGCCTTCGGCGGCGGCGGGTGTCATACACCATAATGGAAAGTGCATTTAAAATAGTCCTCCTGGATCTCATTTTACGAATCATTAATAATAAATTGGTGCCATCGATCCTAATGTTAACCGCAGCCCCCAACCGACTCCTGAATCCGGTGACTTTTCAGGAAACTTTTGTATCCGTGGATCAGTTATTCCCCTCGCTGTGTATTACTGAAGAGCAGCCGGGGGGTGGGGGGGGCTTTATTCAATAGAGGGGAGGTTAATAAGCCATACAAGCTTTTTCTGTGGCTCTTTTATACGCCGCGACGGCCCCCGACTGTATAACAGTACAATAACTCTAACTGTGTGCTGACGGGTGGTGTGTACGGCACGGCGGTTCTCTAGAACAAAACAGTTGCTGACCTTGTCCTTTAATTAGCCATTTAAGGTGGAAGGAAGGGATTAAAGGTGTAATTCAGCTCAGACCGCCTTAAACTTCACTCTTCACTGCTGAGCATCAAGCTAATGTGAAACTGCATGAAGAAACAAAGGCTTATGTTTATCTTAAACAATATATATGTGTATATCTTTATCTGTGGAGCCGCAAAGACCATCAAAAATGTAATGTAATGTAATGATGAAACTGGCTCTCATCAGGTCCGCCCCAGCAGAGGAAGAGCAAAAGTTACCTCTGTTGCACAGGATAAATCATGTGTTCCTTCATAGTCCATCTCTGAATGGCTTAAAAACAAAATAGTTCTGCAGGTCTTTAAATGTTGTTCTGGGTTCTTTTGGGATCTCCTGGATGAGTTCTTCATGCCCTTTTGGAGTAATTTCGGTCGGCCGGTCACTCCTGGGAAGGTTCACCAGTGTTCCATGTTTTTTCTCCATTAGTGAATAATAGTGAATCACTGTGATTTCTGAAGTCCCAAAGCTTTAGGAATGACTTTATAACCTTTTCCAGACTTTTGAATTTCTTCTTTAATCTGCTTGTTGGTTTTATCATCTAAAAAAATGTAGTATGACAAAAGTGCAAAAACTAAAGAAATCTATAAAAGGGCAAATACTTTTTTACAGTTTCTTTAACCCTTAGAACCCTACAGACTAAAATCTCACCTTGTGTTCTCAGCTTAATTACTCAGATATCCCTTCCCACATAAACATAATCCATATATGGTTAGAAAGGGCAGAACTTACTCTTTCTAAAAATAGTGATCACATCCCAGTGCAGTAAAGCTAAATCTACAAGAAACCCATTGAGAAAAACACCTAAAAAAGTGAAAGATCTCCTTCCCCAACCAATATTATTTACCTTTAGTGCTTCAAACATATTTATATGATGTTTCAAACCAAATAATATCAGTAAATAAAGACTCAAAAGTGTCCACAGAAAAAAAAGTGTGAAACTCCCTGCTTTACTCAAACTAAAGCTAGGTATGATGTGCGCACTACTTAGTTTTTATTTTACTTGCACATTTTTACTAAGTAGTTATTTTGCACTAAACATTTTTATTTATTTAGATTAAAAAGTTTACATTTTTGTATATATATTAGTTTTCTTTGTGTGTCCTGATTAAAATACTGAAAGGCATAGGCTGCTCTGAGTGTCAGGTTTTTAGTATCTACATGTATCCTAGAGGTGTGATTATTGATTATCAAGAAAAATAACTCCACCTGATGCTGTTTCTCCATGTATTTTATCAAAGTAATAATTAATAAGCCATGTAATGAACTCAAATCATCAATATTCTTATGATTTCAACTCATAAACACTCTAGTCTAAGCATTTTTGAAAAGATATCTTAGGTGTGAATATATTTAAAGTCTATACATTCAAAAATAAGTAAAAAAAAAAAAAAGACGCTTGGTAAAATTTTGACCAAAACATGATCAGTTCCAGTAAAATATAACAATTCTGCTTCCTTTTACATTTTAAATGATTATATATTTGAGCAGCCGTATGTCTTCTGGAGTAAAAGAGATCAGGGCATGTGTCTGTATGATATAATTACTGTGTTATAAGACCTGAAAGAAGAGGAAGTGACAAAAACTGAGAAAAAAACTCACCAAAACAGCCTAGAGTTCAAAGGGTTAAAGTATCTCAACAGTGGTAGACTTGTGATGGCCTAACCTCCTAACAGTTAAAACATAAAATTGAATCTGTGTTAAAACCATGGTTAAACCAATTGGGAATTGGGAACAGTGGTCATTATTTCAGCTTTTTAGAGCCACAAAACACACTGGACTGGGAATAAAACAATAATAATGGCGCATAAAGTGTAGAAATCCAGCTTTTGTTAGCCTTTGTTCGCAGGTACGTCTATATTAAGTGAACCACGTGGGAATTAAACACCTGTTTATACAATGAACCAAAAGTAATTTGTCACTTGTCTTAGCCAGCTATGTGTCCCAGCATCGATAGGTCACGCTCTGGAGAGCTAGCAGGAGTTGTGGAATCAATTCCAGTTGTGGCATTTGCATGTGCAGACTGTTACTACTGTTGTGTGTAAACACGAGGATGAAAGAGGTGTCAGTTTCAGGCCTTCATGAAGACAAATCAATGGGAATAATCAATCAGACTAAGGCAGTTTGAGACAGCAGTGCGTCAGACTCAGACCGTAGCTCTCCGCCACGTTTTTAACAATGCAGTTTGGAGTTAAGCTCAAACAAACCACCTGGACGAATAGAATAGCTGGAAGCAGAAGAAGACCTTACAAAGCACACTTTCAGTATTTCAGCATTTCAGGAGGTTTTTGGAAGCTGTGGAAGAGATCAAACCCCCCTCTCCATCAGCACAGATTTGTTAAAGGCTGCCGTGAAGCGAAGAGCCGGAGAACAGCAGGAGATCGGACAGTTTAGAACAAGATGCAAAGCACAAGAACAGAGCAATGACCTCGAAATCGAAAGACTGCAGAGCAAAAAAAAAGAAAGACGGAGAACTTTTTCAGGGTCAAGAAGTTGAATGTTCTCGACAGAGCCAGACGAACCCCACTGAGAAGCATTTCCCTGAATGGAAAACTTTTTATAAAAAAATATTCAATTCAAAAAGCTTCGAAAACAAGCCAGCACTTCTAAATTGGGCCGTCTAAACTGCAGGCCTGACAAAAAAAAATCTTTGGAGAAAGTACCCAGCCGGCAGTTATGTGTTGTACAGCTCTGGAAAAAAATAAGACACCACTCCTGCACCAGGAGTAAAGACATGAAGTTATCCAAAAGCAGTGTGTAAGACTGGTGGAGGAGAACATACCAAGATGCTTTAAAAAAAACTGTGATTAAAAACCAGGGTTATATCCACCAAACTCTTAAAACTTTATGAATATGAACTTGTTTTCTTTGCATTATTTGAGGTCTGAAAGCTCTGCATCTTTTTTTTTTATTTCAGTCATTTCTCATTTCCTGTAATGCTTTGAATGACAATGTTTTATTTGGAATTTAGGAGAAATGTTGTCTGTAGTTTATAGAATAAAACAACAATGTCAATTTTACTCAAACATAAACCTATAAATAGCAAAATCAGATAAACTGATTCAGAAACCGAAGTGATCTCTTAATTGTTTCCAGAGCTGTAGATATTTTATTATCATCCAAGCTAACAGAGAATGTTCTAAAAACATATAGGAATGTTTTAGAAGGTTTTTTGGAAGGTTAATCTGTAACATTACAGAAATAACGTTTCAAGAACGTTCTGAAAACATTTGATGTAATTGCAACGTTTGCATTGCAACATTTCTCACATAAGGTTTTCAGCTAGACAAAAAACTTAAAACATTAACATTGCAGTGACATTGCCAGAATGTTTAAAAACATTAAATAAAACCACTCTAAACCACCCTATCTTACACCCTTTGCAATGTGCGTCACAATGCTCTTTGCTATCTTACACCCCACCAACAGTTTTCATCATAGACTGTGTATAGCTGGACAGAGCATCGTCACTCAAAAGTGAAGCCACTACAGGTTGGGCGCCCCCTGCTGTTCGGTTTCAGAAAGCTGTGTAACCCCACCCATCCCCATAGGTTTCAATGGCAAAACAGAACAAATTCGATCACGTTTTTTTCCAATATACTGTAATTATACCTCCATATAATCCGCTCCGCAGCCTGTGACCGTGAGTCTGCCTTCAGGGGCGGGGTTATTTAAATGAGTAGGCTGTCTCTCCACAGTCTTTCTGCCTCCTCTTGTCTCTACTGCGCAGACTCGTGTTTCAGGATCGCCAACATGGATTTTTGCTTAATTTTCATTGAATGAATGGAAACGGTGACACAGCGTCCATCTTTCTTACAGTCTCTGGTTTTCACACATTTCACAAAGTTTCACGCCTTCTGCCTGCATTGTTAGTAGCAACAGTGTTCTGAATATATCTACTCTGATGGGTGTGGTGGTCTGGAAGTGAGGTGTGTTCAGGAAAATTTTTGGTCTATTACTATATATATCTTGGTAACTGAAAACACAGGTGCTCCACTGACTG
Organism: Astyanax mexicanus; assembly: GCF_023375975.1. NCBI lineage: Eukaryota > Metazoa > Chordata > Actinopteri > Characiformes > Acestrorhamphidae > Astyanax > Astyanax mexicanus. Next base: position 75,784,685 of record NC_064409.1, read on the forward strand.
AATACAACCTAGACAGACGCCTACAGTCAGACGTTCGTTGGCAGTGAATTGTCAACCCAGAAGCATATCCCCAATATGTGTACAGCTCCAATTGTTACGTATGGATGGACACACCGCAGTGCACAAACCCATAGTGCATACCTGTTGGCAGCTATGCAAACTTTTACATGAACAATAAACAGAATTAACTATGTATGGAGCCTCTGAGATGACATCATGTTGAAAAAAAAAAAGAGTGGCCAAGAATTAAGACATGGAAACGAGAACCTAATGCATGGGAACTAGATAATTAAGGTGTAGGAACAAGATTCTAATGCTTGAGAAGCGTTGGACATGTCCAGGTAGCTGCACCATTAAAATAGCAATTCGCCAAAGTCAGAGCACACCTGGCCATCGAGTTGTGCAAGGTGTACTTTTCTCGTGGTTACGATAGCAAAGACACAGTGGCACGACTTAAATCAAGCTGCACAGTGCATGATTGGTCGACGATTTGCCTATAGATTTCTAAAATAGGGCACTAAGATTGGACAGATTGATGATTTGAAGGTTCTAGGAACTTTAATTCTATCGTTCAGTAAATGTTAACTGGGCAGACAGAAGAATAGAGGCTGTTACTGAAGCAAATGATGGACGTTTGGACAGAGCGTGCCTTGAAATGGAATGAAGTCGGGTGCTCTAAAAAAAATGCCCTTGAAATGCAATAGTTATGACTGCATTTAAAATCCAAAACCAAAGCAACGGGAATCAGTGTCCGATTATTTACGGATTGCGCCGCATATTAATTGTTCAGTGAGTTCAATATTGCATGCATCAGAGGTTGCCTGCATCACACACACACACACACACACACTTCCCAGTGTGGCGTTTGACTGAGCGTCCACTGCTAAAGCCAGGGTGGTTCATTTGTCATGCTTGTCAGTGAAAGAAATTGCCCTGCAAAGTCTCTTTAGAGAGTCTGAGCGAAACATGCTTTACAGCTGTAATATAATTACACACAAAATGTTCTCCAGCTCCAGCCACGTCCGCCCCGAACCCGCTCCCAAACTGCTTAATGCCCCGCTTACGCTCTTCAGATGATGCAAGAGCTGAAGACAGACTGCTCACAGCTTCCCTGGCTTTGTGTTTTTGTATTTTATTCAGATGGAGGGACCATTTAACATGTCACAATATCTCCCACGCAATAGCTCACCTCTGACAGCTCCATTCGAGAGAGTCCTTCTCCACTCTACGGCACATCGCAGAGCGGGGGCAACTCACCGCATTAATGATGATATCACTGTGATACTGCTGGTTCGAATCCCGGTGATCATGCAGCTCGCCATCAGCTGCCAGAGCCCTGAGAGAAAACAATTAGCCTTGCTCTCTCTCTGGGTGGGTACAGTAGATGGCGCTCTTTTTCCCTCATCACTCCTTAGCGTCTGTGAGCTGATGTATCAAAAAGAGGCGGAGTCTGACTTCACATGTATCGGAGGAGGTGTGTGCTAGTCGTTACCCTCCTGGTGTGCTGGGGCATCACTAATGGGATGATAGAGGGAGTCCTAATGAGTGGGTTGGGTAACTGGCCTTGTAAATTGGGGAGAAAACAGGATGCAAATTAGAAATAAATAAAAACATACAGTTTATAATGTTCTGGAAATAATTAAGAGATCACTTAAGTTTCTGAATGAGTTTCGCTCTTTTTACTATTTATAGGTTTATGTTTGAGTAAA